>NC_091267.1:45185000-45810000 GCF_042477335.2 Ovis canadensis | reverse complement strand
CTCCCCTACCCCTGCCCCCTGACCCAGGGGGCTCCATGTATGGTGGACAAAGGAGAGCTGGAGGCAGAAAAGAGGGTGGTCACTCCATGCTGATCGCAGCTGACAGACTGGTTTGTGGGCATGTATGATGGCGCCTCTTTAGGGATTAACAGAAATGTCAGGACAGGCACAAGTCCAATGTCTGGAAATCAAAGCTGAGCTTAATCACAATTTGTTTCTAAAAATATTACGTCTCTCTGTGGCAGTAATGTTAGCTGCTCAGTCATGTCCAACTCTGCAACCCCATGGACTGTAGCCCCCCAGGCTCCTCTGTTCATGGGATTCTCTAGGCAAGAATACTGGAGTGGGTTGCCAATCCCTTCTCCAGGGGATCTTCCCAACCCAGGGATGAACCTGGGTCTCCCACATTACAAGCAGGTTCTTTACCATCTGAGCCACCAAGGAAGCCCCTGTATATAATAATAAAACTATTATATGTATATATGTGTATGTACATATCTACGTTTATATACAGTTATGTTTAAAATAGTCACCAGCTAATGAGGTCTGGGATACTTAGGCAACACCTACTAGTATAACTAGCAGCTTCAACAATAACCCACTGTACTGTGGGAACAGGTATAATAATGGACAGTTATTGCTTCTGCACAAAAGGGATAGAGCATGGAGCTCACTCTAGCTTCTCTATTCCAACTCCATCCAAGATTGGGTGGGATGGAAAAGGGGTGTAAACACAGGGAGCGGGGCTGAGAATTTTTTTCAGACTCATGCCTGTAGCTTCACTCTACTTTGAGAAGTTACCTGGGCATGGATCAGGGTTAACGCAGGACTTGGCTCATTCCATCTGAAAAGCACACATTAGTTTTCACAATAGCCCATCAAATGTCTAAAGCCACAGAAGAAGAGAGACAGGAAATGAAAGGTGATAAAAACTACAGACTCTGTCTGCTGCTCTTCTTTGCACATCTGCGTGGCTTCTCCACACAGGCAGACTTCAATGGAAGCTCTGCGCCTGTAGAACTGCCCAGGGACCTGGCCTCCTCACCCCTCATCACATTCTAAGGTGGGCAACACCAGCTTTTGAATCAGGAAGCAATTTTAAAATCAGTCATGTTTTGATCCCGCAGGCCTGGTTTCATCTGATTAATAAGCTATGCTTTCAAGGCCCTACCCGTTTGCTTCCCCTGGTAGCTCCCCTCCCAAACCCATCCTCCAAGAGTCTGCAACAGGACGCTTTTCCCCCGTGACCCAGCCCAGCAACAGGATTCCATGCAGCCCGACCCAGAAGGACTAGCCTGGTGCAGGCCTGACCTTGCCAGGAGGAATTTCTCTCTCCAGCTGGAATTTCCTTCCCGTCTACCTCCAGGCCTTTCCTGCCGGCCAAACTCCCCTTTGACCACCCTGAATAAATCTTCCCTGCATCCCTGACAGCTGCTGATTTGGCTTCTTTCTTATTTTTTTTAATTGAAAGTAAACCTTCAAAGCGGCCCAGCCACCTAAGAAGCTCTGCTGGGCACTGCAGCTGGGCCAGTGAACCTCAAACAGACGTGGTGCATTCCATTGAGTCCCCCTCCTGCCCTGGGGGTGTTGGGGAGGGGTAGGAATCATGGGGCTTTGTGTGCTGGCAGGGCCACTCAGCTTTCAATTTAGCTTCTGCATTAGAAGAAGGGAATGTGGGCATGGATAGAGTGGTTGTGGAGAGATTTTGAAAGTGGTTAAGAGAGAGATGGAGAGAGGGGATGGCAGGGGGAGGAAGGAGGTGAGAGGGTGGGGGGGTAGGGGAAGATCTCCAGAGGGAAGTGTGAGTTTGCAGGCAGAATGCAAGTACAATTTATTTATAAGAGAAATCTGGGGGTGTCTTTGTGCTGCCTAGTTAGACTATTGGGAGTACTTTGCAGAGGGAAATTAATTTAAAAAGGCATATCCAAATTTAGCAAACAGTTTGCAACACAGAAAGGAACAATGCAGGGGATGGCACAGAGGGTTAGGAGCCAAGATTCCTAGATTTCCTTCTTGGGTCTTCTCTTAGCTACTTTGCACTTTGAGCTGGTCATTCAGGGCTCTACATCTTCCACCCCTGCCCTCCACCCCCAACTTACTATAGAACAGGGGTCCCCAACCTCCAGGATCTAATGCTTGATGATTGGACATGGAGCTGATGTAATAAAGAAATAAAATGCACAATAAATGTAATGCACTTGAATCAGCCCCAAACCATCCTCCACCGCATCTCCCAAGTGTGAATGGAAAAACTGTCCTCCACAAAACCAGTCCCTGGTGTCAAAAAGGTTGGGGATTGCTGCTTATAGAAGACTTTAAATATTTAGAAAGATTGAAAAAATAACACCTTTATATCCACTACCTAGGTTCAACAATGTGCGTGTGTGTGTGTGTTAGTTGCTCAGTCATGTCTGACTCTTGGTGATCCCATGGGCTGCAGCCCTCCAGGCTCCTCTGTCCATGGGATTCTCTAGGCAAGAATATTGGAGTGGGTTGCCAGTCCCTTCTCCAGAGGATCTTCTCGACCCAGGGATCAAACCTGGGTCTCCTGCATTGCAGGCAGATTTTTTACCCTCTGAGCTACCAGCAGTCTTTAGATTCAACAATGGTGAACATTTTTTTCCCCTGTATTTGTTTTATCTTTATCTCTATGTGTGTACATTCTTTCTCACATACAAACATTCTCACAGAATCATTTGAAGGTAAGCTATAGACATTATGACGTTTTACCTTTCTAACTACCTTTAAATACTCCAGCATGCATTTCCCAATAGGACATTCTCCTACATAACCACAAAATAACCATTCCATCTAAGAAAACTAAAAATCATTTCCTCGTAACATTTAATATTTAGTGCATATTAAGACTCTAATTGACTCCAAACTATCTTTTGTAATTGACTTTTGTTTTGAACCAGGAGCCAATCAAGACCCACCTATAAAACTGGCTGTTAGGTTAAAAGTCTCCTGGTTTCTCTTCTCTAATTGAGATGAAACCTATATTCAAAGCGTACAAATCTTAAATGTATATCTTGGTGAATTTAGACTTTTATAGCAGTTTTAGATTTTTGATGAGTTTTTTATGTAGGTGAAAGATGGTTAGATAGCATCACTGACTCAATGGACACGAGTTTGAGCAAACTCTGGAAGATAGTGAAGGACGGGGAAGCCTGGCGTGCTGCAGTTCACGGGGTTGCAAACAGTTGGATACAACTGAGCGACTCAACAGCAACCCCTACATAACTAGTAACCAGATTGATAAATAGAATGCTTTCATCACCCCAGAAGGCTTCCTCATGCCCTTTCCCTGTTAATAGCTCTTCAACTTCTCCCAAAAGGGGTGAGGTTATGAAATAACTGGGAGTCTCAGATCCTTCCCCAAGCCACCCCCCTCACCAGGTAGTACCTCCCAGCATGTGGGATCTCAGTTTCCTCACCAGGGATCAAACCTGTGCCTCCTGAGGTGGAAGCATGAAGTCCTAACCAGGGAACTTCCCTGGACCACAAGGGAACTGCTGACTCTCAGATTTTTTTCAACGTGCAAATTGGTTCAAATATGTAGGAAGGTTGTCTGCCAATATCTAATAAAATTTAACATATACTGACTATGACCCAAGCAATTCTATTCCTCAGTATATTCTCAAAGGAAATTATTATTTATAACACTATAAGACCTGTGCCAGAATGCTCATTGCAACTTAATTCATCATTTCTCCAAACTGAAACTGTCCCAAATGTCCATTAGCAAGAAGATGGATATTTATACAAGGGAATACTACACAGCCATAAAAAGGAGAAAGAGATTGAATCATGCAGTAGCTTGAGTGAAGTTCATATATTGCAAATCAAGCTTAATACAAACAGCATACACCATATGAATTCTAGAATGAAGGTAAAAAAATGGGCAAAAATCTACTGAGAGAATTCATTAGTTCCCTTTTAATTAACAACCAGCACTTTTTCTTCATGACATTTTTTTTTGATGAGACCAGGTGAGTTTTGTGGAATGCCTCCAACTCAGGATGGTCTGCCTTTTCCTCATTTAACTTGATCCTTCACAACTAAAGATCCATGAAAGAATTGAGATAATGTATTGTCCTAAGGCACTCATATAGCAAATTGAGTTCTAGTCCATGCATCTAGCGTAACCTACTTGATGGACACGAGTTTGAGCAAACTCTGGGAGTTGGTGAAGGACAGGGAAGCCTGGCATGCTGCAGTCCATGGGATCGCAAAGACTCGGACACGACTGAGTGACTGAACAATACACAATACAATTACGTTTCATTCTTGAGAGAACTGAGGAAATTGTCACAACTCATTTTCTGTGATCGATGGTTCAGTTGAGGAACCTCAGCTGAAAAAGGGGTTAGGTCTTAAAGTAGATTAAACATTTTTAGCAAGAATACTTTACAGGGGTGAGTGCATATTTCCTATTGTATCATGCTGGGAAGCATATAATGTCAGATTGTTCCTCTATTAGTGATATGGATGCAGAGTGTGACCATTTGGTTACGGTGATGACAGCCAGGTCTCTCTATTGCAAAGGATGCTTCCCCAAGTCTTGATGGCTTAACAACCTCATTTGTCAACATGAAGCATCACAGGTCAGTTATCTCCCACTTGGTGGAATAGTTTCTTTCCAGCAAGTTTGGTTGCAAGATATAATTGTTCAAAGCAAAATGGTTACCTCATCTATAGAGCTTCTCCGTAAAATGGGACCTTCACGCCATGGAAGATGTCTTACCTCTAAGAGAACATTTCTAATCTTTGATATTTTTAGGTAACAAATGAATTCCCTTCCTACTTGAGATAATTTGATAAACATAACATTTTGGAATTAAAATTGCTTAGATTCTTAGATTTAGGACATATAATGCATTCATATGCATTTTACTGGTGATAAATATTATGGGAGGTAGTGTTTAAAGTCCACTGTTTAAATCATTGGTAGAAACTAAAATAAAGGGTTTTATATATACACTTAGATCTCAGCCTCAGAAGTGATGTGTTTCATAGCATTTTGTAGTTTTAAAAATTACTCTTAAGAACTCATCCCTGTACTCTAACTTAGAAGAGTTGTTGAATATATTATCTACTGGTTTCAAAGGAAAGAAATAATTTCAAATGACTTAGATGAATTTTGGTGCACTAATCATCACACCAATCCAGAATAGTTTGGTGGAGAAAGAAAAGGGTCTCATCAGCTGAGTAACCATAGCTGATCCATTCTAAGCCTTGATGTCCTGTAGAAGATTAAAGATGGCCACAAATCGGTTAACATCCTTCCCTTAAAGAGATTGGGCCCATGTTTGTTCTCTGAATATTGGTGGGCTCTGTAGACACAGATCGAGTGATGATGTGCCAGCTTGTGGACTCAAGCCTTAAGAGACTTGGAGAGTCCTGAATTTTGGAACAACCACTTTTGAAACCCTGCATCGTAGGAATCCCAAGCAGCCCTGTGGAGGGGCCCATGCGGACAAGACCTCTTAGTTGACATGCCAGCACCAACTTGTCGGCCATATGAGAGAACCATTCTTGGGAGTAATTCTCTAGTCCTTATCAAATCACCCCAACTAATGCTTCATGGAGCAGAGATGGCCATCCCTGCTAAGCACTCACTGCTCATAATTATAGATTGGTGAGTAAAATAAGTGAAGTATTTTTCTTAAGTCACTAGGTTTTGGAGTAGTTTGTTATTCAGCAAAGGTAACTACAAAAATGCTCATTTGCAATATGCTGATAAACCTACTTCTTTCGTACACACAGGGAGTCCACTAGGATACGATATGTAAAAGTGCTTTGCCAACTACAAAGCAGTTCTATATCAACGTAAGGTGATAGTCTCTGAAGTAACCAATAGAATGGAGGGTTTCTGTAAATATGACTGCTCTGAAGTTGTGTACTTAGTCTCTCAGTAGTGTCTGACTCTTTGCGACCCCGTGGACTGTAGCCCACCAGGCTCCTCTGTCCATGGGGATTCTCCAGGCAAGAATACTGGAGTGGGTTGCCAAGCCCACCTCCAGGGGATCGTCCCAACCCAGAGATCCTACTCAGGTCTCCCACATTTGAGGTGGATTCTTTACTGTTTGAACCACATGACTAATTTTCACTGACCCCAATCCTTCCTAGGTTAAGATAACCTGTTACTTTTTCTTGATTCTGGCAAAATATACAAAAAATGGTTAAAACATACACTTTTTGCTAAGTCTACAGTTTTGTGACATTTAGTACATTCAGATGGTTGCACAAACATCACCACCATCCATCTTCAGAATTCCAGTTACTTTTGATAACAGACTCTATCTTCTTAAGGTAATTTTCTAGTCTAAATTTGAAGTGAGGCTCCATCATCTCAGCGCTGACTATGACGATGATAATTTAAGGACTGAGCCCCTTTATTGTAAAGATAGGTTTCCGGAGAGACTCCGGGAAGAAGAAATGGTGCAGCCCAGAACCAGCCATGGGTCCTGAGACTGCCCTCATTCTTCCCAGGGCTCGTCCCATCCCTGTAGAACTTCAATGGGCCATTCATTAGTCAGCATGATCATAGGGGAATATTTAGAGAGAAGTGAGCACTTGTTAAAAGGGACAAGAGAGCAAGTTTTCAAAGCTCAAACACTGCAACGAAATCATTTTATATATAAGCAGACCCTCTGGAGTCAGCACACATACTTACACCTGGACCCCACCTGGATAGAATTAGTTTCCCCATGCTCAGAGTGAAGAAAACACTGAAGAAAATCATTTTAAAAAGCTGAGCAATCTGTCATGATCTGTGTCGCACAATTAAAGCAGCATGCTTTTTGGAAGAGTTATGTAACACAGACAACATGGTATTTCGATAGCCAAGACTAGAAAACTATCTGGTGATGTTTGACTTCACGACCACTATGGCTCTTTCCTATGTCTGACTGTGTACTTGAGGATGGAAGTCATAGGAAGGAAAGAGGAACTGCTCTTAGTGGATCTGTAAGAAGATCATTTTGTTGTTTAATCGCTAAGTCCTTTCTGACTATGCAACACCACCCAGATGATCTTTTATCTGCTTGCAGATTAAACTAGGACTTTGAATTCTAGGTAAGCAGACTCCTCCATGTTTGGGGACCAAAATATAAAAGCCCACAAAGACCGGGTGGGCCCATCAGTCACAGCCTCAAGCACAGGGCCAGAAAACAGTTAATATACCATGAAACAAGTGGAGAAATACATTCTGGAAGCTTCTGTGAGCTTCTCTCCTCTATGTCCAGGTCTCTCTCGTTCATGTCTTAAGCATCCACCCCTCTGTACCCTATTTTCTCAGGCTGCAAGTCGCCCTCCACCTGCATGAGATGCACGTGGAAACTAGGCCAGTGTTTCCCTCACTGGATGATCTCAGTGTACAGTTAATCAGCGCTTATTGACCAACCATGGCGTGCTAAGCAGTATTATTTCCTTCCGGGAGGAGAGGGATCACAAAGGAGTAACTAGAAATAATTTACAAGAGAATCAAGAGAGACAGGTTCACAGGCAACAAAAAGGGTAGAATAACAATTGTTACCCAATGGGGTTCTAGTTCTGCCTGAGGTATGGCCTACACGACTGACTCTGAGGCGAAGTTTGCAGCCAAAGAGAGGGTTTATCCTCCAAAAAGCCAAGCAAGAAGACAGGAAGACAAACCTCAAATCTGCTTTCCTGGAAGGCCAGGGGCTGCAGTATTTCTGGGATAAGGAACAAAGTAGTAAGCACTCTGTGGAGCAGAATCGTCAAGCCGTGACTGGAAAAAAAAGTGGCTTTTTTTTTTTTTTTTTTTGGTGCAGGCTCATAAGGCTACGGGTTCCTGCAGGGATCAAAACATCGCCCAGCGGCCATGCGCATGCGCAGTGGAGGGTGGGTGGGCCTATCCAGTGTTAACCCACTCAGCTCCAACAAGGCACAGCTGAGTCCAAGTTTCTAGACGATTCGGGCAAACGTTGTTTAGGTTACTTGGCCCTAGAAGCATGTGCAAGTTGCAAATGACCTTGATTAGTGAAGGACCTGTTTTCAACTGGAGTTGCTGAGGCCGGGCAGAATGTACCCCAATATTTTAATTTCTTCCCATCCTACCAGGAGGAACCCCGCACCCTCTCCTCCACCACAGCGTTTGCCACTGTCATAGTCTGCTTTCTGCCCCAAGACTGTCTTCCTTAGGGGCTAAGGTTCAAGTTCCAGCAACATTTCCTGGGTGCTCGCTGGTTCCCACCGCCATGCTCCTCCTCCACAGCCCTGGGAGACATCGTCCTCCCCGTCCCAGAGATGACGCGGAACAGGTCCCAACGCCGACGCACAGCCGGTGCCAGGCCAGGTGAGGAGCTGGGGTTCAGGTGCATGTGACTTATCACGGGCTTTTTAGGAAAACCGAGGGGTGAATGGGTGACAGGAAAGGGTGAAGGAGCGGAGCAAAGCGTGGTCTCAGGTCAAGCCAGTCCTGGCCTGAGGAGGGTGGGGAGGAGGGCTGGGGACAGGCCCTCTGGAGAAGCTGTCCCACCCGGGTCAAGGAGTCGGGCTCTTTACCCCAGAGTTGGTCACTGGCTGGGGGGAGGGGCCGCGGGCATAGGAGACATCACCCTTCAGGTTCCTGGCAGACATGGTGGCCTTAGGTGGGGCCCTCCCCACGGTGGGGCCGGCACCCGGCAGCAGTACGTGCGGGCTTAACTTGAGCCCAGGTGTCCCTTCACCGCTTGCTTCCGGAGCCCGCATCCCAGTCAAGCCCTCCCACCCAAGCCACCCTCGCTTTGCTGTCCTTATTGGATCCCGCCTGTCCCCATGCCCAGCAGTCACTGACCCAGTCAACGCCTTAGTTCAAGGAATTAGAAGGAAAATGAAAAGTAAGCGCTACATCAAGGTGCAGAATGTTGTGAGAACTCAGAAGAAATGAATTCTGGCTGGCGGAAGGGAGAAGAAGCAGGATGGCCTCACAGAAAAGCCGTTTTGAAGGTTGAATCGGTGGGAAAAGGAAATTCTGAACTGGAGGAAGGCACATTGGAGGGAAAGGCGGTGACACACTGGAGAAGTAGAGAGCACACACCCCGAGATTTAGTTTCAGGTATTTGAAAGGATACCTTGTTGAGATGGGCCTGCAGATATTACTTGGAAACATTCTATAGTGTCCATCTAATTCTTCTAAAAAGTATGGTTTAATTTTATTCTTATGCTCTTCTGTGTTTTCAAATTGTCTGCAAGTCACAAGGGAAGAAAAAATAAAATGTATGTCTGCATTGCAGAGGGAGGCAATGAGGGGAGATAGTCTTGATGAAGAGGCAACAGGAAGAGAGACAGACAGTAGATGAAGATAAAAACACATTTTGTTGGGGCAAGAGAGATTTGAGGAACCCACAGTAATTCTTTTATTTTCTCAGTGAAGAGGGCATTGACATTATTGGTTATAATATTGAGTTGGTATGCAGGTTGGGAATTTGGGAAAAAAATGCATATGTTTGATTTTTACTAGCTTGATTTACAAAAGTTGGATTCCCCTCCCCCCCCCCCAATATTTGACTTCAACTTCTGGAGAATTCTGTACACACAGAATATAAAATACATTACTGTGCTATGCATGTGCTGTATTGCCATCCATGGGTGACAGACCAGTTCACTTGATACTGTCCCTTAATAGGAGCCAATACCATATTTCCAAGTGGGACAGATCTTTGTGACCTTAGGGCCTGCAGTGCTGTCCCTCAATGTCATAGGATGTACGTGAGGCTACCAGAAAACATCTGCAAATAAAGCGGGCCCACATTAAGTTCCTTATAGGGGCGGTGGTATAACGTGGTATCTCACATTGGACAGTTTCTTTCTTTCTGCTGCTCCCTGTGCAGACTGCTACCTCAGACTCTAAGATTAAAATGGTGGTGGCACACATACGATGGCTATAAAATGAAAAAATGGAATAAAAAGTGCTATGGAACAGTTTGGCATTTCAGTTCTTCAAAAAGCTAAACATACAATTACCGTACGGCCTGGCAGTTTCATCCCTAAGTATGTACACAATGGAATCAAAAGCGGGGACTCAGACAGATCCTTATGTGCTCATGTTCATTGCAGTATTATTCATAGTAGCCAAAAAGTGGAACCAACCCAAGTGTGCATCAACAGATGAGTAAATAAAATGTGGTGTATACATGCAATGGGATATTACTCGGCTTTAGAAATTCTGACACATGGGGCAGTGCGATTAAACCTTGAAAACAATATGCTAGGTGAAATAAGGCAGTCACATAGGCACAAATGTAGTATGGTTCCACTTATATGAGTTACCTAGAATAGGCATATTCATAGAGACAGAAAGTGGAATAGTAGTTACCAGGGGCTGGGAGGAGTGGTATCGGGTGGTATTGCCTGAAGTTTAGAGAGTTTTTGTTGAGGTAATGAAAAAGTTTTAAAAATAGTGATGATGGTTGCATAACATTGAAACTGTAGTTAAAGTCAGTATGTTTAAAAAACTGTAGTTAAAGTCTGTATGTTTAAAAGTGGTTAAAATGTCTGATTGTACATTGCATATGTATTTCACCACAATTTAAAAATTAATACTGTAATATATGCAAAACCATTAAATTTTACACTTAAAATGGGTGAATTGCATGGCATATGAATTATATCTCAATAAAGTAGTAGCTTATACCTTAGGGACACTTTTCCTTCACTCTGCTCTCAGGCCACAGGGACCATGAAAAACCTGGACTGGAAAAATAATAAAGTGTGAGTCATGGGAGAGGGAGATCTCTTCACAGCTTGAAGAGATTCAGGTAATTAACTCAGAAACTTGCCACGCATACGGGGCTGAAGACCATGGGATATGGCAGAGGAAGAGTGGGTGGTTCAGAATGAGAATATTTTGTACGGAATTATATTTTGTATTGTTATGAGTAGAGTTATTCTACTGAAAGGCTTTAGAGAGAAGTCACCATGTGTTGCAGTTAAGTAGGTTTTGGATTGTAATTGGGGAGCCACCTTTTGGTTATCAGCCTGAACTTTTACAGGCTTGGAAACAGCAATGAGTTTGTGTTGAGTTTGATGAGCCATGTCATCCTGCCCTTCTTGTGATAATACGTCTGGGATGGGACATGATTGATTTTTTAAAAAACATGCATTTGGAGTTATAGGCGAGGTTATCCAGAGTGTCCACAATGTCACTGGAGGAGATGAAACCAACCATCCATTCAGCGACAGCACAAAGCTGCTTACACCAAGAAAGCAGCAATACATCCCCAAACAGATCAAACAGCTGCTCATCAATCTGGCGCAAGCTGCAGGTTGCCTGACTAAATTACTGTCGAATAGGCAGACGAGCACAATTTGTCAGTCAGCATCGAGTTTAAATGAGCAGAGATGCACATAAAGCCAGCAATGCAATTGTAATTAAGAATTATAGGCATCAAGTTTCAACTAGTGCTTTCTTAAGGTAGCAGTGACTGAGCTCTAAGAAGCCTAAGAAGGAACCAGAGCAGAATTAAAGCCAGGGCACGATCTACCTAGAGCCCTCTGCAATTCAGCAGCTCATCACGTGTGAATGTGATGTGTAAATGATGGAAAATTCATGAGAATGCAGGCTTTATTTTTCCTATTTGCTTTTTAAATATATATATATATTATACATGCTATAGAATGAATAATAACAATACAGGAATGAATAATAGTAATAAGATAATGATGCTCTTGAACCCACAACCCAGATAAAGAAATAGGACATTTTGACTTATTTTAATGGTGGTTGGAATCATTCTGAGAATTGACGTATCTCTACAGGCTGGGTGGAATGGAATTCAGTAAGCATTGACTGCTGACAATGAGCTGGTACTGTGGCGTGTAAAGATGAATGAAAACAGGCTTGCATCAGGGCATTTATAATCTGGAAGGGAGAATAAGATGATAATTTAGCTCTGCATCCCTTGAATTCTTGAGATGAGCAGAGGTATCCTAAGAGGTGTGCAGCGCTACAGGGGTTTGGAAGAGATTGGATGAGGTTGGATGGGAAGGAGCTCAGAGAAACCTTTGTGAAGAAAATGGCATCTGAGCTAGACATCAAAGTTAAGCAGGAGTTTTACAAGATGAAGGAGGGTGAGAGGGAGGGCATTTTGAATAGAGAGCTTAACACAAGTGAAGGCAAGAAAGTCTCAGGCCTATAAAATAAATGATAAATTGTTTAAGAAAATCGTGGAGTGTAAAATTGGACAACTGTCCTGAGCTGATGACTTATAAGGCTTCCATGTCTTTTGGAAATAGTCTGTCCATGAAGGGATAACTTTCCTTGTTACCTGCATACTTAAGGAACAGCACACCCCGAGTCAAACCTGGGTGTGCTAGGAAGATATGGGAGGTGAAATTAGTGCTTATGGGTATTCATCATTTGTTTTGACTTCTTAAGAGCACCCCACATTTATTTGGGCAAACACCTTTTCCCCAATATTCAGTTCAGTTCAGTTGCTCAGTCACGTCTGTTTCTTTGCAACCCCATGAACTGCAGCACGCCAGACCTCCCAGTCCATTACCAACTCCTGGAGCCTATGTCATATGGCATGGGGTTGGCTTTGTTTTTTAGCTCCAGGATTAAACTTCCTTGCTGTAGTTGATTGGTTCAGATAAAGGCAGGTGACCTAATTAGGTCCAATGAGAGCAAAGTTCAGGGCTTTGGGAAGACTATAAGGAAGTTGAACATTTTCTGCCTACTAACCAAAATGCTGAGAGGATGTGAGAGCTAGGACTTCTGCATCCGTCTTGCCATCATGTGGGGAGAGCCTGACTCAGACAGAAGTCAACACATTAAGTTCAGTATTCAATATTTGATAAAGGTATGCCATGGATGCTACTATGCTATAATGGAGTTCTGTCTGGAAGAACTCACAGTTTTAAAAAAAAGCTTTATTAATGATGCATCATCTCAAACAAAACATCATGATGTAATGATGTCTGTGATTTTTGTTTTTACCTTACCTTGTCATATTGTCTCTAAAAATATTTACAATAATTTTTAATGCCATCTAAAACTCCAATCATATTCAGTTGTTAAAAAATTTTTTCTTGATAGTTTGTTTTCTTGGGTCAATATTTAAACAAAATTATGAACTGTGGTGTTGAACTGTGGTGTTGGAGAAGACTCTTGAGAGTCCCTTGGACTGCAAGGAGATCCAGCCAGTCCATTCTGAAGGAGATCAGCCCTGGGATTTCTTTGGAGGGAATGATGCTGAAGCTGAAACTCCAGTACTTTGGCCACCTCATGCAAAGAGTTGATTCATTGGAAAAGACTCTGATGCTGGGAGGGATTGGGGGCAGGAGGAGAAGGGGACGACAGAGGATGAGATGGCTAGATGGTATCACCTACTCGATGGACGTGAGTCTCAGTGAACTCTGGAAGTTGGTGATGGACAGGGAGGCCTGGCATGCTGCAATTCATGGAGTCGCAAAAAGTCGGAGACGACTGAGTGGCTGAACTGAACTGAACTGAACTGATGGTATTTTGTTGCTATTAAAAAGGAACCTTTATGCTGGAAACCATTGGAAACAACTGCTGCATGAAGTCATGGGTTTCAAGTCCTGGCTCCTCCACTTGCTGGCACCTCAGATAATCCACTTAACCTCTTGACTTATCTCAGTATATTTAATTCAGAAGCTGTTGGGAAGATCCAGTGAAGTGGCAGATCATCACTGTGCAAATAAATGAGATTACTTTGTGTGATGGTTAATTTTATGCCGATTCAATTAGGCCTCAGGGTGCCCAGATATCTGGTCAAACATTATTTTGAGTGTTTCTGTGAGGGTGTTTCTGGATGAGATTAACATTTAAATCTGTAGACTGAGTAAAGCAGTTTGCTCTCCCTAATGTGGGTGGGCCTCGTCCAATCAGTTGAAGACCTAAATAGAACAAAAAAGCTGACCTACCCCTTATGGACAACTCTTCCTACTTGATGGCCTTTGAACTGAGCCATTGGTATTTTGCTGCCTTTGCGCTTGAACTGTTTTTTCCCCTGCATCTCAAGCCTGATGGACTGTGTAATCTGGTTGTGTTTCTAGGAGGAAAAGACAAATGGCTTGGTGAACGATCCCCTACATCCACCTATATGTGTGGCCAGCATGGCTGCTGTGCCCTCTCCAGTCAGCCCCGGTTGGGGCAACAGCTACTGAAAATAAAAGTGATTCCTCTGCTCTTGCACTAAGCTTCTTTGCTCCAGCTGGCTGTTGTAGTGGAGACTCCCTCTGCAGCCCTGGTCCTCACTCAGTGATAACCCACACGTTCTGGTTCACGGTGACCAGTGTTGGGTAGGATGTAGCTGAACTATAGACCTCACTCTCTTCTATTGTTAGAGTGAGTTCTGCATCACAGTGCAGGAAACTGTAGTCTGGCCCTGGAAATGTTTTGATCCCATAGTTGGAATGCAGAACATAATGGTATCAATCTCTGAAAATCAAATGAAATCTTGTGGGAGTAGATTTAGGTCCGATGAATAAAATTATATAAAACAATTTCATACTTGACATTTACTGAGAGAGACTTAACTTTTCCTACATATTTTAGTCTGTTCATCTGGTATTATTTATTCATGTCTCTTTCTCCATTTGGTTCGCGATTTATCTTTTGGGAGCCTAGAATTAAACTGTAAAAATGTATATATGCTAGACACTGTTTTATGTTCCATCTATGGAGAAGTCATCAAAACCTCTAACAGAATAAGATTCAGCTATTACAGGGGTGATTTAGCTGAAATAAAATGTAATGTTTAACTCAGAGAAGCTGGAAAAGATGAGATTTAGGAATATGGAATTGAATAATCAGTTGGTGAAATGACAGTGCTTTCTGTGTTACTCTCCCAGTTGAAAGAATATTAGGACATCAAGATTACGAATGGCCAGAACCAAGTGAGGATTCATGATAACCCAGAAGGACAAGATTGGTGCCTGATTCCAATGATAACAGATTGCTCCTTAACATCGACAGAGTTAAACCCAAGAAACTCAGCGTTCTGTGTCACATCCTCTTGTTGTATGATCATATTTTGTGATAGGGGAAGAATTAATGTATAACAAATTAAAACAGGGCAGTTTCTGACACCCCTGTGACTAAACGTTTCCACAGATATCACAGAGATGAGGGGAAGTTCATGCACAAAAACACGAATGGGAATTTTATGAGAGACACGGTTTGGATTAGAGAAGGAAAACCCAGAGAGTAAATGTGAAAAGTCCATATCCATGTAAAATTTTCCTAGGGCTGGTGTGACAAATTACCATAAACTGAGTGGCTTAAAATATCAGAAGTTTGTTCTTCCATCATTCCGGAGGCTAGGTGTCTGGAATCAAGGCGTCTGCAGGGCCATGCTCTCTCTGAAGGCCCTCGGGGGGATCCCTCCTTGCTGCTTCCTAGCTCTGCTTGCTGGCAGTCCTGGCATTCTTTGTTTTGTGGAGGCTTCACTCTAATCTCTGTCTCTGTTGTTACACATCAGTCTCCCTGAGTGTGTGTGTGTGTTTCTCATAAAGACACTATTTATATTGGAGTAGGGTTCATCCTTATCCAGTATCACTTCATCTTAACTTGATTATGTCTGTAAAGACCCTATTTCCAAAAAAGTCCACATCCAGAGGTTCTAGGGATTAGGGCTTCAGGATATCTTGTGTTGTTTTTTTTTTTTTTTTTTATGGGGGGGACACAGTTCAAGCCACAACAATCAGTAACCAACATTTGTCTGTGATAGTGTCACGAGATGAGTGGAACAGTCCACAGGAAGGGAATGCTCATCACATAAAATGCAAAGTGAGGGAGAAAATGCATCTTCAGTAGGGTTATGGTACAGTAACAGCATATGCTTATCACTTTTTCTATGTCAGCTTTCTGAGAGCTTTACATACATTAATTCTCAAAAAAAATGCTATAGGTGTGTTAGCTCATTTTGCAGAGAAGGGAAGTGAAGTGAAAGTGTTAGTTATTCAGTAATGTCCAATTATTGGCGACCGCATGAATTGTAGCCTGCCAAACTCCTCTGTCCATGGAGTTCTTCAGGCAAGAATACTGGAGTGGGTTGCTGTTTCTTCCTCCAGGAGACCTTCCCAACTCAGGGATTGAAGCCAGGTCTCCTACATTACAGGTAGATTCTTGACCATCTGAGTCACTTGGGAAGTCCTTACAGTTAAGGGAATTGAGGCATAAAGAGACGGATGTGGAATTGAGAACCAAAAAAAACCCCATGAAAATAACTGTAAGGGGTGCTTTTGATGGGGGTAGATCTCAGGTGAGGTCAGCTTAATGCATCCAGAGCAGAGGTGGCTGGCTGGCCAGAGCAATTTGGGGAACCAGCAAAGCTGCCTCAACTGGAGGCTTCCCCATTTTTAGATTTTCCTACATACTTGAGGCTGCTTGACAAGCCACTTTATTCACTGAACCAAAGGTTTAGATCCCAGCTAGTTTGGAAGAGATGTTGCCCATTCTGACATAAACTGTTTGAGTCTGTGTTCTGGAATTTAAAAGGATTAGTTGTTGTTGCTCAGTCGCTCAGTCATGTCCAACTGTTTGACATCCCTGGATTGCAGCACACCAGGCTTCCCTGTCCTTCACCATCTCCCAGAGTTTGCTCAAAGTCACGTCCATTGAGTCGGTGATACCATCCAATCATCTCATCTACTGTTGCCCCCTTCACCTCCCGCCTTCAATCTTTGCCAGCATCAGGATCTTTTCCAGTAAGTTAGCTCTTTGCATCAGGTGGCCAAAGTATTGGAGCTTCAGCTTCAGCACCAGTCCTTCCAATGAATATTCAGGGTTGACTTCCTTTAGGATTGACTGGTTTGATATCTTTGCTGTCCAGGGGACTCTCAAAGGAAAAAAAAGGGGATTGGTATGTATTGTCCAAATTATGGAGGATGGCAGATGACCTGCCAGTTTATTACTGTATCACCTACTAAAATTGTTTTGAAACTGGTGGGTTTTTTTTTGGTGATTATACATAAAGATATATAAAAAATATATGTAATTGTAAATCTTGGAAAGTGAAGTCAAGTGGGCCTTAGAAAGCATCACTACGAACAAAGCTAGTGGAGATGATGGAATTCCAGTTGAGCTGTTTCAAATCCTGAAAGATGATGCTGTGAAAGTGCTGCACTTAATATGCCAGCAAATTTGGAGAACTCAGCAGTGGCCACAGGACTGGAAAAGGTCAGTTTTCATTCCAAACCCAAAGAAAGGCAATGCCAAAGAATGCTCAAACTACCGCACAATTGCACTCATCTCACATGCTAGTAAAGTAATGCTCAAAATTCTCCAAGCCAGGCTTCAGCGATACGTGAACCGTGAACTCCCTGATGTTCAAGCTGATTTTAGAAAAGGCAGAGGAACCGGAGATCGAATTGCCAACATCCACTGGATCATGGAAACAGCAAGAGAGTTCCAGAAAAACATCTATTTCTGCTTTATTGACTATGCCAAAGCCTTTGACTGTGTGGATCACAATAAACTGTGGAAAATTCTGAAAGAGATGGGAATACCAGACCACCTAATCTGCCTCTTGAGAAATCTGTATGCAGGTCAGGAAGCAACAGTTAGAACTGGACATGGAACAACAGACTGGTTCCAAATAGGAAAAGGAGTACGTCAAGGCTGTATATTGTCACCCTGCTTATTTAACTTCTATGCAGAGTACATCATGAGAAACTCTCAACTGGAAGAAACACAAGCTGGAATCAAGATTGCTGGGAGAAATATTAATAACCTTAGATATGCAGATGACACCACCCTTATGGCAGAAAGTGAAGAGGAATTAAAAAGCCTCTTGATGAAAGTGAAAGAGGAGAGCGAAAAAGTTGGCTTAAAGCTCAACATTCAGAAAACGAAGACCATGGCATCTGGTCTCATCACTTCATGGGAAATAGATGGGGAAACAGTGGAAACAGTGTCAGACTTTAATTTTGGGGGGCTCCAAAATCACTGCAGATGGTGATTGCAGCTATGAAATTAAAAGACGCTTACTCCTTGGAAGAAAAGTTATGACCAACCTAGACAGCATATTCAAAAGCAGAGACATTACTTTGCCGACTAAAGTCCGTCTAGTCAAGGCCATGGTTTTTCCAGTAGTCATGTATGGATATAAGAGTTGGACTGTGAAGAAGGCTGCATGCCGAAGAATTGATGCTTTTGAACTGTGGTGTTGGAGAAGACTCTTGAGAGTCCCTTGGACTGCAAGGAGATCCAACCAGTCCATTCTGAAGGAGATCAGCCCTGGGATTTCTTTGGAAGGAATGATGCTAAAGCTGAAACTCCAATACTTTGGCCACCTCATGCGAAGAGTTTACTCATTGGAAATGACTCTGATGCTGGGAGGGATTGGGGGCAGGAGGAGAAGGGGATGATGGAGGATGAGATGGCTGGATGGCATCACTGACTCGATGGACGTGAGTCTGAGTGAACTCTGGGAGATGGTGATGGACCGGGAGGCCTGGCGTGCTGCAATTAAAGGGGTCGCAAAGTGTTGGACACGACTGAGCGACTGAACTGAACGGAATTGTAAATCCAGAGAGTAGACTGTCATGATTACGATCACTTTTCTGCAACTGGTCAGCTTACATTAAAATTCTAGCTTTGCTGTCTCAGCCTTGTGATCTGGGGTAAGTTACTAAACCTCTGTGCCTCACTTTTCTCATCTATAAAATAGTGGTGGTAATAACAGACTCTTCCTCACAGTGTTGTTTGGGAGGGTTAAATGTGCTAATGTGTTCATTAAAACAGTATCTAGCACATAGGAAATATATGTAAGCACTTGTTCTTATTACTCTGTGTGGGTTATGGAGGAGATAAATGACATATGAGATGATGCTTTGGCTTTTATTATTGGGCACAGGGAGAAGGTTCTGGAGAATACACACTGAGTGGGGAGGCTGAGAGCTCATCGTTTTGTCTGTGATGCTGCTAGATACGGGTCTGGTTTATCTCAAGTTTGATGTTGCCATGATGCTCAGTGTTATCTGCCAGCCCTTCAGAAAAACTCTCCTTTGCTTCTTCGTGTCTTACAAAGAATGTGATATGTTAACATCACAGAGTTTTACGCTGGTTAAAAAATCAGAGTTGAAGCCGTTTTTCTGTTCTGCGGAACCAGGCTATCAGGCTTCACTTAGTGTTTCTTCTCCCTGACATAGAGCAGGGTAGGATAAGGATGAGTGTCCCTGGGGTAGACTTAGTCTCCTCCGGCTTATCAGTTGATTATTGGTTGATGACAGGATCTCATGAGGATGTGAATCACTGATTAAAAACATTGTAGCCCTGTGTTTCCTAGATGAGTTTGTGTTTCAACGCTGATGATTCGTGGCGTCATTCCTTATCCCTTTTCTGCCACTTAGTGGGGATCCTGCCATTTCTGAGGAGTCCATGTCACTGCCTGTAGCTGAATAGTAAGTGACAGGGTAAGAGCGTCAGTGACTGATTCAAATATGTGGCCCTTTAATAAGCTTTGAATTGTGGTACAAATTAAGAGTGTATGGAATATGATTTGAAAAGCACAAGCAATAAAGGAAAAAATAGGTAAATTGGACTACATAAAAATTGAAAACTTTTGTGCATGAAAAGACTATCACTAGATTGAAAAGGCAATGCACAGACTGGGAGAAAGTATTTGCATATCATATACCTGATAAGGGGTTCCTATCCAGAATATATAAAGAACCCCTACAACTCAACAACAAGAAAACAACCTGGGAATTTCCTGGTGGTCCAGTGGTTAGGACTCCATACTTCCATTGCTGGGGGTCTGGATTGAATTCCTGACTCGGGAACTAAGGTCCCATAAGGCTTGTGGAGTGACCAGATAAAGAAAAATCAAACAATTTAATTCAAAAATGGGCAAAGGGCTTGCATATTCCCCAAAGAAGATATACAAATGGCCAGAAAGCAGAGAAAAAGATAACTCCATTTCACTGATCATTAGGGAAATGCAAATCAAAACCAGAATGAAATAACCCTCTCACACCCATTAGTGTGACTAGTATCAAAAGAGAAAAGACTCAGAAAATGACCAGTGTTGATGAGGATGTGGAGAAAATGGAATCTTTGTACACTTCTGGTAGGAACGTAAAATGGTGGAGACATGATGGAAAACAGTATGAAGTTTCCTTCAGTTCAGTTCAGTCGCTCAGTTGTTTCCGACTCTGCGAAGTTTCCTTAAAAAATAAAAAATAGAATTGCCATCTAATAATTCTACTTCTGGGTATATAACCAGAGGGATTGAAAGCAAGGCCTCGAACAGATATATGTGCACTCACAGAGACAGCAGCATTATACACAATAGCCAGAAAGTGGAAACAGCACTAATGTCCATCAGTATTTGAATGAATAAAATATGGTATTATTGAATATTATTCAATCTTAAAAAGGAATGAAATTCTGGCACATGCTGCAACATGGATAAACCCTGAAAATATTATGCCAAGTGAAATAAGCCAGTCTCCAAAAGCAAGTACAGTGTGATTCCACTTACATCTATTACCTAGGGTAGACAAATTGATAGAGATAGAAAATAAAATCTCAGTTGCCAGTATTTAGTGTTTAATGGTAAAAAGTTTCAGTTTTGGAAGATGAAAAATGTTCTGGAGCTGGATGGTGATGATGGCTGCACACTAGTATGAGTGTGCTTAATGCTAGTGAATTGAATACTTAAAAATGGCTAAAATGGTTGAGTTTTATATGTTTTTATTTTTTTCCCCACAATTAAAAAAAACAGAAGAGAGTGTATGGAAAGGTTCTGGTGTCCTCAGTTCCAGAAACCAATCCTCCTGTTACAAAATTATCTTCCCATGAGCAAAGTTATATTCAAGGTGGGTTACAACACACCAGCTCAGGTTGATGACTGGCTAGTCCCATATTTCTGTTACTGGCTGCCCCTCACCTCTGGGATGTGCTCACAGGGGCGGGGAGATAGACTCCTCTTGCTCCATACTGCCATCGCCACCTGAAATTCTCTGGGCAAGGTTTTCACCTACCCCCTTGATAATACCCTCATGCCCTTAACCCTCCCTAATCTGCTGTGTCAGGCCCCCTCTAACTGGGCACTGCACTTCCCACCTCCATGGCTACCTTTGTCGAGGAGGATTTGGACTTCTCAATGACGTTTCTTTTCTTTCTCTGCCTTTGTTAAGGGAAGGGATGAGGTGGGAGAGCTTACCTTGTGTTTTAAGACCTCGAGAGCTTTTTTTCTCAAAGCATTCCTTAACTAAGGGGAGAGCAGAACTCCTCAAGGTGGAAGTGCTCTTTCATTGATATAGTGTTCTTTCTTTCCTAAAGCGACTGGGAAGTAAATGGACGCAGTTTTCCATGCAGAAGTCATGGTCAAGGAAGTTAGATACTGTATGTTGTATGTGTGTGCGGATACACACATATACATTCAATAAACCTCGCTTGTCTGTGATGTCCCATGACTCTCCAGGTTTGCTTTATGTTAATCTTTTTTTATTTTGATAAAATTTTAACTTGCAGAAAATTTTCTAACTTGTAAGAGTACATTGGAGACATCATGCCCCTTTACTCTGAAATACCTCAGCGGGCACTCCTTGTGGCTAAGAACATTTTCTTATGTTAGCCAAATTATCAAAATGAGGAACTTTAACACTGATACACTATTGCTTCCCAATCCACTACTCATGTTCAAATTTCATAAATTGTCCATAGAAGGACAGACGCTGTCTTTGGGCATCAGCTCTGAAGTCTTGGTAGAGTCTGAGGTTTTCTGCTGATGCGGGATTCAAAGGCAGCAGAGTCATTGGGGAATGAATGCAGAGAGTAGGAAAGAAAATCCATGTGACAGAAACTCAAACTGTTGGGAAATAATGAAAACAGATAAGCTGGTATAGAATTGGGTGTTATTAGGAGAGTTTATCTTCATGTTTTGAAGTCAAAATCTAGAAAAGAAAATTTCTCTTTTGCAAAATACCTAACATTTATTAAGGATTAACCATGTGCCAGGCACTGTGAAGTATGTGAATTATCTCATTTAATTCCCATGGCAGCCTTACATGGTATATCTCTTGCATTCCAGTGGAGGCACAGGGCAATTAAGTAGAAAATGATAGAATCAGGATGTACTTCCAAGCAGGCTGACCTCAGAAACTGTCACGCTGCGGGACTCCAGTCTCATGAAGAGGGCATAATGATGAAAAGGTGGGCGCTGGTCTCTTGGGCAGTGAGTGCAGGCATAAAATGAAGTCAGTTCTGGTGAATCCTGCTAGAAAGCAGAAAGCAATCTTCCATGCAGTGTAAGATGAAGTCCCAGAGGGCATGTTTCTGAGTCCATTATTACTAAGTAAAGGTGGTTAAGAATATACAAATTTTAATTTTTGTTACACATTTTAGTGATTACTAGAACAACAACAACAACAACAACAAAAATGTAGACTTCCCTGTAGCTCAGACGGCAAAGAATCTGCCTGCCATGCAGGAGACCAGGGTTTGATTCCTGGGTTGGGAAGTTCCTCTGAGAAGGGAATGGCAATCCACTCCAGTATGCTTGCCTGAAGAATTCCACGGACAGAGAAGCCTGGTGGGCTATAGTCCATGGGGTCGCAAAGAGTCAGACATGACTGAGTGACTAACACACACACACAACACACAGAACAAAAATATATTTGTATTTTGGAAAAATCAGTAACTATGAAAAAAGGACAAAGGAAAAAAGGATTACCTGTAAAATCATTACTGAGAGAGAATTATTAACATTTTAATATGTTTTCCATGTGTTTTTACTTGTTCAGATCACAGTGTAAAAAAAATTATACAGAGTATAGAAAAAACAGCTTACTTTTTTCACTAAATCATATAAGTACAATCTCATTTTTAATGGTTGCATAGTAATTTATGAATTTAATATTGTAACTGTTCCCTTAATATTGGTTAGATTATTGCCATTTCCTAATTTTTAAAGTAAAACAAACAGAAACCCCTGTCATGAATATCTTCATGCATGTACTTTGGTCTGTGTTTCTGATTATTTTTTAAAAAGACTCTTAGAAATAATTTCATTGTATTAAAGTATGGTTATGCTTTTTTATCATTTAAATAGTTTAATAACTAAATTGCTTTAATTATGTTAAGTACGTAATACATTATGTGTAAGATAGAAATTCAAAATTTATACTAATCACATCAGGTCAAGTCTCCATCCCACTGTCTCCCAGTCACCAATAATTTAATCTCACATTGCTGCTTTTCCTTTAACAAAACTATAGCAAAAGAAAAGTTACAAATCTAAAGCAAAAGAACAGTTCAAAACCCACCCACATTGAACCATGCTGCCTGTGGTTTATGAAACATTGTTTTGGGTACCTATGGGAAGAATCAGGTATATTATTCAGAAATGCAAAGAAGCAAAAAGCATCAATTCTGAGCACTGAAGAATTGATGATTTTGAACTGTGCTGTTGGAGAAGACTCTTGAGAGTCCCTTGAACTGCAAGGAGATCAAACCAGTCCATCCTAAAGGAAATCAGTCCTGAATATTCATTAGAAGGACTGATGCTGAAATTTAAACTCAATACTTTGGCCACCTGATGTGAAGAACTGACTCATTGGAAAAGACCCTGATGGTGGGAAAGATTGAAGGCAGGAGGAGAAGGGGACGACAGAGGATGTGATGGTTGGATGGCATCACTGACTTGATGACCATGAGTTTGAGCAAGCTCTGGGATTTGGTGATGGACAGGGAAGCCTGGTGTGCTGCAGTCCATGGGGTTGCAAAGAACTGGACACGACTGAATGATTGAACTGAACTGAGAAGCAAAATGCAACCAATATAAGCACAAAAAGAACTGATTAGCTCATGTAACTTGAAAATCTAAGAGAGTGGTGCTGACTTAAGGTACTGCTGGATCAAGGGTTCAAATGCTATTATCAATATTTTTTCATGTCTTGGCTCTTGGTTACCTTTTTCAACTCCTGCTTAGAGAGACATGCTCCACATCACAGCAAAAATGACAACCAATGGCTCTAGGTGTACATCATCAATGGTTTACTGTTCCTGAACTAAGGAGAGACACCCTTTACTTCCTAGTATCAGAGTAGTTTGTGTAAAACAATACAGTCCTGCTATGTCATAGATCTGACTGTTTTCCAATCACTTTGCCCAGGAAATGAGGGCATTTTTATTTTTATTTGACTTGCAACCTCTGCAAAGGGGAGGCTGAGCAGTCAACAAGCAATAGATGACCATGAGGTGGTGGAAGCAGGAAATTCAAGGAGCTTCCTGGCATTAGATCAAATCTTCACCTTGTGTCTTGATAGAAGTAAATATTATCTCTTCAAGATATGCAGAAAGACACTGTAATCCTTTGAATTCTCTGAGTAGCTTCTGAAATTTTAATATTTTTGTCTTATCTCAGCCAGATCATGGGAGGGTATATTCCTTATAGATATGCTTGAATAATATTTGAAAGCCCATTAAATTAAATATACAAACACTGGGCAGTGTGGGATTGCCTTGAATTTGACTGTCATTTGTAATGTGTCAAGAAATACTTTGTGATGTTTTCCCCAACAATGACAAAGAAAATAAATTGAAATTAATTCTTTTTAGTTGACTAACTTCATGGCAACCCACATATACATTTGAGGTTAAGGATGTTGGGAAAACAAGCGTCCGTTGAGGAAGAAACTGAATAGAAAGACTTGGAAGAGAAGAACTCACAAATACAAGTGAGAGATGTTTTGACAGTAATGGGGGTATCAAGGGCTGAATTGGCCTTTAAATTGTGTTCATTAAGTGTTGTGTGTTTCTTTGAGGTTTATTAAGACCCTTGAGAGGAGACTAACAAATTTCAACACAGAGAAATAAAGATGCTCATTTAGGACTATAACACATCTCCCCTGAGTTTTTTTTTAAATGTTATTTTTGACACACTTTTTTGGCATTTTGACACACTGCTGTTACAAACCCAGTCACAGCACAGTACTTCCATTTAGACAAAAACAACAACAGTTCTTTTTTTGTTTTCTCTAGGCGAAAAAGAGTTTTAAAGTGAGATTTGAATTGACTTTAAGAACTCTGTAGTGACGGGAAAGGGTTGAGGAAATAAGATTAAGATGGTATTTATGTGACGAGAGGAGGGAGGCTACCCCCCCATCTCCATATCCAGGAACCCAGCCTCTCCCGGCTGCGCAGCTGTGGGGGACGAGATCTCTGCAGCAGCACATCCTTGACCTTGTCCTCAGGCAGTTTTGGAAAGCAGGAGGCCTCACACAGGTGCTGTGCTGTTGCCAGCAGATAGAGGGAGTTTGGCATCTCGCCAGAGAAGAAACTTTGAGTGTAACATCTCAAGGTTGCCACCCAGATAGCTGTAATCTAAAGTCTTTGACAAGAGTTTAGAGAGACCTTGAGGAAATCCGGGATGAGGAGAAGCCATTTCTTCAGCATTTCAGCAACATTTGAACTTGGAAGCTGACTCGCACTCTGCTTCTCGGTCTGTTACTGCCTTTCTCTTTCCTCTTCGATTAGCCCTCCTCTGTGTGCCTAACAGGGTGGAAGGCGCTGCGTTACCCAGACCTGCATAGCATGTGTCCAGCCCTGGCAAACTGGAATCACAGAGGCCCTTGAGCCCATTTCTGTCTCCTGTAGAGTTAGACATAGAAATGTCGTTAACTTTCTTGAGCTTCCATTTCTCAGTTTATAACAGGATAATCATATTTAAGGACTTCCCTAGTGGCTCAGTGAACCTGCCTGCCCATGCAGGACATGTGGGTTTGATCCCTGGGTCAGGAAGATCCCCTGCAGAAATAAATGGCAACCCACTCCAGTATTCTTGCCTGTGAAATCCCATGGACAGAAGAACCTGGCAGGCCACAGTCTGTGGGGTCACAAAAGAGTCAGACACAACTTAATGACTAAACAACAACAATCATATTTAACTCAGGGCGTCACTGTGAGGCTGAATGCGCCTGACAAAATGTTTAGAATGAAGTAGGTGTTCAGTCAAGTTGGTCCCTGTGTCCTCTTCCTCCTTTATTCAGGGGAAGTGAGATATAAATTTATGGAAAAGTGATAAGCATTAATGAAATATTTACAGACACAGAAACTTCCAGCCCTGTTCATCAAGCAAGTTGTGACTATGGAAGACTGAAAAAAATAATTTTCTGTGATGATTCACACCCTGTTTTATTCAGGGGTGTACACTTGTGTAAATGCATACAAGGTGGTTAAAGAGAAAGTATGTTAGACTAAGTTGGCCAAGTTAAATGAAGACGAATGGTCTAACAGAGTAGGACAGCAGGTTGTGCAGTTAGACTTCTTGGGCTCAAATCCTGGCTTTGCTTCCTGCTTCTTGATGAGCTGTTTAATCTTTGGTGCCTCATTCTGCTGTCTGTATATGGGGATGATCATAGGGTGTGACAGCAAGAGGATTAACTGAAGTAATGATTATGTAGACAGGGCTGGCATAGTACACAGACACATCGTGTTAGCTGTTACTGATAATACAAAATGCAGATGTGAGCAGAGTGAGCTTTCTGCGCGTTTCTGAGGGAACAAGGACAAAGAAACAGTTTCTAATACAATGCAGGGTGCCTTTCCATACAAGCATGGATTGTTCCAAGAGGTGTTAGGGCATTTGGGGAGGTTGCCGTTTGGAAGGGATTTAACCAATGGCTAACATCCCTGCTTCCCCCGCTTCGTGCCGTAGATCAGCACCAGATCTGTGTACAAAGCATTACTCAAACTGTCTCTTTACACAGCAGTTAACCTTGCTTGTCACTGCTTCCGGTGGGGAATCAAGAACATTGAAATTGTGGAGGTGGCACCATAAATCATGGTCAGTCCTTGACACGGCCAGACAGAATAGTCGGAAGGAGTCTCAGCGCAATGTCAGCTCAAAGTTGAAAGGGAAAGTTTCAACATACTCATTTTCTCTCTGTTTTTATCGTCATCCTGATTTTTTCTTTTTTTCCCCATGACTCGAATGAGTGAATAAGAGATTGGTCTTGGCAGCTTGGTGGGTTACTTCACCTTGTATGGTTTTGCTTGCTTTCTCTCTCCTTTTTACCCCTTAAATGTGAGCGTGGTGACTGAAGAGTAAAGTAATTGAGCAAACCGAACTCAGGTAGTGAGAGAACTGTCCTTACCCAAGAGATCTCAAGTGTTAGTCTCTCATTTTCTAAACACAGGTTCTGTTCACCTTTTTTTCCCTAGGACCTAGCAGCACACCTGGAACAGAGCAGACACTTATTGAATGTTTGTGAAATGAATGGACGGCAGTTCTGGCTTTGCAGCTCTCTCCTGCTCCCTCTTCTTTCTCCCGTTCTCTTCCCGGATCTTCTCAGCTGAGCCCTCAGAGTGTCTCCCAGGTACTGACTCTGGTTAAACACTCATGGAAGAGTTGCCTTGTTGGTTTAGCACTTTCCCTACCCCACTTGGACCCCCAAGGCCTATAACTAACTACATCCTTGCTCTTCTGAGGACTTAACGACCTTGACCTGTCTCCATTCAGTCATCTGTTTCCTTGGCTCCTAATACTGGGCAGTTGGATTTTATGAGAGCTATAAATGTCTCCCCAGAAAAGTGCACAGACACACAAAGCACACAAAGTTTGGCACATGATTTCTGTTGGGACCTTTGGGGAGCACAGTTATGGATCCAAGATAAAGACTCTGCCTTTAGTAATTGCCTAATCATCAATAGCCGCTGCTGGACTCTCCTCTCCTGCACTGCTTTCAGACAATGTGTGCTCCTGAATGCTCTTACCCTGCAGGAAACTTAGTGGCAAAGGCATGGTGCCTATGAGAGGTGAGCTGGAGGGTACCCAGTCCTCCGCGGGGTACAGAGGGTAGGCTAATTCAGTGGTTCCATGTTAGAAAATCCACTTACCTATGGTGCACATGATGTTCGATAAATACCAATCTTAGTTGAGATAAAGGGACACTTTAATCTCCTATTTTCTTGACTCTTTTGTTGTGTTTCATAATTGGTTTAGAGGGCTTCCCAGTGGCTCAGTGGTGGAGAATCTGCCTGCAATGAAGGAGACCTGGGTTTGTTCCCTGGGTCAGGAAGATCCCTTAAAGGAGGAAATGGTAGCTCACTCCAGTATTCTTGCCTGGAGAATTCCATGGACAGAGGAGCCTGGTGGGGTAGAGTCCACGGAATCTCAAAGAGTCAGACACAACTGAAGTGACTTAGCAAAAATTGGTTCAGAACTCCAGGCTTAGAAAAGACATATGTTTAGGTTGGGAGGTGGGCAGTGGGTTCATAGGACTTTCAAGAGCTAATATCACCGCCCACTGAATTCAGCATGTCCTCATCCTTTACCTCCAGAATTTGTCTCTCTGCTTTCTTTTCCTTTTCTCGATGCCTGACCTCTCTTTTTCCTCCCAGTGGTCTTTCTAGAACTTTGCTACCTGCAAGAAAAATTTTCTGAAAACACTCAAACTCTGTTAATGAGAAAATAGGGAGTTTTATCCAATTTCCCCATTCTGTCTCAAGAGTACAAAGGGACATAGAGGTTCTTTTTAATGCTTATGGAGGGAGGAAAGAAAGTTTTCAGTCATTACGGCTGTGACCCATAATTATAATAACTGAGCAAAATTTCTTCAGTACCATGGGTCATTCAAAGGAGGTAGAAAACAGAGATCTTGCTGTCATGAAGTTTACCATTTAAGTAGGAGGACTGTGTAAATAAAAGATAGGTAAAATCACACATAATACTAAAACATCAGGAAGGATTTAAAGTTTACTTTATCTTTATTATTTATTTGGCTGCATCAGGTCTTAGTGTGGGCACACAGTATCTTCATTGCTGCACGCAGGGCTTGGTTGCCCTGTGGCATGTGGGATCTTAGTTCCCAGACCAGGGTTCCAACCTGCGTCCCCTGCATTGGAAGGCAGATGGTCAGTCACTGAACCACCAGGGAAGCCCAGGAAGTATTTAAATTTAAATGAGAGTGCTGGCAGAATTGGATGGGGTGAGAAGGCTGAACATGTGTTTGTTCCTAGCACCCATTAACTATTATTATTACTTCTGGAGGAGATCAGTGTATTGGAGTAGGTCAGGAGACATGACTTACTCTTGCCTCTTAGGTCCAAATGAATTCCTTTTAACCCTAAAACCTCTTAGTCTGAGCTCTGTTCTGCTTCTGTGCATTTTTGATAACTTGGTTGGCTTAATGTATACATATGGACTGTTTTCTGTTTTGTTTTATTCTTTCCCAAGCTCTGTATACATCCTGACTGAATTCAAGCAGGTGGTTCATAAACAGCAAGAGATATCACATTCTGTTTTTTACTTTATATTAATATTAACCTGTTGCCAAGCCCTTGTTCCACAGGGCTGTCTGGAAATTCAGTATCAGTCGTTACTAACACTCTCTAAGGGTTCCTAGCCTGGATTATGCAAGGGATTTGGGACTTAGAGCCTGAACATCACGGAAGACCATCTGGTCATTGGCCACCAGTCTGCTCCTCTGTCCACAGAAGCTCTTAGCCCGGGAGTATCTGTTAGTTGAAGGCGGTGCTTAGAGCAGAGGCATCTTGGCTGAGGCTGACGGACCCCTGAGCTTAGGTCCGTTCTTCCTACATGTCCTAGAGAGACCACGTCTGGGTCTCATCACCTCCTGGGATCTGGGCTGCCTGCAGCCCACTTCACCTCTCTCTCCATCCCCCCAGATATATTTTTCTGTGTTGTAGACTGAATTGTGCCCTGTCCCACCCATCAAATTTATGTGTTGAAGTGCTCATTTCCAGCACTTGAGAATATGCCTATATTTGGAAGTAGGGCTTTTAAAGAGGTGATTAAGTGAAAATGAGGAATCATCTAATCCGCCATCAAGACTGATGTCCTTACATTGAGAGATTAGGACCCAACACACAAAGGAAAGACTATGTGAAGACGCAGGGAAGAGAAGACGCTCACCTGCAGACCAAGGTGAGAGGCCTTGGAAGAACCAGCCCTGCAGCCTGCCTACACCTTGAATTCAGATTTCAAGCCTCCAGAATCATGAGAAAATGAATCTGTCATTTAAGCCTCTCCCTGTTTGTGCTCTTTTATTGTGGCAGCTCAAGCCGACTAATGGGCTTCCCTGATAACCCAGTTGGTAAAGAATCCGTCTGCAATGCAGGAGACCTTGGTTCGATTCCTGGGTTGGGAAGATCCGCCAGAGAAGAGATAGGCTACCCACTCATATTCTTGGGCTTCCTTTGTGGCTCAGATGGTAAAGAATCCACCTGCAATGTGGGAGACCTGGGTTTGAGCCCTGGGTTGGGAAGATCCCCTGGAGAAGGGAAAGGCTACTCACTCCAGTATTCTGGCCTGGAGAATTCCATGGACGGGGTCGCAAAGAGTCAGACACGACTGACTTTCACTTTCAAGGTGACTAATATACTTTTTATCCTTTTTAAATTTTTAAATCTACTCTTTTGCATAGGAGGAAGAGCCTTTGGCTTGAAGTAGCTTCTGATTTCTCTCTCAGATTTTTGTGGGAAAGAGTAAGGCCATTGCTATTAGGAAGGAATGGTAGAATGGAGGAGAGGAAGAGGCAGTGGGAGCCGGGCGAAGTGGTGATTCTCAGTAAGCTGTTGCTCTGCTTTCTGCTTTTCCCCCACTGTTGTTTCTTCACTCCTGCCTGTTTCTCTGCTCATGACCCAGCAGGTTTCCTGCCTTCCCTGCTCCTCCACTCCACCTTCATGAAACAACGGTTTGGTGTGACATGTTAGATTCCATGAATTAAATCATATAGGAAGGACTGGAAGATTTGGGTGCAATGACACCCAAAATGACCCCAAAATGACTTCTGACCGTACTTGTGTCCTAGAAAGTGAATGGGGTTTTTGAGGATTTGTCCTGAATACAGTTAGTCCAAGGTTATTTTGTAGAAATATCCTCAATATTTATTGAGGCTCTGGCCAAGCTGTGAGCCAAGTGAGCCAATTGATTGTCGAGCCCAGTTTGCACATTCCTATTAAAAGTCAATTGGAAAAGACAGTACTTCCAAACAGCTTATAGTCCACTTTATTTCCCCTTCTTTTTACCACCCCAGGATTCGGTAACTCTATTACTCTGATTGGAAAAAATTGTTGTCTAATGATATTAAAATGTACAGCCACTGATAAACTGTGACCAGTTCTTGGCTTTTTGCAAGACTGGGAATATTAAGATGTCATTAAATATTTTATCTCCCTTCCTTCATGCTCTGACTTTAACGCTGTGTTCAAAGATCATTGCTCAGTAATGCTGGCAAGCCTCCTCTGCTTTGAAGGCATTCTTTATAAGAGCACGTAATGTTCATTATGACTCTCTCTGCCGCCATTTCTGTCCCCTATTCCTCCCCTCCAAAAAACTGGTTTTATTGAGGGCAAATTATTTTAGGTAAGATATATGTATTATGGTCTTCCCCAGTGGCTCAGTGGTAAAGAATCTGCCTGCAGTGCAGGAGACCTGGGTTTGATCCCTGGGCTGGGAGGATCCCCTGGAGCAGGGCATGGCAACCCATTCCAGTATTCTTGCCTGGAGAATCCCATGGACAGAGGAATTATAGGAAGTTATAATTAAAAACAATCCAGACTTTCCATTATTTTCATGGAAATTGATAGGGTTCGTTTTAAAGCAGAATGTAGTTTTACAGTCTTGTGAGTTCTGGCAAATGTAAAAGTTTATTGATTGTGTGCTGATGTGCTGAGAGTGTATACATATACAAATTTCAAGGAGTGGGTCTCTAGGGTGGTTGTGTGTTTATCTATATGAAGGGAGAGTTAGGGAGCAGGCTTCAGAAAAGAGACTAAAAGGCAGGTAATAAAACTGTAACAGACAAGCAGTAAGAAGGAAAACTATCTGCAGAGCTGTAAGTCACTGGATGATGTCTTCAAGTTCCCCTTCCTAGTGATTATCCTTAACAAGGAGAAACATCCATGTGCTGCATTGCGGAGGCTTAGGCACTGCATGAGGATGAGACGGTTGGATGGCATCACCAATTCAGTGGATATGAATTTAAGCAAACTGTGGGCGATGGTGAAGGACAGGGAAGCCTGGTGTGCTGCAGTTCATGGGGTCACAAAGAGTTGGACACATTCAGAGAGACTGAACAATGACAAGGCATTGCCTTGATAAAGGTTAAGAGCATGAAAAAAAATAAATTCAGGGGCCATTGAGGTCCTGATACAGCCTCCTAGGAAGGGAGACATCTCGAGAGGGATTGCTCTCAGGACGTGACATCCAGTAGGGCTGTCCTCGAACAGCTTGCTGTCGGCCTCACAACTGCCGGTCCTTCTGTGATCATGTTGGTCTCCAGGAAGCTTGTAGTCACACTCTGGACTCACCTCTTCCAACCAGCCGGGGGTCCCGATGCTGTGCACATCTGCCTTCAAGCTTACCTCTGGCTTTTACTAGCTTCCTGTCCGCAATTACCTTTGTCCTGACTCCCTCATCTATTTCATTCTTTTGTGATGTATATACTTCTGTAAATTGCCTGAAATCCTTTGTGGATCGAGGAGAGGGTAAATACAGGCAAAGGAAGAAGATGAATTATGGAGTCTCCACAGTGCCTGACAGTTCTTTATTAATAGGATATTGGGAGTTTGGCCATGACAAGGAACTTCTCTTTCCAAAGGATTTTGTGTTTTGCGTTTTTTACATACTTGTAGTTATTTTTGGACACTAAACTTGAGCCACATGTTCTCATGACACAAAGATAACTATACAGAATTTTTGCAATAGGAGTTAAACAGAGGATGAATGGGCATAATATCTATAGATTAAATAATACATAAAGAGCTAAAGAGAAAGCCAGGATGAGAAACAACATAAATTTCTACCATTGGAAAAGAGTTTAAGTTTTATTTGACCAGTTACAGATAATGTAATTAAAAAATTTGTAACATTAAACTACTACTTAGATTTTTTTTTTTTACCAAGACCCAAATATGTCTTTTGAACTGAAATAATTTAATAATTTCTTAAAAATAAAGACTATCATATTGTTTTCCTATTACATGCCAATAAATTGTGCATTTTGTTTCCCTATTCAGTTCAGTCTCTCAGTCGTGTCCAACTCTTTGCGACCCCATGAATCGCGGCATTTTGATATGTATCTTATATCTATTCCAAAACTATTGATCTGAAATCTAAAATCCCATGTTTCTGGTCATTCTTTTTTTTTAAGAATTGATTTCTGCATAGCTAATGTAGTATCCCCTGGTGATATCAGTGTGATTTTAGCTTGTTCCAGGACAAAGAGGTAGGTTTTGGCTTGTTGTTGGTGATGTGGCATTTCAGCTGTAATGCTGAATTTTATGGAGGGAAGGGCCTTTCACCACTCTCCGTACACCCAGGAGACTCCAGCCGTCAGCCTGCATTCCAGTGTACTGTCTCAGGGCGTCTCCTGGGGTTTCTGGAGTTAATGAAGTAAATAAAAATCTCTGAGCAAAATGATTTCAGTCTCTGGAGATAGAGTATGCCATGTGGTATGATGCCCAGATAAGAAACCATGATCACATGTCCCAACGGTAGAAATATTTGCTCAGGGTCTGAATGGGGCGGGTGTGAATCTTAATCCTGAAATGTAAGAGGCTTTGTGTACGCTTTGTTGAAATGTACTTCTCCCTCCTAAGTAATGTTTTAGGCAGCATATTGGCAAGACATAACATCTGAATGAAAGCAATGATATTATTCACAATACACCCCAACCCTGGATCTTTGGGGACGTGTGTGCATGAAGTGTATGCTAAAACACACTTAATCTAATCGCCTCCGGAGATGGAGAGGCGTGTGCTCATATAAATGTCAAGTTGGGACATAATTTAGCTGATCTCTGGGGTTTATCGCTATTGCCAGACTCCCTCTTTATTTGATCTGGGGAAGAAAATGAAATGTGTCTCTTTGGTTCTAAACCAGGTAAGAGCAGGAGATTAGGATCTGTGAGTTTCTCATGTGATAATCATGCAGTCAGCCTTGATTTAAGGAGGCTGCAGGTCCACTTTTATTTATTTTTTTCATTTGTGCGCTTGGGAACAATAGAAAGGAACCAAGGTCAAATGACGTTGGCCCAGCCATTATCCACTAGTTGGTGATTATCTATCTGACGACAGTACTGGATGCCTTAAATGTAGTGAAGCAGAGATTAGTTAAAATAACAAAACCAAAATTGTACTCAAGTATTAGAGGGGAAATCTCTTTTTGTGTACACCTGGTCCGGGTCCCTATTCTCAGCCCCATGAGAGCTGAACACCTGACTCACTGAGTTGGAGATGCCTACATTAGGGGATCTTATGCAGAAACACATGGCTGCTGGTGAAATAGCTATTGACTACATGTTGGGAAAATCAGGGTTCTGTTACGCCTGCTTAGTGGGCTGGCTGGGAGAGTGCATCTCGAGGGAGAGTCTAAGACATCATTGTCAACTGGTGTAACTTCACCCCGCAGATCACATTTGGCAGTGTTTGGAGACACCTCTCGGGGAATGGGGAGGTTCCTGGCATCTAGTGAGCAGAGACCAGGGAGCCTGCCCATCATCCTGCAATGCCAAGGACAGTCCCCCGCAAGAGTAGGTTATCTGGTCTAAAACATCGATAGTATGGAGGTTGAGAAACTGGCCTCGTGGAACATTAATTTTCCCTTTCCTTATATAGGGCTTTTACTGAAGTAAATGAATGAATAAAAAGGAAAGAGAGAGAGGTTTGTCACATCTTTCTAAATTAATGCAAGTTACATGGTAACTGGGATATTGGTATTCTAGATGCACCGCACAGACAGATTTTCAGCTGTACAGTCTTTCCATTATATCACTAAGCAGCAAAGCGAAAACATTATCTTGAAATTGCAGAGCATACATATATTTCTAATGGTGTGAAAGAAGTTAAAAAAAAAAAAGAAAAACCTTTACAGACATTCCCATTTACAATATGAGATAGACACAACTACAATCTCAATTTGCAGCATCCTTAATCCCATTCCCCTTAAAATACACTTTTAGGAGGGGATAGTTAAAATAAGCTGTTCCAATCATGTCAGTATTCATAAGGACGTATTTTAACTACCTCTGTGTGTAGAGCAGAAGGGAACATCTCTAGTAGAATGGGAAGTTGCATAAAGCAGTTGATGCCTTGAAAATGGATCATTTCATAAAGTGGCGCTGTAAATATTTTTGTTCAGTACACCAGGTTTCGGTTTGTGGGTCCCTTCACTCTGCTGTGGCTAAGGCCACACATTTCTTCTTCAGGCTCAGCCTCTGCAGTAACAGCTTGCTGCATAATCTTCTGTAGCTTGGCAAAAGACTTAATCACCGCCCACCCCTTCTAGTCCTAGTTATAGGGAAATCAACTGACTTCCAGAATGGAGTGGCTTGTTTTTTCTTTTTCATTTACTTTGATACTGCATTTCGGTTCTAAGAGAAATTATTTCTACTTACCAGTGATAACTCCATAGTAGGCATTTATGTAATTTCTTTGTTTAATTTTTAAAACTGTCTTAACTGTGTCTGTGTATTTATTTGTATTGAAATATATCAATTTACAAATTATATTCATTTCAGGTATATAACATAATGATTAAAAATTTTTAAATAGATTAAACTCCATTTAAAGTGATAAAATATTGGCTCTGTCCCCTGTGCTGTGCAATATATCCTTGTAGCTTATTTATTTTGTACACAGTAGTTTGTATTTCCTAATCCCCTTCCCTTATCATGCCTGGACATGAGTGTTACAGACAGCATTGATACTTTTTAGCTTTTTTTTTTTTTTTTAAAGGACTCTAGCATCTGCTGGCTTATTTTAATCCTAAAGGGTGAACTGGTGTGCAGTCAATCTGGAAACTCTGAGGTGACCTGTGTTCCTTAATGTCTTACGTGGAAGGCAGCATAAGTGCATTTATCCCTATCCCAGTTACAAAGAAACTTGGGGCTGATTGAATGGCTCAGAGAGGGAGGCAGCATGGCAAGTGATTACAAAGACTGGTTTTGGAATTGCGACTCTTAACATGAACTGAATTATGTGAATATTGGGGCTTCCCAGGTGGCTCAGTGGTAAAGAATCCGCCTGCAATGCAGGAGACGCGGGCTCAATCCCTGGGTCAGGAAGATCTCTTGGAGAAGGAAATGGCAACCCACTCCAGTATTCTTGCCTGGAGAATCCCATGGACAGAAGAGCCTGGTGGGCTATAGTCCATGGGGTCGCAAAGGGTTGGGCATGGCTGAGTTATTGAGCATGGACACATGTGGATATTGAACAAGTTACTTAAGTTAAATGGGCCTCAGTGTCTTTGTTTATAAAATGGAGATCATAATATCACATAGGTGATCATGAGGGTTACTAAGCGCCCAAGAGGTGGCAGCTTTGAGAACATGGGAGATGCAGATGCCGTTCACTGGGAATCTCCCTCCTCTTACTTACACTGATGAGAAACCTTGGTCAGCAATGAGAACTGGGTGCCACATCTTGCGCAGCCCCATCTTCTCTTCTGGGGAGCCATTGTGGAATTGGCCAACTTATTCTCATTCCACTCTTGATCTGCAAAGTTCTATGATTGATATCTGACAAAGGGTGGAAATTTTTAACCTGAAGAGCTGGCCTGTCTTTATACCCGGTTCCTCTAACCTGAATGCTATCTCGGTGAGCTTGAGTCAACCAGTCTCTTCTCTCCAGAGGTCCCCAGGTTTTATCTCTGCTTGTTCTCCTCATCCCTGAACACGCTCAGAAACTGAGTCAGCTTTCTTACCACAGTCAGCTGGTGGGTCTTATTTCTTTCTGACCTGATCAGAAATCTGATGATTTTTGAAAGATATGCCACGATGTCTGAGTATGTTCTCTTATCATCTAGTCTGTGCGTTGAAGGCCAGTTCTCTCTCCTGTTCCTTACCTTTTTTTTTGAGGGGGGAGGATAACTGGTCTATGTTGGCCCATGTTTGGATGTGATTGATAATCTGAAGCTGCTCCCCTTAATGACAAGACAGATTACCTTATCTTGTCATTAAGGCCTCAGCGTCTTTTTTCTGGGTGAGTGGAAAGATGGCATGTGTCCTATTTTCTGCATAAGAGATAGAGGTCACTGTTCATTGGCAGCTATCTACTAGATTAAGCTTTTTGAATAAGAATGATGGTTTGGCCATTGTTTTATTCTTAGAGCCAGTGGTGAAGAAGGTATTGAAACTATTTGCTAAATGAATGTAGGAAAAGGCAGATAAATGGGCCTCTTATTTGATGTTGTGCTTGTCTGGGTTATTTATTGAGTGTTCTTTGTGGGAGGAACAGAGTAGGTAGGGTGTATTAGAGGGACAGCAGGGGAGGTACGGAGTGGTCAGAACCCTAAGGCACACATGTTACTCAGTGCTGGTAAAATCTATATGACAGGTGATGGGAAGTCACAGTGGAGATTTTAACTGGTAATTAAAATGTATTGATGTGCACAATTATTGCCTGAAATCCTCAAAAATGTTCAGAGAGAATTATTTTGAATTGACTTTCAGTTAAAGCAGTTTTATTTCTGTATAGTAGTTTTCTGTGTTCTGTCGTGAATGAAATGAGATGTCGTGACAGCATGTTATCTGCATGCAGAACTGTGGAGGCAGAGGCCCCTTTCTTTGGTCTCAGATTGCACCCTTCTCTTGTTTTCTGATACCTGGGCTTTTGGATCTTGAAAGAAATGACTAGTGGGAATTGCAGGCTGAACTGCCCAACCTGCTTGTGGGGAGTCATGAGAGGGTTATGCCTTACCCTGGAGTGCGGACAACACTTTGCTACCAGGAGAACCCGTATGCCGGGAGATTGCACTGTGTTCCCAGTCATTCATTTCAGCAGTTCTTGAACCCATATCTTTATTTTAATCTAGACTGCAGCCCATCTGCACAGAAGAGGTAGTAAAATCATTAAATGAATTCATATGCATACTCTTTGATTTATTATTGATTCTTATGTTGATATTATCACATTTCATGGAGGGATAAGAGTATAATAATTGCACTAATGATTTATATACACATGCCTTTTCAAGAATTAGCAATTTTCTAGTAATGGCCAGAAATTATTTTCTTAAAACAAATGTGTTATTGCTATTATAAGACTTCATGCTCTTTTGTACTAATTGCCATTTTAGGAAGAAATTGACTTGGATTTCTCTGTATTTTCTTAGAATTATAGAGATACTAGTTTTACCAAGAATAGCATGTTTTGCTACATTTTTTTGCAAGATTATCAGAAGATGAATTGTTGGAAATTATTGTAAATAGTTCTTTTTGATTGTTTTTTACAAACTATGCAAAAAATACCATTTGATGTGACGTCAAGACTTTTAAATATACCCTCGCCCAAGGTGGATCAAAGGAGAATAGAATAAGATTATTTGGACTGTATCTTTAAATATTTTGCTTTGTTTGCAAGTATATTTAGTAGTAAAAGCTTCTAAAAATGAAGATATTTTTTCTACATAACTGACTCCTGAAACATTATTAAAGAAAATTATTTATATTGAATATAATGTTCTTGTTACAAATATTTTATTTAAAATAAGATGAACAATCTAAGTCACAGTGTATGTAAAACCATTTAGAGCCCAATTGCACAAACACTCTTTAGAGTAACCTCTGATGAGTCTGGCTGTCGTGACCCAGGGGAATGAAGAAAGAGCTCTAAACCCTGTGACCCTAGGGGCTGTGCTTTGACACAGGCTCCTATTCCATTATTCTGGGCCACTATCTGGTGGTAGGTCAGCCACTGAGCGCCTGCCATGAACACAGTGAATGAGATAGCTAACCGTGTAGATTTTCAGTGTAAACTACCGAGATACAAAATTTCTGTTGATTCAGTCCTTAGCACTGCTTGCTGTTCTAGCGTGTTTTATTCTCAGATCAGTAAGATCATTTGAGTCTGTATTCTTCCTGTTGGTCCTCAGACACCATCTTGAGGGGCGGTCTCTGGACCTCAAAACTGGGCTGAGCAGACCTGCCTCATCCTAACAGGCAGATCCTTCGGGATAGAATGCCCAGAAAACCCTCCATTCATTCACTTATTCAGAGTAGAGAATATCTGAATACTTGCTATGCGATGGCTGTTATACCCGGGATACAGCAGTGAGTCAGCCACAGCCCTTACCTTCCACGCAGCTGTCTACCTGAGACCGTTAGTCTGCCCTCATTCTTTCATTGTTCCTTTCTTTGTTCTCTGTGTGACATACGGAATACCTTCTCTTCCTTTTTTCCTCTGGTGCACGTTTATGGCTGTCCTTATACACTGTGCTTCCCGTGGCCACTCATTTCTGGCTCCAATTTGGCAGGTAGTTTATTACCTGTTCTATTTTATAGATGAGGCAATAGAGAGCTCTTTTTATTTTTCCTACATTTGAGCAAAGACCATCTGCAGATGTTAAAGCTTTAAGCTGGGAGACAGAGAAAAGTGTTTCCTGCATTTGAGGCCACAAAATTCAAGCCTTTCTTGAAGTTCAGAAGAGCCCCCAAATTGAGTTGCTCAAAAACCAGTTTTTCTGGTTATAATTAATACTAGGTCGAGGGAAAATTACAAACCTCATCTAAGAATAACTCAGTTGACCACTGGATGTCACTATTGCTCCATATAAGTACTGTGGACACAGCTACTTCGCTTGAGTTCTTGGGAGGTTTCCTAAGTCTGTCTCTGCATTTTTAACACTCTTGCTTTGTCCAATTTGCATTATAGTCACTCCAGATTTTCTTTGAAACAAGGTTGGATTACAAATAAGCAATTTAACAAAGAAATAAAATTCCTTTTACCAAAGAGTAACTGTGGTTGATGATCTGACTTGGGGGACAAAGAGATGCTTGGGCGCTTGCAAATTGTCCTCAGAATAACCTGATAGAAAACCAGCCATTATTTCACCTTTGTCTAAATACTCAAAACTGTTGACAGTCTGTGCCACACAGGGACTCTAGCACAGTACTCAAGAAACTGAAGAGTCACCTTTTAGAGGTCACCTCTTCCAACATTTTGCTGAACGCAGGAATGGCTCTTAGTATCCAAATGAATGACCACTTGCCTCTATTTGAATCCCCCCAGAGACCATGCTCCTAGGCGCACCATGCTGGAGTTGAGCTGGAAGGATAGAAGGATCTTTCTTCAGCTTACCTGTTTGTGTTGTTTCATGAATCCCATGTCATGTCATATACATGTTCCTAAAAGATGTTGTGTGTGTTTAGCGGAAGAGGCTTGACCCTAGCTATTGGCTGTGAGAAGGATTACTTGTGGAAAGTTTAGTTTCTACAATAGGCCAAGTGGGGCCTGGGAGGGAGGCTGTGGGCCTTCTGGTCTCCTCGGATCATAAAAGGTAGTAGATGCTGTAGATACTTCCTCTGGCTGTTCTCAGACACTGTGCCTTTCATCAAGGTGCTCTTGGTAAGCATAGGGGGAGTGTGATGAATTCAACAGTGGTTACATTTAATTGATACAGTTCTCTCCCTAAGAGCTATGTAAAGGTGAAATCCCATAATTGAATCCTGGTTTTGCACTAGTTTCTGGTACAGAACTGCAGGACCACTGCTACAGAAAAGCTTTGCATTTTACAGTTGGGAGAAAGCATCCAGTGTTCCTATCCCTCACCTACAGCCATTCTTGCAATGGGTGGTTTACCTGCTGGTAGGAGCATCTCTCTGATACTTGTTCCCTCGTTCAGAAACCCAAACTCAGGGCTGCCATTTAGAGACACAAATGATGGATAAAATGAAGAACTCCCTGAATTTTTACAAGCCCTGGGGCCCTTAGAGACAAGACACTTTTTATCCGTTACTAATGGGCACTCGGCTTTTTCTTTGGCTCATTTCCAGTTCAGAATTTTAGCTCACATGTAAGCTCTGGAATCCAGCAGATACAGACTTAACTCCTGCCCAGGCTTCTTTTTAGCTGTGTAACCTCAGGCAAATTACTTAACTTCTTTAAACTTCAGTTATCCTTTTGAGAATGAGGACCATGATAATCATAATATCAAGCCTCCAGGACTGTGCTAAGGATTAAATGAGAAGGCATTTAGGGGTGTATAGTATAGCACAGTGCCTGCATATGGCACATGCTCCAAAAACGCCATCTGCTGATACTGAGTTGGATAAGTTGACTCAAGAAAGGACGGAAGGAATTTGAGGTCAACATTGTAACTATAAATTTCGGAGAGGCCCCAAAGAGCAGATAATCAGATCACAGCGTTCAGTCATGTAATAAATATTTTCGAAAGCCTTATCTTTGTCAGGCAAGATAATGAAGGAGGGCCAGGTTCTGTTCAGAGAGTTGGCAGTGGAATAGCTGACACATACGAACAGATAATTCTAAAATGCATGGATGCAACAGCAGAAAGATGGCCAGGGGTTAACAGTTCCAAGTCTAGAGACTCACAATTCCATGGCTACAAATTTAATGTATTAAGTTGCATCTCACTGATTAAAAAAGTTTTTTTTTTTTTTTCTGCATTCTGTTATTGCATAAGCCAGGCATTTGGACTGTTGGTAAAGAGGTGATTATATAAATCTGGCATTGTTTGATGCCTACTGCCATTCCAGGATGTGGAGTTATTGTGTAAGAAATATATCTGAAAAGTGCTCTGAAAAAATGAGATTTTATGTTCCTTCACCATATAAATGTTTATGTTCAGAGCAATAAAATTAAGATCGCCAAAAAGACAATATAAGTGCATTTATATTTCTAGTTGATAATACATTTTCCATTTGAATATACTTCCTGTCATACTTGCTGGCCTTTTACATAAATCATCTCAATGTTTAAACCAGTTTAAGCTTTGTATGAGTACTACTGCTTAGGTTAAAAGAATATGCCGAGTCAATTTCCTTTCATTCAACTAATTTTTATAGTGGTGCTGTATATATTGTGTACTGGTAATATTGCCCCTCAGGCTACATCCTACTTGACAAATGTTGAATATTAAGTTATCATTTTCATCTTCCTCGTCTATTTTTTTGTTTGTTTGTTTGTTTGGACGCTCCACGAGGTTTGCAGGATTTTAGCTCTCTGACCAGGGATTGAACCTGAGCCCTTGGAAGTAAAATCATAGAGTCCTAACCAATGGATCACCAAGGTATTCCCAGTCTTCCCCATCTAAAAGATTAATTGCATCTAAGACTTCAGGAGTTATTTACCAGTAACATTCATTTAACCAGCTGTTCATTTAACCAGCATTATTGAGTACCTACAACGTACAAAGTACTTTAAACATGAAATTGCAAACACGGTCCCTCTTTTCATTTAACAGATGTCAGCACTGAGTTTCTTCAGTCAGCCTGCCTGCTTCACATGATGTAGGCACCATTGTGTTAGGGTTAGGGACAAGAGACAAAACCCTAAAACGTGCGCTCCTCTTTGGCAGCAGAAACCATTGAAATGATTCAGGTTCTAATTGTATGTATCAGGGGGATCCCAAAACAAAGTAATAGTGGGAAAACACTCAGAACTTCCAATAAGTATCTGCACTGAAGAAGAAATATCACTATGTATAGCTCATAAGACTTTTATTTTTGACAAATAAAAATTGTTTATATTTAAGATATACAATATGACGTTTTGATATATGTATACATTGTGAAATGACTGCCACAGTAAAACAAATTAACATGTCTGTCACCTTTCCTAGTTACCATTTTTTAAATGTGTGTGTGCTGAGAACATTTGTGATTTACTCCCTTAGCAAATTTCAAGTATCTATTAACTATTGTCAGCATGCTGTACATTAGGCCTCCAGAACTTATTTCTTTTATAACTGAAAAAATTTACCCCTTGATTCATATGTCCCTTCCAACCCCCCCCCCCCAACCTCCAGGCTCTGGTAACCACCATTCTAATAACCTTTTGAGTTTGATTTTTTAAAAACAATTCTGCATATAAATGAGATCATGTGATATTTGTCTTTTTGTGTCTGGCTTATTTCATTTAGTATAATGTCCTTCAGATTTACCCATGTTGTTGCAAATGGCAGGGTTTACTTCTTTTTAAAATCTGAACAGCATTTCATTGTCTATATATACCATATTTTCTTAATTCATTCAATGTGTTGACAAACATGTGGGTTGTTTTCATAGTTTGCCTACTGTGATTAATCCTACAATGAACATGAGAGTGTAGATATTCTTTCAAGATAATAATTTTATTTCTTTTGGATGTATACCTACAAGTGGGATTGCTATTTCATGGTAGTGTTATTTTTATTTTTGCGGAACCTCTATATGATCTATGCTAAATAATACTGTGTGTGCACTTGAGAAGAGTGTCTGTTGTGCTGCTGTTGAATGGAGTGTTCTTAATATGTGTGTTAAGATCATTTGATTTAAAGCGTTGTTCAGGTCCAGTGTTTCCTTATTGATTTTCTGTCTGGATAAAAAGTTCCCTACTTGAAAGCTGTTAGTATTTGCTTTATATATTAAGGTGCTCTGATGCTGGGTTCATATATATTTACTATTTTTATTTCCTCTTAATGGAATCCACTCATCAATGTTTTTTCTCTTATTACAGTTTTTTACTTAAAGTCTATTTAGTCTGATGTAAATATGGCTACTTCTCTTCTCTTTTGGTTTCTATTTGCATGGAATATATTTTTCTGTCTCTCAATTTCAGCCCATGTATGTCCTTAAAGCTGAATTGATTCTCTTTTAGGCAGCATATGGTGGGATCTTTTTTTTCTTAACCATCCATGCATTCTGCTTCTGATTAGAGAATTAAGTCCATTTACCTTTAAAATAATGATAATAATTAATGATAATGATAATAAAATTATGATAATAAAATAATAAAATAAAATTATCATTATTTTAAATAATGATAATAAAAGTGATCAGCTCAGACGACTTTTTGAGGAGGATGAATTTTATGTTGTGAAAAATCCCATTGTGAGAAATTAGATGTGTTTGCTATAAAAAGGGAAGGCAACAGCTAAGTTTGGGCATAGTAGTTATAGAGAGGGAGTTGAGTTTCTCCATATAACAAAGAGATGGAGAATGGTGGAGTTTCCAAAACCAAGCTCAGATGGAGGAACTATAAGATGATGGAGGGAGAAAAAAGGAGGTGAGGGAAGCAGGGAAATGGCATCGTGGCTTGTAATCCTGTGCCCTGAAAGGACAAGGGGAAATCCCTTATGGGAGGAGGTCAAAGGCTAAAGAAAACAAGCATGTCCAGGGCTTGATACGGTGTAAAGGCTTCTTCAGCTTGCAACTGTTAACACCAAGTGGTACCCAGTTTTTTATTTTTCCCCAGTGAAGACAGACTTTTATCACTTGAAAAGCATTCCCTTAAGATTGGGGTTGCCATTCCCTCCTTCAGGGGGTCTTCCCAACCCAGGGATCAAACCCAGGTCTCCTGCACTGCAGGCAGATTCTTTACCGTCTGAGCCACAAGGGAAGCCTTGGTGCACCTGCTAATAAATTTGTCGTTTCTTGTTTTTCTCTTACTGCTCTCTCTTTTCTCAGTCTAATTTGTTGAGTCTCAGCCAATGAACTTAAGATGGGTAGAGAAAAAATTTATTTTTCTCCCTTCCACAAGCAAGTTGTTTACATTCTGTCTTATATGAAAGGAAGTTTATTTGATGAAAATGACACATTTTCTAGAAAAGTCACAAAAAAGAAGCTAAAATATCCAAGTAATTTATCTTTAAGAAATCTACATTCAGCAGCTCTTATTTCCTAAGAAGAGAAATGTGTTTTGGTTTAGATTGTTTACATTTAGATTGTTGTTTTCTTATGAAATTAATAGACATATATATTGAAACATCTGGAAAGACTAATTTTTGAAAGCATCTTTTCTTATGTTATCCTACTCCCTCTGATAACAAACAGGAAGCAGGCATTCAGTTCTGTTCAGTTCAGTCGCTCAGTCGTGTCCAACACTTTGTGACCCCTTTAATCGCAGCACACCAGGCCTCCCTGTCCATCACCAACTCCCGGAGTTCACTCAGACTCATGTTCGTCGAGCCCGTGATGCCATCCAGCCATCTCATCCTCTGTCCTCCTCTTCTCCTGCTGCCCTCAATCCCTCCCAGCATCAGAGTCTTTTCCAATGAGTCAACTCTTCACATGAGGTGGCCAAAGTACTGGAGTTTCAGCTTTAGCATCATTCCCTCCAAAGAAATCTCAGGGTTGATCTCCTTCAGAATGGACTGGTTGGATCTCCTTGCAGTCCAAGGGACTCTCAAGAGTCTTCTCCAACACCACAGTTCAAAAGCATCAATTCTTTGGCGCTCAGCTTTCTTCACAGTCCAACTCTCACATCCATACATGACCACAGGAAAAACCATAGCCTTGACTAGACGGACCTTTGTTGGCAAAGTAATGTCTCTGCTTTTGAATATACTATCTAGTTTGGTCATAAATTTTCTTCCAAGGAGTAAGCGTCTTTTAATTTCATGGCTGTAGTCACCATCTGCAGTGATTTTGGAGCCCCCAAAAATAAAGTCTGCCACTGTTCCCACTGTTTCCCCATCTATTTCCCATGAAGTGATGGGACCAGATGCCATGATCTTCATTTTCTGAATGTTGAGTTTTAAGCCAACTTTTTCACTCTCCACTTTCACTTTCATCAAGAGGCTTTTTAGTTCCTCTTCACTTTCTGCCATAAGGGTGGTGTCATCTGCATATCTGAGGTTATTGATATTTCTCCCAGCAGTCTTTATTCCAGCTTGTGCTTCCTCCAGTCCAGCATTTCTCATGATGTACTCTGCATAGAAGTTAAATAAGCAGGGTGACAGTATACAGCCTTGATGTTCTCCTTTTCCTATTTGGAACCAGTCTGTGGTTCCTTGTCCAGTTCTAATTGTTGCTTCTTGACCTGCATATAGGTTTCTCAAGAGGCAGGTCAGGTGGTCTGGTATTCTCCTCTCTCTCAGAATTTTCCACAGTTTATTGTGATCCACACAGTCGAAGGCTTTGGCCTAGTCAATAAAGCAGAAATAGGTGTTTTTTCTGGAACAGTCTTGCTTTTTCGATGATCCAGCGGATGTTGGCAATTTGATCTCTGGTTCCTCTGCCTTCTCTAAACCGTCTTGAACATCTGGAAGTTCACGGTTCATGTATTGCTGAAGCCTGGCTTGGAGAATTTTGAGCATTACTTTACTAGCAGGCATTAGTCTTATGGAAATAGTTGCCTTATGCAGTCCACCATGGCAGACAGGGGGTGGTGGGCCAGGGTGCAGAGTGGGGATGCCATCTCCCCAGTGCTTCTCCTTTGAGGAGAAGCTGCAGATGTCCTACCAACTGTTAGAGTCCCTGAGTCTTGTGAAGATGGTACTTTGGACCCTCTTCCTTTTCTCTTTCTGTATTTGGGTAAGGGGTTGCAAAGGGAAAAAAATGATAAGAGTTTGAGAATAGGTGGACTTTTTGTTCAGTTATTCATGGTTTCTTTTTTCAGCTTTAATTTTTTTAAAAGATTGAAATATAGTTGATTTAAAATGTGTTAATTTATGCTGTACAGGGACTCCCCTCGTGGTCCAGTGGCTAAGATTCCATGCTCCAATGCAGGGAGCTCCAGTTTGATCCCTGATCAGGGAACTAGTTCCCACATGCTGCAACTAACAGTTGGTATACTGCAGCTAAGAGTTTGCATACTGCAGCTAAGGGTTCACATGCTGCAACTAAAGATCCTGTGTGCCACAACTAAGATCTAGAGCAGCCAGGAAAAAAAAAGTATATATATATATATATATTTCCCTGGTGGCTTGGTGGAAAAGAATCCGCCTATAATGCAGGAGATGCAGGTTTGATCCCTGGGGCAAGAAATCCCTTGGAGGAAAGCATGGCAACCCCCTCCAGTACTCTTGCCTGGAGAATCCCATGGACTGAGGAGCCTGGCAGGCTACAGTCCATAGGGTTGCAAAGAGTCAGAGATGACTGACCAACTAAGCACAGCACAGCACACACACACACGCACATTCTTTTTTAAAATATTCTTCTTCCTTATGGTTTATCGCAGGATACTGAATATAGCTCTCTGTGTTATAGAGTAGGACCTTGAAGTTTATCCATCCTGTATGTAAAAGTCGACAGCTTCTAACCTCTACCTCCCATCCTGTCTCTCTACCAATCCCCTCCCCCTTGGCAACTGCCAGTCTGTTTTCTATATCTGTGATTCTGTTTCTGTTTCATAGACAGGTTCATTTGTGGCATATTTTCGATTCCATATATACGTGATATCATATGGTATATGTCTTTTTCTGACTTACTCCACTTAGAATGGAATCAGTCCATCATCTAGGCCAGAACACTGGAGTGGGCAGCCTTTCCCTTCTCCAGGGGATATTACCAACCCAGGGATCGAACCCAGGTCTCCTGCATTGCAGGTGGATTTTACCAGCTGAGCCACCAGGGAAGCCCTATACATATACATACATATGCACACGTATATGATTTATATATATTTATCTATTTGACAAATAATAACTATATATAGCTAATGCACATATAAATATATGCATATGTGTATATGTGTATCTCTATCTGCTTTTTATCTATCTAAAATCTTTTAAGCAAGGGATGAAGGCTCCTTTGGAGAAGTATAAGAGGATCCATTATTTACCCCATGATTTGAGGAAAACAGACTCTAGGTCAAATCCTGAGTGTGTTGCCGTTTCTCTTCATCTCCTTTTTCTGATTCTCTTGCCCTCTTAGTGCTTCCTATGCATCAGGTGCTCAGGTCTTAAGCCATTGCTACTCAGGAAACAAAAGATATAATCCAGAGAATTTTTAACTTCATGTGCCCAAACCCTAAGATATACCAAAGGGCTTCTAGGGGCAGTTTTGTGCAGCTTTTAGGCCTGGTCTTTGATCTGTATCCTAACATCCCCTTTCTGCAGGATCAGTGCCTAAGAGAGCATTGACCTTGGAAGCTGTGTGTTAAAGGTGGCAGAGCCTGAAGATGGGAACTAGCCTGGGTTCCTGAATCACCACTTAGAGCCCCCTGCTGAGCAGGAGTATCTGTTTTGGACTTTATGTGAGTGAAAAATAAACTTCTGTTGTGTTTGAGCCACTGTACATTCTGGGATGGCTTTTTATAGCAGCTGAAGTTGCACTGATTAGCCACAGGGTTAATAGCTTTCACTAGATAAGCAAAGAAGCCCATCACTATGGATAGTTAGGAATTCTTGACTCATGTTGGAGGCATAGAATGTTTTTGCAGGACTCAACCTCGGATTTCTTAGCTAGAGTTTGGGGTGCAGCAGATGAAGTGGGCGGAAGGATGAGGATGCAGTGGGAAGTGGAGGTGGTCCATGTGTGGTAGGTGGTATGACGAATGTCCTCACTAGGAAATCCTTCTAGCCTCCTCACACCTAAACCCCTGTTCTGATGAAGACATTTGGATCCAACTCAACTACCTTGTCTTTTATTGAAGCCCAGGATGATGGTCTCATCTCAGGTCTCAGGGAGTTGGCATCTTTGATCATTAGTTCAAGCCATAATGTTAATGATTTATATAGTAATCCTCGCGCAATATTTGTATTTCAAAGTGAAGCTGATGCCTGCTGCTTGGTGCTATTACTTCTTTTCTAATATTTATTTATTTGGCGTGACAGGTCTTGTTGCAGCAAGCAGGATCTTTAGTCTTTGTTGCAGCGAGCAGAATCTTTGGTTGGCATGCAGGATCTGGTTCCCTGACTAGGGGTCGAACCCAGGCCCTCTGCGTTGGGAGCGTGGAGTCCTAACTCCAGGACCACCAAGAAAGTCTTTTAAAGCAAACCTGAAGAAAAGGAAATTTTAAACTCCGAATTCAATTCTGCTTTAAGCTGTATGTCTCTTTCCTGGTGGTGTTTCCAGTGTTTTGAAACCTGGGTGCAGAGACCTTCTTAGAAGATTTCAGGGAATCGCTGCAATCACAGTATCAGGTATCTGTCTGCTCTGCTTGTGTGTAAAGCCATTCTGAAGATAAAGATTTGCGTAGGGTAAAAGGAGTGAATTCTCCCCATAGCTTGAAGCAAATAGAGTTAGTCTATATTGGGGTTATTGTATTGGAATAAAAGGGCCAAATAGCTTTGAGATCAAGAGAATTGTGAACATGCCCAAGCAGCCTTTGAGGAGGTCTTCAGTAGGGGGTCATATTATTTTTCATTAGCTAAGAATAAAGTTACTTGGGCTACAGTATTTTAGGCCAAAATTTTAATTGGTCATACCATTAGTTTATATTTTCTTTTGAAAACTTAATTAATAACTAACCGTGCAGCTGAATCTCCTGAAAATTTCATCAGCAGAATATTTTTGTATTCTGCTATAAATTAAGCTGTATAATGAGCACATTTACTTTCTTTCATTTCCTTCTTAACACACACAGTGGTGAGACATTAGGATTTATATGACTCATTACCTCATTTCCTGCCCAGGCCTTTCCTGCCCATTTCCTTGTTCAGTTTTCCTAACTTTTTTTGAAGGCTGGGAGGGAGCCACTGGATATTTTCAAGCTGCTTTTATCTCAGGATTTGAGTCAGTACCTAGAGTCCAATTGTTTTGGGTGTTGCTCTGATTAACACCTTCCTCTCAGGGCTTTTAATCCTGAAAAAGCTGTGGTAGTTTGGAAAATCAGGGTCCAGATGTTAACTAGCCATAGGAGAGACAAAATGATGTTCCCAGACACCATTATCTCTGGCAAAAACCAAAGCTGCAAGAAACAGACATGTAAATTCAGTTGAAGGGGTTCAAGGAGTTAATGAGGGATTAAGTGGACAAAGATTTAAACAGGAGGTTGCGGGGAGGGAGTTAGGGGGTGACATCATTTTTCAGGTTGGCAGTTGAGGAGTTAAGCTTTTAGGAGCACAGATAACAGTTAAAACCTTTGAAAGTCCCACTAGCAGTTCTGACCTTTATCTCCAGGGTCCAAATCCAGGCAAGGGTCTTAATTAGCTGCAGAAAAATCAAGCAACTTGGCAACATACCAACACACATTAGAAAAATAAGAAAACCCCAAACCAACCAATTTAAATAAAATTTATTTAAAAAAACTAAAAAAACCCCCAAACTTCTCTCTGTTTTTAAGTTAAATACGAGCAACATTAATATAAATCTTCTGATGTCTCTGTTTCCCAGTTTCTCACTTTTTTTTCCTAGTCTCCCAATACCATCTTAACACTTGATTCTTCTCCATGACCTTCACCCTATCCCATCTGTTTCTGTCTTGTTTTTCTTCTCTCTTTGTTGTCCATCTAGCATTTAGATACATTTAAAAATTTTTTTCTGTATTTTACTTTTTTAATTATAAAATTTTATAAAACTATAAATTATAAATTTATAAAATTAATTATAAAATTAATTATGCATGCTTATTGTATAAATAATTTTCAACAATGCAAAATGCATAGTTATGAAGAGTCTCCCATGTGTCCAGACAGTTTTTTTATACGTGTGAGTCTAATCACATATACACACACACAATTTTTTAACAAAAAAGGATTGTATGTGCAATTCTGTAGCTTGTCTTTTTAAATTATTCATATATCTCATTATAGTTCTACATTGAATTGACCCAGGTGGTGTGCATTTTTTTAATGTAGATTTTTATTTTAAAATTCCAGCATATTTTTAAATCCCTGATCAGAATATTTTAAGCTATATGTCCATTCAGTTCATGTAGGTGCTATGATTTATGAAATATGATTTTATTTGTAAGTATAGCTCACATATTATATTTGGATGCATAATCAATATTTCTTTCTGCTCTTGTCATTATTACTATTTTTAATTTATTTTTATTACTATATTAATCTTTCATTCATTCAAATAATTGTTTCTGTGTGTGTGTGTGTGTGTGTGTGTGTGTGTGTTTTCCTGTTTAAGCCTTTCTTGTGTTAGCTTTGATATTTTCCTCATTCATTTATCCCCTTCTCTACTGGCTTGGAAGTTATATACACTATTTCTATTCTTTTAATGTTTCTCTAAGAATTTTAACATGTGTATGTAACTTAGAGTGTTTATTTGTTATCTTTGCTGTCCTGTCAGATACTTGAAACCTAAGATGACCAGTTCTGGTTATCCTCTCTGACTTAACATGGTTAGTATATTTAGCTCTATACTGATTGCTTTTTAATGTCACAAATTAGACACTTTTTTGTTTTATGTAGTTGAAGATTTCTCCACCTCACTGTGCCTTTTTGCTTTCTTGCCTCCCAGGCTCTCCTCTGGAATAATTTTTACGCTTCCTGAAATGCAAGTTCTAGAATTTCATTTTGTGAGAGTCATTTAGTAAGAAATACCTCTGTGTTTTTCCTTTTGGAAAATGTATTTGTTTGCCCTTATTCTTGATAGTTTTTAAAATTCTGCATTGAGAGTTATTTGTTCTCAGTTCATTGAAGATATTCCACTGTCTTTCAGCTTTCAGTGTTGCTTGCGATGATTTTAATTATAGGTTAACTAACTCTTCCCTCTGGTTGCTATTAATACCTTTACTTTGCTTTTTGTGTTCTTCTCTGACATGATTGTTATTGTTTTTTTTCTTTTTAAATCTGTCAATCAGTTTATTTTTGGCTGTGGTACATCTTCGGTTGCTGCGTGTGGGCTTTCTCTGCTTGCGGCAAATGGGGACTGCTCTGAAGTTACAGTGCATGGGTTTCTCATTGTGGTGGCTTCTCAAATTCATAAAGACAGAAAGTAGAATGATGGTACCAAAGGTTGAGGGAGGAGTAGAATCAGGAGTCATTGTTTAATGGGCACAGAGTTTCAGTTGTGCAAGATGGAAAAAGTTCTGGAGATGGATGGTGATGATGGCTGGATAACAATGTTAGTGAACGTAATGCCATTGAACTATGCCCTGAAAAATAACTAAGATGGAATGTTTATGTTATGTATATTTTACTACAATTTAAGAAGAAAAGGAAAAAAAAAGTTTTTTTTTTTTATAACTTATTGAGCTCTTTTCAAGGTTCTATTCTGTGATGTCTAGTCTTCCACAATGCTAGAATTAGAATCCCCACTGGACCAATGTTCCATTGTGCTTGCGGTGTCTACTGGGTATTTGGCTTCCCTGATGGCTTAATGGTAAAGAATCTGAGTGCAATGCAGGAGAGGCAGGCTCAGTCCCTGGGTCGGGAAGATCTCCTAGAGAAGGCAATGGCAACGCACTCCAGTATTCTTGCCTGGAAAATCCCATGGACAGAGGAGCCTGGTGGGCTACAGTGCATGGGGTCTTAAAGAGTCAGACAAGACTTAGAGACTAAACCACCACCACCAGTCACTGGGCATTCAGTTTTTGCTACGTGTGGATACTCAGCCAGACTCCAACACTGTGGAAACTGAGATGATAACCTAGGAATTTGAAATCCTGCATTACCGAGTAGTCTGTATTGTTTTTTCTGTTCTTTGACATTCCTAGATATTATTTTGTTGTTGCTGTTGTTCGGTCGCCAAGTCAGGTTTGACTGTTTGCGACCCCATGGACTGCAGCACACCAGGCCTCCCTCTCCTTCACCCTCGCCTGGAGTTTGCCCAAGTTCATGTCCATTAACTCAGTGATGCCATCCAACCATCTCACCACACTGTTTACACATTTTATGATAATCTTTATTAGTACCAACTCCCCAGTTCTGCCGTCGAGGAATCGATCCATATTTTGTATCAGAAAAGCATGGATAAATTTGTGTCAGTATAATTTGACTTCCGTTGTCATCACTGTGTGTGCGTGTAGATGCTTCTTTCACTCATTGATGTATTCACTCACTGTTGTGTACTGGGTACTATCTAGGCACTGGGGATACAGAAGTGAAAGGACAAGTTTAGAGACGGTGCCTCTATCAGTAGATAGGAAACAAGGTAGTTCTCAATTTCACAAAGAATTTGAATGCAGGGTGATGGGATAGACTGTGACAGTGAGAAGGGGGCTGCAGGGGTGAAAGCTGTCAGGATGGAGTCTCTGGGAATGATACTTGATGCTGATGAGGAAACTGTGTATCTGATGGAAGAGCTTTTCATGAAGGGGGAATAGCAAGAGCAACGAATCTGAGATAGGGTTCAGTTCAGTTCAGTCGCTCAGTCGTGTCCGACTCTTTGCGACCCCATGAATTGCAGCACGCCAGGCCTCCCTGTCCATCACCAACTCACGGAGTTCACTCAGACTCACGTCCATCGCGTCAGTGATGCCATCCAGCCATCTCATCCTCTGTCGTCCCCTTCTCCTCCTGCCCCCAAGCCCTCCCAGCATCAGAGTCTTTTCCAATGAGTCAACTCTTCACATGAGGTGGCCAAAGTACTGGAGTTTCAGCTTTAGCATCATTCCCTCCAAAGAAGTCCCAGGGCTGATCTCCTTCAGAATGGACTGGTTGGATCTCCTTGCAGTCCAAGGGACTCTCAAGGGTCTTCTCCAACACCACAGTTCAAAAGCATCAATTCTTCGGCGCGCAGCCTTCTTCACAGTCCAACTCTCACATCCATACATGACCACAGGAAAAACCATAGCCTTGACTAGACGGACCTTTGTTGGCAAAGTAATGTCTCTGCTTTTGAATATACTGTCTAGGTTGGTCATAACTTTTCTTCCAAGGAGTAAGCGTCTTTTAATTTCATGGCTGCAATCACCATCTGCAGTGACTTTGGAGCCCCAAAATATAAAGTCTGCTACTGTTTCCACTGTTTCCCCATCTGTTTCCCATGAAGTGATGGGACTGGATGCCATGATCTTCGTTTTCTGAATGTTGAGTTTTAAGCCAACTTTTTCACTCTCCACTTTCACTTTCATCAAGCGGCTTTTTAGTTCCTCTTCACTTTCTGCCATAAAGGTGGTGTCATCTGCATATCTGAGGTTATTGATATTTCTCCCGGCAATCTTGATTCCAGCTTGTGCTTCCTCCAGCCCAGCATTTCTCATGATGTACTCTGCATGTAAGTTAAATAAGCAGGGTGACAATATACAGCCTTGACGTACTTCTTTTCCTATTTGGAACCAGTCTGTGGTTCCATGTCCAGTTCTAACGGTTGCTTCTTGACCTGCATATAGGTTTCTCAAGAGGCAGGTCAGGTGGTCTGGTATTCCCATCTCTTTCAGAATTTTCCACAGTTTATTGTGATCCACACAGTCAAAGGCTTTGGCCTAGTCAATACAGCAGAAATAGATGTTTTCTGGAAGTCTCTTGCTTTTTCGATGATCCAGCGGATGTTGGCAATTTGATCTCTGGTTCCTCTGCCTTTTCTGAAACCAGCTTGAACATCTGGAACTTCATGGTTCTTGTATTGCTGAAGCCTGGCTTGGAGAATTTTGAGCATTACTTTACTAGCGTGTGAGATGAGTGCAATTGTGCGGTAGTTTGAGCATTCTTTGGCATTGCCTTTCTTTGTGTTTGGAATGAAAACTGATGTTTTCCAGTCCTGTGGCCACTGCTGAGTTTTCCAAATTTGCTGGCATATCGAGCGCAGCACTTTCACAGCATCATCTTTCAGGATTTGAAATAGCTCCACTGGAATTCCATCACCTGCACTAGCTTTGTTCGTAGTGATGCTTTCTAAGGCCCACTTGACTTCACATTCCAGGATGTCTGGCTTTAGGTGAGTGATCACACCATCGTGTTTATCTTGGTCTTGAAGATCTTTTTTTCCCGTCAAAGAAACCTAAAATCCTAGGAACGAGGAAGTTTAGTTTGGCGCATGTTATCTTTAATGTATGTGACATCTTAAAAAAATGTACTTATGAAATAAAAATTTACCATCCATTTGAACTCAGCTGGTAAAGAATCCTCCTGCAACTCAGGAGATCCCAGTTCACTTCCTGGGTCAGGAAGATCCCTTGGAGAAGGGACAGGCTATCCATTCCAGTATTCTGGCCTGGAGAATGCCGCGGACAGAGGAGCCTGGTAGGCTACAGTCCACGGGGTGGCAAAGAGTCAGACACCTGAGAGTGACTTTCACTTTCACATCTATTTGAATCAGCAGCAACTAATTTTCAACACTGAAATCAGCTAGCACTTTCCTCTGCCATTTCAGTCTTCCTAAACAGTCTTTCACTACTCACTGTCATGTGCATGCATTTAATAAGTAAACTCTGAGGGCTATAATGATTTTGCTTAGGACTTTATATAATGATTAAAAATAAACTTAGCTTTGTGTATGGATAGAGCATTAGAGTCTCTTTGTATAATTTAAGTGCCTTGAATAATTGGAGGACCTGAGCTTTCCAGTTAATTATTTTAATTTACCCTGTAACTTGCAAAGTACTACCTCTTTTTAAAATACAAAAGTCACAGGCATAATCATAGAGATAGTATATAGAAAGATCAGCTTGCCAGTTCAGCTTGGCTTTGATTAAGAAATAATAATAAACCCTAAATGTGTTCACGTTCTGTGATTCTGATTTATATACTCCCCAATTAGTGCCCCATTTACTCTGCTCACCTGTTGTTGCTTTGTTCCGAATTTCATGGGTCTGTTGTTTTAAACTCTCTCTTGTATATATTTTCGGAGTGAGGCTGATTACTGCAACCCCTTGGTTTTGGGAACTTGGAACATTGCCACAGTGTCTGAACTGCCTAGATAAAGAAAAGTAGGTTCTGTAATTATTTTATTTTCTGCCCAGCGTGTGATTTGTTATTGATGACACATGCATAGGGTGCTTTCTCCATTAGCCTGGCTGATCCCTCTACTATGGTATTAATGTCACTGTCACTCTCTGCTCGAAGCTATAGTTTGTTAGGCAACTCTAGCATGGGGAAATGAGCATGTACTTTTTAATGTGTCTGAAATAGCTACACACTGACAGATGTTCCCACATGCTTGCTGATGTCATGGCTGGGGCTCATATAAAGCCCGGGAAATTAAAAGAAAGAAGAAAATGTTAGTTGAGGCTCCAGAAGGAGAGATTATAGAGGCAGACAACAAGAAATTTTGAAAAAAGAAAGCCCGATATATTAACTTCCCTTTTAGGTCTGGTGCTCAGCACCCCGCTTCTCCCCCCAACCCCCTGCATATAGGGATGCATTCATGACTCAGTCTGTTAAATGTGAGAAAATGCAATATTGAGAGCTATTCTTGGGTTTGCTCTCTTACAAACAAAACAAGCATTCCTACAAACAAAAAACCCCAATAAATTCAGGTGGTCTTTACTGCCCGCCCCCCCAAAAATGCATATCACAGTGTTTACTTGGTAGGCCAATTATTTTAAAAACTGGGTTTCAAGGAAAAAGTCACTCTCTGGCAGAGCCCTTACATGACAAGTTCTGTTCCACAGTGGATTAAAATGGTCGAGGGGAGATGCTAACACAACTTCAACTACAGCAGTGTGAACACACCACTGTAATAATTCATTTAGAATGATGACACCTGAGACCTAATTTAAAAGTCCTAGATGAATACCAGTCTCACATTCAACCCCGAGGGCTGCTGCAAACATACCTAAGGAAGTCTAAGAACCATAGTGAGTCTAATTGAATTGGACTTAAACGGACCATTGAGATGGCCTCACTGAGCTCTGGGGAATTCATATTGTCTATAGTGTATCAGAATCACAGCTTGAACTGAATAACTGGTTACATTCAATCATGTTACTGTAACTCACGCTTGAGGTAAAGGGGAAACCTTTTGCTATCAGCAAGACTGGATGGAAAACAATTTCAAATCACTTTAAACCCAGTTGGCAACTACTTTGCCAATTATGGAATCCAGTGGGAAAGGTGTATGTGAGGGCTCAGGACTAAATGATTTATGTCAGGCATCTGGGCCTCCCGAGGAATGTGGGAGAGTGTGCAGAGGAGGGGCTTGTGGCTAATTATTTCTCCTAAGAATACTTGGGCAAGGTAATTTTTGCTTGCAGATGAGCCTCGCTGCAGGCTGGATAAAAGGCGAGGTAAGCACACGAAGTCCTAAGATCGCATTTAGAGACAGATAAAGAGGGAACCAAAGGATTCAATGCACTTTCTCATCTCTTCACTCTGAAACATTTGGAGATATAAAATAAAAAGAGCAAACCTAGTTCTCTGTTCTAACGGGCACGTTGGGATCAAAGTCTGTAATTTGTACTGCAGATATTGCATTGACTGCTTTCTAACACAGAGGTACCGACACAGATGACATAACTATAATTCATCTGATGAACCAGTATGAATCTGAGACCCTCTACAATGACCCTTTTTTTTTTAATCCAAATTTATTTTTGATGTCTTTGATTGTAGAGATGAGAATTCCTATACTACCCAATGCTTTCCAAAGAAGAATATCACCATTCTCTGGGATTCATGTATGAAGCTGTCCAGCTGAGAAATAATCCTGAAAGCCACCCCAAGAGTTTTGAGTTCTGCCAGCCCGCTCCAAACCAAAATAAAAGTGATGATAGAATTCCACTCTGGTAGTTCACAGTGGACACATACAAGTTTATTGTATAGTCTCTTCAGTTCAGTTGAGTCGCTCAGTCGTATCCGACTCTTTGCGACCCCATGGACTGCAGCATGCCAGGCTTCCCTGTCCATTACCAACTCCCGGAGTTTGCTCAAACTCATGTTCATCAAGTTGGTGATGCCATCCAACCATCTCATCCTCTGTTGTCCCCTTCTCCTCCTGCCTTCAATCTTTCCCAGCATCAGGGTCTTTTCCAGTGAGTCAGTTTTTCACATCAGGTGGCCAAAGTATTGGAACTCATTACCTAAAGGATTTTAAAAGTGTTTTTAGTAATCTGGAAGAGGTTATTAATGCTACAATTATATTAAACCCAGCACTGGGTTAAAACCTCATGTTGGTACAAGGCTGGCACTCTTTTGCTTTCTCATCTTTCCTCTCTTTTAGCAGCTGCCTACCATCATTACAGTTAATATAGTGGATTAAACTTTTGGGCTAGCTGGCGGCTCTGAGTATCTCTCTGATGGTTTCCATTGTGCACATTCCTAGAAAACACTTCTGACCAATGAACCCCTAACTGCAAATGACACAGGCAAGCTTCATTGAAAATGACACCACTGGAGGGAAGCTTGCACTCACTGGGATATTTCCTCACTGGGGAAAGAAGGCCATTTCAATGGTTGCACCAAAGCAATATTGTGATGTGGCATTTGCTTTTCTAAGGCACTGAACAAAGTAGTGGGGGCAGCATGTACTCCTGCGTGCTAACTATGTGCTTAGCTGTGTGATGTCCGAATCAGAGTCCCAGCACGGCCATAAGACACTGAGAACCACATACAGAACAGAGAAGGTGGACGTCACACAGTCTACACTAAATCACGGTCCATGTCTGCAATCAATCTTAAGTGCAGACACTGTGATACGTGGGAGTTAAATGCTGTTAGTAAGGGGGAGGGTTGCTTGGGAAGAACCCCAGCACTGATCGTTAGGAAAGCTAGATTCTGACTGTTGTGTTATTGATGAGTCACTAAGTCATGTCCGACTCCTACAATTCCAGGGACTGTAGCCCACCAGGCTTCTCTGTCCATGGAATTCTCCAGGCAAGAATACTGGAGTGGATTGCCATTTCCTTCTCCAGGGGATCTTCCTGACCCAGGAATCGAACCCAAGTCTCCTGCATTGTAGGCACATTCTTTCACCAACTGAGCTGTGAGGGCAGCCCTATTCTCACTGTTGGCTGCAACCAAAGATGCTTGGTTTCTTCTGATGAGTTTCTTCACCCCTCTGGGTCCCCTTCAGGTCCTTCTGTAACACAAGGGGAGGTAGACCAGATGGTTAAACCTGATTTCCCAATCATTCATCCAGTGTTCAGCTAGTGTCAAGATTTGTGCTGGGCAATGGGAAGATTATAAGAGTAAGTTGGATATAGTTCATGTCCTTTTACATTTTACAGGATAGCAAGTTAGACTAATGTTAAAAAAAAAAATTCTGAGGTGATGTACTTTAGGAAGAGAGAAGTGTGTGGTGCTCTGGAAAGATAGGACCGAGTTGGCAGAGTGAGGAAGGCTTCTTGAGGAAAGTTGTTTAAGTTGAGACTGAAGGATAAGGAGGAATGAAGTCTGGATGAGGTAGAGAAGCGTTTCAGACAGACAGACTGCACTTGTGCAAGTTCTGCAGCAACAAATGGGTTGGGGTGGATTACGGAGCTTGAAGGAACATGTGGGCCAGCTGAAGGTTACATATGTTGTGGTCAGCATTTTGACCTCATCTCAAGGGCCACAGGAAGCCAACTGAAGTGTAGCCTGCTGAAGAATGAAGTAGATGTCTGAGGTTTCCTCAAGACCCACTGTTCTGGGGCTTTCCGCATGGTTGTAGGACCTCTTGAAGACCTATCAGATTCAATATTCAGGTTCAATTCAGACACGAGACACAAAACAGTAACCCCAGCAATTCACTTCCAGTCTGCAGTGTGTTGCGGTCTGATACGTAAAGACAGCTTTGTGTATGCAGGTTGGTGCCTTTGGCTTTGTTCTCCAGGGCTGAAGTTAGTCTGGACCAGACTCTTTGGTTCTCTGTTGGGCTCACCAGAAGGTTTTCAAAGAAAGTAAGAGGGGTTTGTTATATGCCTAAGGCTCCTCACCAAGTAAGAAGATGGGAAACAGTGTCCTTCTGAACACCAAACTTTTCTTGACCAACTCCCTCAGGACAAGATTTTCTGAGTCTTGCATGTGTTGTTGTTCTTTTCCACTCCTGGGATGTAAAGACATTTGATAGCAGTGGGACCTCATTCAGAGGGATCTGGATTAGGTGGCTAGACAGTGTGCACGTGTGCTAAGTTGCTTCAGTCGTGTCCGACTCTTTGGACCCTATGGACTGTAGCCCGCCAGGCTCCTCTGCCTGTGGGATTCTCCAGGCAAGAATATTGGAGTAGGTTGCCATGCCCTCCTCCAGAGGATCTTCCCGACCCAGGGGGTGAACCTGTGTCTCTTACGTCTCCTGCACTGGCAGGTGGGTTCTTTACCATTAGTGCCACCTGGGAAGCCTGGATCGACACCAGTGACATCACTTATGGAGTGCTGCCTGGTGAGGGTGTTTTGTGGCCTTCTCCCATTCAAACACCTCAGAGCCTGGTGAGCTAAGTGGGACAGGCATGCTTACTTTACAGGTGATGCAGTGGGGGCTTGGGAAGATAGGCACCTTGCCCACATCACAGAGTAAGTGGAAGAGCTGGGAATTAAACCCAACATGGCAAACTCTGAGATCCAGACTTTTTAATGCCATGCTGCCTTCTGTGGAAGCTTCTGCTATATATTTGGGGGTGAGAGAGGGGCAGATTTTAATCTCTCAGTATGCTTGTAACTCCTTTCTGCTTTTGAGTGGCTGTAAGTACGATAAACTCCATGGCCACGGTGCAGTCATCTATCTCTGAGACAGGACAGGCGGAACGTGGGTCTGCAGGGCATCCTTGCATGGCAGATGCCTGTGTGCGCTCACCTGTCTCCATACAGGCAGCACCAAGCAGCTCAGGATTGTCTCTGCAGCATCTGTACAAAGTGTCAGTTGTCCTCTGCCCCTCGGGAGATGCTTTGAGAATTGTCCTTGTCTTTCAGGAAGAACGTAAGTTGCATCTTCATTTGGATAAGACACCACCTGCATTTGGAATCTATTTATTCTCTAGTCTCCAAGGTAACAGCAGAGGTGGTGATCACAGAAACCCTCACTTGTGAAGGAAGAGTACAGAGAGAGGACAAGAAGGTCATTTTCCAGGTTTGGGTATACTCTCTTGAGGCTTTAGTGGCCCTGCTTGAGTGTACTGGAAGTAAGACAAAAATGGGAGAAATGAACTGCTTAATGTTCCCAGTTTTGCAAAGAGTTATTGTTACCGTTTTCCTTTCAAGTAAATAGACAACGTGATTTGAAATGAAAGCAAATATGGTCTACAGTGTGAAAGGTACTTTAAAGCTCTCACTGCTTTGTAGTTTTTGTACTTTTTTTTTTTATGGACCACCACCAGACGTCAAACAGCAGATCTATGCACTCAGAGCCTAAACGATGGTTTACTCTGACGTTGTAAGTTATGTAGCTTCTCCAAAGCATATGTGGTATAGTTCAGTGTTTAGTTTTTTTGGTAGAATCAATATGATAACCTTTTTTTGGTGATAGACTATTGTAAAATGAGTTTTCATCTTAGAAAAAGACACCCAGATCTAGAATCTGAGAAGCAGTTTTGTGTTGTGCCAATGCTGAGTCAGTAGTCAGATCTGCCAGCATTTCCCCTGATGTTTCCGCTGGTATTACCTGGGAGGACACAGAGTTTGCATTATGTAACTGAGAGCCTATCTTCCAGTAGGTGGCTCACAAGTAAAGAATCTACCGGGGGTGCAGGAGATGCCGGAGACGCGGGTTCGATCCCTGAGTTGGGAAGATCCCCTGGAGGAGGGCATGGCCACCCACTCCAGTATTCTTGCTGGGAAAATCCCATGGACAGAGGAGCCTGGCGAGCTGTAGTCCATGGGGTTGCAAAGAGTCGGACTCGACTGGAGTGACTGAGCATGCGTGCGCACAGAGAGCCCATCTTTAAGCTATGATGGCAGATCAGGGATGCATCCGACAAGGTTCCACTTGGGATTCTGCATGTCATTATTTCCTTTGGATTAATGAACGGGACTTCACTTATTTCTAGAGAGCCTGTTTGAAGGGTCTTGGTATTTATCGCACAGAGGTTTGCTGCAGACATCTTTTGGTATGTTATGTATATGTGTGTGTATATAAATATGTGTGTGTGTGCTTTGTTGCTCAGTCATGTCTGACTCTTTGCAACCCCATGGACTGTAGCCTGCCAGGTCCCTCTGTCCTTTAGGATTCTCCAGGCAAGAATACTGGAGTGGGTTGCCATGTTATATATACATATATAAACCTCCCTCCCTGCCGTCCGCTCTCCCTTCCTCATTCTTCCTTCCTCCTTCCTTCCTCATTCTTTGGCACTCCCCTCCCTCCAGTCATGCGTTCATCCCACATCTATGAAACATGTACCAGGCATGATGCTGAGCACTGGACATGCACAGATAACTAAGTCAGAGTCAGCTCTCTGAGCAGCCTCAACCAAGCACCACAGGGACTAGTGAGCAGAGTAGGAATGAGTTCAGAGCGCTGCGGAGGTCAGAGGGACCTGCACTCTCTCTTGAGAACAGAAGGCTGCCTGTTTCACCTGCCTGGGCCATCTCCTGGCAATGGGAGCACATGGGTTGAGCTGGGGAGAGAAAGGAGCTCCAAGGTCAAATGTGCGCCACTCAGAAAAACCTCACCCACCTGCAAATAGGCCACTCCCAAGCTGCATGATCTCAGCCATGTGACGTCACCTCTTGGGCCCCATTGTGCCCATCAATACATGGAAGCCCTTAGGTGAGGAGCTCTGCCCAGACCTTTCCCATCTTCCAGGCTTCAGAGTGGAGGCAGTGGGATGTGTTTGCTTCCGTACACCCACTGCCTCAGAATCTAGTACTCTGGGAACTTTTCTGGCAGTAGTTTGAAAATCTCGCTTGTTGAAACCCAGTTTCACAGTTTCCTTGCTTCACTTCGCAAAGAGCCAGGGCATTTTATTTGCTACCCACTGCTTAATTGTGGTAACTCTCAGCACAATTAAGGTCTTATTGAGGAAGAAAAGGCTTTGATCACCTTTAACAACTCTTGGAAATCCCTCTAAGTGCCTCTGCTAATTCTCACCTCTTTTAATAGTGTGGGTATGCTCAGTCACCCCTGTCCCACCCTCTTACAGCCCCTGCCTATGGTTCCCCAGGCAGAGGTGTTCACTGGCTTAATTATCGTGGTAGCTATTGTTAAAATAATATCTGCAATATCAATAGCACTGGGTTTCCAAGTGCAGCTTGCTGGAGTGAGCAGGGCTGTGAGCACGTAATTTGGAGCCGCATCCCCTGCCCAGAGCGGAAGGGCTTCCTTGCGCCTTATGTGGCACAGTCAGTGGAGCCAGAGCCCAGCTCTGCGTCTCACTCCAGGGGATTCCAGGGAGAATGATGGGGCAGGCATGGCGAAGGGAAGGGCTCAGCCTGTCCAGCCTCTTGCGGTTCTTTCAGGAGCACAGAAGAGATGTGCCCACTTGATGTCAAACGAGGGGAGGTGCTGTGGGTGCAGGGAGCACTGTGCTCTCAGGCTTGGCCGCCCTCACTCCTCACCTTTTCTATTTCACATTCAGTGCTCCCATTTCATTTAGTTTATGTTTTCTAACTGCTCCATCTCTCTCTCTCTTTTTTCTGATGTTCTTTCTCAAGTCTATCAAGCATTGTAGAAAAGCTTTTGTATACATATTTATTGGAGAAGGAAATGGCAACCCACCCCTGTATTCTTGCCTGGGAAATCCCAGACAGGGGAGCTTGGTGGGCTATAGTTCACGGGGTCGCAAAGAGTTGGACATGACTGAAGCGACTAAGCATGCATACGTATATATATGCATAATATGCTTAATATACATATTTTGGAAAACTTATGAATTTTTGCCTAAGTAAAAAAATTTATGACATTTCGAGTCACTTGCTTGACTTAGTATTTGATAGAATGCTAGATTTCTAATTAAAAAAATAGATATGCAGCAAGCAACAAAGGTTTACTGTATAGCACTGTATAGTATAGTCAATATCTTATAATTGTCTATGCTGCTACTGCTAAGTCGCTTCAGTGGTGTCCGACTCTGTGCGACCCCATAGACGGCAGCCCACCAGGCTCCCCCGTCCCTGGGATTCTCCAGACAAGAGTACTGGAGTGGGGTGCCATTGCCTTCTCCAATAATTATCTATAATGGAAAATAATTTGAGAAATAGTATATGTGTGTATATATATACACACACATATATATAAATGAATTAACCTGCTGTGCACCTGAAACATTGTAAGTCAATTATACTTCAATAATGCAATGGAGTGAAGTGAAAGTTACTCAGTTGTGTCTGATTCTTACAGTCCATGGAGTTCTCCAGGCCAGAATACTGGAGTGGGTAGCCTTTTCCTTCTACAAGGGATCTTCCCAAACCAGGGGTTGAACCCAGGTCTCCCGCTTGCAGGGAGATTCTTTACCAGCTGAGCCACAAGGAAAGCCTAATAATATATATATATATTAAGGGGAAAAAAGAAGTGACATTTTGACCAAGTGGGGTTTTTAGTTTTTTAAATTAAATTAATTAATTTTCATTGGAGCATAATTGCTGTACAATGTTGTGTTAGTTTCTGCTGTACAGTGAAGAGAATCAGCTATATATCTCCTCCCTCCTGAGCCTCCCTCCCCCCCCACCCATCCCCGTCTCACCCTTTTGGGTCATCAGAGCACCGAGTTGAGCTCCCTGTATTATACATTAGCTTCCTACTAGCTATCATTTTCAAAAATGTTAGCGTATGTATGTCAAACCTAATCTCCCAGTTCATCCCACACTCCTCTTCCCCCCAAAGTTTAGTTAATATTTGAGATATAGTTAGGCCAAAAGATCAGAGAGCTGTCATTGAAGAGATGGTTTGTTACTCACGGTTCCCAAGGAGAGGGGCCACACCACGCCACAGTGGGCCATGCAGGGAAGCACCAAGGTTGGTCAGCAGGGCCGGGGTCTGGAGAGAGAAGGACTGAGGGCAGGTGTTGCTGTGGGTCCACAGGAAGGAACCGAGGAAGCCGAGTGAGAATCGTTTCAGTGAGACCTGGGCTGTCCCTAGCCACTAGGTATCTGGTCCTGGAGTGATTAGGGCAGGTGGCCAAGGGCTAAGAGTGTGAGAGCTGATAAAGGAGATATTTGGGGTGTGGATTTATTGGTTTGTATTTGAGGAGCACTCTCATGGATAAGTTGTTTATTTTCTCTATGGACTGGCTAATCCTGGGAGGGGCAATCCCTCCAGGCAGTCCCTCTGGTCCAGCAAGGCCCCAGAGGTCAAAGCATCAGAAGACAGAAAATGAAAGGCATGGTCCGTGCACAAGGACGTCGTGGCCTGATAGAGAGCACCCGGCCAGGGTCTTAAGAGTCACTCATTCTGCCTTTCTCTCCTGCCTACACCCAGGCCCTTACCCAGGACCGTTCTACTCCCAGGATACATCTTGAAGCGGTCCTGTTCTCCATTTCCATTGCTCCCTCCTGGTCCAAGTCACCAGCCTGCCTCACCTGGGCTGCAGCAACACGTTCCCACCTGGTTCCTCTGCTTCCACTTTCCCCCTTCCATTATCAACCTCTGCTCAGCAGCCAGAGGGATTCTATAAGTCAGATCTTATCACTCGTATATCACCTTGTTTAAACCCATCCAGTGGTTTCCCACTGCACTTGGAATGAAATCCAGAAATGAATGAAATCATTTCCATGGCCCACCAGGCCCTACTAGCTCGACTCCGTACCCGCTGTCTCTCCCACCTCCCCCTGTGCTCCAGTCTCACGACCTGTAACACATCAAGCACCACTAGCCTTTTCTTCCTGCTCCCCGGCAGCTCCTCATTCTTCAGGTTTCAGCGTAAACGGTACCTCCTTACAGACATGGATCACTTCAAATCCACGATACCTAAACATGTCTCTGAGATTGACATGTCTGCTGATCACTAATTTTAATGGTTAATTGACTGTTGTTCCCTTACTTTCTGGATCACTAATAGAGCAGTATAAGGGTTAGAAGCACAGTTCTGGGGTCAGAGTATCATGATTGATGCCTGACTACACTGTTCATCTGCTCTGATTTCAGGCTAGTTATTTAATCTCTGCGAGCCTCAGTGGTTCCATCAGTAAAATGGGCATAATAAGATTACCTGGAGAATACCCATGATAAAAGCACACATAAGGAAGTACCCGTTTTTGAGGTTGACATGAGATGCATCATGTAAAGTGCAGAACGCTCAGTATTCTATGAAGATGAGCTGCTATCATCATCGAGATCCAAGCTTTGTGGAGAGGGAACATTTTGTGTTGCTCACTGTTGCCTCCCAAGTCACGCTGCCTGGCTCATGGAAGGTTCCAGTAAACACCTGCTGAGTGGGTGATAAGCAGCCCTCTTGGGTGGTGTTTGGTTCAGGTACACTCACTGCCCCGTCATTCCTGCAGGATGAGCCCTCCTTTGAAGGGAGAGAGAAGTGCAAGGGCCCTGTGGGCAGCAAGGATATTGGGGCTGTCTGCTCTACCAGGGGCAAGCCCCCATCCCAGAACTCAGGACACTTGGTTTCTGGTTTCTCATCTGCCCCGAACATCTGTGCTCCATTAGGAAGGCTGCCTAATAAGCTCTCTGGACTTCAGTTTCCGAAGTACAAAAGGATAGACTGGACCAGATGACTTCTAAGACCACTTTCAACCCTGACACCTTTTCCCTTTTTTAAAAGAAACACTTTTTTTTTTTTTGAGATATGTCACATACTATAAAATTCATCCAAAATGTACAGTGTTTTGTAGTATTTTCATGGGATTGTGCAATCATCACTGCAGTCTAATTTTAGTGTATTTTCATCACCCCCAAAAGAAAGCCCACACTCATTAGCAGTCACACTTCTTTCCTCCTACCTCAGTCTTCCACCCCTTGCTCCCAGTAACTAGGAACCTATTTGTATAGATTTGCCTATTCTGGACATTTCATAAATGGAATCATACAATATGTGAACTTTTGTGATTGACTTCTTTCATGTAGCATGTGTTCAGGGTCCATCTGTGTTGTATCATTAATTCATTCCTTTTTATTTTATTGTATTGTATCATAATTTACTTACCCCATTTATCAGTTGATGGATATTTAGGTTGTTTCCAATAGTTGGCTATTATTAATAATGCTGAAATTGCACCTCACCATAGTTCCGTTTAAGGGATTTAAAACATAAGTTTGTTTTAAGGGGAAGAAAAAGAAAGAAAAATGTAACTTGATTTTATGGAGTAAAATACTTGCCAGGTATTGTGTTATTCAGGTTAAAATATGTCATCCCATTTACTTTTCTCAACAACTTTATGTGAAAGCTGCTACTGTCTCCGTTTTCCAGAGCATGAAATTTGAGCTCAGAGATGTGCATTTACTTGCCTCCAAATATCCAGTGCAGAACTAGGTCTGCCTAACTTTAAAGTCTAGGCTATTTCTACCATGCATAGTGATTTGTTTTCACACTTTGCTTTCAAACGTTTGTTTTCTGGTTTGCTTAGCTCCGACACAGAGGCCTCCCTGGTGGCTTAGACCGTAAAGAATCTGCCCACAATGTGGGAGGCCCAGGTTCAATCCTTGGGTGGGGAATATCCCCTGGAAAAGGAAATGGCAACCGACTTCAGTATTCTTGCCTAGAGAATCCCATGGACAGAGGAGCCTGGTGGGCTACGGTCCGTGAGGTCATAAAGAGTCGGGCACGACTGGGCGACTATACTGGCTGACTAGCTCAGACACTAAGATACGAGATTTTCCTTCCCATACATTTGAAAATCCTTACTTGACAATTTCACTCTGATGCGTTTACTCTGATGGGTTAGTGTGGTCCAAGGAGGAGAATCTAGGGTCTTTGTGCTGACAGTGACTTGAAGGATGCTGCAAGCAAGGGCTCCTCAGTGGGAGGAGAAAGCCTTGTCCCACCACCTTCTAAGGAAAAACAAACAGAGCTATTTGACTCAGTTCTGTTCTATCTCAGTGCAGGGGTCAAGTGCAGTGATAGAGGTGAAGGCAAAACCTGCTGTTGTGCTTTTTGTTGGTTTTTTAATGATTCCAGATGGGAAGCTAAAATGATGAATACTGTTTTCTGATAATTAGTTTAAACACTCATTTTCTTCTGCTTCCTAGTTGGCCTCAGGCAAAACAGCATTTTTATGTTTCAAGACTGAAGTTAGGGGGAGGCGATGTGGGGTGGCCCTGGTGGACACGCTGCAGGTCAAGGGAAGGTGGGTTTCAGGCACACAAGTTTTCAATCTGCCCCTCTCCAGCTGGTCCCTGTAGGCGGGAGGCGACCCAGAGGGGAGGAGCCGCGGGGAGTTGCCCAACAAGAGAGACGTGCAAGAGTTGTCTTTGTTGGCAAACACCGGCAATGCTGCCTTTCTCTCGCTAGCCCTGAATGCTCTGCCTTTCCCCCTTGTTTTGCACAGGGAAGGGAATCAGGGCAGGAGGAGGAGATGAGGCTGGCCAGGCTCTTATACAACTACCATCCAGACTCTTGTACAGTGGTGCCCGTTGCTGGCAAGCCCCACCTGGGTGGTTGCTGGGAGGTGTTAAGGAGGAAGGTGTGTGTCTCTGCCCATGCAGGATCCTTCTCAGAGACAGAGACGAAGCTGAGGGGGTCCCCACAGTCCCTAACTCTCCTTCTCCTGGATGGTGGGGCAGAATACAGGCTTGCCCAAGGCTGGATGGCGAACAAGGCAAAGATTACTTCCAGCACTCAGCCTTCATTCTTTCTAATCTCTTTCCTTTTTCTCAATGCCAACATGCCCTTGCCACTTATTCTTTTTCTTTTTTAAGGTATTGTTTTTGATGTAGGCCATTTTAAAAGTCTTTATTGAATTTGTTACAATATTGCTTCTGCTTTATGTTTTGGTTTATGGCCCTGAGGCTTATGGGATCTTAGCCACCAACCAGGGATCGAACTCTTACTCCCTGCATTGGAAGGCAGAGTCTTAACCACCAGGGAAATCCCTCCACTTATCCTTGTCACTTGCTTTTGCTTTTCTTCTATCAGTCTTTCCTCAAGTTAGGTGTTTATGTTTCTCTTGTATTGGCACGATTTTTTTACCTGGTGTTTGAACCATTGCTGATTTGAATAGTTATCTAATTTAATGTTTGTTTGTTTGTTTTTTACCAAAAAGATGAACTAAAATCCTGATTTGTCGTGGCTGTTATCTCATAAGATGTTTTAGGTAGGGTTAATGTTAAGTTGCTTTAACAAAGTACAGTGTTTTTTTCAAAACCATTAAGCGATTAACTCAGTTCTCACACTCTCTACCAGGAGATGGTGTCAGATCTTATAGGTTAGGGTCTCGTTCCTACAAGGCTGCCCCTCCCAACCAGTTTCAGATGCCAGCAGTAAGTCCAGGCTGTCACTGGTGCTTCTGGCCAACTCGCTGTAGAGCAGAGGTTCCTGTGACCCCTCTTCGGTTGATCAGTGTATTAGGATGGCTCACAGAACTCAGAAAAATGTTTACTTACTAGGTTACAGTTTATTGTGTGTGTGTATATGTGTGTGTGTGTGCGTGCACACGGTGCACTCTCAGTTGTGTCCACTCTTCATGACCACATGGACTGTGGCCTGCCAGGCTCCTCTGGCCATGGAATTTTCCAGGCAAGAATACTGGAGTGGGTTTCCAGTTCCTTCTCCAGGGGATCTTCCCAACCCAGGGATCGAACCCTCGGTCTCTTTCACCCTGAATTAACAAGTGGGTTCTTTACCAGGTGAGCCACTAGGGAAGCCCCACCAGTTTCTTATAAAAGGATCTAACTCAGGATCAGCCAGATGGAAGAGGTGCATAGAGCAACACATGGGAAAGGGCCTTGGAGCTCCTGTGCTCGCTGGGTATATTTGCACCCCGGTCCCCCCCAAAATGCAAGTGTTCAGCAACCTGGAAGCTTTCTGAACCCCCTCCATTTGATTTTTAAGGAGGCTTCATTACAAAGGCACAGTCGACTAAGCCATTGACTATTGGTGATTGAACTTAATCTCCAGCCATACCCTCTTCCCTCCCTCAGTTCAGTTCAGTTCAATCGCTCACTCGTGTCCGACTCTTGCGACCGCATGAATCGCAGCACGCCAGGCCTCCCTGTCCATCACCAACTCACGGAGTTCACTCAGACTCACGTCCATCGAGTCCGTGATGCCATCCAGCCATCTCATCCTCCGTCGTCCCCTTCTCCTCCTGCCCCCAATCCCTCCCAGCATCAGAGTCTTTTCCAGTGAGTCAACTCTTCGCATGAGGTGGCCAAAGTACTGGAGTTTCAGCTTTAGCATCAGTCCTTCCAAAGAAATCCCAGGGTTGATCTCCTTCAGAATGGACTGGTTGGATCTCCTTGCAGTCCAAGGGACTCTCAAGGGTCTTCTCCAACACCACAGTTCAAAAGCATCAATTCTTTGGCGCTCAGCCTTCTTCACAGTCCAACTCTCACATCCATACATGACCACAGGAAAAACCATAGCCTTGACTAGACGGACCTTAGTCGGCAAAGTAATGTCTCTGCCTTTGAATATACTATCTAGGTTGGTCATAACTTTTCTTCCAAGGAGTAAGCGTCTTTTAATTTCATGGCTGCAATCACCATCTGCAGTGATTTTGGAGCCCACCAAAATAAAGTCTGCTACTGTTTCCACTGTTTCCCCATCTATTTCCCATGAAGTGATGGGACCAGATGCCATGATCTTCGTTTTCTGAATGTTGAGCTTTAAGCCAACTTTTTCGCTCTCCTCTTTCACTTTCATCAAGAGGCTTTTTAGCTCCTCTTCACCTTCTGCCATAAGGGTGGTGTCATCTGCATATCTGAGGTTATTGAGATTTCTCCCGGCAATCTTGATTCCAGCTTGTGTTTCTTCCAGTCCAGCGTTTCTCATGATGTACTCTGCATGGAAGTTAAATAAGCAGGGTGACAATATACAGCCTTGACGTACTCCTTTTCCTATTTGGAACCAGTCTGTGGTTCCATGTCCAGTTCTAACTGTTGCTTCCTGACCTGCATACAGATTTCTCAAGAGGCAGGTCAGGGGGTCTGGTATTCCCATCTCTTTCAGACTTTTCCATAGTTTATTGTGATCCACACAGTCAAAGGCTTTGGCCTAGTCAATAAAACATCTAGAAATAGATGTTTTTTCTGGAACTCTCTTGCTTTTTCCATGATCCAGCGGATGTTGGCAATTTGATCTCTGGTTCCTCTGCCTTTTCTAAAACCAGCTTGAACATCAGGGAGTTCAAGGTTCACGTACTGCTGAAGCCTGGCTTGGAGAATTTTGAGCATTACTTGACTAGCGTGTGAGATGAGTGCAATTGTGTGGTAGTTTGAGCGTTCTTTGGCATTGCCTTTCTTTGGGATTGGGATGAAAACTGACCTTTTCCAGTCCTGTGGCCACTGCTGAGTTTTCCAAATCTGCTGGCATATCGAATGCAGCACTTTCACAGCATCATCTTTCAGGATTTGAAACAGCTCAACTGGAATTCCATCACCTCCACTAGCTTTGTTCGTAGTGATGCTTTCTGAGGCCCACTTGACTTCACTTTCCAAGATGTCTGGCTCTAGATTAGTGATCACATCATCATGATTATCTGGGTCGTGAAGATCTTTTTTGTACAGTTCTGTGTATTCTTGCCACCTCTTCTTAATATCTTCTGCTTCTGTTAGGTCCAGACCATTTCTTTTTTTTTTTTTTTAATTTTTATTTTTACTTTATTTTACTTTACAATACTGTATTGGTTTTGCCATACATTGACATGAATCCACCACGGGTGTACATGCGATCCCAAACATGAACCCCCCTCCCACCTCCCTCCCCACAACAACCCTCCGGGTCATCCCCGTGCACCATCCCCAAGCATGCTGTATCCTGCATCAGACATAGACTGGTGATTCGATTCCTACATGATAGTATACATGTTTCAATGCCATTCTCCCAAATCATCCCACCCTCTCCCTCTCCCTCTGAGTCCAAAAGTATGCTTTACACATCTGTCAGACCATTTCTGTCCTTTATCCAGCCCATCTTTGCATGCAATGTTCCCTTGGGATTCTAATTTTCTTGAAGAGATCTCTAGTCTTTCCCATTCTGTTCTTTTCCTCTATTTCTTTGCATTGATCGCTGAAGAAGGCTTTCTTATCTCTTCTTGCTATTCTTTGGAACTCTGCATTCAGATGCTTATATCTTTCCTTTTCTCCTTTGCTTTTCGCCTCTCTTCTTTTCACAGCTATTTGAAAGGCCTCCCCAGACAGCCATTTTGCTTTTTTTGCATTTCTTTTCCATGGGGATGGTCTTGATCCCTGTCTCCTGTACAGTGTCACGAACCTCACTCCATAGTTCATCAGGCACTCTATCAGATCTAGGCCCTTAAATCTATTTCTCACTTCCACTGTATAATCATAAGGGATTTGATTTAGGTCATACCTGAATAGTCTAGCGGTTTTCCCTATTTTCTTCAATTTGAGTCTGAATTTGATAATAAGGAGTTCATAATCTGAGCCACAGTCAGCTCCTGGTCTTGTTTATATTGACTGTATAGAGCTTCTCCATCTTTGGCTGCATAAAATATAATCAATCTGATTTCGGTGTTGACCATCTGGCGATGTCCATGTATAGAGTCTTCTCTTGTGTTGTTGGAAGAGGGTGTTTGCTATGACCAATGCAGTACTTGGATGCAATCTCAAAAATGACAGAATGATCTCTGTTCATCTCCAAGGCAAACCATTCAACATCACGGTAATCCAAGCCTATGCCCCAACCAGTAACACTGAAGAAGCTGAAGTTGAACGGTTTTATGAAGACCTACAAGACGTTTTAGAACTAACACTCAAAAAAGATGTCCTTTTCATTATAGGGGACTGGAATGCAAAAGTAGGAAGTCAAGAAACACCTGGAGTAACAGGCATATTTGGCCTTGGAATGCGGAATGAAGCAGGGCAAAGACTAATAGAGTTTTGCCAAGAAAATACACTGGTCATAGCAAACACCCTCTTCCAACAACACAAGAGAAGACTCTACACATGGACATCACCAGATGGTCAACACCGAAATCAGATTGATTATATTCTTTGCAGCCAAAGATGGAGAAGCTCTATACAGTCAACAAAAACATGACCAGGAGCTGACTGTGGCTCAGATCATGAACTCCTTATTATCAAATTCAGACTCAAATTGAAGAAAATAGGGAAAACCACTAGACTATTCAGGTATGACCTAAATCAAATCCCTTATGATTATACAGTGGAAGTGAGAAATAGATTTAAGGGCCTAGATCTGATCGATAGAGTGCCTGATGAACTATGGAATGAGGTTCGTGACATTGTACAGGAGACAGGGATCAAGACCATCCCCATGGAAAAGAAATGCAAAAAAGCAAAATGGCTGTCTGGGGAGGCCTTTCAAATAGCTGTGAAAAGAAGAGAGGCGAAAAGCAAAGGAGAAAAGGAAAGATATAAGCATCTGAATGTAGAGTTCCAAAGAATAGCAAGAAGAGATAAGAAAGCCTTCTTCAGCGATCAATGCAAAGAAACAGAGGAAAAGAACAGAATGGGAAAGACTAGAGATCTCTTCAAGAAAATTAGAGATACCAAGGAAACATTGCATGCAAAGATGGGCTCGATAAAGGACAGAAATTGTCTGGACCTAACAGAAGCAGAAGATATTAAGAAGAGGTGGCAAGAATACACAGAACTGTACAAAAAAGATCTTCACGACCCAGATAATCATGATGATGTGATCACTAATCTAGAGCCAGACATCTTGGAAAGTGAAGTCAAGTGGGCCTTAGAAAGCATCACTACGAACAAAGCTAGTGGAGGTGATGGAATTCCAGTTGAGCTGTTTCAAATCCTGAAAGATGATGCTGTGAAAGTGCTGCATTCGATATGCCAGCAGATTTGGAAAACTCAGCAGTGGCCACAGGACTGGAAAAGGTCAGTTTTCATCCCAATCCCAAAGAAAGGCAATGCCAAAGAACGCTCAAACTACCACACAATTGCACTCATCTCACACGCTAGTCAAGTAATGCTCAAAATTCTCCAAGCCAGGCTTCAGCAGTACGTGAACCTTGAACTCCCTGATGTTCAAGCTGGTTTTAGAAAAGGCAGAGGAACCAGAGATCAAATTGCCAACATCCGCTGGATCATGGAAAAAGCAAGAGAGTTCCAGAAAAAACATCTATTTCTAGATGTTTTATTGACTAGGCCAAAGCCTTTGACTGTGTGGATCACAATAAACTATGGAAAAGTCTGAAAGAGATGGGAATACCAGACCCCCTGACCTGCCTCTTGAGAAATCTGTATGCAGGTCAGGAAGCAACAGTTAGAACTGGACATGGAACCACAGACTGGTTCCAAATAGGAAAAGGAGTACGTCAAGGCTGTATATTGTCACCCTGCTTATTTAACTTCCATGCAGAGTACATCATGAGAAACGCTGGACTGGAAGAAACACAAGCTGGAATCAAGATTGCCGGGAGAAATCTCAATCACCTCAGATATGCAGATGACACCACCCTTATGGCAGAAGGTGAAGAGGAGCTAAAAAGCCTCTTGATGAAAGTGAAAGAGGAGAGCGAAAAAGTTGGCTTAAAGCTCAACATTCAGAAAACGAAGATCATGGCATCTGGTCCCATCACTTCATGGGAAATAGATGGGGAAACAGTGGAAACAGTAGCAGACTTTATTTTGGTGGGCTCCAAAATCACTGCAGATGGTGATTGCAGCCATGAAATTAAAAGACGCTTACTCCTTGGAAGAAAAGTTATGACCAACCTAGATAGTATATTCAAAGGCAGAGACATTACTTTGCCGACTAAGGTCCGTCTAGTCAAGGCTATGGTTTTTCCTGTGGTCATGTATGGATGTGAGAGTTGGACTGTGAAGAAGGCTGAGCGCCAAAGAATTGATGCTTTTGAACTGTGGTGTTGGAGAAGACCCTTGAGAGTCCCTTGGACTGCAAGGAGATCCAACCAGTCCATTCTGAAGGAGATCAACCCTGGGATTTCTTTGGAAGGACTGATGCTAAAGCTGAAACTCCAGTACTTTGGCCACCTCATGCGAAGAGTTGACTCACTGGAAAAGACTCTGATGCTGGGAGGGATTGGGGGCAGGAGGAGAAGGGGACGACGGAGGATGAGATGGCTGGATGGCATCACGGACTTGATGGACGTGAGTCTGAGTGAACTCCGTGAGTTGGTGATGGACAGGGAGGCCTGGCGTGCTGCGAACCATGGAGTCACAAAGAGTCGGACACGACTGAGCGACTGAAGTGAACTGAACTGATTGCATTTAGGACTCTTTTGCTGTCCATGATGGCTACTCATTTCTTCTGAGGGATTCCTGCCTGCAGTAGTAGATATAACAGTCATCTGAGTTAAATGCACCCATTCCAGTCCATTTTAGTTTGCTGATTCCTAGAATGTCGACATTCACCCTTGCCATCTCTTGTTTGACCACTTCCAATTTGCCTTGATTCATGGACCTGACATTCCAGGTTCCTATGCCGTATTGCTCTTTACAGCATCGGATCTTGCTTCTGTCACCAGTCACATCCACAGCTGGGTATTGTTTTTGCTTTGGCTCCATCCCTTCATTCTTTCTGGAGTTATTTCTCCACTGATCTCCAGTAGCATATTGGGCACCTAATGACCTGGGGAGTTCCTCTTTTGGTATCCTATCATTTTGCCTTTTCCTACTGTTCATGGGGTTCTCAAGGCAAGTATACTGAAGTGGCTTGCCTTTCCCTTCTTCAGTGGACCATGTTCTGTCAGACCTCTTCACCATTACCCGCTGTTTTTGGGTTGCCCCACAGACATGGCCTGGTTTCATTGAGTTAAAGAAGGCTGTGGTCCTAGTGTGATTAGATTGACTAGTTTTCTGTGAGTATGGTTTCAGTGTGTCTGCCCTCTGATGCCCTCTTGCAACACCTACCATCTTACTTGGGTTTCTCTTACCTTGGGCTTGGGATATCTCTTCACAGCTGCTCCAGCAAAGCACAGCCGCTGCTCCTTACCTTGGATGAGGGGTATCTCCTAACTGTAGCGGTTTCTGACCTTCAACGTGGGATAACTCCTCTAGGCCCTCCTGCGCCTGTGCAGCTCCTTGGGATGCTCCTCCTGGCCGCCAGCCCTGTCCTTGGGCGTGAGGTGTCTCCTCCCAGCTGCTGCCCTTGGCCTCGGGCTTGGGGAGGCTCCTCAAGGTCACCGCACTTGGCCTCGGGTGAGAGGTGGCTTCTCCCGGCCGCCCCTGACCTCGGACGCGGGGTGTCTCCTCCTGGCTGCCCCTGACCTCGGATGCAGGAAAGCTCCTTCCGGCTGCCACCCGTGACCTCAGACGCGGGGTGTCTCCTCCTGGCTGCCCCTGACCTCAGACACGGGGTAGCTCCTCTCGGCCCTCGCAAGTGGGGAAGTTCCAACCTCTAATCACATGGTTGGTCCTCCAGGCAACCAGCCCCTCCTTTGCTCATCATCCCTTTAGGTAGCCCAAGGGCTTTCCAAAAGTCATCTCTTTGACAGAACAGAAGACACTCACAGGCTCATATCTTAGAAACTTGCAAGGTTTTAAGATCTCTGTGCCAGGAACAGAGATGAAGACCAAATACACATTTCTTACTATAAGTCACAATATCACTCAAAGGGATCCCCGAAATAAATATCTTAAATCCGAGAGAAGTTTGTTTATCTCCAATATAGCTGTCTGAGACTTAGGTCCATGAACTCATTTAGGAGCCTGGATTCTTCCCATTGTGTTGCTTTGTCATCCTCTCTGGCACCATGCTTCTCTGAAGGCCTGAAGCTGGTACATGACCCTGCTGTTTCTCACTTGTCAGAAGGGCGGAAAGGGACCTTCATGTCGAGGGGTTTCCTTTCAGTAGGTGAAGTTGCATCTACTACTTCTGCTGACATTCTGATGTCACGTGGCAGGACTCTTCTGCAAGAGAGGCTGCCTGTCTGGTTCCCAGGCGCCACTCAGTGGCGCAGAGCACTCTATCACCTTAAGGAAAAGGGCAGAATAGAAAGCAGAACACATTGGCAGTCTCTGCTGCAGATAAAGTGCTAGATATGAATTTAGTACAAATTGTACACAGATGGAGCAAAAACTGCCAAGGAAGTAAGGGAATGCCTGAGGCTTAGAAATATTGCACGTGAATGATGCATAAAGCTTAAGGTCTTCCTTCTGTCAAGGGTATTTGCTTTTAAATAAAAGATGAATTGAAATGTACCAGAAAGAGGGCTGGGGCTTGAATCAAACCACATGGGTGCTAATTTTTCTGTCCTCCTTGGGCTGTGTGCTCTGGTCCTACTCAGTTCAGTTCAGTCGCTCAGTCGTGTCTGACTCTTTGCAACCTTATGAATCACAGCACGCCAGGCCTCTCGGTCCATCACCAACTCCCAGAGTTCACCCAAACTGATGTCCATCGAGTCAGTGATGCCATCCAGCCATCTCATCCTCTGTTGTCCCCTTCTCCTTCTGCCCCCAATCCCTCCCAGCATCAGGGTCTTTGCCAATGAGTCAACTCTTCACATGAGGTGGCCAAAGTATTGGAGTTTCAGCTTTAGCATCAGTCCTTCCAGTGAACACCCAGGACTGATCTCCTTTAGAATGGACTGGTTAATTTTGATTTTGGCTAGGGTCATAATTTGCTCTTATAGTATAATCTGAAAAAACCAATTTATTGAATAAATGCTGAAGCCCCTTTCATTGTTAAAGTGTCTGTGTCTCATTGTAGAGCTTCATTCTCAACAATGTATAGGAGAGGACATTTTTTGGAAACATGGGTGTCTCAAGAAATCTGCAGAAATCTGCCATCTAGATGAGCTGTGAACATGTGCGCTCTCTCTTTTCTCTCCACCTCTGCCCTTCTCCCTCACCCAATCTCTCTTTCTCTCTCTCACACACACACCCCAGGTGGTGATTTTGTGAATTGATGCCTGCTAAAATACATACCCAGGTCGCTCCTCTGTGCCTGCCCCTCACCTCCAATGGGCTACCTAAGATATGTACCTCTGGGACAGTTCCTATAATTGCTGATTAGACATGGTCTCTTTCCTCCCAGAAAAATTCTGGGCTCCATTTTTGTTCTGCTCTTGAGAGTTGGGTGACCATTTCCCTTTAGCTGGTCAGTGGTGAGAAACCTGCTGTTTCTCAGCAGTTGGTCAGCTGAGGTGTGCTGCTTGGCAAGATACTGGATGACATAAGCGAATAAATGGTACCCTACAGGGAAGGAGAAGCCCCTGGCTTTGGCAGTGAGGCTTCCCTTTCTGTAAGGGCTCATTGCCTTTGGGTTTTGCTTTCCTTCTTGTTCTTGGAGATCCTTTTTCAAACAGCCAATGAATAGTACTAAATCGGGATTTTTGTAGCACCTTAGAAAAATCGTAAATAAAACGAGTTGCCGAACTTAACTCAAGAAACCTTCAAAGAACTCATACTAAGCTGGGCACAGCTCTGTATATACTGAGCTGCAGAGAGAAACGAGACACGGTCCATTCCCTCAGTTGCTCATGAATCTTTCCATGATGGTTTAGAGCGCTCTGCCCTGAGATAGTGGGAATGAACAGTAGCAGCATTCAGAGTGTTTGATGGAGCTCTTGATTTCCAGAGAAACTTGACAAGGATTCATGGTTACTTTACGAGTGGAGTTAAAACTTTAAATATGTTTATGAGCTTGTGAATGTTCTTCTAAATCATAAGGATGGTAAAGAAATAATTTCTTAATCTAATTCCTTTCTACTCTTCTTGCTCATAAAACTTTAATCAAGAGTGATCGAAGATCACAGTAGGAAACAGTATAAATGTTTTCAGTTATAGTCATCAAGAGTTTTTAAATTCAACTCTTTTATTAGCCTGAGGAAAAAGGAAAGAGCATTCACAAATCTGTCCTTAAGGCTTTTAAAAAAATCATAGTTGTCATTTTATTATTTTTTCTAATAATAATGATAACAGTAATAATGGTAAATGAGGCAGCTTTTGTTGGTTTTGAGTGTGGACTTGGGAACCAGATAGACTGAATTTGAATCTTAATCCTACAACTCACCAGTCCTGGGACCTGGCAGAAGTCCTCAGTTTTTTCATCTATAAAATAGGTGTCAATAATACATACCTTTTAGATTGTTGTGAGGAAAATAATATTTCTAATGCACTTAGAAGAATGCCTGGTATATATTAAATACCACAGTAGTGTGTATTAAATGAATGAATAAATGAATATAAAAATTCAAATCCCTTAATACTAGTTATTAACTTTAAGATGGTGTCAATTTCTTACTATTTGTTATGTGTATATTCTGTTCATATGTTTGCTTTTAAAACCTTATCTCTTGATCAAGTTTGTGCAATTCAATTTTCATGCACAAATATCTTGTGACTTTAAAGGTTTTGCAAAAGCTCTGGGCTATGTGGTTTCTAAAAATACCATTTGTCAGTAATTTGATCATTCTCTGAGTCCAGCAAAATTCTATGGGATCTTATAGGGACATCAGGTTTTAAAAGCAAGTCTAAGGCATTTTGTAAATCTTACACCACGACTGTGAAATAGGCTGTTCTCCTTTTCCATTTTTTCCCTCCCTCAGACTGACTGATTCATTGATTAATGCAACTAACATTTCCATGTGGAAAACACTGAATACATTTTGTCATAAAATTCGTGAATCTATGAAAGATCTTACAGTCCAAAAGGGGAGGAACAAACCCTTCATCACTATAGTACAAGGTACAGAGTGATAAGGGCTGAAAAGACACAAATGTAAAGTTATGCTGTTTCAAAGGAGAGAGATTATTTCCAAATGACAAGCGCCACTGGCTGAAAAGATGGCTGTATTAAGCTGGGGCTTTAAGGGAGAGCTCTAATCTGCGTGGAAGTGGAATGGGAGGCAGCAGGAAGAGACAAGGCCAGGTCAGTACTACACTGGTTGAGTTGGAAATCCTCCTGGGACGTCCAAGTGCAGGGGCCACAGGGGGCCAGGCACTTCTGAGAGAAGTTAGGGTAGATGTAAATTGTGGGTGTCACGTGCTTATAGGTAGCATTTAGGCATGAGGGCTGATGAGAATGGAGAAATGTAACTACAGAAACAATTCAAAATCCTTCTTGAGGAAACATACATTCTTTCACTGTATATATCCTTTGAGATATAAACATTTTACCCAGTCGCCTTTGGAAACTCTAACCCAGATCATCCTCAATTCCTAAGACCAAAAGAAAAAAAAGAGGAAGAGGTTTTTAAAAAAATACACACTGCTCCACAGTTTCCATAAGATTGCTTGTCAAGGACAGATACAAATCTTAAGTGTCTACAAAAAGCTTTAGCCATCTGATCAGATAAACTTAACAAGTATGGTTTCCAATAACTTTAAAATCATAAACCTGAACTGGGTAAGAGTTTCCAGAACTAATGAGAAAACTGGATTTAATCAAAACAAATATTAATTACATGGGACTGAATGAATTCCTTAATGTTTTGTTTCTCCAGGTTTAAGGAAGCCCTTTTTCTTTTCTCTTAAAGCTAAGAGTAATTTGGTAAAATAGACTGTTGTAAACAAAGCTGACACATTGACTTTTCTCCCTACCTGATCCCTCCAAAATTCAGAAGCCCTTGAGTTTTATTTTCATGGCAGTATAATTAGCGATTTATCTAAGTTCAATAGAAATCTATTCTTCTTATAAGAGGATGTGGTTAGAAACATTGGCTATATTAGTAAGGCTTTTACTGGAATGTTATATCTGAGTGAGAGATGCATAGGACCAAACAGTTTTAAGGAACTGCTTGAACTTTGAATTGGCTTCCTGGCCTCAAGAGGCTTTTAAGTGTTCAATCTGAGATTCTTGGTAAAAAGTCCCAGCAAAGCAGTTTTAAAAAGAGCTTAGAGAGTCAATCACTAGTCTTGTTGCACTTATGTAAATAATAAGCCACATTTAATACAAACCAATTAGTTTTACTGTGATGATCCTTGAAAATAAAGAGATGGGAATAACTGTAGAGAGAAAAATGATGCTTACACCCTTGTCTGTATTGGATTATATTCCTTTTAATCGTCTTGAGGTTTTATTATGTACTTGTAAATTGTACTGGATTTTGAAATCTTCCAGTTTCCTCAAATATTTGGCTATAATGCTCCCAAGTAACATTTCCATTTTTCCCTCCACTTCTGATTTGCAATCAGTAAGAATAAAGACTACCCTAAAATGTTTTCTGGAAGGGACTATTCCAGGTCTGGGCTTCCCAGGTAGCTCAGTGGTAAAGAATCTGCCTGCAAATGCAGGAGACACAGGTTCAATCCCTGGGTCAGAAAGACCCCCTGGAGTAGGAAATGGCAACCCACTCCAGTGTTCTTGCCCGGGAAATCCCATAGACAAAGGAGCCTGGTAGGCTACAGTCCATGGGGTTGCAGAGTCAGACACAACTGGGTGACTGAGCACACACACATTCCAGATCCTCCTTTCTACCCAAATGGCAGCCAAACGTCAGGGACTCGAGCTGTGGATACACATCTCACAGCTGAAGAAGGCTCCACTTGACATGTGGTCCAGTAAGGATGCTAGAAAGAAAATTGACTAGGAAGAAGAACAGCTGATGTCAGCATAGACTGCTTCTTCCTAAGACTCTCGATCCAGACTTCTTACTTTAAATAATTCTTTTTTTTTTTCTTCCTTTTCTTTACTCTGGCATTGGCCTGGAAAGATAATGCCATCATTGTATATCCTAGACTGTTGCTAAGGGCTTTGGGGTTAAGCTTTCCAATTGCTAAATTTGTCCTCAAAAAACTTTGATCTGTCCAGATGTTAAAGACCCTCTGGTCTGTCTCCCTGTCTCTGGTTAACAATCCCAGACTCGGGGAACTCTGTTTCTAGGCTCTGTACAAAGAAAGGGACACAAGGCAATGGTAACTAGAAAAAACTGCCTGTTTGGTCTTGTGACTCTTACATTTTTACTGGCCTCAGTGGCTGTCACTTTTCCAGTCCTGAGTGACAGAGTCAAATGGAATTACTGGGAGGCATTCACGATTCAAGATGAGCTCCCTTTGAGAGATCCCTACTTCCTTGGTTAGGAGCAAAAGTAAATGAGAATATGGTCAGAAACCCCTCCTTAACTTGAAAGTATTGCAGAATCTGCTACTGAAGCAATGACTGCTCAACAAAAAAATCCTTAGGCTCTCTGGTCAAAGTTGTTGTTGATCGTAGGATATGTGTGTGTACATACTCAGTCATATCTGACTCTGAGACCCCGTGGACTGTAGCCCGCCAGGCTCCTCTGTCCATGGGATTTTCCAGACAAGAATACTGGAGTGGATTGCCATTTCCTCTTCCAGGGGTTGAACCAGTCAGTGTCTCTTTCATTTCCTGCCTTGTAGGTGGATTCTTTACCACTAAGCCACCTAGAAAGCCCTGATCATCGGATAGCCATTGCTTATCTTCTGGTTGAGGCTGGAAGTGTTTGTGCTGTGGCTAGCACCACCTGCTACACTTGGATTAACACTTCTGGGGAAGTTGAAACTCAGTTACATGAAGATCATTGAACAAACCTCTTGGCTTAAAAAGGTGACTCCTTTAACAGGGTCTTTATTTGACTTATTTGATTTTGATTGGTTTCGGTCTTGGGGACCATGGCTCCAAAGTGCAATCCACATATTGGGAATTATCCTGCTTATTATAATCATCATAATCTCCCTGGTGCTTTGTATTCACTCAAAAACTTTAAATGCGTGTTTGGAGTTGCTCACTACCAAGCAAGTGAGCTCACTAAGACTAGAACACCAGAAAAGGAACAAAGGGCATGACAGGCTTAAAGATCCTAAACGTGCGGCTGTGGCCTGTGACTGTCACGGGGATCAAGCAAACGCACATGATGTATGGAGAAATTTTGTTCACATCTCTGTTAAGCTGAGAGTCTGATAGAGGAGAATTGTTATAAAAGAAATAGTAGGTCTCAAATGGAGTCACTTGTGCTAAGCCCCATGTCAGCAAGCCCCATGACTTGATTCTCAACCGGAATGCAGTTATAATCTCCCCCAGGGATGCAGTCTTAACTGGTCAGTCTGAAATTGTCTGGTCAGCTTCAGTAATCTGCCCCCTAAGCCCCCTTCCGTCTCCTGTAGGTAGGTTCCCAAGCCTGAAATCATCCATTCTTTTCCCCCTTCTGCTATAAAAATCTTCTATTTTGTATAACTCCTTGGAGCTCCTAGATGGGGTGCTGCCTGTTAATTGATTAGTAAAGTCCATTAGATCTTTACATGTCTTCTGGTTGAATTTCTGTTATTTAACAGGTGACATATTCACTCACCTACTAAATACTGTGCACTTTCTAGGCGCTGGGAGGACCATGACAGACAGGATAGAGACCTTATTCTCTGAGGGTGGAGACTCTAGGGATGCAGGGGAAATGGGGATTAATCAGTGGAATAGCTCACAGGAGAGAACTTAGCATCCTCTTCTCTAGAGGACAGACTCTCATCTATCTTGGAGTGTTTAATGAGGAGGTTGTCTTATTTTAGAAAATAGAAAAGGAGTAGTGACTGGAAAGGTAATATTTTTAAAGAGGAAAGTTAAAGAAAAAGGCTGTAAAATACTCAGAATGTAATGAATGCATAGTCAATTGTCATTAAGAGGGAGACTAAACTGGCAGGCGATTATTATTTTTTTAATGCTTCTCTGGGAAGAAATAGTGTGGAATAACTGAAAATCATGCAATTAGAGCAGGAGCTTTGGCATCTTGCTGGAAGCCTGCTGAGCTGTTAGGCATGTGACTGAAGGTCGAGGAGGGTATGCAAGTAGATATGGATTAATAAACACACTGGAGTGTCTTACTGAGATAGTAATATTTGGATTATAAAGCACTTTTAAAAACTATTTGAGCCCATGATTAATTGAGGCTCACAAATTTCAAGCAGTGAAATGTGTTTTACTGCAATTGCTATTAAGAACTATCAGCTATCCGATTCCTTGATTTCCCTAGTGAATTTTATAATCTAAATTAAACAGAGAATGGTATAAATTTTCCCTTTTTGGGGTAGCTGATTAAAACCAATATCATCTCCATATACGATTACATAGTAGTTATATCTCACTCCATGGAACAATTTATTATGGATCTGATTACTTTCAGTATTTTTATGAATTGATCATAAGCCAGTTTGAAAACTTACTGATCTAAAGTAAGTTCAGTAATAACAGAATATACTGCCTGTAAGAATTATTAATGAAATAAATCAGGATGCATGGAAATTAGCATTGCTCCTTGTATAAATTATGTTGTCACGAGGCTGTAAATCACTGCCTGTAACATATTTCTAGCTCCAGATGTAATCTTGTACTGGGGCTTTATTACCAATTCATAACTATGCCTGAATAAGGGAAACTATTTTCTGAACAGATTCTTCTTTGAAAATGTTTTAAAAAGAAAGAAAAAAAAAGATACACAAGTAGAAAGAGATTTTGTAATTGTAAAATTACCTTAAAACGTCACTATTCTTTTAAAAATCAAAATAGCTTTACTTTCTTGAAGAAGTCTATATGCCATTTTAAGTGTGATAGAAGTTTACAAATGGAGAGTTTTCTCAAGTTTTTCTGGAAAACAATCCTTGCACACAAACTGCAGAGGCAATTCACCCTAAAAAACCTTGAGATGGAGAAGAAAATGACAGAATATTTTCGTTCCGTCTAACTACAGCTGTCTTCTTGCATTACAGACAGAAACTAAACAGAGAGGAAACCAAACAAAGAGTGTTTCAGGATGTTGTTGCATGAAATCACAAATCAGGAAGCAAAATAGAGCCTTCTTCTCGGAGGAAGCAGGGGCTGTTTGCCTTGACTCTCCTCTTTTCTCTCTCACAGCAGTGTTGGATTCTTCTCTGTGGGCCAGGAGACACAACTTTTTCCATCTTGTGGGAAAGGGTGACATCTATTTCTCCTGTTTCCTAGTTTTTTTTTTTTTTTGAGGGACCAGGGAAAATTTTTTATTCTCTGTGCAAGAATCAGTTGGATTAACTTTACGAAGTGTCTGTGACAAACCACAGACCACTGGGAAGTGGATAATTAAGGTCTGTAGGTTTTGAGGGGAGGTATGTGTTGCTTCATTCTCTCTTTACCCCTTATTTCAATCTCCATAAAGTCCAGGACCCCTTGTTCTCTTGCTCATGACCCTGAAGGGCTGCTGCTACTCATCTCCCAATCGCCTGTGTGAATATTCAACAGACCGAACAATGGCTACCTTGATTTTCAAGTTCACTGTGCTTTACACATTCTAGTGAGTTTCTTCATGGGAGTCAGTGGTGGAACCTTGCAGGTCATGTGGGCACTTTTGGAAGTCCATGCTTCAAATGCTTGACAGGGATCTCTGCTGCCGGCAGTGGCCCCTCCCCACCAGGTCTTTAGGATTTCTCCTCAAGACATGATAAATGTCTACGTGGCAGTTACCATTTCTATGTGTATGTGTCTTTCCCATCTTCTTACCATATCTGTTCATTGCTGTATTTACTTTATCAAGGGATCTGAATTCATGCTGGTAGGTGAGCTTAGACAATGCAGAAGGAGAAAAGCAAATATTGTGTATTAATGTACATATATGAAATCTAGAAAAGTGGTACAGATGAGCCTATTTGCAGGGCAGGAATAGAGATGCAGATGTAGGGAATGGATGTGTGGACGGCGGGTAGGGGAGGGGGATGAATGGAAGGTTGGAATTGACGTGTGTGCACTGCCATGTGTGAAACAGATGGCTGCTGGGGACCTGCAGTACAGTGCAGGGAGCTCAGCTCGGTGCTCTGTGGTGACCTAGAGGGACAGGATGCGGGGGGCAGGTAGGAAGGAGGTCCCAGAGGGAGACGATACATGTATATATGTGTCTAGCTGATTCACTTCGTTGTACAGTAGAAACTAACACAACATCATAAAGCAACAACGTGCCCAATAATAATAAAAGTAATGTCACCCAGAGGAGGGAGTAGAATGGAGTCAATGATGAGGAGACTGAAAATGGGGCAAGAAGTGTGTTCTCAGGTGTGCAGGAGGACGGGAAGGTGCCTGGAAGACAGGAATATGAGTAGGAAAACAGAACTCTCTCAGGATCTTAGGAATGCTGGCCAAAGAGGAGCAATCTGTATGCACGAGGAGGTTACACAGCACAAGACTGACTGGACAAAGGCCAGCAGAGGGCTCTTGAGTTTAAGGGACACACTTTAAAAAGAATCATGAAAGGACTGTTTACAGAGTCCTTGCACAGAGATGGGGGAAAACACACATTGTCCTGGAAGTTGAGACAGCAAAGCACTTAGATAAAATGGAAGACTGGGAAATGGGTTTTTCATGGTGTAGAAATGACTGCTCTGTACCTGCACATGGACCGAAATAAGAAGAGATCCCCCCACCATTCCGTAAATTGACTCCTGACTCTTCTCTTGTGTTACATGGTGCTCTCTCAGTGACTATTTAAATTTTTATTTTTTCCATAAGAATATTTTTAAAAGAAAATGTGTTAGCCTAAAATGACTTTAATGATAGTTTTACATGCCTGTAGGTGTTACTTAATGGAAATATATATATATATATATATATAAAATTTTATATATTCATGGAGGAGGAAATGGCAACCTACTCCAGTACTCTTGCCTGAAAATTTCATGGACAGAGGACCCTGGCTGCAGTCCATGGGGTCACAAAAGAGTCAGACACAACTTAGCAACTAAGCAACAAAAATACATTCATATTTATATTACACTCATATTTATATATCTGTATTAATTTCATGTGTATATAAAGTTTACACATAAATAATAAAATTATATATATAACCAATAACCTAATGTAATTCAATACAGTGATCACTCCTGGAAATATTCTTTTATTTAAAAGTCAGTATCAATCTCTTACATACTTGATACTTTAAACGGAACAGTTCTAAGCAATGAGGATAGATGGTAACAAAAGAGAGAGATTTCTGTCCCATGGGGAGCATAAGGTCTTGGAAGATGAGTTCTATGGAGGAAAAAAGAAGCAGATGAAGCAGGTAGCTAGGGGCAGAGGGTGTAATTTAGAAATGGTGGTTAAGGAAAGTCTTGCTGAGAAGGGACATTTGAACAGAGACCTGAATGAAGGGACTTCACAATACCAACTTTGGATGCTGTTGTAAAAAGCTTTAAATGGCTGCTTAAAAGGCCATGCAGTCAATGGTTGTGTCCTGGAGGTCACAAATATACACCTATAGTATGAACAAGAAGTTATGGCAAATGTAATGACTGTTTTTATACCAAGGTTACTTGTGACTTACACTGAAATTTCAGAGACAGCATGAAACATGGATTCAAAAATATTCAGCCAAGTTAGATGACCACAAAGGGCTTTTTCATGGTAGAGGTTACATTGATGTGTAATAGAATACAAATGTGAAGAGCCTGATAAAATTGTTTCATGGCATGTGTTATGGACTGAATGTTTGTGACCTCCACATATTTTTATGTTGAAATTCCAAGCCCCCAGTGTGATGGTATTAGGAGGTGGAGCCTTTGGGAGGTAATTAGGTTATGAAGGTGGAGCCCTCATGTTGGGATTAGTGCCCTCATAGCAAGAGACCTAAGTGCTTGGCCTCATCTCTGTGCCCTCCTTGTAAGGACTTAGTGAGAAGAGGACCACTGCCGACTGGGTAGAGGGCCCCTGATTTGTCAGTACCTTGATCTTGGACCTCCCAGCCTTTAGAACTCTGAGAAATCAATGTTGTTTAAGCCACCCAATCTATGGTAATCTGTGACAGCCCGAGCTAATACAGTAGATAAGAGTGGGAATGAGTCATGTCCCCAAATTAATACATTTTTTATAATGAGATCTTTAAGCTACATGCAAAGGTCAGTTTATAAATTTTACATTAGAAGTACACATTTTCTGTAACAGCTACATCATCCATAAAAATCTGTACATTTAAGTTGGCCCCAACCTTTTCTTTTGGATCTTTTCCTTGGGAGATCAGGAGCTCATCTTATTTTGGGGGTTGGCTTATTTATGGACATAGCAGATAGGCCTGGCCCGTGGACACATTGCAGATGGAAACTGCTGTTTTCTCAAACCTGCTGCACAGAATTTAGCAAGAAACAGGTGCTCCATGACCGTTTGTGGAATGCTGGCTGAAGCGTCTATCCCCAAAAGTAGTTTCCTTAGGCTGACTTGCACGTTAAACCATCTGCTAGTGGAAAACCTTCCCCAGGTTTTCAGCAGTGAAAGTGCAAGCCTGAGGAGCGACCAGAATAATCTGCTCAGTGTGAATGTGGATGGAGCAGAGGGTAAGACAGTATTACCTGTGGGAAGTCTCTGTCCACTCCGTTGTCCAGGCTGGGTAGATGGTGGATGATGGGAATGAAACTCCAGCCTTCATATACTTCCAGTTGATAGTCTGATGTGGGCAGGGTGGGCCTTACCCAGAATGGGGAGGACCCCCTAATGCATTTCTTGTGCTAGTTTCCCAAAGTGCCTGAAGTTTCCACCAGGTCTCTTAGAGCCAGTTTGGGGTCCAGTCTCTCTCTTGGTCACTATCCTCTCAACACCCTCATTAAAGAGGCAAATGTGGTGGTCAAAAGGGACTAGTTTTTTAACCAGGTCAGCTGACTAGTAGCCAAGAGGAGGCCTACTAGAATGCCACAAGGAGTGAGTTGAGTCTGAGTCGCCCAGATGGAACGGGAGTCTTGAGATCTCTAGGAGACCAGGGGCAGATGGAGGACCGTGGAACTTTGAGGGAAGCAGAAGCATCTTATCTGATAGGCACAGTTCTAAGGTGAACCCCAGAGACCCTCTCCCTTGTATTATCTTCTCTCCTTGCCCATGGGCAGATCTGAATAAGATGAGCTAATGTGCCTGTGATTATGTTACATTGTGTGGGAAAAGGGATTTTGCAGACATAATTAAGATTCTGGGTCAGCTGACCTTAAGAGGGAGATCATTCTTGTGGACCTGATGCCTGGAGCCCTTACATTCAGATCCAGAGGTCAGAGGTTAAAGGAGTCAGAGATTCGAAGCATGAGAAAGTTTGATGTGCTGTAACTGGGTTAATGTTGGAGGGGACCACGTAGAAAGGAATGTGGACAGCCTTTGTGAGCTGAGGGCTATTATGCCCCACGGACAGCTGGCAAGAAAACAGGAACCTCAGTCCTGCAATCACAGGACCTGAATTCTGCCAACACCAAGAGTAAGCTTGAACCCAGATTTTCCCCTCGAGCCTCCAGACAGTGACTCAGCCTGGCTGACACCTTGATTGCAGCCTTGGGAGACCTTGAGCAGAAAACTCAGCCATGCCATGCTGGACTTCTGACCTACAGGACTGCAAGTTAATAAATGGGTGTTGTTTTAAGTTTGTGGTAATTTGTTATGCAGTAGAAAATGAATATATTTTGCTAATGTCATTTTTTTCCTTGATATACACATTACTATTTTATCATTTTCCTTCTCTTCAGACGTGGCGGACTGTGCGTAACATTTAGGTAGAATCCTTCGATTTTGTGGCTGGGGAAACTGAGGGTTGTGGGGTGCCCTGTCCTTTTCCTTCATGGCTATATACAGATCATGGTACAAAATGTGAGTGAGGTTTTTTTTTTTTTCATTTGGTTTTGCATGCCAGAGGGATTCAAGAACTCCTGCTTACTGCAACAAAAACCAAGCGGAGGCACTAAAGAGCACATTTTGAAGCCCCTCTTACGGCCCCCTTCTCACTGTTTCGCTCCCTGGCCCTGGATCTGGACCAGTCGCCCTGAGAAAGTGCCCCACCCCCTAAGGACTGCGCCGCCACTGGGTTGGAGCGTAGTCTCCACCCCACACAGGTGTGAGTTGTGCTTTCTGTCCCATTTACAGCCACCTAGGATTCTGACATTTTCCAGCCAGTCTGTCCCCTGGGGGCCTCTCACCAGCCTCTTGAACCTGCATGTTCTCCAGAAGTAGCAATAGAGCAGCAGAGGTTTCATTTTCTCCTTATTCACAAATGAGGGAGAGAGACCACGGGCCTGGCAACATAAGGATGCTATTGAATCAGTGCTTCTGCTTCGGTTGTGAACCCGAAACCCCGAGGCTCAAGGTCATCCCAGGGACTCATCCCCTGAAAGCTCTGACAAGCCCCAGGTGAACATTCAATCCATGTTAATTAAAGGCAGATCCGGGATTTAATGTCCCCAAACTGGATTCCAGCGCAGGTAAACTGTATTGAGACTGACAATCAAAAAAGCCTTTAAGGTCAGTGAAGAAAATGGAATTTTAGAAATGGGTTAATTCAGCAGCGACTTTGGGGTCGTGGCTGTCTTGGACTCCCACACTCACACCTTACCCTTTCGGGAGAAATAAGAAGGGGTCAGATTAACTGCTGTACTGTGGTGGCAAACACCATCACCACATCCCTGGGAGCTGGCTGTTTCTCTTCTGTGGCTCTCATTCCAAGCCTGCAGATTCATTACCATCTGAGCCACCAGGGAAGCCCTCCTTCACCTGATAGTTTCATCATTATATTTATAAAAATCTGCGCATATAGTGATATGATGAGAATGGCCTCATCCTTGGTTCCTAGCATAGAGCTCCTAAAGCGCTTGTCATTTCCTGAGTAGTAGGGGTGAGAAGAGCATCTTTTGATGCTCATAATTAGCCCCTTTTAGTCATTCCCGGGTTTATGCTCATGAAGTGACTCTGGGTGGGCCCTCAGAGAGCTTCAGGAGGGGGGCTGGTTGCCAGAGGAACTAACCACGTGACTAGAGGAATATTCAGCTCCAGCCCTTGACTTTCAAGTAGTGAAGCAGGTCTGGAGATTTAGTCACTGTGGCCAATGAGTTAGTCTCCCAGCTGGGCTTGGCTCTTGACTGTGAGTCGGGTTTAGGTTTCCTTCATGAGCATTATTGTGGGGCCAGGCAGAGGGCCAGCAGGGATCTGATGGGGATGCTATTCTCAGGGCAATGGCAGAGGGGCAAGGGAGCAGAGGAAACATAGGCCGCCGCTAAGGCCAGACTCAGACCAGGCACCCTGTTCTGTCTGCCCACATTTCATCGGATAAATCAAGTCATGTGACTGTAGCCCCATGAGGGATACAGAAGTATACTCCTGCCTTGGAGGAGGAAGACAGGGAATCGATGTTTTTGAGCAGCAACCCAAGTTACCCCAGGACAAAAGTTGAATATATGTGTGTGGCATGTCCCTGCCTATTCTTCCGTGTGTAAGCTCAGTTGTGCTCGACTCTTTGCGACCCTGTGGCTGGTAGCCTCCCAGGCTCCTGTGTCCACAGAACTTCCTGGCAAGAATACTGGAGTGGGTTGCCATCTGCTTCTCCAGGGGATTTTCCAACCCAAGGACTGAACCTGCTTGTCCTGCATCTCCTGCATTGCCCGGCAGATTCTTTACCAGTGTGCCGCTGTTTTTTGTTGTTGTTGGAATATAATTGCTTTACAATGTTGTGTTAGTTTCTGCGGTACAATGAAATGAATCAGCCAGAGCATACATATGTCCCCTCTTAGACCTCCCTCCCACCCCACCCCCACCACCTTCCCCCCTAGGTGATCACAGAGCCCTGAGCAGAGCTCTCTGCTTTATGGCAGCTTCCCACTCTCTGTTCCACACAGCAGTATATATACGTCAACCCTACTCTCCCAGTTCATCCCACCCACCCCTCCCCCTGCTCTGTCCACGTGCCTGTTCGCTATTTTTGCTCCTCTATTCCTGCCTTGGAAACAGCTCATCTGTGTCATTTTTCTAGATTCCACATGTATGAGTTAATCAGCACCCATGCAGTCAGGGAATTCTCTGAAGTGCTGAAAGGCAGTGCCTGGACATCCACATATGAGGACAAGCCAACAAAACGAGTCCTGAACTGCATTCAGCTGTTTCAGCCCCAAAGCTTGCCTTGCATTTATTTCCACTGCTCTTTATTCTGGCCTCTCCACATTAATTCAGGTCACTCTCTTTTAAAAAGCAAGACAAGACAGTGTTTCAAAGAAAAATGTTCTCTATGAAATATTTAAACATGGTTAAAACTACCAGCAAGATGGAGTTGAATGTTTTATGTGATAACTGGTGTTCAAATCTTGGTTCCCTTCGGGTAGGAAAGGAAGAACAGTGGTGGTAAAACCTGTGCCCTGTGGTTCTTACTCGTCACCGAGAGCAGTTTTAGGCAGATTTTGTCCCTACACTCAATGGCAAACACCCATGCTGAGATGTTGGATTATCTTAGTGTATTCAGTGAGAGGAATGGAGGTTAGTATTTCTGGTACCTGTGATTCTAAGGAAAGGGCTGAGGAAGGGGGTGTGTATTAATATTTGAGAATCTACCACAGATTGGAGACACTGGTTCAGAGAGGTACAGTAATTTCCCTAAGGTCTCATGGTGAGAAAGAGGTGACGTGTGTGTGTGTGTGTGTGCCCTGCCACTCAGTCTGTCTGACTGTTTGCGATGCCGTGGACTGTAGCCCGCCAGGCTCCCCTGTCCATGGAATTCTCCAGGCAAGGATGCTGGAGTGGGTTGCCATTTCTTCCTCCAGAGGATCTTCCCAACCCGGGAATCGAAACTGTGTCTCGTGTTTCCTGCACTGTCAGGTGGATTCTTCACTGCTGTGCCACCTGGGAAGCCCCAGAAAGAGGTGAACCAGGATTCAAATCCCCCAAACCTATGTAATGATGCTTCTTTCCATACTTCAGTGACTTGAAGTTCTCTGCAAGGAAATGGCCCGCCACTCCAGTACTCTTGCCTGGAAAATCCCATGGATTCAGGAGCCTGGTGGGCTGCAGTCCATGTGGTTGCTGAGAGTCGGACATGACTGAGTGACTTCACTTTCACTCTTCACTTTCATGCATTGGAGAAGGAAATGGCAACCCACTCCAGTGTTCTTGCCTGGAGAATCCCAGGGATGGGGGAGCCTGGTGGGCTGCTGTCTATGGGGTCGCACAGAGTTGGACACGACTGAAGCGACTTAGCAGCTTATAGGGCAGGTTGCATAGACAGCTCACGTTTGTAACAATGTGACCTTGTACTGACCTTTCAGCTCTTCAGAACTTCTACCAGTACTACTCAGCAGTCCCTTGCCCCTGGCAGCTCTTCGAAGGTGCCTCCTTAATATTCTCCAGGATGGTTCCTTCAACTCCTTCTCAGATGACATAGTATTCACTTCTACTTATCTTGGTTACCTTTTTGCAGGTGAACTCTAGCCTTTCTTAGGTAGAAAGAAACCAAAAGCCAGAAGCATCCTAAAAAAAGAGGGGCAGGTCCACTTATTCATCTTGGTTCTACCAGGACCGGAGGGGTCCATCATGCCACATGGAAGTCTGCCGGGGTCAGGGGCTGCATGTAGCCATGAGCTTTTGGACTCTAGCCCTGGTTTGGGTGCTCAACAGAGTAGCAGCCATCACGTCTGACACCACTTCCTTCTCTATGGCTATATATTAGCCAGATATCTATCTGCCACTTGAGGAAGAGACACTGAAAAGGGAGGGTGAGCTGAGAGAAGACCTGGCAGGATCGCTCCCTCACCTCACTCCCTCACCTGATGAGTGTGTGAACCAATTAATCCTGGGACAGCTCAAGAATATGGAATATGCCATTTGCGCTGCTAAGTAGTCACGACATGGATTAAATGTAGGTCCCATGAGGTGTGGATTTAGGAATAAATATGCAAAATATAGAACATGAAGTCAGTAGAAAAGAAGGAAAATCGCATGTTTCAAGGAAATGCAATTAGGTAATGGATTTGCTCTCTCTCACGCACAAAATCTCTGTGGCTTGACATACGCTGTAAAACAATATCTTGCTGTGGGAAGAGCTTTTTCTGTGTCTCTTAAGGTTTCAACTAGATCCACGTCTTTCCATCAGCTTGAGCACATGACTGCTTTGAGCTTCTGGCCTTCAAGAAGTTGCTTGTGCCCTAAATGCATCAGTCAGTGCTTCAAAAGGGGATTTCAGCAAAGCTCTACGTTAAACGTCAAATTTGTGCCCATGTCGCCAGTTCAGATGTTGAAGTCCTAACCCTCCATACATCAGAGTGTGAACTTATTTGGTGGTAGGGTCTTTAAAGGGTATGAAGTTGAAATGAAGTCATTAGGTTGGGACTTAATCCAATGTGACTGGTGGTCTTATAAGAAGAGGAGAGTTAGGACAAAGACAGGCACAGCGGGAAGATGATGTGAGGAGGCACGGAGGAGATGACCACCCACAAGTCAAGGAGAGAGTTCTGGAAGGGATTGTCCTCTCACAGCCCTCGGGGTGGGGGTGGGGGGCAGGCCTGCCAACTTCTCCATCAGATTTCTAGCCTCCAGAACTGTGACATGATACATTTCTGTTGTTTAAACCTCCCAGTTTATGGTACTTGGTTAAGTAAGTAGGTGTTAGTCGCTCAGTTGTGTCTGACTCTGTGTGACCCTCTGGACTGTAGCTTGCCATGCTCCTCTGTTCGTGGGGATTCTCTAGGCAAGAACACTGTAGTGGGTTGCCATTTCCTCCTCCATGGGGTCTTCCTGACCCAGGAATCAAACCCAGGTCTCCTGCGGCTTCTGCATTGGTAGGAGTGTTCTTTACCACTGAGCCACAGTCGGTAAAGAATCTACCTGCAATGCAAGAGATCCAGGTTCGATCTCTAGGTCATGAAGATCCCCTGGAGAAGGGAATGCCTACCTACTCCAGTATTCTTGCCTAGAGAATCCCATAGACAGGGGTCTGGCAGGCTACAGTCCACGCTCGAGTCAGACACGACTGAGTGACTAACTTGGTTACAGCAGCCCTAGCGATGAGTAACCCCATTCAGAAACACATGCATGCACCAGATAAGAGCGGGGAAGAGAGAAAAGGAGAAAAGGATTTCTTTGGGATAGTTTGATTGTCTCACAGTCTATGTGGATATGATTGTGGCTGAGCTTGGGTGTGGAATAGGTATAACACATGGTATGTCCTTCATGGGTCACCACACTGAGTGATTGGTGTATCTCAAGTATATAAGAATATCAATGACCAGCTCAAACTTAAAAATAATTCTAAAATGAGGCAGTTGTCATTGTTTAAAGATTTTGTTTTCATTTGGAATAGTGCAGCCCACAAAAGCATGGTGGAGGTGCCAAAGGGAAGTATGTTTCTTCTTGGTGAGAATTTACATTTATCTGGCCCTCCCTGCGCCCCCGGAGGCCTCCTGCCCCAGCCCAGATCCTTCACAGGCTGGCTGACTGAAGGGAGCCCTGGGCCCTCTGAAAGCAGCTGCTGTGAATTCCTTTGGGTGGGGATCTGATCAGACTGTCTGTTTTTTCTGTTTTCTGTTAAGATGAACTGCCAGTATGCGTTATGTCCAGACAACCACCTTGTGGAAACCCAGAAAAAGCTGCAGAATAGAATGGAGGTAATCTCCTTGAAGTGGCTTGTTGGGGCTTCCAAGGTCAATGTGGAGAAGCTGGACTCCATGGCGCCCCTGAGATCTGAGCCAGGTGGCGGGAGTGCCCGGGTGACTTGCCCTGCTGGCCTCTGCACACACTGCGAAATCACAAAGAGCCTTTCTGTCCACGGCAGCCTGTGATTTGGCTTTCATCATTGAAGCCAAAGACTCAGCAGTCTTAGGTAATAAAGGACACGGACATCAATCCTGAGGGAGAAGACTCCAGTTCCAGAATGTCCCTTTGTCCAGAAACAGCTGCATGGAATTCAAGACTATCCAAGGATGCAAGATCACAGGATCACTTTCTTTCATTGTCTACTTGTTCGTCTGGGCTCCACACTGTGCTTCTGCCATCAGAGGAGCTGCCCACCACTGGTGAAGGCGTGAGGCCTTAGGTTAAAGATTTATTCTTTTCTGTGGAGCCTCAAGTCGGGTGTTAACCCTCTCCTCGCCTTTCTTTCATTTAAAAATTTTTCAAAATTAATTTTATTTGTAAATATACATACAAAAACATATAAATCATACATGGATGACTTAAAAGAGTAAGCAAACAACAGGGAGGCCAGAAGGCTTAGCATGCTGCAGTCCATGGGGTTGTGGAGTCAGACACAACTTAGCGGCTGAACAGAAACAAAGCAAACAACACCCATGTACCCATCTTTAACTCCAAGAATAAATACGTTCTTCTTTCAGGGACAGTGTACTAATGCGGGTGGAATCTTATTTCTCTTTGGGATACAATCTTTTGACATGGCTGTGTTATCAAGTCAAGCTATGAGGCTTGAGGATAAGAGGATAAGATATTTTCTTATAAGAAAAATTGACTAGGGTGTTGGTATGTCTTCCCACTAGTATACCAAATATTAGCAAACAAATTACTGTAGCAAATGTCTCTGTTAGTTGCATGAATGCATGTAGCCCAATTAAAAAAAAAAATCTCTGTTTCAAAGTCAGTAAGGATCGCTAGTGGTAAAGAACCTACCTGCAAATGCGGGAGATATAAGATAAGAGACGTGGGTTCGATCCCTGAGTAGGGAACATCCCCTGGAGGAGGGCATGGCAACCCACTCCAGTGTTTTGCCTGGAGAGTCCCGTGGACAGAGGAGCCTGGTGAGCCACAGTCCATAGGATCGCAGAGTCGGACATAGCTGAAGCAAACTAGCACACAAGGATGCAACTGTGTAGATTAAGATTCATCCATCCATCCAATATTGAATTTATTTGTGATCCATTAATCAGATGTTGGGCTTCCCTGGTGGCTCAGAGGGTAAAGTGTCTGCCTGTAATGCGGGAGACCTGGGTTCAATCCCTGGGTCAGGAAGATCCCCTGGAGAGGAAATGGCAACCCACTCCTTGCTTGGAGAATCCCATGGACAGAGGAGCCTGGTAGGCTACAGTCCATGGGGTCACAAAGAGTCAGACACGACTGAGTGACTTCACGCTCACTCAATCAGATGTCTGCTGCATGCCTACTGTGTTCCAGGCACTCAATAAACAGGCCTAACAGGGGTGGGAGGAAGATGGGGGAAAGGGTAGGAGCAGAGCTGCTTCCTTCCCATGTGTCAGGGATTCTTGGCCCTTCTCCCGTGGACGAGAGAAATTCTGACCTTGTCGCGGCGGGCAGATTGTAAGTTTTATACTACAGAGTCATCTATATCACTTCTTGGCTCTAACCAGTTAGGCAGGTCTGTCTTAGATTCTCAGCGCGTCCACCTCCCCTCCTCGATAGTCCTCAATGGAGTACACCCCGGGAGAGAACCCTAGCAAACCCAGCCTGTGTCCGCGTGTGTTCTGGGGCTGTCTCTGAGCCGTAGCGGAGGAGGGGCTCCACTTCCAGCTGGGCCGGGTGGGGCATGCACACGGTGACTCTAGGCAGTGACAGTTCCGGGGAGTGAGGGCACCAGCAGATTGGCTGCCCCAGGGAAGCTGGGGAGGGGATCAGGTGGAAGATGGGGTCCGGGGGCAAGGACAGTGGACGTAATGAGCCCAGGTTTGCTGGTCCTCTTTAAGAAATAAAGGATGGGACCACATGCATTGATGTATGTGTTGTGTGTCGGGCCCAGAGCTAGGCTTGACATAATTTCATCGCCTAGGTAGTTAGTCCTCCCTTTTTACAGAAGAGGAAATGGAGGCTCTGAGAAGTTAAATGTCATGCTCATGTCTTCACAGCCCGGAAGTGATGGGCCTCTTATTTGAACCCACTCTTCATTCACAACGCTGCTCAGTCTCTTGTTTAGGGATTGACAACCCTTGACAGCACGGTCCCAGAAAGTGCTATGATAAGTCACCCTGTTCAGAGGCTGCCTCACAGATGCCTGCTGCCCTCGGGGGTACCTGCAAGTCTCTGCTGCGCAGGCAGGGGGTGGGGCTGATCCAGGACAGGGCAGCAGGCTGGTCAAGTTCTTCGTTTTCTTAACCCCTCTCTCACCCTCCATTTCCTTTTCAGTGGCTTCCCTGGTGGCTCAGATGAGAAGGAATCTGCCTGTAATGCAGAAGACCTGAGTTTGATCCCTGGGTTGGGAAGATCCCCTGGAGAAGGGAATGGCAACCGACTCCAGTATTCTTGCCTGGAGAATCCCCATGGACAGAGGAGCCTGGTGGTCTACTGTCCATGAAGTCACACAGAGTCAGACACGACTGAGTGACTAACACTTGAGAGGTCTAGCATCCTGGCACAATGGGGAGTCTGAACTTGAGATGGAGCCCCAGCTCTGCAGCCAACTGTGAGATTTCAGGCGAGCCTGTTTCATCTGTAAAGATGGTATCAGCAGGGTCTCTCATACATGAGAAGTATAAGTTCTAGCTACAGAACCTGGAGTACAAAGCAGAAACTAACCGCGTGGGACTCGCTTTTTCTCAGGTTCATTCCTTCCTGCCTTGCTTCACAATCTTGTCCTCTCTTCCCACAGCAGCACTTCTGGCCAAGGCTTCATCTCCATGACTCTCCCCTCATATTGCTTATTTTTCCAGAGACATTTGTGACCATTTGAAGTGGAACAGGCAGCTTCCTTTAGGAGCATCATTGCATTTAAAAGGGATATTATAAATAATAAATATAAATAATACCAGAAATATAAATAATACCGGACCAAAGAATAACTCTAATTCTGACATGGCGAATGGTGGTTTAATGAAGATGTTTGTGGGCAGATGGACTTTGGCTGATTCCTTTGATGAGCCTTTGATGCTGGTTCAGCACGGGATCCATCCTGTCGTCTGTACTTGGCTCCACATGTGAGAGTGCTGATGGAAGTTCAGGAAACATAACTAAGGAACCGTTAAAAACCTGGAGCCCATTTTACCCTGCTTTTATACGTTCTTAGCTGTTGGGTTTATTGTATGGTGTGTATGCATGATGCTGAATGTATCCGTCATGGTATTACCAGGGAGCTTCAGATACTAATAAGACTGAGGTCATCAAACTAGAAGACTGCCAAAATGGCAGTTCATTTCTCAGGAAAATGTCGTGTCCTTACCAGGTGCTGATATCTTGTAGCTAACTGCTCACTTTATCTGCCTGAGTGGTTATTAGGGCCAACTTGCAATGCATGGTTCTTCAGCAATTATTGTGTTTGGGCACATAATGATGAATCTCCGAAAGTGTACATCTTACTGTGAGACCAGCCAATCTTTAAACCCATAGACTTCAGCTCAATTTCTTTTAACTAGTAAGCAAATAGTGGTTTTTTTTTTTTTTTTGATGTGTGTGTGTGTAATCACTCTTAAACTAAACACAAATGCCTGGAATTGCTTTGGGAAATTAATCACACACACAGGTGCGTGCACACACAAAATGCTACTAAAGGTTACAATCTCTGGCTTTTCTTGATGGAGAGTCTTAAAACTGAGACTTTAGCGATGATCAAATCTGAATTCTTCACTTTAAAGGAACTGAGGTCTGGAGAGAGGAAGAAAAGCCTGAGTTGGGTCAGCTGCTTATGAAAGAGTCAGGATAAGAATGCAGGTCTTCTCATTCCTTGTCCAAGGGCTCATAAGTTCATCCTTCCTCCCTTCCTTTCCTCCTGCCTGGATCCCTGCTTCCTTCCCTCCCAAGTTCAATTTTCTAGCAATCTTCCTCCCCTAACCACACACCTCACTTTCTTCAGCTCTCTGCTCAGCTGTCTCCATATGAGTCAGGTCTTCTCTGAGCACCCAACACAAAGCTTTGTTTTCTGAGCACCCAACACGTCACGGCTTAATTGCCTGACTGCTCTAGCTAGAATGGAAGCTCCAACTAGAACGTAGGCTTCATGTTGCTTTGCTCACTGTAAAACCTACAGCACCCACAACAGTACCTGGTACACGGTAGGTGCTCAATAAATACCTGCTGAGTCAATGGATGGGCATCTCCGAGTGACAGGTGGAGGCTGCAGAGGCGGGAGTGAGCAAACGCTCCTTCATGTGCCCTCAGGAGCACTCAGCTTCGTGGAGGAGGAAGCTTGCATTAGTCATCACCCATCTGTGATAAATTTTACAGAAGGCTTCCCAGGGGCCACCGGAGCACAAAACAGAGAGTCTCAACCTGGTGCTGGTGGGGAGGCTTACGACAGTTGTGGGGGAAGACCACGCCCACATCAGGTGTCAGAATTCCTGAGGTGGAATGATGAATGAATGAGTCATTCTTATGCTGTAGAATGTATTCATCCCCAGTCATGTTTCAGTGATTTGTCAAATGAACTCCGTTTGGTTGCCTCGGGGCTGGTTTCAGCTCTGAATAGGCTGTGCCTGGTGAAGAGTTAGTTGGTCACGGGGTGATCCCTTAGATAAGATTGCGTTAGAGACACGGACCACTTGTGCCTGTCCTAAGCCTGGGAATCTGTGCGCCATTCGCGGAATGATTTTTGAATGAGTTTATTCTGAGGGAAGGCAGAACTGGATTGATGTCTCCCTGGGGGAAATTCAGAGTTGGGAGAGAAGGCGAGTTAGCTCCCAGCGTGGCCACATGATGTCGCTGTTGCTTAAAAATGTAGAAGAACGAAGTCCTATCTTTTGTGAAGACCAGTTTGTGAAAGAAGTTTCAGGAACGCGGAAAACTGTTCCAGTAAGAGAAACACATCTACGCACTTAAAGGACATTTATAATAGCTGATTAACTTTGCTGTACAGCGGAAGCTAGCACAACATTTAACGCAACTATACTCCAATAAAAATAAAGACATTTATAAACATAACACCTGGTCTGTTCCCCAAGGCTACTGTTTTGTGCCCTTTATTTATAAGTCACTGTTTAATTTTATTTATTTATTTTTATTAATTTTTACTTTATTCAGCAATATCAAATCTATCTTGGTCATACTGCGTGATTTCTTCTGAAGTCAAAGCATTCATATGTCTAATAGCTTATATGCCCTCAAAGGATTTTAATGTTTCATTGAAACATCATGGAGCAGAAGAGTAAAGATGATGTGCTGTGCATGGAGATGTATGATGACCCTGGATTTCTGTACCTGAGGTCATCTCTGAAAACGATCACGTGTTAACATAGGTTCCATCTTTCTCCATTTCCCAAATCAACATGGTTTACTTAAAATTTGTCCATGGTCTGTTTTTTTTTTTTTTTTACTTTCTCACTCATCATTCTTCCCTTTTGTTTCTTAGAGAATCTCTTTCATTTTATCATTTTAATGATTTTTTTTGTTTGTTTTGTTTTGTTTTTGAAAGTTCATTCATTCCTCAAACCTTTCGGGGGAGTACCTTGTTGTGAGTGAGATCCCATTCCAGGTACTGCAGAAGACAGAAAGTGGATGAGCATATTATCTTCCTATGTAAGGCCCTTCAAATCTCGTAAGGTTGTAGGAGTAGCTCCCAGGAATTGTAAGCTGAATGGTTCAGGCATGTCTTCCTACATCTCAGACCTTGTGCCAAGCTCTTTACTTGTATCTCATTTACATCTCACGACACCTCTTGTTAACTCCGTTTTACCAATAGGAAAACCGAGGTTTAGGGAGGTTTAGGAGAATTTCATTAATAATTTACCTAAGGCTAAACAGCTATGTATACTGGAGCTGAGATTTAAATCCGGGGACATTTGTCCACAGAGCCTGAATTATGCTTTACAGACTTTCAGTAATATTAGGCAAAATGAGGTAAATATTAAAAAAAACCCAGAGATTCAAAGTGCTATGGAAATTCCTATCTGGAGAAGTCCCGTGGAGAAAGTTGCTTTGAGACTAGCTTGGAAGGATGAAGTTCTTGGTCGTGATATCTTTACAAGATAAACCAGCAGAGGGGTCTCAGTTCCACACGTTGACTCAGAGACCCAGGCTGGAGGGCCCCCCAACCCCCACCCCTGTGTGTAGCTGCATCCTCTAAAATGTAAGCAGAAGAGAGTTTACACGAGGGTTTTATTACATTTGCCTGGTTGCAAGTCACATCATTCTGCCCTCATCTCATTGGTCAGAACTAGTCACCTGGTTCTGCTTAACCACTAGAGGGCTGGGGAAAAATAGGCAAGAGACAGAATATTGGTGGGTGAATATTCCCTCTTCACTATTGTGCTGCCTCCTTAGAAGACATGCGTTGTTATCCAGATTTAACCAGGGGATAGACTTGGACACAGAAAGGTGAACTGACTCACTCAAGATTCCATGATCACCTTGGTCATAGCTACCAAGAGAAGGTGGGATAGGCAACTGTTGATGTAACTTTAAGAGCCTCCACTTTCTTTTCCCATGTCTTTCTTTCCTTGAATGGTTGGCTGAATGTTGTAGGAATTCTACAATTTCGAATACTTTTCTTTGACTTAAGCCCTGCCTGGATCCTTTGAAAATTAAAATAGTTTCTAGAGAAATAGCCTCTTAAGCAATTCTCTTGGAATGAAGGGCTTAGGAGAGGGGCAAGTTTTCTGGTATGAATAAACAACGAAGCAAGCAAATAAGATTTGAAAATGACAGTCATTCTCATCTCAAGCTCGGTATTCTCAGCACTTTCCAGTGAAAGATCAGTTTATAGGAGGGCATATTTCTCTTCTCCACCGGGGGTGCCTCTATACAAACCTATCAGCAGTGCTGTGAAAGACAGTCTAATGACCGGCCCATTGTTGTCTACAGTGAATGGAGCATTTGCTTGTTTCAAGTGACATACTAGGTAACTCTCTTCCAAACAGCAAGGCGCTTACCCAAGTGAAAAAAAAAAAAAATGAAAGGGACAGCCAGATTTGGTTACTGTTGGAGCCACATGATTCAGAGATATCCTTGATAATGACAGTCGCACAGCTGGATAATTAATCAAAGTATGAGGAGAATATAGAGCACTCTGATGCACACAGCTTCCTCCAGTCTCCACGGGATCAGGCCATCATCTGTTTATTCTCCTTTGGAATGGCTTGAGATTATTCAATTATTCAATAGCTTCCCTCCTTGCTGTGATGGGATGTATGGTTTTTAATTGGCACCAGGGTCTTTCGGTTCCTGTGAACTTTGCTAGTCACTCTTGTGATTCCAGTCCCTGGAAGCCTGAATGTTTATCTTCATCTAGAGCTGAGCCCAAACAATGCACCTGGAAGCGCCGATCAGCTTCTAAAAAGAAGCAGTTCTGCCAGGCAGCTGGTAGCAAGATCTTGACAAGACCAGTCTCTTGCTTTTTCTTCCTGCCTGCATGTTGTTCTCGGCATACAAGATAGGATTAAAAAGTAATCAACATTTAGCATGGAATTTCTCTGCCATTATGGTTAATTTTTTAAGTGTTGTCTTTTCTCAAGGAGGAAGTTTCAGATTTTAAGTTGGGTGCATAAATGCTTGCCCATCGTGGTGTTTCTTGGAAGTGCCTTCTGCTAAAGTGATTCAATATTTGTAATAAATAAAAATGATTTTTTTTCAAACTTCAGAGAGAGATTTTTCTGTTTGTTCAAGGACATTGATTAAGAAATAGATTACCACCTATTTTAGGGCCTTTGAACATAATGTTACAATGAAATCTCTTGAAGCAGTGAAGGTTTTGCTCTCTTTAGTGGCATTTTTCTCCTTGAGGTGCAAATTTTCCAGTTTTCTGTATTAACTCAAAATATTCTTTTCAGCTCAGTCCCTGAGTAGTGCTGGCAGACCATATTCCTAACACTTTTCATGCGAATACTTGGCGTTGCTCCTCCGCCTGGTCATTTTAAGAGTAAGAAGTTATCACAAGTCCAACACCTTGCTCTGGATTTTAAAGGCCTTATTTAACTTAACCTCAACAAATGTCGGGAGCTTCCCAGGTTGTACTAGCAGTAAAGAACCCACTGGCAATGCAGGAGACAAAAGAGACACGGGTTTGATCCCTGGAGGAGGAAACAGCAACCCACTCCAGTATTCTTGCCTGGAGAATCCCATGGACAGAAGAGCCTGGTGGGCTACAGTCCACGGGGTCACAAGAGTCAGACTGGACAACTAACACTGACTGAAATGCCACCCCTTCCTCCCTCCACTTAGGTCACTTTCTGTTCATTTTGGGGGCTTATCAGTTGAACTTTCTTCCTTACACCTTATCATGATCCATTTTAACATAAAGTATTATTTTGGAGTCAGTATTTGAAGATCAATCATAAGACTAAAATCACACAGAGTCAAAAGTATCCTTGAAAACATTTTAGGTTGCTCATCAATTGGAGCACAGAAGTCCTAGGGTATCTTATTCTGTCTGTTACCACGTCTACCTCTGGCCACAGTTTCCTCCCAAGTCAGACACTTTGCTTTTTCTTTGGTCAAATAGCAGATAGATTGAGTGCTTTGTGTTTAGAGATCACATTGTATGAAGAGTATGTCTGCCCCAACTGCAAGTTGAATTTGCATATGTTAAATACATGTAAGAAGTAAAGTCCCCTGAAGTCAGGTCTGAGAGATGTTACCACGAGTGTTTTTATTGCCATGTTGAGTTGGATCTTGTCAGAACAAACATGAACTCCTGGGACTATTTAGAAAAATATGTTTTGGATTCTTCTGAGATAATTGTGAACCATTCCTTTTGCATTAAAAAAAAGGAACCCAAATACTCAATGCATTAAAAAAATAACAGAAAAACATTTTCTAAATCACCGTGACACTTATTTGAAATGGGAGAGAATCTGTATCTAATAGGGAAACAACAAGAAAAAAGAGAAGAAGAAGCAGAAAATGGAGAAGGAGGAGGGAAAGAAAAAAATTCCTGCATAAAGTTGAAACAGAAAAAGGCTTTTAAAGTAGATTAATGTTGCCTGTCAGGCTTCCCTGGTGGCTCAGTGGTAAAGAATCTGCCTGCCAATGCAGGAGATGCAGGTTCAATCCCTGGGTGGGGAAGATCCCCTGGAGAAGGAAATGACAACCCACTCCAGCATTCTTGCCTGGGAAATCCCAAGGACAGAGGAGGCTGGTGGGCTACAATCATGGGGTCGCAAAGAGTCGTATACAACTTAGCAAGTCAGCAACAACAACAAATGTTGCCTGTTAGAGACTGAATAGCGTCCCCTCAAAAGCCCTGTGTTCAAGCCCTAACCTCCAATGTGACTGTATTTAGAGATAGAAACCTTAAGGAGTTAATTACTTTTAAATCAGGTCATAGGAGAAGGGCCCGAATCCAACAGGACTGGTGTCCTTACAAGAAGTGGAGGAGACCACAGACCAATTAATCCATCTCTCTCCCTCTCTCCCTTCTTTGTTCCCTCTCTCCAGAGGATGAGGTGGTTGGATGGCATTACTGACTTGATGGACATGAGCTTGAGCAAACTCTGGGAGATGGTGAAGGACAGGGAAGCCTGGCGTGCTGCAGTCGATGGGGTTGCAAAGAGTCAGACACGACTGAGCGACTGAACAACAGCCATCTGCACGGAGGAAAGGCCACGTGAGGAAATAGCAGTCGTCTGCAAGCCGGGAAGAGAGGTCTCACTGGAAGCCAACGCTGCTGGCACCTTGGTCTTGGACCTGCAGCCTTCAGAACTGTGAGAAAACACTTTGCTGTTGATTAAGCTTCTTGGTCTGTGGCGTTTTGTTATGGTGATCCTCAGTTGACTAAGACACGGCTTAACTGAGATCTTGGTCCTAAAGACAGATGGATTGATGTTTTTTTAGAGTTATTGTTACTGTTTTTTTTTTTTTTTTAAATTTTCCTTTTTGGCCGTGCTGGGTCTTTATTGCTGCGTGCAGGCTTTCTCTAGTTGCGGTGTGCGGGCTTCTCACATGGTGGCTTCTCTTGTGGAGGAGCAGGTGTGTGGGCTCAGTAGTTGTGGTGTGCGTGGGCTGAGTTGCCTAATGGCATGCAGAATCCTCCCAGACCAGAGGTCGAACCTATGTCCCCTGTGTTGGCAGGCGGGCTCTTAACCGCTGGATCACCAGGGAAACCCTGGATTGATGTGTTAACCTTAGGTCTCGTTATTTTGGCTGTGATAAAGGTGTAACTGCAGTGTTATAATTCATTGCGGAGCTATCGGTTTGTCCATCTCAACAATTGCTTCCTGCTTGATAATGTTTATGAGCTGAACGGAGTGCAATTGCTTATTTATTCATATAACTGTTTAGATTACAATTAGCTGCCATATCCAGATATTTCTCAGTGCACTCAAGGTTTTCAAATGGATTGAACTTCGTAAGTCCTGAAAAAAAGGTGATATTGGAACTGGAATCCATAGTTTGTTCTGGTAATAATGCTATTGTAGCAGAAGTATGATGGGAATCTTAAAGAGTTGTTGCTTTACTTCTTTAGCTAATAGAACATTCTTCTCGTAATTTAGAGCTACGCAGGTGGGAAGTCTCCTCCTGTAATATAGCCTTCTCAATGAGGTGTTAAGTGTAAAGCTTACATTCTCATTTTCCTTTAATGAAGGAAAAAAGACCTTAGATGGTACAATTCAAAGTTGCTAAAAGTGAAGTATGAGGAGTGGAAAAATGTGGGCACAATGTGCTCCTCTAAAGAGGAGTCGCGTCCAGTGTTCAGGATTCATGGTAAGACGCGGCCGTCTGAGGAACTTTTGCAAGCTTCCGCTTGGTGCATGTCCCTGTTAATGTCGTGTATTTCTCTGTATTTGGCCTCTAATATCCGCGGCTGTTGAAGGGCTGTGCAGATATTTCGCTAGTGCTGTTTTATGATGGGGTTAGGACGCTATGGGGGATTTATAGTGTTGAGAGGGCGCTTAGATCCATTCTCTCTAAATGATGTTTGGCTTCTTTCTTGGTTTAAAATGTGTCCAGGTAGCCACAGTGCTAGGGAAAATCATTTCCAGCATATGCATGAATGTTTGTTAAACATAACGTTCCATGACCCTATGTGTCTTGTCTTAAGATTCCAGACTTGAGTGATTTCAAAGGTATCAGTCTGGTTGGGATCACATGATGGAGTGGCTTGAGCTTTCTGAAAATCAAGAGGTTGTGGTTTAATTCCATTTCTGTTTCTAACTGCCTATGTGTGATGGGTAATTTTATACATCAACTTGGATGGGCCTCAGTGCCCAGATATGTGGTCAAACATTATTCTGCATACATATATGTATGTGTTTCTGGATGAGATTAACATTGAATTCAGTGGACTTTGAGTAAAGTAGATTTCCCACCATAATGTGGGTGGGCCTCAGCCAATCAGGTGCAGGCTTGAATAGCCCCAAAGACTAACTTCCTCTAGCGAGGGGGAATTCTGACAGAAGGTAGCCTTTGGGCCTGAACTGCAGAATTGCCTCTTCTCTGGGTTTCAGTCTGCCAGCCCACCACGCAGATTTTGGACTTGCCAATCTTTGTAACCACATGAGACATTTCTGCCTTTTGGAGAGTCTTGAATAATACACTGCATAATTCTGGTCTCATCCCTCTCTCTGAGGGTCAAGTGTGCAATCTGTAAAGGGAGGAAATAGCACCATATAACCTCTGAAGTTTTCTAGAGAGAAAAATCACACAATTAAAAAACCTGCTAACTTTGAAATGTAAAATTTTTATAAGGAGTAATTAAATTCCAGAGAGATATTAGATAAAAATTCGAATATGTGTTCTCATTTATGGACATTTTAAGATTCAGAATCACTTTGGTGAGTGTCTGTGATGGTGAAATACACAGATCTCAGTGTATTTGCCCAAAAGCAAGCTATTCTGGCTGAATTCTGCTGCTGAGTCAGTCTCTTTGGTCACAGTCCTGCGCTTTCACCCACCACCAGCCATCCTGTGGGCATCCTCCTCCTCTCTGTGGGCATTGGTACCTTCCAGGTGCAGGTTCAAGCCTCCCAATTCCTGAGCCAGGTAACGACCAATGCAAGTGGAGCATCAGTGTATTCAGACCCAAGCTGGTGTCCAGAGATGAGGCTGGGCATGGCCAGCCATTCCATCACCACTGCTGTTTGCCTATTGTACAATTATTTCTTTGATTCTTAATCATTTTCCTAGCAGTAAAATGAACCCCGATTCATTGCACAATAGTGCTAAACAGAAAATAAAAGCCACCCATTGTAGCCTCTAGAGATAATCCCTGTTCACATGTCGTTGTGTTTTATTCCTTCTTTTACCAGGTAATAATAAAGTCTAGCCTTCCTTGTCCTCCCTCTGGAGGATCATCTTGTTCTGATGTATTTGCCAGGAGGAGGGTTTCTTTATTTCCACTCCTGGAACACTTGGGGTCACCAGGTATGGGTGTGCAAATTACACAATGCAGAATCTGGAAGGGAGCTCACCTTTTCACTGTTTATCCTCTAAGTTTCTAGTGATCCCACCACAGTCTTTGTGTTCAATGGATTTTCCTGAAGGCTTTCAATTAATGGAGGGGACTTAGATTATATCCCTGCCCAGAACAGAGACTAAGTTACAATCAAAGATTGGACACCGCTGTGTTAAATCATTCTGAACAAGGAGCTGTTTCTCTCAAGCTGCTTCTTATTGATGCCTAAACTTCTCATCATATTCCTGGGACCAGGAATGAGAAGTCACCTTCTCCTCAACCAGGATCTCAAAGCTTTAGCTCCTCAGGAGAAAGTTGTAAAATTCAAGTGACTTTGGTATAGGGAACCTTTTAATTCTTTTTCTAATCCTATCTTTTCAGATCATGTCCAGGACTCTGTACTTTGCACAGCCAAAGAAAGGCCCAGAAAAGTGTTTTCTTAAAAAACTGGTTCCCCATCTAAGACAAATTCTCTACCCTCTTCTGTATGTGTGTGTAGATACTCAGAATGAAAACAAAGGCAATGGTCTTCATTTTCTTTATTGGTTTTCATTTTCTCTCATGCTTCCCTTTTCACTCATGGCAGAAAGCTGGGTAACCTGACCGGAATCACTGTTTTTGGGATGTGCGCGTGTCAAGCTTTAAATTGCGTACAAGGGTTGTTTCAGAGTGACTGGGGCGGATGCGCCGGCTGCTCTTTGCGCTCTCCTCGGGAATTGTTTCGGTCTTTTAAAAGATGTGTGTCATCTCCGCTGTCATGTCATTAGAGTGAGCCATGAGGTGTGAGCTGGCGTGACTCAGGGGTGCTCTTTGTGGCACGGTCAGGGGTCCTCCTCCTGCTGGCTCAGCTCCACCTCGGCTCTGCCATGTGGTACTCCGAGAGCTGGCCCGGCCTTCCCGTTCCTCAGCCTCCACTCCAGGCTCACCTCGCAGCTCCTCATGGCCGAGGTACTGGCCAGGATTTACATCCTTCCCTGGGAGCATGCAGGAACATCTGGGGCATTGCTCTGGTGTCAGCCTGAAGCCCAGGGAGACCCAAGGCTTATGTGCTGTTAATCTCCTGATCTTGCTTACATGTTAGTAATATTTGGGTCCATCTGTCATGCCTTGGGTGGGCATGGAATGCCCAGGGACAAGGGTGGCCAGATTTAGCAAATACAAATACTGGATGCCTAGTTAAATTAGAATTTCAGATAAGCAATTAATAATTGTTTAGTATTATTAAATAGGTAGTATTTGGGATGTACTTATACTCAAAATTATTTGTGTTAATCTGAAAACAAAATATAGCTGGGAATTCTATATTTTATCTGGCAGCCCTGCTAGGAACCCAAGGGGACCTAGGAGCACAGTTTCTCCTCTGGTTTCCTTTCTCGTTTCCTTTGCATGGAGTGAGAGTCTGCAGGCAGGCTCTATAGTGTGACAAGTTTTTGCTGACTTTGCCCTTCCCATTTGAGATATAGTATTTATTTAGAAATTAGGGTTATATTAGAAATAGTTACATCATTTTCATTTAGCATAGTAATTTTTTCCAAAACCTGAGTTTTAATAGCTCATGAGTTTCATATATGGCTTGATTTTTGGTTGGGCTTCAGTTCAGTTCAGTAGCTTAGTCGTGTCTGACTCTTTGTGACCCCATGGACTATAGCATGCCAAGCTTCCTTGTCCATCACCAACTCCCAGAGCTTACTCAAACTCGTGTCTATTGCGTTGGTGATGCCATCCAACCATCTTATCCTCTGTCATCCCCTTCTCCTCCTGCCGTCAATCTTTCCCAGCATCAGGGTCTTTTCAAATGAGTCAGTTCTTCGCATCAGGTGGCCAAAGTATTGGAGTTTCAGCTTCAGCATCAATCCTTCCAATGAGTATTCAGGACTGATTTCCTTTAGGATGGACTGGTTGGATCTCCTTGGCTTAGGGTGTTTTTAATTCAGAAGTGTTTATTGAGCAGCTCTTATGTGCTAACGTATTGTTTTGGTAGTGAACAAGTCAGAATAGACCTTATATGCCAGTCAGGAAGGTAGAGGATAGAGATAAGTAAATTTCGGCTTGTGATGGGTGCTGTGTGGACCACAGAACAGTAAGAAAGATAATATGGGGTCAGAGTGTGAACAATAGATGTGACCACCACCCTTGGCTTCAACTAATTGGTCCAGGGAAAGACACAGGATAGAAACTGGGCCAATAAGAATCCTTCCTTGGGTCAAGAGAGAGGTCCTGGCAGTCTCTCTGAGAACAGCATTTGCAAGATGAAAAATTCAAGCTTTGATGGTGGTTGTGTTTGTCACTATGTGAAGAAATAAGTGGTGAGAGAGAATAAAGACATCATGCAGATAAAAGTGGTGATAAGGTCTTGGAGGCATTTTAATTCCTGCATTCTGATGTTCTTGATTCTGCAACTCTCCAATCTCCCTGCCTTTTCAATTTGGGTATTCAGCCCTTCCTTATACCCCATGAGGCCATAACTTATATTTTTGCTTGAGCTGTTTGATTGTTTATATCATGATAACCTGGAGCCCTGGCTAATATTAAATGGAAACATAATAGAGAAGAGCTTCCCTGGTGGCTCAGATGGTAAAGCGTCTGCCTGCAATGTGGGAGACCTGGGTTCAGTCCCTGGGTTGGGAAGATCTCCTGGAGAGGAAATGGCAACCCACTCCAGTATTCTTGCCTGGAGAATCCCATGGACAGAGGAGCCTGGTAGGCTACAGTCCATGGGGTCGCAGAGTCAGACATGACTTCACTTTCATTTTCACTTTTAATAGAGAAAATAACTTTTAATAGCTATCCATACCCAGGCCCATCGAGGGTCCTCTCTGTCTATCACCTTGTGCTAAAGATAACTTATCTTCATCTCTGTAAATGTTTCTACTTTTCCCCACATGATTATTCATGCAAATAGATCCCTAATGTCAGAGAAAAGAGTGTTTTTTATTTGTTTTAAGCTATCTTTTTCAAAGACTTCAATTTAGTTTTCAGAGAAACAACGATTCTACTTCTTTTCCTGGTTACAAGTCACATGGTGTACATGTACATGATATAAACATGTTGACGACAAGCACGCATACTCTTTTTAGACATTCTGCTACTGTAGTGTGGCCTCTTGGCCTCTGGGCTTCAGCATGCCATGGGCATCAGTGAGAATGCTCTATAGAGTAAAGTCAGTCAGGGAGAGGATGGCTAAAAGAGCTTCAGCTATATCTGACCCTGGCCTGGATTTCCCATTGCTGTGCTGTTCTTGTGATTTCTAGATTTGTGATGGTGATAACTCTGGGGACCCCACCATCAGACTTCCTGCCTTCTTGACCTCTCCCGAGAGGCCTCTGGCCATTTCCTCATCTTTCTCATCTTCATTTCTGGTTTCATGTTCTCCTCTGAGTGATGTTGGTGACCTGACCAGTCATCTACTGGGGCAGCTGCAGGAGGGGGCCCAGGGTAAGGATACCATCCCCTGTCTCCCCACATCTTCATCAAAATCCACTGGTCCTTGCATGACTTGTTTTTGACTTGGTGCAAAGAGAGGAAGGAACAGAGCCATATCTGATTTTAATGCTATGTGAAGGGAATGGGTGTAGACAGAAAATGCAGGTAGTAGGTTGATTCATAAACTGAATTAACCAGTAGAAGCAGGGTCTGAGAGCATAAGAAATCCATAAGAGCCCTGGGGTAGACAAATAACTTTTTACAAGTACAAAATGGGACCTGAAGATCTCTTCTGTAGAGTTTGAGAGGCATGGAAACCCCCCAAATATCTGATTGTATAGGATAAACTCAATTTCTTTTCAAAGTGCATTCTTTTTCCCTGATATCATCCTTTTAACTCAGGCCTGGAGACTTTAATCAGACAATAATCTGAATTACAGTCCATCTTATCATTTACCTTCAAATGTGTCTTTTCTCTCTGGTTAACTAAAGAATAACAACCTATTCAGAATCAAACTGCAATCAGCAACAATGTAGTTAGGATCAAATTACATTAATAGCTTTCTTTTTCTTTATTAGTTCTTCAGTGTCCACAAAATTGCCCCCACAAGCAAATGCTGGCTTGAAGCACTCATATTGGTATCAGCATGGTGGGCATGTTTGTAGTTCGTGACCAGCCTGTGCTCAGTTCTCTAAAATCACCTTTCAGTCCTGGCTGGAAGAGTGGGCCTTCTGGCCATGTCAAGACCAGATAGCCTAGATTCCCCAACCTGATTGGATGAGGTATACACACTTGCCTAATGTTGAGAGAATCAGATTCTTTCTCTCAAAACACTAACTGTGAAACTCTGAAATAGCTCAAGAAGTGGTGATCACCAGAATGGAAGGTCTTAGAGGTTCAGGGGCCTAGACATCCATGACACTGCTCTCAGGAGCATCTGTGTGGGTGAGCGGGGAGCAGTGGAATTTTATAGGAAGAAGCATTTTCTTCTCAGAATGAGGGAGGCAGTAAAGTCAAGAATCAATTATGTGAGCAAGTACAGTATAAATTAAAAACATGCTCTTCTTAGGAGGCAAGCATGTGGATAAAGCTGTTATTTCTAACAATAGAGGGTAAAAAATGACATTTGACTATTTTTGAGGTTTAGGTACTGCATTAAAATAAACCTTAAATAATGTCTTGTATGCAGACAGTAGATTCACAAAGTTAAGGAGTATTTAGCACAGAGATCATCTGGTACTTCCCTCATGGCTCAGCCGGTAAGGAGTCTGCCCACAGTGCAGGAGACCTGGGTTCGATACCTGGGTTGGGAAGATCCCTGGAGAAGGAAATGGTAACCCACTCCAATATTCTTGCCTGGAAAATCCCATGGACAGAGGAGCCTGGTGGGCTACAGTTTATGGGGGTAGCAAAGCGTCAGACATGACTGAGTAACTTCGCTTCTCTCTTCTCATTTGGTGTACTACAAAGGCCTACCACTTACAGTTAGACTCCGTAGTATGGCCTCATAGGCTTCTGTCACTGGGACCAAATCTCCTGGCCTCACTACTCATGCCCCCTTTGTGGGCAATCTGTACTCTGCTCACACTGGGACCTGCCATTTCTTGAATATGCCGTATATTTTGTCCTAGGTCTTAGAAGTTGAATCTCAGCAGAAGTGGTAATGTGGGTAATGAGAAAATATACTCTGAGTTGGTCTAAGTCAAAAGCTAAAAACTCAACCCTATTGTGGCCTTCACTGAGAGACAGAAGGGATTAGCTGAATAAGCAGATCTGAGTTTCAAGGAACGATTCTAGGCTAAAACCACAAGTGTGCCCCCATGAACCTTAAGACACTTCTACTCAGAGAACGGCACAGACATCTCATTTTCTACATGTTATCTGCATAACACAGACATGACATGTTTTGAAAAATCCATAAGAACAATCATAAGTGCTGCTAACTAAATGCTGGCTTTGATGGGACAAAATTGAAATATCTATCATTCTCTTCTCTGTGGTTTCTCCCAGGTCATTTTTGTCAGTTGTCTGATCCTCTACACCAGCTTGACCTTCATTTCTTCTTGGGATGCTGATGTTAATTACTACTCTGAGCTTACTAGATGGTTCTAAATAGCCTCTTTCCAATAGCTCCTCCCACTGCTGTCCTGCTGTGAAATTGCCCAGCTCTGTAGCTCTTCAATTTCCTCTTTTATTTAAGTAGATCTCGACAGACATTTGAAAAGGACGCACAGTCCTTTCAGAGCTGTATATCCAGTTTCTAATTTACTGCTTAAGAGCTGTACTCTCTGGGTGAATGTGACAAGCTGAATTCTCAGCCCTTAACAAGTCATTTCAGTATTGAAACAGCACTTCCTACCCTGGGGATTAATAAGTGTGCTTCCTGTTTCTAAGTAATCATTTATTTGCAAACATCAATGTTTGTAGTGTTTTGGCCAGTAAATTTTTTTTGTTCCAGACTTATATTTAAAATATCTGTGTAGTATAACATTGAGATGCATTTGAAAATGAACACATTTGTTTTTGATGAGAGATGAGGCTGAAAGAAAATAATTTACTCCAGGATTCACTGAAACCATAGTTAATTATGTACCTCCTTGTGACACTTCTCCTATTGTTTATTTCTTTGTTGTTTCATCTGTTCATTCATTCATTTAGTATCTACCTGTTGCCATCTGAGCATTAGACATCTCTCTGGACCCATGGTTGTAACAGCAACAAGAACAATAGCAACGATAGCAACATAATAAGAGAGTGTTCACTGAGTTCTTATTATGTGCCACACACTACACTGATTATTTTAGATGCACTATAGCAATTTAACCAAAAAACCCCGTATCACAGATAGGGAAGCACCTCTGCCTGATTTGAGATTAAGTAATGAGACTCAAGGTCACATGGTTAGGACATGGGAGAGCTGGTGCCTGCTCCAGAGCTCTTAGCTTCCACCAGCATACCGATCTGGAGAGGGCCAGCTCTTGGCCTGAAACCACCCCTTTCACACGGACCTGACTGGGTCTTGGCCATCAGGCTTAGCAGCAGGTTACTTCCTCTGGCACCAGTGAAAGTCCAGGATGAGGGTGTACATCCGGGTCTTAGTTTCTTCTTTCTCCCTGCTGTGGGTTTGGGGTCATTAGACCCTCTATTCCAGTGCTGATGCTGTACTCAAAAATATTTGCTGATTTGACTGCCTTTGTGAAAATTTGCAGGTGAGGTTCATTCATTTTCTGAGCTCCACCTTTTTTCTTATCCTGTGAAATGATACCAGCTCCTGCATATTTACCACCTGAAGCTGGGAACTATCAGGATCTGGAAAGAGCACTGGGCTGCTCACTGTCAGGATAATTTCCAGTTCATATTAAAATTCTCACCTTCCTTAGTTCATTGAGTCTGGAGACAAAGATGAAGTCAGTGTATCGGGTGAAGGGTCATCATTGAATATTGAATCTGTGGCTAATTTTCCATATTTTGAGCCAGATTTCATCATTCTTTTCTCTCCTCCTCAAAGTTAATGAAGCATTTCTCCTCTTTCATTTCTTCCTTAAAAACCTTTTATACTTAGAAAAAAAGATAATGAATCATGAGCAAATGCTTATACCCAAAAGATGCTTGAAGCTAGACCTAGTTGGACCAGGTATGTTAATTCAGTGAGGGAGCATCTCTGAGAAGACGGAATCCATTTCTAGTAAACCATGAATGAAATACCAAGTGATTCTTGATGGATTGTGTAGATTTATTTAGGAAAGCAGAAAAAAGCCTACATTTAAATTTGGAATCAAAAGAATTGAACATTTAGGGTGTCTTGCTGTGATAAAATACCCCCCCCCCCCCAAAACACCCCACCATAGAATAGGTGGCTTGTAAACCCAACAAAAATTTATTTCTCACAGTTCTAGAGGCTGGGAACGCCAGGGTGCTGACAGTCTGAGGCAAAGAGAATTGAGAAGATTGGCAAGGCAACTCCTAAAGAGAGAGACTTGAAGATCTCCACTTATTTAGTTTCCACAGGGCTCAGCTATGCGTTAGCCATCCCCTCTATTAACTATTGTTGCTGCTATTACCAGTTAGCCTTTGTTAAGTAATTACTATGTTCCAAGCACTAGGCTAATCTCTTGATGTGTGTTTGATAGTCTCGAGAGCCGTATGATTCTGGCACTCTTATTATTTCCATTTTATATGTGAGGAAACTGAAGCTCTGAGGCGGCAGGTGAGTTACTTCAGAACACCAGGTAGTAAATGATGTGGAAACTTGGGGTGGGCTGAACGCTTCTCAAATGGGCCCATCGTATTACTCCACATCCTTAAAGTGTCCTTGTAAAATACTCACTTTGTTGGGTGCCTGTTCCTTACAGCTGGCAGATATTTTAGGAAGCAGGTTAACATAGCTCAGATTGGAGGCAGCAGGATAAAAGTCTTCTACTTTCTATTATTATATAAAACTGCAGGCATTTGGGGCTTCCCTGGTGGCTCAACTGGTAAAGAACCTGCCTGCCGATGAAGGAGATACAAGAGATGTGGGCTTGATTCCTGGGTTGGGAAGACCTTCTGGAGAAGGAAATGGCAAACCATTCTGGTATTTTTGCTTGGCAAAATTTAAATAGAATCATAGCAAAATAAAGCATCTCTTCAAAATGTCCAAAGTTAAGCCTCCATGAAAGTGTTTTCATTTGAATATTCATTTCTTGAGTTGTATGACTAAAATGAGGTATCCATGCTTCATAAGCCTTTGAGCTCTGGCCAGAGAAGCAGGAATGGGTGGGGCTGGTACAGAGTTAATATGAAGTGTACACAAATGCACAAACATAACAAACACTGTCTGAAAATTCAGTAAATCCTACACTCTGTGCACACACGGACCATGTGTTCTAAATATAGGCAGAGATAGTTAATATCAACAAAAGAAAAATTCATTTAAAGTAGTTACTGAATTCATCCTAGCTTTTTGTCATATATTTTCTATATCAGCAGACACTCTGGGATTGTGTCTTCTCTTTTTATAAAATTTAAGTAGATCCCTCATAATCAAAGGTTGAAAATCATTGTTGTAAGTTATGCCAAAAGAGTAAATGAGTGTTTATGATAGGAAGGGGTAAGCAGCTGTCAGTCACGCGTCCTGTACACACGGCAGCAGCTCTTACTATTCAGAGCATTCTTTGTGGATGATTCTACTATAGCCTCACACCCTCATTAGAGTGACCGAGAAGACACTACCAACCTTTTGGAGTTAGTCTGTGAAATATTTCCATTTTTCTGTTCAGAGAATGAGGAACTCACATTCAGTGACTATCACTTTCTATTTCCTAGGGTTCAGAAAGAGCATTGAGGGTCAGGAAGCTAGCGTGACCTCATGTGTCTTGTTTACTTGGCTATGTGTCAGTGTTCTTGAGTTAGCAAACCTGGGCCTTATTCATTGCAGCCGTCAAGTGGGTAAAACAAAACTCAGCTCTGTATATGGCATTAATAAACTAACATTGTTGAGCTTCTGTGGAGAGCGGGTGGCTGAGGAGTAAATGTTATGGCATAATTGAAATGATAAGTTTTTGAACTCCCAAAGCAAGAGAAATACAGTCCCTCCTCCCTGCATTCAATTTTTGGATTATTAGTCTCATCCCATTTAAAAATAGCATAGACTGTGGCAAGATGGCGGGGAAAAAGTTCTCTGGAGCTTTAATCACAAATGACCTCCTCTTCAAATGGTCAGTGATAATAAACAAGAAGAAAGGATTTCCAAGGGGGCAGAGCATTAATAAGGTAAGATTTTAAAATTAATTTTTCAAGTTAATTAAAATGTCCAAAAGCACAATAAAAGTGCAGAAAATCTGGCAGGGGAATGGCAGCAGGCCTGATTAATGCAAGTCAACCGTCTTCTGAGGGTAATAGTAATAATGATGAGATTATGAATGTGGAAGAACCAGCTAAAGAGAAATGTGATGTATGTGGAATACAAACTGCATCCCAGTTACTATTTTATGGTGCACAATGGGTCTTATTAAGGAGAAATAGCTGCAAGAATTACCACTGAATTGCTCAATAAAAGTATTGTGTAATTAACATGCCACAGCAGCTGGAGCAATGCCTCCCATTGATATTCCATACTCTTCATTCATTTCCAGTTTGCTAAGAGGGTGTGAGTTCTAACTAAGACTGCCTATTTATCCAATCACTTCGCCAACACTTTGAGCAGGGTGCTATGCTGGGAGATACAAAGGGCATGATGATACATCAGACACTGCTTTTGCCCTCAGGGGGCTTCTGGTCAAACATGGGAGTTAAGATATGAATACAACAAACTCTACTACAGTGCAGATTGTCTCAAAATCTTCCATGAGAGGTCAAAAGAGAGGGAAAGTCTTGACCTTTCTAGGGTGGCAAGCTTGTCCTGGTGTGGTCAGGATTTATCCCCCTCACTTTTTTGGGGCATGGATAGGCCTACCTTCCGGCAGACCAGGATGTTGGTCCCCTCCCTCACACCGTCTCCCTTCTGAGCCTGCCTCTGTGTTACTGCATACGTGACACTATGTCCTCTCTCTTAGACTGGGGGCCCCACGGAGAGAGGTGCTCTGTCTAGTTTGGCCCTATCTCTCCTCATGCGGTGCTGGGAGGTGCCCCATAAGTATTTACTGAGCTTGAATCACTGCTGAAGGCTTAGATGCTGGATAAATAGTTTTGCTCCCAATTGCAGTCTCAGGAATGGACTAGGAACTGACTTAGGTACATTTCTATCTAAGAACTTGTGCTGTGGGTCCCTCAATATTCCACATCTCTGATGGCTCCCTGCTTTATTCCTGACAAGGAGAACAGGGAGATCTAAACTTTAAAATGACTGTGTGGGCCTTGTAGTCTAGAATCACTACTTGTGGCAGATAAACTCTTATTATTGAAATAAAACAAAAAATGATTTTTTTCCTAAATGTTTATTGTAGAAAATTGGAAAACACAAAGAAGAACTTGCAGCGACCTGCAAGTCCATTTTTGGAGAAAATTGCTGTTGTCTAACGTATCTCTTTTATAAAACAAGAATAAAATCATAATTTTTTAGCCTGTTTTCTTATTATTTTATAAGAAAAAATGAACATCTTGTCTTATGTTGTAGTCCATTCAGGCTTCTATAACAAAAATTCCATAGGCTGAGTGGCTTAATTAACAAAAATGTATTCCTCATAGTTCTGAAGGTTGGGAAATCCAAGATCAAGGTGCCTGCAGACTTTGTATTCCTGATCCAAAGATACTCATCTTCTCTTTGTGTCCTCATGTGGCAGAAGGGGCAAGGGAACTCTCTGGAGTCGATTTTATAAGGACACCAGTCCCACCATGGGGCTCCACCTCCATGTTCTAACCACCCCAAAGGCCTAACTTCCAGGTACCAGCCTAATGGGGATGAGGTTTCAATATATTAATATTTTTGAAGGGATGTGAACATTCAATATATAGGATCTTGTCAATAGCACTCTCCTATCACAGAATTAAAAGCAGATTTAAATTTTTCAATAAAAACAGAAGTGTCATAGGTTTACATTGGTATGTTTTTAGTATTCTGAACAGTTTAATGATAAAATGTGTAAAATAAACATATGCTGATTTAAAAAAAATCAAAACTATTCCAAAACGGAGAGAAGAAATCCCACTCCCCAGAGATAATCATTGTCAACATTTTGATGTCTATATTTTCAGATACTTGTGTGCACACAAACACATTACCAGCAAGACCAAACATCTCTTTATATGCTTGCTGGCCGTTTGAATTGTTCATTTCAAAACCATTTGTTCATTCAATTTGCATTTTTTTTCTGTTTGGGTTTCAATTTTTCATATGAATTTATATGATTATTTTAGCATATCAGTGCTATTAAGCATTTTTGTTTTTACAATTTTAGCAATATCTCCCTCAGAGTTTAATTTCTTTTAGCTGGTTTTTTTTTTTTTTTTTTTGGCTCTTTTTTGGCTCTTTAGAACTTTAAATTTTAATGGAGTCTAATATACCAATATTATCTTTTTAGTTTCTGTCTTACATTTTGGCTTAATGTAAGAAAGGCCTTGGCCACCTCTAAGCTATAAAAAAAAAATCTATGGTTAAGTATAAATTCCTTTTTGATATTTTAATTTTTAATCCATCTGGAATTCATCAGGCATAAGGAATTATGCAGTAAGTGTCCAAGTTTACTTTTTCCCCCCCCAGAAGGCTAGCTAATTGTTCCCACATCTTTTTCCCTTTAATAAGAAATGCCAGCTCAAACAGTTAGATGTGGCGTTCTCGTTGCTCTCCAAAATATTCTACAGTTGCAGATTTGATTTTTTCCCCTTTAACCAGTGAAATTTAGAACTGTCTCATCTCTCCTGAGTGGGCTGCATTTGTTGTTTTTATGCTATTAGCTTCCTTATATATGGTCTTCTGCTTTGGTCAGTGAATGGTCTGAACTAGTTGGAATTTATTAAAGGTTTCTCTCTAATGCAATATGGTTCAATTTTTGTAAATATTCTACTTTGTGAATGTTGACTTGATAAGAGGACACAATAGATAGTAGGGACCTCCATCTTTTCTCTCTCTCCCTCCAATGTGTGTAATTTTTATCACTGTTGAGTGTGTGTTTGTGTTTTTTCAAAAGAGTTTTGAGATTTGAACTTGGTTTATTGGGAAGGAGACTCTTTTGACCTTTAGATTAAGTAGCTGCCTAATTTACTAGAATGTTCCTCTCCCCCTAGTTTTACTGAGATGTAATTGACATATAGCACCATGTAAGTGTAAGATGTCCAGCATAGTGACTTGACATCCATAAATACTATTACTATAAAATGATTATACCAAAATAAGTTTAGTTAACATCCATCACCTCTTACAGTTACAAAAACTTTGTTTTTCCTTGTAATGAGTACTTTTAGGACCTACCATCTTAGCAACTTTCAAATATAACACAGCAGCATTAGCTATAGCTATTGTGATTATTTTGCTAGAGAGTTCTGCACAAGATTTTGGGCTCATGTTTTGAAAAAATAGTAACTTGCTATTTTGCTGTAACTGACCAGGAGACTTGGGAGCCAGAAACACACGTCTGCTGTGGTACGCCAGGTCTGGGTTGCACATTAGCAGCATTGCCCTTCCCTTTCCCCACCCATTCTTTAAATCTATTTTCTTCCTTTCTTTGCTTCCATCCATTCGTCACTAAAAAGCCATTATTAGGCCAGAATGAAGCAGGCATCCCAAGGGCTTGTGTGGGGTTGAGAGATTGGCCACAGATGAGGGATTAAGAACTATGTTGACAGTAATGGGAATCAAGTATCTTACTGTTGGAAAAAGAGAGGACATATATGGAATGGAGACAGCTAGAATTAGGGTTGCCAGATTTAGCTAATAAAAATTCAGGGTACCACTTCGGATGTGTTTATACTAAAACTTTTTTTTCCCCCTTGGTTCATCTGAAATTCAAATTTAACTGGGCATCCTGTATTTTATCTGTCAACTCTAGAATAAGCCCTAGAGTGTTAGACTGGAATTGGAAGAATCAGCATAAACTCAGGGCTTTTAATATAGAGAGATAAATGTAGAAATAAATATAGATGTAAATGTGATGTGTGTGTGTATATATGTGTATGATGTCTATTTAGCTCTGTTCACTCAAAGGGCTTTGGGACGATGACACTCTAGTAGCTATAAGCATCCAGATCTTGGTTCCAAATATTACTTTACCAGGGCTCTGGGGAAAAATGGCTTATTCCAGGGCTAGGGCATGGGAAGGACAAGATGAGCCTGGAACACTTGGTACCAGGATGTAAGGAAATGCTCAGTGAATGATGGGGGGCACAGATGCCGGCCAGAAGTAACTCCCACTGGCCATCTCTGGGATTGGCTGAGCATCAAAATAAATAATTGAACCGGATACAAATCTTTAAGTCCACACTGGCATAAATAAATTAATGAATAAACAAATTGGGAGAAGATAAAACTCTTTCTTTCAGCAGAAAGAATGATGGTAAGAGAAAAATCAAAACCATGATTTGGCAGTTTGCTTTGTTCTAATATTAATACATGTGAGAAATGTCAATGACAGTTAAACTGAGTGTGTGATAGTGCATCGAGGAAGATTTTACATACTTTTAAAGACTCTCCCTGAAAAAATTCTTGTTAATCACAAAAGGTAAAACATACCTTTGTAGGAGGTACCTGCAGGTATCACCTTAACCAAGTCGTCATAGCTAACACCACTGGTAAGAACAGGAATGGATATCATGTGCCACCCAGTTGGGTGCAATAAAAAGAACACATTGCCTGTGACATTCCAGGAGAAGTGCAAAACCTGGCTCTACTCATGAGGAAATACTGGACAAAAATTGAGAGACATTCTACTGGCCAATAATCTTTAAAAATGTCAAGGTCATGAAAGTTAATAAAACATGGGGATTGTTCCAAATCAAAAGAACCTAGAGATTCAGCGGAACATGTGGTCTTGGATTTGATTCTTTGCTCTAAAGAACATTATTAGAACCGTTCTAAAGCATCAATGGGATATTACTACAGGGCTGTCTCAGGAGGCACAGAAGGAAGGGGCAAAATACCCCAATTTCTCTCTTCTGCCCTCTAGCCTCCCAGTGCCTCCCACTGGCCAAATCCTGCCAATGCAAAGGCCTGGAAAATACTTCTTACAGTTGTCAGCCACTTTGTGGTAAAGACCAGAGCAGGAGAAGTAAAGACCCAAAAGCAGCAGGTCAGGACTGGCTCAGGGTCTTTTGTTTCCTCCCAAAGAAGTTCTCTCCCTCCATATGTGTATGTACATGTGCTGTGCTAAGTCGCTTCAGTCGTGTCCATCTCTTTGTGACCCCGTGGACTGTAGCCCTCCAGGCTCCTCTGTCCATGGGATTCTCCACGTAGGAATACTGGAGTGAGTTGCCATGCCCTCCTCCAGGAGACCTTCCTCACCCAGGGACTGAACTCATGTCTCTTACGTCTCCTGCATTGATAGGTGGGTTCTTTACCACTAGCGCCACCTGGGAAGCCCATGTATGTATATGTGTGTGTGTGTGTTTAAATTATTTTTCATTAAGAACATTTTTTTGCTAAGTTACTAAAACTTTTGCTAGGCTTAGTTCAGTTCAGTCTCTTAGTCGTGTCTGACTCTTTGCGACCCCATGGACTACATGCAGCGCACCAGGCCTCCCCGTCCATCACCAGCTCCCGGAGTTTATCCAAACTCATGTCCATTGAGTCGGTGATGCCAACCATCTCATCCTCTGTCGTCCCCTTCTTCTCCCACCTTCAATCTTTCCCAGCATCAGGGTCTTTTCAAATGAGTCAGTTCTTTCACATCAGGTGGCCAAAGTAGTGGAGTTTCAGCTTCAGCATCAGTCCTTCCAACGAACACTCAGGACTGATCTCCTTTAGGATAGACTGGTTGGATCTCCTTGCTGTCCAAGGGACTCTCAAGAGTCTTCTCCAACACCACAGTTCAAAAGCATCAATTCTTCGGCACTCAGCTTTCTTTATAGTCCAACTTCCACATCCATACATGACTACTGGAAAAACCATAGCCTTGACTAGACAGACCTTAGTTGGCAAAGTAATGTCTCTGCTATCTAGGTTGGTCATAAGTTTCCTTCCAAGGAGTAAGCGTCTTTTAATTTCATGGCTGCAATCACCATCTGCAGTGATTTTGGAGCCCCCCAAAATAAAGTCTGTCACTGTTTCCCCATCTATTTGCCATGAAGTGATGGGGCCGGATGCCACAATCTTAGTTTTCTGAATGTTGAGCTTTAAGCCAACTTTTTCACTCTCCTCTTTTCACTTTCATCGAGAGGCTCTTTACTTCTTCACTTTCTGCCATAAGGATGGTGTCATCTGCATATCTGAGGTTATTGATATTTCTCCCAGAAATCTTGATTCCATCTTGTGCTTCATCCAGCCCAGCATTTCTCATGATGTACTCTGCATAGAAGTTAAATAAACAGGGTGACAATATACAGCCTTGACGTACTCCTTTTCCTGTTTGGAACCAGTCTGTTGTTCCATGTCCAGTTCTAACAGTTGCTTCTTGACCTGCATTAAGATTTCTCAAGAAGCAGGTCAGGTGGTCTGGTATTCCCATCTCTTTCAGAATTTTCCACAGTTTATTGTGATCCACAAAGTCAAAGGCTTTGGCATCATCAGTAAAGGAGAAATAGATGCCTTTCCTTAACTCTCTTGCTTTTTCCATGATCCAGCGGATGTTGGCAATTAGATCTCTGGTTCCTCTGCCTTTTCTAAAACCAGCTTGAACATCTGGAAGTTCACGGTTGACCTATCGTTAAAACCTGACTTGGAGAATTTTGAGCATTACTTTACTAGCGTGTGAGATGAGTGCAATTGTGTGAGCATTCTTTGGCATTGCCTTTCTTAGGGACTGGAATGAAAACTGACCTTTTCCAGTCCTGTGGCCACTGTTGAGTGTTCCAAATGTGCTGGCATATTGAGTGCAGCACTTTCACAGCATCATCTTTCAGGATTTGAAAGAGCTCAACTGGAATTCCATCACCTCCACTACCCTTGTTCATAGTGATGCTTCCTAAGGCCCACTTCACATTCCAGGATGTCTGGCTCTGGGTGAGTGCTAGGTTATGAAGTTACTAAACTTTTTTTGCTGTTGCCAAACTAAATAGCTACAATACACAGACACATCACATGTACATATACATACATACAGTGTGAGTGAGATCTGCTTTTCTGTATTAACTTTCATAATTTACTTAAGAATCCTACTGACTCTGATACATTTATCTAGTTTGTGATAGTCATTTTTGGGGGATTCTCAAACAGTCCTGACATCTTTCCGGTTTTATTTAATTCCTTCACATCACTAGTAGGACTGTCTTTTCTCGCTTCATGAGTCTTGTGGTCAATACTGTGAGTCCTCTGGCTCTTGGGAGGTCCTGGGTCCCCACAGTCTCAGGAGGAATTCTGTGTTTGCCATCCCATTGTGTCTGGACTCTAAGGCAACCTGTTCAGTGCCCTCCATGCCAAGTGCCTGCAGTCTGACAGCTGCACAGGGCTAATACCACATCACCATATGCTTTATGGGAAGAACTGCTCTGCCTTGCTTCTAACCTGGGAGTTCTGCCTGGTAAAGCGGCCCACACTCTGGGACATCCAATTCTGTAGCAGTTCTCGGGTTTACCCTGGTGTTTGCCTCCACTCTTGTTTATTCCCAGTTCTCAGCCTTATACGATTTCTAGAACAGTTCTGTAAATACATGTCACATACGCTGCCACTACTTTTTACTTTCCACTCAGGGAAGTTTAGCTAAGTTTAATAAACCAAGTTGATCAATTCATTACAGTGATCAATCAGTTAAAATTAATTTATGTTCATTTTTGGATGAATATACCCTCAGAATGCTTCTTAAAACTCTGCTGGAAGGCTCTGCCAGTGGCCTGTGAAGAGACAACATATTTTCCATCTGGACTTTGTGGAAAAGTTCAAACTCCAGATCAAGCTTCAGCAGGCAATGATTGGTTACAAGGCAGTACACCTAAGGTGTTCCTCCAGGAGTGAGACATTGACTGATTCCACTTTTGTGGTTTTTTTTTTTTTTTTTTTTTGCCTTCAGAGGACATCTTACCAGGGAGCATTGAAGAGTAATAATAAATCTGATAAGAAATACAGAGAAAAAAAGTCGAGCTGCTCTAGATAAAGAAAGAGTGGGATTTAGAGTTCCACTGGAGGCCATCTTAGACTGTGTTCTTTGGAAATGGATTCTGAGATGGAGAGTTATATAGAGGTGGACCATTATGAGGACATTAGGAAGACTTACAATGTTTTCTTGAAGAATAGTAACACGTTAGATCTGATAGAAGTTTGTTAGAAAAAAGTAGTGTTTTGACTTCTAACTATGAAAATTATGTCAACATATCTTTTAGTCAACTACGGGATTTTCTGTCTGGCAGACAGGATGCAGTATATGATGGAACTGATTTTTCTGAACCAACGTCACCAATGAGTGAATGCAAGCAGGGTAATGAATAGGTGTGGTTACTAGCAAAGAAAATTCTCTACTCATATTCTTGAGAAGTGCTCCTGAGTGATGGTTCTGCAAAGAAGTGAGGACAGTAGGAACAGGCAGTGGCAGAGGCTGACCCTCCAAGGCATTTGCAACTGAGGCTTTAGCTGATTTTCCAAAGGGGTCTGGAGAGAAATTAGGAAGAGGTGGAGCTCTTTTGAATTGTCCCAGATTGAAGCAGGCGCTCAGGCTTTACATTCGTACATCAGCTAGTCATTGACTATGGGCTGTTTGCAGCAGGCGGAAGGGAACCTTAGACAATGTGGATGTTGTGTCATGAACTTGGGCTGGTGTTTTTTCCCTGCCGTAGACACTCGGCTAGATCATCCGGCCCACGTGGCACTGCTGATTGCAGCTGCATAATAACAATTTTAAAGGCGTAATTTACAATAATTTGTCTTTTACTTTGGAAGGAATATTCTAACATGCCCCAGTCTGCTTGAACTCTAAAAACTCTTCACTGATGTAGTGGGTTGCTGGATCTTCTTAGGGCATAGCTTCTGTCCTTGGAGCTCATGTCTCTTACTGAGATGCTCCAAAGTGTTTGCCACTTTCTACAGATCCAGTTCATGAGCATGTTGGTGATAGTATGATGTCCTGAGAAACCTCCAGAATGTCCAAGTCCCTTTGGACTATATAATGATGAAGGTCCTGGGGAGTTAACAGTTAACAAGGCCTGGGGGATGGCACCTGCATACTGCTATCCAAACCCATACAAGTATGAATTGCTTCTGATCCTTCTTTCTGATAGGGATGGATAAGAAGAGCTATCCAGCTTACTAGTTATGGCTATGCTGAAGTGAAGTGAAGTGAAAGTTGCTCAGTTGTGTCTGACTCTTTACGACCCCATGGACTATACAGTTCATGGAATCCTCCCGGCCAGAATACTGGAGTGGGTTGCTGTTTCCTTCTTCAGGGGGTCTTCCCAACCCAGGGATCGGACCTGGGTCTCTTACATTGCAGGCGGATTGCTGAAGGTTGTGTTCAAGATACCACATCAGCCACAGTGGCTGCAATCCAGGCTTCTGCTTAGTTAAGTCTGCGGTAATCTGTGTGCTGAAGCAGCTCCATACTGGCCTGTGAGAGCCGACTGTTACATTTTCAGGAGCCTTGTGAGTTGGTTGTTGAGCCTATGGTGGGAATATTATACCATGGGAATTGGCAGAGGCAGCAAAGCAAGCCTCCTGCAACCTCTTGGGCTGAGAACCGCTTACCAGCACACCGCTGGTGATAGTGCGCTGTCACCCACCATGATCAGCACAGTTTCTGTGGGGTTCTGTAGGGGTTTACAGTGGGGTTTACAGTGGTAGGTGAATCAAATGGGGACATCATGGCAATCACCTTTCCTGCATTCTTTAGAATTTTGATGATGGCACAAAATCCTTGTCATTCCCCTTGGGATATGGTTTTGTTTTTCATTTACTATCCTGGGTGGCGGGGGTGGGTGGGCAGTGGGGGTGTTTCAGAGGCTTCCACTTGACTTTCCCCACCGCAAGGGCCCTTATTCCAAAAATCAAGAACCTGATGTAAGGGTTCTGTCATTCATCAGGTGTGCCCATTCTAGTTACATATTTGGATAAGGGAAAGAATCAATGGATATGTCTGTAGACCCAGTGGACCCATATTGGGCTGGACCTGGGTCATGTCTGGACTCTATATTCTTCAGTTATAATGGAAGGCAGAATAGTGCTTTGGGTCTCTGGGAATCAAAGTCAGCTCAGACCCTGGGACTAGCAATCCTTGTAAGTTCTCATTCTCCCACTGGATAGTTAAGTAGGTAAATGGCTGTAGGTCACTTTGGGGAAACACTGGGAGAGTTTTTATTGAATACACTTGCTGTGGTATCCCACTGTTGTTTTTTGTGGGGGGATCTGAGTTCTCCTTCAGTTGTTCTGGAAACGAGAACTGGCTCAGGTCCAGAAACCTGGCAAGCAATCATGACTTTTTTATTTGGGCAGCTGCCTGCAGACTCTTGATCATCCATTCTTGATTTCTTTTAGTTGGATAATTTGTGCAATACCTCACTGTCTGCTCATCAATCTTGCCCCCAGGAACATCGTGTTCTATTTACCATCTCCATAGCTCTCCCAGTGCCCCTGGCTGCTACTCTGACCTTGATTTTATTGTGATAATTGTGCTCACCTTGCTTCAGATGGAGAGGTGCTGCCACTAGACCTCTATTATTTCAAGATTCTGGGGCTTTCAGTGGGCTCAGTTCTGTAGTTGTGTTTCCTCCTCCCAGCCTTGGCCACAGAGCAGAGCCACCCCTAAGCTTCTCACCATGCCAGTGCTCTCTCCGGAGTGCATTCCTTCTCTCTTTGGAAAAAGGGTGTCCTCAGGGCCCTCCGGGTGGTAGTAGGGTTTTCAAACTTACCTAGTAAATACCTTTTAGCATCCACTTCTCTGAGCCTTGAGATCGCTTTCTAGACTATTTGCCCTAGCAAGTTTTTTTTCCTTTGATATTTATTTGGCTGCATGGCGTCTTAGTTGCAGCATGTGGGATCTTCATTGTGCCCTGTGAGTTTTTTCTTTGCGTGCACTGACTCCTTAGTGCAGTGCCGGGATTCCAGAGTGTGCAGGCTCCAATAGTTGTAGCATGTGGGCTTAGTTGCTGAGTGGCATGTGGAATCCTAGTTCCCCAACCAGGGATCAAACCTGTGATTCCTGCATTTGCAAGGCAGATTTCTAACCACTAAAACACCAGGGAAGTCCCTGTCATAGCAGCTTTGATACCTCTAATTCACTGGACTAGTAACACAGATCATCACATTTTTTCAGCTTTTAAGAGCCATCCTAGCAGCTGGGTATCTGCCTAGATTTGCATATAATGAGAAAGCATTCCATGCTGGTTTTACTTTGTATCCATTATCCAAACTACGGTCCAAGCCCCCACCCCCTAGTATCCATTCCCTCCTGGGCCTTCCCCATTCTTACCAGCACATCTTGGCCAGGTCTTGCAGCTCCTTTGGCGGATGGTTCACACTCTCCATTAACTGATCCAGCATGTCCGAGTCAGGAGGTGCTAAGATTTAACCGGTTATCTGTATTGTTCTCAGGAGGGGCAGTGGGAACAACATGGTCTTTTAAGACATGGCATCAGTCAGGGTCCAATCAGGAGGCAGCAACCACACAAGAAAGTTGAAGAGAAAAATTTTAATCTAAAGAATTATTAATTTGTAAAAGATAGCTAACTACAAAGAAGCATAAAAGAGGACTCCAAGGATATAGAAATAGCACTTGCGGAAAGCAGCTACTACTGCTAGGACTGGGGAAAAGGGGCTGACAGAGGATGAAATGGTTGGATGGCATCACCGATTCAATGGACATGAGTTTGAGCAAACTCCGGGAGATAATGAAGGACAGGGAAGCCTGGCGTGCTGCAGTCCAAGGGGTCGCAAAGAGTCGGACACGACCGAGCGATTGAACAACAATGACAACAAAGCATGAATAAGGAAGGAATTAAGGACTGAAGGAGAAGAGGCTTTCCCCTGTCCCACAAGGCTGAGATCCAGACCTTCTCGGAGAGGGCACAACTGCCACGGGAACACACAGCACGCTGGCAGCGGAGAAGCTTGCTAGAAGGCACAGCTGGTGCTGGTCCGTAGGAAGCAGCCCCCTGGGTGGGGAAGACGGCTGCTGGATGGTGCAGGGATGAGGCTGGAGGTGGTCCCCAAGGGCTGGTGAGGCACCACTGGGCCTCCTGTATCCTGATGTATTGGCAGTCAGGCCAAAGGCAAATGGCACCATGAAACTAGCATGAGGAGCCCCTTCCTGTGGTTGTGACCTCGTGGTGGCACTCCAGCGGCCTCTACTGACAGAGAAATGGCTTCGCTTGAAAAGGAACACATGCTTACAAGGTCGCAAAGGACGAGCGCTCTTCTTTGAAAGACCAGCTTCAAAGTTGGCTGGCATCTGGGAACTTGGGTTTGGGGAAGCTCTCATCATTCCCAGCTTTAAGTGTTAGTCACTCTGATTCTTTGTGACTCCCCCATGGACTGTAGCCCACCAGGCTCCTCTGTCCATGGAATTCTCCAGGCAAGAATACTGGAGTGAGTAGCCATTGCCTTCTCCAGGGAATCTTTCTGACCCAGGGATTGAACCCGAGTCTCTTGCATTGCAGGCAGATTCTTTACCACCTGAGCCACCAGGAAAGCTCTCAGCTTTAAGAAGAGTGGTCGATGGTGCCTACATTGTATAAACAATGTACTTGCCTTCCTTCTGGGAATCTGAAATGTTGATATGTGTCAGGCAGAGGCTGCCTACATGATCAGCCACCAGTAAAAACTCTGGGTCCTGAGACTCTGATGAGATTCCTGGGTTGGTAACATTTTACGTGGGTTGTCACACTTGTTGCTGGGAGATTTAGATGCATTCTTTGTGACTTCTCTGGGAAAGGATCCTTAGGAGCTTGTACCTGGCTTCCCTTGGACTTTATGTTCTTTTTCCCTTTGCTGATTTTGCGTTATATCCTTGTGCTGTAATGAAACATAACCATGAGTCTGACAATATGCTGAGCCCTTTGAGTCCTCCTGGAGAATCATCAAACTGGGGGGTGGCTTTGGGTAGCTCTTCAAGCAAGCTGGGGGGCATTATTTCTAACAAAGGGGAGGGGGCCTCTACTATAGGCAAAGAGGGTTCAGGAGAACCTGGGAGCTAAAAATTCTCATATGCATCACTCAGCTAGGCCCAATCCAAGTCTCAGGTCCAGCGCTTCACCTATTAGGGCCCTGATTTCAGCAAAGGAAACTTTCCAGAAGGAGAATTTTACTCTCTCTAAAGCTCTGCTACACTCTGTTTCTGTCCACTGCTTATAAGAGATCAACATTACCTTAAATGTTGCCTAGAAGGCCCTTGGGTTCCCACAGGTTTGCTTGAATTGTTGATTAATCATCCTGAAAGAAAGTGAAAGTGTTAGTCCCTCAGTCGTGTCTGACTCTTTTGACCCCACGGACTGTAGTCCACCAGGCTCCTCTGTCCATGGGATTTCCCAGGCAAGAATACTGGAGTGGGTTGCCATTTCCTTCTCCAGGGTGACTTCCCGACGCAGGGATTGATCCCAGGTCTCCCCCATTGCAGGCAGACTCTTTACTTACTGAGCCACCAGGGAAGACCTACTTTCTTCAATAAATCAAAGGCCTGCAGCAATGGCTACTCAATTCTTTGTATTTAACACATCTCTCATACTTCTCGAGAGCCAGAGATATTGCACCAGTGAATACACTGTGTAAGGACAATCAAAACGGAGTTGATATTGCTAAGAGAGCTCTTTACAGTGGAGCTGGAAGACCACTAAAGAGCTCTGGCTTATGCACATCTCAGCCCGAATGGAATATGAACTTTGACCATTTCTTAACATGAATCTGCCAGCAGTGCAGGAGACACGGTTTCAATCCCTGGGCTGGAAAGATCCCCTGGAGAAGGAATGGCAACCCACTTTGGTATTCTTGCCTGGGAAATTCCATGGGGCCTCAAAAGAGTCAGACATGACTGAGCGGCTAACACTAACAAACACGATCTTAACTTAGGTATCAAGAACATCTGTCCAGTGTTCCAGAAACGCAAGATGCTTAAAGACCCTTATCCTAAAATAGCTTGTTCAGTCTATCCCTTAAGGATAGATATTTCCTTTCTTGTGTTAGCAAGGGTGTCAGTCATACATCAACGAGAATCTGTCATAATTATATGTATACAATTATGAGGGGTTGTCATTCTTAAACAACCTTGTGGCTCTTGCCTTTATATGTCCCTGACTGCTTTTCTTCGCTGGAACACTCCTCTTTCTGTTTTACCCAAATCTGTGTCTCCTGAATAGAAATTCTTTTTTTAAAAAATTTTTATTTATTTTTCATTGGAGGATAATTGCTTTACAATATTGTGTTGGTTTCTGCCAGACATCAACATGAGTCAGTCATAGGTGTACATATGCCCCCTCCCTCTTGAACCTCCCTCCCACCTCCCACCCCATCCCATCCCTCTAAGTTGTCACAGAGCATCGGATTTGAGCTTCCGGTATCATACAGCAAATTCCCACTGGCTATCTCTTTTATATATGGTAATATATATTTTCAGTGCTACTCTCTCAACTAAATTGCAGTTCTTAAGATCCCAAATAAAATTATTTGTTCTTTGCAGCCTTAATACTGACTGTGAGCTGACAGTATCCACTATGTGTGTGCATGCTAAATCACTTCAGTTGTGTCCAACACTTTGCGACCTCATGGACTGTAGCCCCCTATGTAGCCCTGTCCATGGGATTCTCCAGGCAGGAATAGTAGAGTGGGTTGCCATGCCCTCCTCCAGGGGATATTCTCCACCCAGGGGAACCCACATCTCTTATGTCTCCTGCATTGGCAGGTGGGTTCTTTACCACTGAGCGACCTGGGAAACCCATCCATTGCCGCTAGTGAGATGTTAATTGCGCCACTGCAGGAAACCAGGGCCTGTTTCTTCTCCCCTCACCGCTGGGTGGGGTTCTCATTCTCATCCCTTGGGTTGATCCAGTTGTTCTGTCTTCAGGATCCCTATTATTACTATGATGACCACAGTTTAATTATACACGTATAATACTTTTTTGAGCTTATTCTGTGACTGCATGTAAAGGAGCTCCTTTATTTCTGATGCCATCCTGGTGGCAGAGTTACTATTATCTCTGTTCTCAAATGAGGAAATGAAGCTTCTGGGGTGTGATTAGCCTGTGTCAGATTTTGCTGAGTGACAGAGTCAGGGAGTAAATCCAGATTTTTCTGACTCCAAGTCCCCTCTTTCTTTTCTACCACACTGATCTGCTTCTCCAAAGAATCAGGCATTTTAGGTCCTATAGTAGGTGAGGAATTTGCTTGGTTTGCATTTTGTTCTTCAGATTCTTGTGACCACCTTAGTATTGATATGACTGTGGCCATCCCGGTAAATACTTTTGACCTAAAAGGATCAAGTGTATATAAGAGTGGTGCTTGTCAACACTTAACACGCCAATAAGTCCCTTGGGGATCTTAAATGTTAAAATGTGTATTCTGTTTCAGAAGTCTGTATTTCTGACAAGTTGATACTCCTAGTTCTCTGCCACACAGAACAACTAGGTTCTTAGTAGTCCTTGAGGTATTAAAGTAAGAAAAATGTAGGAATATGGATGTATCTTCATCTTCAATTTTTCAATCTGGAAAAATGGAAAACATTTCTCCATGTCAATTCAACCCACAAACACTCTTGCTTTAAAAAAGTAACACAAGTAACGCGGCAAAACTGATTAGAATTTAGCCAGCCATAAGATAAAAATAATGATTTCTAACAGCACTGTTTAGGGATTTGATTGGTGAAGCTCGTAGATAAGTCACATAGGTATCTGTCCTACACCAAATTGTCTTTCCAGTTTTGCAAGGACAGTCAGAAGACAGCTCGATTTTGACCAATCCATGGAGACTGGAGTCAGTGATCTTGGGGGATTATAGCTATAGTGGATGATGTTTACAAGCTTCAAACTATTAACAGTAGTCTACTTGGGAACTATCTGGGAGTCTGTGATAAACCTTGAAAATCTCTCAAAAGGGCTTGATGAACTCCTGTCCCCCTACACACCCAACCATCTTCCTGTTGTGTTGCTAAGCTCTGCAGTCGGTCAGCCAAGAGCTGGCCTGCTCTCCAGTCCTGCCCTTCCTCCTGGCAGGTGCCTGGCAGGTGGCCGATGTTTGGCTCCTGCTTGTCCTTGGGCTCTCTTTGGGTTGCAGGATCAGGACAGGGGGGTGGGGACAGGAGCAGGGCATGGCCACCTAGAGATCATTCTTAGGGTCAAAAACTAGACCAAAGACCACAAAAATCTAAGGCTTTGTGGGTTGGCTTCTTAATGCTGGGACATTTGGTGGCCTTAGCTCAAATCCCACAAAGCTTCCCTCTGACTTTTTGCAGAAAAAAAGGTAAGAAAAGTGTTAGTTGCTTAGTCATGTCCGACTCTTTGGGACCCCATGGACTGTAGCCTGTCAGGCTCCTCTGTCCATGGCATTCTCCAGGCAAGAATACTGGAGTGGGTTGCCATTCCCTTCTCCAGGGGATTTTCCCGACCCAAGAATTGAACCAATGTCTCTTATGCCTCCTGCATTGGATTCTTTACCTCTTGAGCCACCAGGGAAAGCCCAAACCCAAAGGCAATTCAATTCAATCTCCCCTCCTCCCACTCTTTGTACCAAACCACACAGCCAGCCTCTTGTGGAGTCCTTGTCTTGGCTGCCTTGATACTCATGTGACAAAATATTTCCACTTGAAATTTTGAGAGTTTCACCTGCTCCCTTACTTTTCATTTAAATGGCACCACAGAGGTTTGGGCTAGAGGTATTTTTCCCCTAGTCAAGATGGCCTTTTCCCATCAAGAAGCAAAGCTCCAAGGCTGACAAGTCAATGTATTTATTTATTTGTCTACCCATCCATCCATTTATTTATTTATTTGCTGTATAAGGTAATAGCTTATGGTACTTACCCGGAGCCAGCTGTTTGCAGGATGTGGAGAGCAGGTGGTCTGGGAGGCCTCTGATGAATTGCAAAAGACACTCACCAGCTGCCGACACTGTGTGTAATGAGCAAACCTGCAAAAATCTTTATTTTCAATTGGATTGTACCTTTAAGTAAGCAAGGGAGACAGCCAGTATAACTACAGACCATGACCAACAACCCACATAAACGGTGTGAAAACACAAGTGATTAATGTACCAGTATTTCAAAACATCTAAAGCTAATGAGTCAGATTTACTAGGGTGCACAAAAGAGGGGGAGAGGCGGTGGGGGAGGACGGAACAACTTAATGGGCTTTAATGGCCTTGAGCAGAAGCCCAAGAAGTCTCCTGCCTTCCGTCCACTGTGCCATCGAGCTGCTAAACAAACATCCTGCTGGCCCACGAAGGCCATTTTCCTTCTGACCACTGGGGAGTTGGGGGGAGTTTCCAGTTTTAGGATAGAAGGAGGGGAGCTAGCCAGTGACCACTGCACCCTCCAGTGATCTCTGATGGTATGCGGGGATAATGGGTTACAAAGACAGACATTAATAAGGTAAGAAAAGAGGGGGGAGGTTTATTAATTTTTCAAGTAAGTTAGCAGGCCCCAGGGCATGGTAAAAGTGTAAAGAATCTGGTGAGCGATGAGGGGCTGGACTGATTAATGCAAGTCAGCTGTCCTCGGAGGGCCATAGCAATAATGATGAGATTATGGAAGAACCTACTGAAGACAAATGAGATGCATGTGGAATAAAAACGAAGTGTCCTAGTTCCTCTTTTGGAGTGCACGGTGGATTTTTATGAAGGCAGAACAGAGGTACAAATGACAGCCAGAGGGGGTGCCAGACCCGGCAATGGGCTTGTTCTGCTCCAGTGCTTCCAGCCTGGGGACTTCCAGAATTCTAGGCCTGCCTGGGAAAGGGCTGAGAAGGACGCACATCCCAGGAAAACTCTCTCCACAGGCAGGGGGAGCAGGGTTCAAGGCCGCTATGCTGTCCCCGCAGCCTGTCGCCTGGTCTGCGTTTACTGCCCACGCAGCCCTCTCCTTTCGTGCTGCTGTTTCCTCCAGGCTGTGCCAGGCGCTGGGCTTCGTCTGTTGGTCAGACGTGCTAAGTCGCTTCTCTTGTGTCCTTCTCTGTGTAACCCCGTGGACTGTAGACTGCCAGGCTCCTCTGTCCATGGGGTTTTCCAGGCAAGAATACTGGAGTGGGTTGCCATGCCCTCCTCCAGGGGATCTTCCTGTCCCGGGGATCGAACCATGTCTCGAACATCTCCTGCATTGGCAGGTGGGTTCTTTACTACCTGCCACCACTAGTGCCACTGGTCTTTAACCTGCTTCTGCTGCTGACCAATGAGTTTGGAGCTGGAGAAAAGGAAATCAGAACTTTTTTCTTTTCCTTCTGGAAAGTGCTCACTAGATAACCTGTTCGTCCTTTCTCTGCACTTGTCGTCTTGCTTGTGTACCTAAGACACCTTCCTGGGATGCCTCTTGGTCTGTGTCTTTCAATGGACGTGAAGGGAGGGCAGGCAGCATCTGCAGTCAACCCTTGCCTTCTACACTCAAGTGCAGAAGATTGATGGTGGTCACCCTTGAATGTCCAAGTGCAGAGTTATTTGAGGGTCCTGCTCTAAAGGCAGGTCCAGGTCCCAGCCTCCAGAGAGTTTGGAGTAGGTTCCAGGAATCTGCCTTTCTAACAAGCACTTCACAAGTGGTTCTATGCTAGTGGTCCTCAGACAAGAGTTTGATAAACCCAATCAAAGGAAACAAGATTAACTAAATGTTACCTCAGATAGGTTCTTCTGGATGTCAAAGTGCCAAAAATGTCACTGTGAATGATTTGATCCTTTCTGTTGGTTCACTGAGACTTGAGGGTAAAATGTAACCCCACCCCCAACACACACACCTTAAATCATTTTTACATATGACCACCTTAGTGTGAGCCCAGTTTTCAGGTTTTGATGCTTTCGAATTGTGGTGCTGGAAAAGACTCTTGAGAGTTTGTTGGATAGCAAGGAGATCAGACCAGTCAATCCTAAAGGAAATCAACTCTGAATATTCATTGGAAGGACTAACACTGAAGCTGAAGCTCCAATACTTTAGCCACCTGATGCAAAGAGCCAACTCATTGGAAAATACCCTGATGCTGGGAAATATTGAAGGCAAAAGGAGAAATGGGTGATAGATGATGAGATGGTTAGATAGCATCATCGACTCAATGGACATGAATTTGAGCAAACTCTGGGAGATAGTGAAGGACAGGGAAGTCTGACATGCTGCAGTCCATAGAGTCGAAAAGAGTCAGACACAACATATTGACTGAACAACAACAATTTTTCAGGTTAGAGCAGGTTGATCAGAGTGGTGGTATCTAGTTTGAAAGGAGGAAACAGAGCAACATAAAACAGCCTGGAAAAGCAAGGACTGTCAGTGGGGATAAGAGAAGGGGATGAGCAGGTGGTGGATGAAGCCAGTGGTTCTCAACATTTTATTTTCTAGCAAAGCATTTCTTTTCAAATGAAATCTAAATGGAAACCCCAATATAAAAAGTCAATTAAATATAATTTATTAATAAACATTTGCTTTGTTACAAATTTAGAACAATTATCTTTACAAAATCAGTAAATTATAAAAATGAAGGTATTTGAATGAAGTCAAAATTAGCCATTGGAAGTTACACATAATAGTTCCAGCCTTAGATCAGCTTCTGGATCAATAGATTTGCTGAGATAAATAGTTGCAAATTATGAGTTTCTTGACAGCTGGCTCTGCAATTTTGGGAGACATCCTTAATCAAATTGATCTGGATCCTTGCATGAAGAGTAGCAGAAAATTTATATTTTAAAGTTGGATCACTGATGCTATTTAGTAAGTGCTCAAATCCTCTCATGGAAAAGTCACTCAAAAAAGCAATGAGGACATTAAAACAAGCCCTATGATGGTTTACTATGCACCAGCACAAATCCCCAAGCAGACACAGCCACCCTCATTTGGATTTAATTGGGCTCTTCACCCGTGTGTTTTAATTGTGTACTTTTGTACAATTTAAATGAATAGTCATGCACAGGCCTAATTTATAAAAATACCAGTGCAGCTCTAAAGTGTTCCTACTCAATGACACAGTTCCTTGAAATTCTAGAGGATCTTTATTTTTAAATCTGCACAAAACACTTTACTTGGTTTGCACAAATTCACAGCATTAAATAACATTAAATCTTCTAAGTTTTAAAATGTACCATTTATATCGAATTTACATGAAAATTAATGTACATATTTGCGTGTATTACATTTATGTAATGCATACATATTACATGCATATACATTTAAGTGTAATGTGCATTTGATTTACATTAAAAATGTGTACATTTTGGGGGCGGTGGAGGCAGAGAATATGAGATAGGTGTCACACATTTGAAATTCATATTTAAATAATAGGATTACCATAGATACGTGTAGAATCTTTGAGTCTCTCTGAGGAACAGGGGATTTGAAAGTCACACCGTGGGTCAAGACTTTGGTTAAGATAGACCCAGTGTTTGAGGGGGAAGTGAACAGGAGGGACTGGACATTGGGAAATGTCTCAAAGCATCTTTGACAGGCATTGGATTTTTCTTCCATCCAAATAGCTGTGTAAGAAACTATAATTAGGGGAAAAAAATTATTGTTGTTGTTGAGTTTCTAAACCGTGTCCAACTCTTTGCAACCCTGTGAACTGTAGCCCACCAGACTCCTCTGTCCATGGAATTTCCCAGGCAAGAATACTGGAGTGAGTTGCCACTCCCTTCTCCAGGGGTCTTCCTGACCCAGGGATTGAACCCAGGTCGCCTCTTCTTTACTACTGAGCCACCAGGGTAGCCTCAGGGAAAGAAGTAAATTGCAAGAAGTAAATGAGGGAAGGAGGTGCTGTAAAGAGAAGAAAGAAGAGAAGAGAAGTGGGTGAGTTGTGATGATTTAGATGCCTGGATGAAGAAGCTTGGTTTAGCACGCATAAAGATGGAAAAAAGGGGGACCCTGGAAACTTCCGAAAGAATGTGAGAAAAGCAAAAGGGAAGGATATGGGCTAGAAAGGAGGAACAGAAAACAGAGAGGGCTCTGGAAGGTTATAAATTTCAAGGACGCGTGGAAAGGCCTTTAAGGAAACAAGCCATGAAGTTTGTGCTGGCGCTGGAGCCTCCTTTCATTTCTTAGCAAGGGCGATGATGCTCAGAGGACGTTGTCCTGGAAATCCGTCGTGGCTCACAGCCGCCCTGCACTTCACGAGGCTTTGAGCCTTGTTCTCTGGCGAGCCCTGTCCTCTCGCGAGCCCTGTCCTCTCGCGTGAATTGTTTCCCTCAGCGGCTCCCTGTGGTCTCTCATCCTTTCTCGGCTCTCTCCCACTTAGCCCACCACGGCCTGGCTACCCAAGGAGAACAGGCTTTCATTTTCCTCAGGTTCACACTGTGCACACTGACAACCCCGCTTCCTGCCACCCGAGTGGTCCCTCTCCAGCTTCCAGCACCTCTTATCTCTATGGTAACAGAAGACACGGCGATCATCCGATCATCCGGAATTTGCTTCAGAGAGTTGGTCTGCACAGGCAGGCATTCCTGGAGTAGCCTGTCCTTTTACAATGGGGAGAAGAGCTGCCCCCAACAGAAGGGCAGACAATGGCCTCCAGACGTGGGCACTTGGCACGTTGATGCTGAATGTCTCCATGAAAATATGATGTAATTAACAGACCTCGGCAGCTGGGACAAATTGGCACCTCTTATTGATTTTCTATGTCTCCTATTTACTTTCAGTTTTTGAACTGTCTGCCATGACAGGAAATCAAAGAATTCTAATGGTGTACTCGAGGGCCATGGTGCTGGGTCAGCATTTCCTCGAGAAATCCGAAGACTAATCCGTTTATTATCACTCAAGCATCCCCTTTTACTCCTAAATTAAGGCTGTCCTCCAAAAAGGCTAAGAAATAGCAGTTTATTTGGGGAATATTTAAAAAAGTCAGTGTACTATTTAACTCTGAGAGGAGTGTTTTTGTTTTTGTTTTTAAAGTAGACAAAGTAATATTAGATGGATCTGGTTACTCCTTCAGGCTTGTGATGAGCTTGGCAAAGACATTTGGGTGGAGAGGCAGAAGTGCTACAGTCGTTCTCCCCAAGTTTCCTGCCTTTGGAAAAGTTACCTGGTGGAACCAAAAAGAGGAGCCTAGTTCCAAGTTTTTTCAGTGACTGAAATTAAGAAAAATAATTCTCCCCATATGTGCTTACTTAGGAACATTGTATGATACTGGGTTGGCCCCTTCATTTTCTTACTGTGTTTTCTGTTCAGGCAGGTGAAGTCAGAATCTTGGATTAACTTTACTTTGGATTCCTTAAAACTCTGGAGAAAATAGGCAGAAAGCTGAGGCTGTGACAGAGAAATGGGTCTCCATCTGAAGTCTGCTAGCTCCGCATTTCTTTTTATGGGATTTCTCCAGCTCCATTGGTAGTGTTTTCCTTCAGACTCACTTGCGTTGACAGAGTTCATGTCTTCATTTTATACCCTAAAGATGGATTTTCTTGGTCTTTTTACTGACTCAAGTCATGTAACCCTTTCATAAATAATTAGGGAACTGGAGAAAAGAAGAAAATTGCTCATAATTCTCCCACTCAAGCACACTAGTTATTATTATTTTCGAGCAAATACTTTGGGTCATTTTGAAATGTCAGGTTTTGATATGATTCTCAGGATAATGTACAAACAACTTTGTGTTTTGTTCTTGCACTGAATGTATGTCAAAGCATTCCACCTGTTATTGTGAGCTCCAGTAACTACTTAATTGCTGCCTGAGCAACTGGAGCATTTGAGCCCTTCACATTGATTTTCCATGTATCCTGTGGAAGTCGAGAGACCATATTTATTTATTTATTTCTGTATTTCAGGACAATAGATTGAATCCATTTTTCACTGTAATAAATGCCACAGTAAACCTCTTTATACGTGAGATTTTTCCATATATAAAATAATGTCTTTAGGATAAATTCCCAGAAATTACTGGGTCAAAGTGCATGAATATTTTATGACTCAGTATTTCCTGTTGCTCTTCAAAACTATTACGCGAGTTTGTATTAATCACCTAAAATATTTGAGGAATCATGCTGTATCAGGGTCTTTTATCCACTAAATAGACAGTACCAAGAGTGCTTTATAAGTACAGTTTGATGATGCTAGCAAATATCTCAGAGATAAATGTTTTGGACTTGAAAGATGTTCCCCTGCCCATGGTGTTTAACACACAGAAGTGACTTCATTACATTTTTTTTTCCTCTACATGTGCCATAAAGTATGAATTCCTTGCCTGGCTATAATGTTCTATCTCATCAAGCCTCATAAAGTGAATTACTGTCACACCCCCTCAGCTTGGCAATGAATTTTGAAGATACTATGGATTTCTTTTCCATCTTACACAGAATTTGGAGGGTATCCCCTTGCTGGGAATAACGTCTTTGGAAAATAGGAAAATGCCAAGTGGAAAGAAAGTACATTTTCTGGGAAAAGAATAAGAACCCAGAGAGATGGAGCGAGAATTGTACCACAGAGTCCCCACAGCAGATGTTTTGGGTGTTGAAACTCCCACCAGAACAGCTGCAGAAATGTAGAATCACATCTGGGTGTGTGACGTGGCTGCATCATTACCTACCGACAGCAAAACAGCCAGATGCTTCCAGTTCATTTTAAGGACCAAGCTTCAGGTCGGAACCTGCGAATGTCTCTACTTCCCAACCGACGACTTATCAATTGCCCGGGAAGCTCATGAAGACGTGGCCTCCTGGGCACCTTCGAGATGGATCTTCTTCGTCACAGCAGGCAGGGGCAGAGCACAGCTGCTGTGGGCCCAGACCCACAGCTCTAGTCTGCTGCATGGCTCGAGAATAAAGCCATCAAAATCTTTTACATGATGGCGGCTGCGTGACTTGTCACGGGTGTATGAGGCTTCTGAGGCCTTTTTCTCTCGTATTTCCCCTGTAATTCATCCAGTCCTTCCTTTCTCTCTCTTTCTTTCTCCCTCTCCCCTCCTTTCCCAATCTCCCAAATATAAGTTTCTTTCCCGGGCAGTTGAATGTGTAACTGGATAATAATATGGTAGCAAATGATTCTTAAGCCTCGTGAATGAATACTATGGTTTTTGAGAGCACAGCTATTCTCTTGTGTCATTTCTCTCATCTTATACTGACCGATACTATGAAAGTTGAGTGAAAGTGGCTTCAAGTGACAGGGTTCCTCTAGATTGAAGCCCTTAGCAGCCTTTCCCCTTCCCTGATTAGATACAAAGCGTGTAGGGCAGCTCCCGGGCCCCAGGGGGAGAATCATTCAATTTATAGACGTCAGCCCCAGGAAAGACAGGTTATTCAGTGCATAAATCTTAGCCCTTAAGATGTTCAAGGGATAGGATTCTCTCAGGGGTAGCCTGTCCACCCCACACCATGATGAGGGGAAACCAAAAAGACACATTTGGTGAAATGTGGAGACTCATGTCTTCAACTTAACATTAACCAGCACTCTAAGAAACAAATAATGGTGAAAGATATGGAATTTCTAAAACAAAAAACAAACAAGAAAACAGTGGAAAGCATCTTCCATTCTTTGAAGACATTCACATCCATGAAAATGCTTCATCTCACTTAAGTTTCACATTTCTATAGTTATCTTCTTGTAGAAATCTTGCACTTATTGTTAGAAACATTTTTATTATGCCAAAGAGGCAAAACCTTTTACATGGGGCTGGCCACTAATTGAGGCCAAGGAGCTTGTCTCGTCAGGCCTCCTGAGGCTTGGGTCCCTCTCTGGGTACATTTGGTATCCTCTGCAGTACTCAACCTAGAGAAGGCAATGGCACCCCACTCCAGTGCTCTTGCCTGGAAAATCCCATGGATGGAGGAGCCTGGTAGGCTGTAGTCCACGGGGTCGCTAAGAGTTGGACATGACTGAGCGACTTCCCTTTCACTTTTCACTTTCATGCACTGGAGAAGGAAAATGGCAACCCACTGCAGTGTTCTTGCCTGGAGAATCCCAGGGACGGGGGAGCCTGGTGGGCTGCCGTCTATGGGGTCGCACAGAGTCGGACACGACTGAAGCGACTTAGCAGCAGGAGCAGCAGCAGCAGCAGCACTCAGCCATCCACGGAGAGCCATAGAATGTAACAGAACTGCAAACGTAGAGAAGAGCCACCAAAGTTTTCTAAAAGAAATAAGGAGGGAATAGTCAAAGAAAGTCATAGTTGGATCCTGGTTTTTAAAAGAAGTAATAATATTTGTTGTTATTCAGTCTCTAAGTTGTGTCTGACTCTTTGCAACCCCATGGACTGCAGCACGCCACTCTTCCCTGCCCTTCACTATTTCCCAGGAGTTTGCCCAGACTCATGTCCATTGAGTCGGTGATGCCATCCAACCATCTCCTCCTCTGTTGCCACCTTCTCCTCTTGTCCTCAATCTTTCCTGTGTTTACAGTATTTATAGATATTAAGTCATTTAATCTGCATAAAAATCTTATGAGATGGGTCCTATTATTATTATCCAGTCTACACAGGAGGAAATGGAAGCTCGTAGAGGTGAAATAACTTGCCCAGAGTTTCAGAGTGGAATCCAGCTTTGGGTTCCATGAGCTTAACACTGTGCTCTAGGGTCTCTTATTTTACTGCCTTTCTTACTGTCCTGTTCTGGGCCAGGGCCAAGCAGGATGAGTCTAGCTCCAGAACAGTAGGCTTCTGGTAGCAAAGGTCATCCAATGTGAGTGACTGACTATGTTGAGCAAAAGTAATCCTAGAGTAGAAGGAAAAAGATAAGGTGGATGTTGTTCATATCCATCAGGATTTGTGGTGGGTATTATCTCCTACTGAAGTGCTTCATTCAGTAATAATAATTGCAAGATAAAGGCATATTTATTGAGGTGTACCAATGGCTCTAGGAGGGAAAGAGAAGAAGGCAATGTATATCCTGTCTTTAAGGCACTTATAATCTGGTGAGAAGATGAGCAGAGATATAGGGAAGATTAAATAATGTCCTGGATGATGTAAGCAGAGCTGTGAAGATTCATGTACCATGTGGGATGCTAAAGGTGTGAGTGCTTTGAAATTTCATGGGTAGAGTCAACCTTTCAGTCAGTGCAGTGTGGGAAAGTAGGCGGGGCAGGGCAGGAGGGGGATCCAGACTGTGTTTGGAAAGATGCAAAGGACTCCAAACAGAGGAAAAGAGAACCATTGCTTTCCAGGTGGTGCCAGTGGTTAAAAAAGAGGAAGCCCACCTGCCAGTGCAGGAGATGCACGAGACTCAGGTTAGATACCTGGGTTGGGATGATCCCCTCGAGTAGGAAATAGAAACCCACTCCAGTACTGCCTGGAAAACTCCATGGACAGAGGAGCCCGGTGGGCTATAGTCCATGGTGTTGTAAAGAGTAAGACACAACAGCATACAATCATGGGAACCATTGCAGGAATTTGGAATTCTGAGAAAAAGGGTGAAGATGAGAAAGGATGTTTTGCTTGGGGAGCAGCCCTTTTGTGTAGAATGTGAGGTAAATGAGGCTGAAAAGATAACTGGAGTCAGATTACAGAAAATCTTGGTTACCTTAGTCCAGGAAAGTGGAAATGATGACACTGCTGATCCACTGGGGCACTGTTTTAGTAAGCGAGCTTCTAAACACCCAGCCAAGACTGTGTGGACCTGAGGGATTGGAGCCTGAGTTTTAGGGCAACTTAGAAACCCTCTGTTTGTTTTTTGCAAGCTAGAACTTTTAGTAACGATATGGAAAGTTGTCTTATATACTTATCATGGGGTGATAAAAGTCTCTTTAGCTACCTTTCAACTCAAAGGGAGCAACAAAAATGGATGCTCCCAAGGATGATGCCATGTGATGACTGTAACCATAGAAACACCTGTTCAAGAAGTTACCAGAGAAAGTCTGCACTATAGACTTATTAAAATCAGAAGATGGAACAAGAAAGAGGAAATTTGACAAGGCGTGATTCCAGGCACATGCTGAAAATTCAGTGGAGTGACTACTGTGGCCTGAAGAGGCAGCCTATGACTAGAACCTGAAATGCTGAAAAATGGCACCTGATCTATGGGGGAACCCAGCTGCCATGGTGGAAGACTTCTGCCCGTGCAGCAGCTGCAACTCCCAATTTAGACCCCGCTGAGTTCAGAGCTGGGGTAGGCCATGTGGTTTATCTAGCCCAACTCCTTTCCCCTAATCATCTCAAGAAAACTCTTGATGCCCAGTCAGGTTATGTGATCTGCTTGAGGTCGTTCTCATTTGATCTCTTGAGAGCTTCTTGGGGGCTTGTAGGCTGTGATCTCTCTTAGAGGTGAATCTTCTGAAGACTAAGGCATGGATACCATTCTTCAGGGTGTCCTATCTTCACTGCCTGATGGTGTGAAGTATTGTCAGGTACAGTTATCCACTGATAGGTAGTTACAGGGACCAAATATTATTGAAGAGGGTTGAGGTCCAGTTGAAGAAGTGAGACTTACGTCCTGGATCTCTGTGTCTGCACATAGGGCTGTGTACACCTGCCTAGCTCCAGGGAACACCAACAGCTGGAGTCTGATGTGGATAGTGTTCCCTGCAGTTGGGAAATGTGGCGTTGGATCATATCCATCTCTTGGTTTTTTTTTTTTTTTTTGCAGACTCTCTGGAAGTCAGCACATTTCCCTTAGTTCCAATTTTATTTTCCTTTTAGTCTAAGCTAGAATCTTTCCTACATAATCTAAAAAATAATTTATTTCTGCTTGATTCCCCAAAGTTCATCTTTCATTTCTAGCAAAAGAACACCTGTGTTCTTTTTGTGAGCAATCAGCCTGGGTCTCCTCGCTTGTTTTTGAGCTTCATTTGACATCTCCCTGATTATTCAAACCTTCTTTCCTCCCTACCCCTTCTCCCTTCTCTCTGTCTCTATCTCTCTCCCGTATACCTCCTCCTATATATTCATCTATATGGCATTATTTTTTTTATATTTGCTAAAGTATATGAACATAATTTTTAAAAAATCAATGCCACACAAAAATCTTAAAATCAAAAACAGTAGCGATCTATGTCTGATTCTCCTCACCTGCTATTCTCTCTGTATCCATTGGCAACTATTTCTAGCTCTTTTCTTATGTACTCTCACATTTCTGTGTTTGTGAAGTCGCTCAGTCATGCCAGACTCTTTGCGACCCCATGGACTGTAGCCTGCCAGGCTCCCCTGTCCAGGGATTCTCCAGGCAAGAATACTGGAGTGGGTTGCCATTTCCTTCTCCAGGGGAATCTTCCCAACCCAGGGATCGAACCCATGTCTCGTGCATTGCAGACAGATGCTTTATCCTCGGAGCCTCTCATATTTCTAAAGTTTGCTAAAACTGTTAATTCTTGATTTATCTACATTAGACGTTACCTGTTTACTTCATGTTATGGTAGTAAATGGAGAAGAAAGTGGTAACCCACTCCAGTATTCTTGCCTGGAGAATACCCTGGACAGAGGCATCTGGTGTGCTGCAGTCTGTGGAGTCCAAAGAATTGGACAGGACTTAGCGACTCAACCATCATCACCACTACCATGGTAGTGAAGCTTTTCTCTAAGACAGGCTGGGACCTGGGACCCAGAGACCTTTGCTGCAATGCTTGCACCTGGACAAACATCTCCTGGAGCAACAAAATACAAAGAAACTATAAGGGACTAAAAATAACTGTGAATTGGGGCAAATTATGGACAACAAGATACAAAACGACCAAAAAACCCAACTGCCACTTCCAAAAAGCCAGAAGCAAAAGCTGGGTCCTGCACGTGCTTGCTGAAGGGGGTGGGCAAGGCATCTAAGCCTCCTTTCTGGCCCAACCCCTGGACCCACTCCCTACTCTTACCCAGTGTATGAGCTCACTCCCGCTTGGGGAGAAAGCAAGGGGACTTGTTGCTTATTTTCACTCCACTCTGCTAAAGCAGCAGCAGCAGCTGCTGCTGCTGCTGCTGCTAAGTCGCTTCAGTCGTGTCCAACTCTGTGTGACCCCATAGATGGCAGCCCACCAGGCTCCCCCATCCCTGGGATTCTCCAGGCAAGAACACTGGAGTGGGTTGCCATTTCCTTCTCCAATGCATGAAAGTGAAAAGTGAAAGTGAAGTCGCTCAGTCGTGTCCGACTCCTAGCGACCCCATGAACTGCAGCCTACCAGTCTCCTCCACCCATGGGATTTTCCAGGCAAGAGTACTGGAGTGGGGTGCCATTGCCAGCAGGGGCCCCAGGAAAGCCTAGCCTGAATTCCCTTGGCCTTATCAATTTCTATTGATTATGGAAGACCAAGAGCCCTGGTTATGGTAACAGACTCAGTGGCAGAAGTGATAGTTGGGTTTTTTGTATCTTGCCCATAATTTTCCCCAACGGCTCATACATACAGTTAACTTTATCTTCCAAGTGTTGTGTTGAATATTTTCTATTTCAGTTACTATGTGTTTAACTCCTCACACTTTCCTTTCACACTCTGATTGTTCTTCTTGTAGTCTATCTTGTTTCATGATCACAGTATTTTCTCAAATGAAATGACTGTAGGGTTTTTTCTTTTCTTGTAGTTTTTCCTCTGTTCTGTCTCCTGTGTCTTTGTCTCCTTTGCTCCTTAAAAATGCTTATTTGTTCAGTTCTCTTTTTTTCTTTTTTGAGAACTTCTTCCAGTGTTTGGTAATCTTTGAATGTCCATTTATGGTTAAGAACTGGTGCAGTAAGAAACCAATGGGAAATTCTGTGTGTGTGAAGGGAGCTGATTCCTTATTAAGTATTGCTGGGAGATGAGCTGGCCTGACATAGGACATTTCAAGTGGAGTCTTTCTGAACCTTTTCTCTAGGTCTAGACAGTTTCTTTGGAGAATTATATTTTAAGCTTCTGCCTGGGAGGTATATATCCAGACACTAGTGTTCTGGGAACAAAGACAGGAAGGGTTGCTTGGAAAACAGACTTTCATCTCAGTGCCTCCTTTTAAGCCTAGCACCTGGCTCCCCATCTGCTATGCCTGTTGTGACTGAGTCTAGAAATCCTCTGGTTCCAGTTCTCTAAAGAATACATTCTTGCCCTCCTGGCAGGGATCGATCCAGGGCTATCATTTGGTGGGGAAAGAGACATATATATCCCGCATATGCAGAATTTCAGTCAGCACCTCAGCCCCTGCTGCCTAGGAACGTGCAGTGTCCACGTGTCCAGTTTTCCAGAGTTCTGTGCACATTGTCGGGTTCTAGCTTTTTCCACTGGCTGAGGAAGTGGCCATTTTCCTATTGCTTTTTATTCCCCCCAAATGTCGACAATTCTCATGCGCTGCATTTATCTCCCCAATTCTCTATTTTTGGTGTATGTGTTAGTTGCTCAGTCATGTCTGACTCTTTGCAGTACCATGGACTGTAGCCCTCCAGGCTCCTTTGTCCATAGAATTCTCTAGGCGAGGATACTGGAGTGGGTTGCCATGCCCTTCTCTAGGGAATCTTCCCGACCCAGGGATTAAATCTGGGTATCCTGCATTGCAGGCAGATTCTTTACCAGCTGAGCCACCAGGGAATCCCAGTTCTCTTTTTCACATCTTTTTAATTTTTTTACTGTCATTTTGTTCAGGTTTTGGAAGGAAGAAGAGATAAATGTGTGTACTCTACTTACCGTATTTGACCAAACTTTCCTTCTTTTTACCTAAACTTCAGAAATCACACAGATATCATAGGGGATTTTAGGCACAGGGAGTACAGTAGATTATAGTTCACGTTTAGTTTACAGTAAACAAAAATTTTCTTTATGTCGTGGAGGGCCTCTCATAGGAAGCAGCCTGCCAGTGGCACACGGCCTCTAAAATCTGGATTCTACTGGCCTCTAGAATCCTCCACTGTAACTGGCTTGCACATAGCCAGGCAGAGACACCTCAGGTGATTGTCCCCTGTGAGCAGCTGAGAAACATCAGGCATAGGGGCCTGGGAGACACACTTCTTGGATGACTCTTGTGTAATTAATTGAGGTCTGGAGCAGTAATATTCCTATTTATCCATGATGCTCATACTCTGAGCTGTCCTGTCCTGTTTATTAAAGGGAGAAATAAAGATTTAAACCTGGGTTTCATTTCATGGAAATCTTGTCCAACAGGAAAGGCATTTTACATATGCTTTTTCCTCTTATCTGTTTGATTCAGCTTGAGACAAGACTATTACCTGTGAAACAGATGTTACTTATAATATCGAAGAACAAAATAACCATTATAAAAATTGATGCCCCCACCCTAAAAAAAAACCCGTCACTAATAAAACCCTTTTTTTTTCTTAATCAGGGGGAAAAAGCTTTGCTTTGAGTGAGTGAATTTCAAAGATTCCTAAGAGATTTATTAGAAATTGATTTGTGACTGCAATGTATTTTTTTAATCTCTGTAATATTCATTAAATGTTGTTGTTATGTTATGAAAAATACAGTGGCATCAACAGAGAACTGAAAACAAGGCTTAGATGCACTTCTGTTTCTTTTCAGGCAAAGCTTGGTAAGCATGTGGATGCTCCCTGAGATATAAAGGTTCTTGTTACAGGTTGAGTGGTGTCCCCTCCAATTTCATACATCGAAAAACCTAACCTGCAGTACTCCAGAATGTAACTGTATTTAGAAATGGGGCCTAGAAAGAGGTGGTTGAGGTTAAATAAGGTCACATGGGTGGGCCCAAATCCAATCTTCCAGGAGTCCTTATAAGGAGAGGAAATTTGGATGCACGCAGAGACACCAGGGATGTGGGCACACAGGAAAAAGGCCTTGTGATGGACACAGAAAGAAGGCAGCCATCTGCAAGCCAAGGAGAGATGCCTCTGGAGATGGGAGACCTGCTGACATCCTGAGTTTGGCCTGCTGGCCTCCAGGACTGTGAGAAAATGAATTTCTATTGCTAAAGCCCCTCAGGCTATTTTGTTATGGCAACCCTAGCAAACTAGCACAGTTCCTAAACCTGTCTTCTACCGTATTTGGTTTAAAATCTGGATATAACAAGAAGAGCATAGAAATGCTAAGAATTAGACGCTTCTGACAACAAGCTTTTGATAACTAATAGCTGAAAAAATAGAAATACTAAGGATTAGACACTTCTGATGACCAGCTTTTGCTAACTAATAGCTGAAAAATCAGGTATTAGATCACGCTGGAGAAATGTACCGCACATAGAACCACTTTGGGAACACTACCTGTGAGCTGAGATCTAAGCTGCCGTGTTGGGCTGGGGTTTGGTTTCCACAGTGGAAACGTGGAGCCTCAGACCCTCGTTGGAGTTCCCCTTAGGGCTGGTTCTCACGTGGATCAAGCCATGTCTCTGGACCTGCAGAGGAGAAGAAGAAGCCTGTAGCCTGTGGGCTTGATTGAAATGGGATGGAAAGAGTAGATGGAGGGTTTTTCCTGGTGGTGGGGCTGTCTGATGGAAACAGACTCAAGGTGCGTTCTCCTTCCCTTTACTCAGTCGGCAGGAGGAGAAGCATCTGGATGTTGGAATGTTACAATGCACAGCTTTAGAAGTGGCCTCTCACTGAAATCTTTAATTGGCAGGGCCTTCCTGGTGGTTCAGATGGTAAACAATCTGCCTGGAGCCCCGGGTTTTGTCCCTGGGTCAGGAAGATCCCCTGGAGGAGGGAATGGCTACCCACTCCAGCATTCTTGCCTGGAGAATTCCATGGGCCAAGGAACCTGTGGGATACATACAGTCCATGGGGTCACAAACAGTTGGTTGTGAGGGACACTTCTACTTTTTTTCCCCCAGGAGGACACCTGGGTGATCTTCTGTAATTCAGGCTGAGAAGGAAAAGAAAAAAGCATGACATTCATCTCTCTAGATACTGTGCATGCTGTGCGTGCTTAATCGCTTCAGTTGTGTCCGACTCTGTGTGACCCCATGGATTGTAGCCTGCCAGGCTCCTCTGTCCATGGGGATACTCCAGGCAAGAATACTGGAGTGGATTGCCATGCCCTCCTCCAGGGGAGCTTCCTGCCTCTAGATATCAGAAGTGCTCATATTTGGGCAGTTACTGGGATGAGGAAAGAACCAGGCACTGGCCTGATTTGCAGTCCCAAGTCTCATGGTTGCATGTTCTCACAATCCATCAGAAGCCAGCAAAGGAAGCTAAGACTTCATGTTTACGCTGCACTCACCATCAGAGAGGATGCTGTGTCCTTGTTACTCTACTGTTCATGTTGACCAAGATCGCAGATCCAGGCAGGGAACAACAAAGAAAAATATAACTTAGGGGAGGGGAAAGAGAGTCAAAGAAGAAAGGAGGGAGGGAGGGAGGGAGGGAAGGAGGGAGGGAAGGAGAAATGAAGATTGAGAGACATGGAGACACAGAGAAACACACAAAGACAGAAAGGGAGACAAAGAACAAGTAGAGAGACCTAGACAATCACAGGGAAAGCAGGTTACCTTGCTGACCTTAGATTCCAGGAGATTTCCATGGATCCCTGATTTGATCTGCACTCCTGTCTGCCTCTGATCCCATTTAAACCCCATTGGAGTCTCCTGTTTTGAAGAAGCCCAGGGATGTTTGCATTTGTGATGTGTTTTCCAGCAGATACCCTGTGACTTCACTGAAGTGGAACGGGAGGAATGTGGGCAACAAGTTAATATGTTTAGATTTTATTTAAATGGGCAGTTATGTCTTAAATTCATTCACGTGAGGTACACATCTCACTTAGGCAGGAGAATCGAATGAAGAGTGGAAATCTCGGGGAGGCCAGCAAGACCAGGGGAAAGGAATGTTCGTTCTTCCTAAATGAGTCTTTATTGTAAGAGCGGTGTTTTTTTCCTGATGCTTGTTAAATACTGTATTTATGCTGTGTGTTTGTATACAGTGGGATTAAGGGACCAAACTGAATTACTGATGATGGTTGCTTGAAGGGGTGTTTGACTAGGAGATTTACACAGTGTTGTTAATAATCTTTTTTATTTATTTATAGAATGTTATCATTCCAAATGTACAGTGCTGCCATCCCTTAGGAAAGATGCTGTCTATTTGAGGACCACTGGCTCTGCATGTTGATTTGAAAAGAGATAAAAGAGCATCTGGCCACCATAAGACAGGCTGCACCTTCCCCTCCCTCTTCATTATGCACTGAGCCGATGTGTTTTTTCTTCTTTCCTATTTATACAGATAAAGAGAATGATTTGAGAAATATGTCATGCTGGCATTAAACACCACCAGTCTTGCTGGGTTGAAATGTACACGTTTCGTTAACAACAATTAAATTGTATAATTAAGGTTTGTGTCCCCAGAGTCTGACTCTGAAGCTTCCTCAAATACCAATGGGTTTATCAAAGATATGTTAAAATAAGTATACCCCTCCCACCACCCCCCTTTCAGCTTCCCAACCCCCACTCCAAAGTGCCACCAGCACCTGTGCCAGTGGTTGGGTCTGCATTGAGTGTGGTGTTCAAGTGCCCTCTAGTGTAGCTGTGACTGAGATTAATAGGAAAATAGAAGCTTTGAAGAGGCAGATGCCTGCTAGGAGAGACATCAGAGCATTCGGTGCATGATATGGGGCTCCCCAGGTGGCACTAGTGGTGAAGAATCCACCTGCCAATTCAGGAGATGTTAAGAGACACGGGTTTGATCTCTGGGTTAGGAAGGTCCCCTGGAGGAAGGCATGGCAACCCACTGTAGTATTCTTGCCTGGAGAATCCCACAAACAGAGGAGCCTGGTGGGCTACAGTCCATGGGTTTGCAAAGAGTCAGACATGACTGAAATGACTTAGCACGCATAGTGTGCATGGGGCTCCCATATATGAGGTCCATGTGAAAGAAATAGGGTGCAGGGAGATGATTTGGAACGATCCTTCCTGAATGAGGCTGTCCACATCATCTTGTTATGATACTGCTCTTCATCATTCTTTTTGTGGGACTTTCAGTTTAGGTTTAGGTGGTAATTTCCTGAGGCTTACAGGGATCTTGGCACACACATACAAGTGAACAGCCACGGTGTGTGTGTGTGTTGGGGAAGAGCTGATGACGTTTAAGCCCTTGCACTCAAGGGTGCCCCTTGACCCTGTGACCACAGCACGTTCCTCTCTCCCAGCAGCTGGGGAGAGCTCTGACCTCTGTTTCATGGGCAAGTGCTGCCGCCGGTGACAGTGATGGATTTCCGAGGGCGATTAGCACAGCGACAGGGTTTATAAATGATAGATTATGACAACACTCCCTGCTATTAGGTTTTCCCCTTTGATGACCACCTGGCTATCAATATGGTCTCACCAGCCAAATCCTGTTTTTCTACCTGTGGTCAAGACTAAAGAAAAGCAAATAGCTGAAAATTCTAGAGCAGACTTGCATCTTAACCAGGAGAAGAATGGTTGGCCAGGTGCCCCAGTGACACAAATCAGGTGTAGGGAAGAAGGAGGGAAGAACGTTCGAATGAGACACATCTGAATCAGTGATACCCACCTGTTTAGACCCTAATGTGGGTAGATGGGGTTTTTCTCTCCTGGTTCTCTTTGGTAGGAGTATGTGAGCACAGAAATGATGTGAGGAACACGAAGATTCATTGTTCAAACTTTATAAATGTGAACATTCTTTTAGAAAGTTGTGGCTGGAAGGATTGGGCTGGTGACTCCTCTGTCATTCTTGGATGGGTGGTATGTGGATCCCATTAAAATCAAGACAACAGACTCCAAATGGAGTCACTTATGCTAAGCCCCATGTCCCCAAGCTGCGACTTAACTACAGTTTCGGCTCTCCTAGAAGTGGAATCTTAAACCTGTCAATCAGGAATTGCCTGATCAGCACAGTTAGGCAATCTGCCTGATAGAGTTCTGCTAGTCCATAAAGAAAGTGACTTTGCAATAACCAGTCTGCTTTTTTTCCCCAGTATAACTTCCTTTTTCCTTTTCCCTTCTGCCTATAAACATCTTTCATTTTGTTCAGGTCCTTAGAGTTCAGTTTTGTCTGCTAGATTGCAGGCTGTCCAATTCCTGGATCATTGAGTGAAGTCAATTAAGATCTTTAAAATTTACTCAGTTAAATTTCGTTTTGTAACAGTGTGTGTTTCCTTGCTGAAGTGTCAAAATCAGGTAGATTTTCTTCCGGAAATGTATGATTGTTAAGGAGTAATTCCTAGGCAGCCCTGCAAATAATGCATGATTTTTTTGTTATTACTCTTTAGAATCCCTAGGGCTTCCCTGATGGTTCAGCTGGTGGAGAATCCACCTGCAGTGAGGGAGACCTGGGTTTGATCCCTGGGTTGGGAAGATCCCCTGGAGAAGGGAAAGGCTACCCACTCCAGTCTTCTGGCCTGGAGAATTCCATGGACTGTATAGTCCATGGGGTTACAGAGTCAGACATGACTGAGCGACTTTCACTCACTTCACTGTGACAGATATTATTGATTACTTATCCCATAGTAACCAACTCCTTCTTCCTTCCTGGTTTTAAGGTTCTTTGAATACTTTTTTTCTGGGGCAGTCACCAACAAGTATCACATCATAGTGCAGTGAGGTGGGAGATGACTCATGCAGGTGGGCTCAGGGACAAAATAGTGGGAGAGATAAGGGTCTTTTCTAGACAGAGCCTCACCTGCTGCCCAAGATGTTATCATTTTTGGTTGTCTATGGAGATGACGACTCCACCAATTGATAGATGCTTGAAATCACATTATTCAAATGCCGTCCTTGAAGAATTTTAATCCCATTAAAAATGAATGATTGCAAGTACTTTTAACTTTTTATCTTTGTGTAGGTTCATAATTATTTATCTATTCTGTATGGTCTGTCAAGTGTTTCTTGGTATTGCTTAATGTGTCGGAAGAAAATATGAATGCCGTAAGGATTTAGAGCAAACAAATAACCTAAGTTTGTTCTCTTATAATGAGGTTAAAGTTAGCTGGCTGACTGAGGTCACTGTCCATTTATTCTCTCTTTCAGTGCATATTTATGTTGTCCCTTCCATGTTCTGAGCATTGCGCTGGGCGGTATTGAGGAAAACAGAAGGGCAGTGGGTAAGGCGTGATCTGTCCTCAAGGAGCTCACAGTCTAGAAGGGAAACAGACCTGTACCAAAGAATCGCAAATGAGTGTGGCATGTTGACAACCTCAGGGAGGCACAAGATGCTGGGCAGGGCCTGGGATCAGGAGCCCTGAATCTCAGCCCAGCGCTGCAGCTGCCAGGGTGCTGCGGGGAGACCCTCACCCTTGTGTGAAGCAGGAATTACAAGTAATTGGGAAAAACAATGCCTCAGTGATCCCAGAAACTCTTTACAACTTCAAGAGCTTCATTAAAGCAATGTTATTTATGTTTCTCTTATATACTGTTTCCAGCACTTATTAACAATCATTAATCTGCCTACAAAAATTAAGAAAGAACTATATCCATACATGCTTTTTAGTTTACAGTGGGCTGGATTTCACATGCATTTTCTCATCAAGGATTGAGTGCTCAGGTGTGTCTGACTCTTTTGCCACCCCGTGGCCTGGAACCTGCCAGGCTCCTCTGTCCATAGGATTTTTTTTTTTTTTTTTTTGGCCAGGAATACTGGAGTGAGTTGCTATTTCCTTCTCCAGGGGTCTTTCCAACCCAGGGATTGAACCCATGTCTCCTGCATCTCCTGCATTAGTGGTGGATTCTTTTACCATTGCAGCACTTGGCGTTTTCTCATAGAACTCAAATAAGCCTATGAGGTGGGTAGAATGAGCTTAACTATTATCTTCATTCTTCAGATGAGAGATCTGAGGCACTGAAAAGTTAAGCGACTTTACTCAAATCATCGAGGTAATTAATTGGCAGATAGAAAGATGTGAAGCTAGGTGTTTTGAACTGCTTGGACCATGAGTTTTCTCAGTCTATATTACTATGAGAGAAGTTTCTTAGTCCCCTGCACAGATGGGTTTACTAGGTGTACTGTGCCGATAATAACCTCCTTTTGGGGACTCTGGTCCCTTGGACCCTGCAGCAGCTCCCCCTGCATATTTCTTGTATATTTCTGATTATTCTTTCCCTGCCTCTAAGGAGTTCTGTTCTTTCTCTACCTGTCAGGTGAATGCTGGTGCCCCCTGGGGTCTGTCCCTGACCTGTTTTCTCTCTTCATACTCTCTGGGCAGTTACATCTATGGCATCACTACCACATGAAGTGACAATTCTTAAATCTACATCTTCTAACTCTGACCTCTCTCCCAAGCATCAGACGTAAATATACCAACTGTGTGCTGGATAGCTCCCCTGCTGTCAGCAGGCATTATCCATTCCCACTGAATTCTTCTTTCTTCCACTTGACGTTGGAAGCCTCACTCTTACTAAGAACTCCCTGGTGTCAGCACCGCTGACCCAGTCACCCAAGCTTAACATCCATGAGCTTCTTTCTTTTCCCCTCCTCGTCACATCTAACTGGATCCCCACGTCTGATATGGTCCTCTAAATATAATTTTTGAAGTCTGTTCCCTCTTTCTCACTCACACTGCCGCTGCTGTGTGTATTGATGGGTTCTCCAGTGTGTCTGTGGGCTTCTTGAGAGCATATTGAGGAAAAGGGTGAGTGATATATCTACTCATGCATTTCCTCACCATTTCACTTCCGTAGAAATTTATTGAAAGAAATAAATCTCACTGCTACTGGGGGAAATTGGGTTGATCCTTTTGAGAAAATTAAAACTGACCTGGAAACCCTAGTCTTTTCTCATACTTTCTAGGTTAATTAACTATGTACCACATAGATTTCAAGTCTCAGCAGTTTCAAATTGGGCAGTTAGCTGTTGTGTAGCTGGAGAGCAAAATTTAAATGACAGTGCTTAACCATTGTTCCCAAAGTAATCTCCCTCAACAGTCACCCACGATTCTGCTGAACAAATGCTTAAGGCTTTGATTCAGAAGATGTTTTGGCCCCTCATAAGTCACCAAGTTTTCAGATATTTCCAAAAACAAATGTGCAAATTCCAAACTGTGGTATGGTCTCAGCCAAAATGTTAGTGCATCTATAGTAATTCTTTTTCTTCTTTGTGAACTTATGTGAAAGTACTTATAATTTATAAAATTAGCTCTTATTTGAAAGAATATTTATAAATATATTCAGTATCATGTTTGTGGGATGGACTTCCCCAGTAGCTCAGCGGTAAAGAATTCACCTGCAATGCAGGGGATGCAAGTTCCATCCCTAGATCAGGAGGATCCTCTGGAGCAGGTCATGGATAACCCACTCCAGTATTCTTGCCTTGAGAATCCCATGGGCAGAGGCGCCTGGTGGGTAACAGTCTGTAAGGGCTGCAAAGAGTCGGACACAACTGAAACAACTTAGCATGCTTGTGGGATGGCTTTTTTCTTTTAATGAAGATAAGCAGGGTTGGAACTGTCTTGAAAATAAGCAAGCAAAAAAACCCCTGTGGAAGAATAGATTTCCTTTAACTAGCCAATTCTGTTGATGCATTTAAAATGTGATTCATTTCCCAAAATATTTGAAGTACAGACATATTTCATAAACATACACTGTTGTGTCAAGTAGAGTTTATCGATGATGCATTATAGACATGAGGAATTTATTCACGCTAAAGGATGGTCTGATGGTAAGGATTTCTGCTGCCATCTTGGTAGGCCTAGAACGTTGATGCTTGGTTTATCCGGAGTTTACAAGGAAAAAAGTGTGGTGGATTGCAGATGATTTCAAATTCTTTGCCCTCCATCCCACTGAAGGACAGAAACTATTCTCCTCTTGAATCCAGGATGGCCCTGTGACCTGCTCTGACTAACAGAATGTGGCTGAAATAACTGCATTTCTGAGGCTGGGGCCCAAGAGTTCTGTGGCTTTCACTTTCCCTGCTTGGCATACAGCCTCTTGGAAGTCAGGGTCCATGTAAGAAGTGTGATGACCCCTAGACTAGGGACTAGTACACTGCAAGGAAGCCCCAGCCAGCCATGTCGTCACCAGGAGGCCCTGCAGTGCCAGGCATGTGTCTGTAACATCCTGGAGCTTCCAGCTCAGTTGGACTCTGTGCCTCTGAGCAGCTGATGCCAGACAGTGCTGCCCGGAGCAGAAGGACTAGTCCTTTTATCCCCATCTGAATTCCTGACCCACACAATTGTGATCAAATAAAAATAGCTATTTTTGAGCCCCTGTGTTTTGGGATAGTTTGTTACACAGCAACAGATAATAAAAACAATTGGCTTGCACCACCCACTGTCTTTCCCCAAGGAAAGTTTACTTAGGAAACCAAATCGCCTGACGGATAAAGGAATCAGGGCAGAGAAAATGTTTTCAGGGATATCCAGCCTATAGTCCCAGGCTGTCCTCATTGGATCTGGGTTTCATCTCCCCTTGCCAGCCTGAGAAACCACTGCCCTCAACTTCTGTCCTTGTGAGCACCGTTTTCCTATTGTTATTAGATGCTCTTATCAGCTCTCCTGATTACTTAAGTTTCACACCAATTACAACAGGTATATGTGTTAGGCAGTGAATACAGTAGACACACAACAGGCCATTCAACACAAATACGGTGATTATATTTGTGGCAAGCGAGGGCTATTCTTCATTGTGGTGTGCGGGCTTCTCGCGGCAGTGGCTTATGTTGTCACGGAGTGCTGTCTCTAGGGCGCAGCAGGCTCAGTAGTGGCTGTGCACCGGCTCAGTTGCCCTGCAACACGTGGGATCTTCCCAGATCAGGGATCGAAACTGTGTCCCCTGCATTGGCAGGCAGATTCTTAACCACAGGATTACTGGGGAAGTCCATTGTTTTAAGAGCAAAAAGACTGCTCGACTCTTAAAAAGTTTAACATTTGCAGAAAGCAGGAGAATGTCATTTGGGGGGGATATTTTTCCCGGTCTCTGAGATCAGAGTAGGGATATTTCTCAAAGCTCTCAGAAAAGTCTTCATTGTCGAGAAAGTAGTAGTTTCTCAACCTGTGTCGTGTGCCAGGAATAATTACATATTCTCCCAATCACGAGTTAAACGTGGTTTCTTCACAAGGGTCCCCTCTCACCTGAGTTTATCTTGAAAGAATTCCCTGAGGTCTTAGCAAGGGGTGCTTATTTACGCTTTTGCAGTGTGATTGTTGACAAACAGCTTGCTCTCTGGTGGTATTTCATGTGAGACATGCCAAGATCTTGAAAATGAGGTTGAGGCTTAGGTTCTGTCACTGACCTGCTGAATTCTAAAGCCTGGAGGTAAAGAGTGGGTCTCCTCCTACCCTTGAGGAGCCGATAGTGTGGCTAGGGCAGCAGGACATGGTACAGGGTGGACACACGCGTAAGGACCCTGCCACTTGTTTAAGAGGCACGTCTGTAAATTTCTGCTTTTGTGTTATTTATTTTGGTATTTCCATATCAGAATTAGGTTAGCTCTGTAATAAGATTTGGAAAGGCTTTAAAAAAAATTGTTTATTGCTTTTGACTGTGCTAGGTCTTTATCGCTGCTTAGACTCTTCTTGAGTTGTGGAGAGCGAGGGCTACTGTCCAGTTGCAGTGTGTGGGCTTCCCATCGCAGTGGCCTCCCTTGTGGAAATAGGCTCCAGGGTGCGCAGGCTTCAGCAGTCGAGGTTCCCGGGCTCTAGAGCTCAGGCTCAGTGGTTGTGGCGCACAGGCCCAGTTGCTCAGTGGCATGTGGGGTCTTTCTGGATCAGGGATCGAACCGTGTCTCCTGCATTGGCAGGCAAATTCTTCACCACTGAGCCACTAGGGAAGACCCAGCTTTTTTTTTTTTTTTAATGCCATGGATATTTTGTGCAGACTTAGGAATTATCTGTGTCTTGACTGCTGGTGGGAACACTCTGTGGGTCTGATACCCTTCTTGGAGATAATTTGTTGACAGTTATCTTCCCCCTACCACATTTCTTCACTGATTGTTTCTTTATTTAGATTTTCTGCTTCTTCCCAAAGGAATTCTGACGCTTCGTATTTTCTTGAAAATCAACCATTTCATCAAGACTTCATAGTATTCTGTTGTCAGTGTCTTTCTCTATTACATCCCTGTCTCACTCTTAATTTCATCTGTCTTAACATCTTTTGTTTTTCTTTAATGGATTAACTACAGGACTATCAATTTGACTTATTTTGCCCTCCCTGAAACAGCAAGCACTTTCTCTTTGTTTTTTGGACAGGCAGTGGGTGGAGAACTGTTCTGATGAGTCCATCAAACACTGTCTTGAGGCCCTTCTGTGTGAGAAGTGGGCACTTTAGGTACACTGTTTTCAGCCCTCATCTTATCTGAAGCCAAAGCCTTTGGCTGTGAGATGAGTCAACTTCTCCTTCATTTTCCTGATCAGGTCTTTATCATTCCTAAGATTGCATTTAGTTTCCACTGAAATGATGAGAGTGCTGGGTAGCGGGGTCACATTTAGGATACCACTTTGTACAGTTATTTGCAGACGATGCAGAACTTAAAAGGGAAAAGCAAATGAAGACTATACTCGCTTGCAGAAAGGATGGGATGTGAAATCTGTCATAATTTTCTCATCCAGCTTCTTGTTCCATAAGCCCAGATTTACCATTTTCTCCAGCTACCAGACCATTAGCAGTATGGTTGTCATACAGACAATAGGGCTATATTCTCTAAGAAGTGCGTTGGTGTATAACTGATCAGTAGGCAAGTTTTACCTACAGCTCCATCTTCCACCCCTACACACCTGATGGCCTGTATTAAAGCCACTTGCTGGGTGGCTTGGGGCTGTGGTTGGGCGCAGAGGCAAGAAGCAGTGGGTTTAGGGGTGTCAGAACCTCTTTCTACACTGTTCACCCTCAGCAGCCTATAAGCTAAAACCTAGCTAAAGACCACACAAACCTAGCAAAAGAACCCCATGTTTGCAGCTCAGTGGGAATTCTATTTTTAGTTGTAGGATAATTACTATTCCATATTCTGATGGTTTTTGCCATACACCAACATGAATCAGCCATAGGTATACACATGTCCCCTCCTTCCTGTACCCACCTCCCACCCCCTTCCCTCTCCCATCCCTCTAGGTTGTCACAGATACCCAGCTTTGAGTTCCCTGCATCATACAGCAAACTCCCTCAGTGGGAATTTGTTAAGGCCAGAACATCTCCTTAGACTAAAAGGGCCAGACTTAGAACAATAGAATTTGAGAGAGATGGAATTGTGGAAGCTTATTTGGTCTATGGTGGTTTATCCAGTGTGATACAAAGTACTCCAAGTAGTAAGGTGAGACTTGTATCTAGAGTGGTTTTCCTGAAATGGGCTGTGGATGTGTGTGCACCCAAGATGGTGCCACAGGCTCCATTTATGAAGCGCAACTTGAGTATCAGACCCACCAGGATGCATTTTAGAAGAAGAATTCAGCAAAAAAGATAGGAGAAGGACTTAGAACTGTAGCCACAAGACAGGGATTTGCATGCCACTTTTATAATATTGGGCTTCTCTTGTGGTTCAGCTCTTAAAGAATCTGCCCGCAATGTGGGAGACCTGGGTTCGATCCCTGGGGGTTGCGAAGATCCCCTGGAGAAGGGAAAGGCTACCCACTCCAGTATTCTGGCCTGGAGGATTCCATGGACTGTATAGTCCATGGGGTTGCAAAGAGTTGGGCATGACTGAGCGACTTTCACTTTTTCTGTGATATCCTGAATGAATCCTTAACTCTGGGTAAGTGTTTCTTAACCTCTCTGACCCTTAGTTTCAATTTCTTTAAAATGAAAATGATAACGACTACTCACTAAGATTGTTGCAAAGATATATATCAATAGTATCGAATGAAAAAAGAATTTATTCAAGCGTTAAAGTGCCTTGCAAACTATAAAGTACCTTGAACATGAAAGTTGTTTATGCAATAAGCATTCATTAAGGAACTGTTGTGTACAGAGACTGTATTAAGGGTTTCAGCAATCTACCAAGTATATTTTAAAATATCTCATGTCGTTTTAGTCCACCAGTTGAGAAGTTTATGTGAGAAAGCCTTTGCCTGAAATAACTATTATATATAGTATTTTTCCTTTATCCCATTGGCTGGATTTAACAGGTAGATCAGGATTTTAAGACATGAAGGTTTTCGAACAGTTGCTCTTTGCTTTTATTAATAAAGAGAACTGTGCCAGGAGTGTATGCTTCAATGAGAAATAATGAGAGAAAACTGTTCACAAGCTTACTTGGTTAAGTGCAATTAAGCTAGCCTGTAATTTTTGTATTAAACTGCTTGGTAGTTGGGAACCAGTATTTGAAGCTACTCATTAAATAAATTACCTAGATTAAGGAGTTTTCCCTGATTACAAACAAAGGGAGCAAGGATGTCGTTAAAACCCATGGTCTCTCAAAGAATAATGCAAGGCTGGTGAACAGGTAGCCCTAGCCTCTGGCTGCATGGCCCATGGAAACTGTTGATCAGGCCTGATAGCGCCTCAGAAGAAGGAATTACTGGGAGGCTTGGAACCTGGGTGCCCCTGCCACTTTAAATGTGTGTGACCTTTGGGCAGTGAGTCGGCTCCCTGAACTGTTTCCCTTTTTCTCTAAAGAGGAGTAATAACATCCATGTGGACTATTGCGTGGGGATGTGGTAGTGATCTGACTCAAGATGCAAATTACAGGAAAAACTGATCCAGAGAGGCTTGGCAAGCTCTGCTCAAATGCCGGTATAGATAGAATCACCTGATGATTCTGTTCAAATGCAGACTCATTCAGGAGGGTCTACAGTGTGGTCCTGATTCTGTGGTTCTGACAAACTCCCAAGTGATGCTGATGATGCTGCTGGCCTGTTACAGATCACACTTCGAGTACTAAGAGCTTCAAGAATAAAGACAGTTTTAGACCATTATTCAGAGAAGGCAATGGCACCCCACTCCAGTACTCTTGCCTGGAAAATCCCATGGACGGAGGAGCCTGGAAGGCTGCAGTCCATGGGGTCGCTGAGGGTCGGACACAGCTGAGCTACTTCACTTCCACTTTTCACTTTCATGCATTGGAGAAGGAAATGGCAACCCACTGCAGTGTTCTTGCCTGGAGAATCCCAGGGACGGGGGAGCCTGGTGGGCTGCCGGCTATGGGGTCGCACAGAGTTGGACACGACTGAAGTGACTTAGCAGCAGTAGCAGTCAGTTAGACCATTATTGGAGAAGGAAATGGCAACCCACTCCAGTGTTCTTGCCTGGAAAATTCCACGGACAGAGGAGTCTGGTGGACTACAGTCCATGGGGTTCCAAAGAGTCGGACGCGACTGAGCAACTAATTAGACCTTTATACTGCAAGTTCCAGGAATAAAGATTCGCTTCAGCATAGGTTTGGGCCAGCTGCTTGACGCCATTATGGAAGTACTGGTTACCTTCTGCTTTTTCCTGTGTTTTGTAATGTCAGCTTTCACTTTGAGGCTGGCTCTCCTTGTGGTACGTGCGTGTGGTGCGTGTGTGCTAAGTCACTTCAGTCGTGTCCGACTCTATGTGACCCTATGGACTGTAGCCTGCCAGGCTCCTCTGTCCTTGGACTTCCCCAGGCAAGAATACTGGAGTGGGTTGCCATGCCGTCCTCCCGGGGATCTTCCCACCCTGGGGAGCAAACCTGCGTCTATGTTTCCCGCATTGGCGGGAGTTTCTTCACCACTAGCGCCACCTCCTTGTGGTACTTAGCCGACTGCTTGCAGCTCCTGGGGCTCTGGTTCAGACATCCTTGGTTGTGGCCAGCAGAAGACGAGCAGTGTTATCAGCCAGAGTCTTAAGGCTCATTTCAATTGTACAGATGAGATAAACTGACTGGCTTAACCCAGGTCATAGGCTTGTGACCTCCCCACTTGTGGGGGTGGAAGTGAGGTGAAATTCCCAGAACCAAATGGAAATCAGGGCTATAGGAGGGAGAAAACAGATGCTGGGGCTGGGGGCAGCTAAAGAATGCCCTTTTTTAGAGTGTTTATAAAATCTATTTTAACAAATATGACCTATTAATATGAATATCATAAACAGGTAGTATGCACACATCCCCATCTGATTTAGGAATCTTCTTTGAGTCAAGAAATACCAATTTTTGTTAATATCAAATATATTTCGGAGTTCACAACACTCTTTTAGAGATTCCCAAGACATTTTTATTTATTGATAAATTTAATGTGGTTTGGGTCAACAGGAGTCACTAACAAAGGTTGGAATGAATAATCTCTTTATGAAGAGATGAGAAAATCCACAGCACAGGGAAATGCTTTTAAGGTGTTTTGAACTTTGGTTCTTAAATATAATTGTAAATTTAAGTCTGCTATCTGGCTGGACTTGGAGGGGAACAAGGGAAATATGGAAAAAACTGTTGTAGCAAATGAAAATGCCCAGAGAGTTACCGAGGATGGGGCTGCCCTCCCCAGGACAGAAGGAATGGTTTGTTAATTAAGACAAAACAGAAATTTAGTTTTTTGAGAGTTATTCAGTTAGTGATGGTGACCTTCTTGCTAATCTTGCTGTTCCTACGCCCAAAGCTTTCACAACATCATTCTTTTACCACGTGCTTGTCACCCAACCAGCAGACACTATTTGTGTTGGATCTAGAATTTACCATGAAAAAGATGCCAGGCCTGAGATGAAGTTCTCATTAGGAAATTTCTCTCCATAGATGGACTTGCCGCAGTGCCGTGATGGCAGTGATGTCACCATGCTGTCAAATAAACTCAAGATTAATTCTGAGGAAGCAAGAATCCTGACCAGATTCTTTCTCCCCAGTGCTCAGAGCACTGAAGCTTACTGCAGGCTTTGGGACTTTGTAGACATGTAACTCAGCTGGGACCCGGGAGTTCACTGCATAGGGCACTTTTGTGCACATAACAGACTTGGCCATGGCTGGGCATAGATGTGGCACAAACTGCGTGAGGCTGCAGATCTGGGTGGTGGCCCCTGCAAAGCCTAGCTATCTTTTAGGTAGTATGTCATTCATAATTTAACCTTACCCAGAGAGGTTTATCGAAATGGAGGGTAATCTTGGGAACCCATAACTTGCAGTTGGTGTCAGAAATGGGGGTAGGTGGCTTTAAAAATGCATAATTTAAGAGTTGTAAATTAAGTCTTATCTGGGGGCAAAGTGAAGACTGTGGCCCAGAATACAGCACCTCAGACAGCTGCTCCAAAAGGCCAAGGGGGAAGGTGAACATATATGTGATTTTGGGGAAGGGGAATACATTCAATCAAACACATATTTTTTAGCAGAAGCTTTCTGCTAGTCACCAGGAACAGTTATCACGATGAGGGATTTAGTGCTTTTTGAGATATGAGGAGATACAAGAATTGGGCTCATAAAATCTCCTGAAATTAGCTATCTGAAGACCTGTTCTGCCAGTCTGTGCCACCCTACTCCCCAGCACAGAGTGCCTCATTTCTGCTCTCCACCCTGAAATCCTTTCAGAGGGTGTTGAAAATCAGCAGCTACAGCGGCATGTGATTTAATCCTTCTAGAGGTAGATGGCAAGTACCAATGACAGGTGCCAATTCGTAGTTGACACCTAGAATGAGCCTCACTCACTGAAATGTGTGGTTTGGGGAAAGAAAAGATGCGAGGCCTGGGATGAGTCTGATTCCTGCATGACTTCCTGTTCACCCACTGTTTGGAGCTGCTCTTGTGTTACAGGAAGGGGGACGCCTTCTAGGGTCCAAGAGTGGGCTCTTGTCTAATGTTCTGCAATGAATTATCTGAGGAAACACAGGTTACTGACAAGCAAAAGACTGTATGGGGAGTGGAGGAGCAGTGTAAAGGGAACCCAGGAGGACTGCTCTGCCACGTGGCTCCCAGTCTCAGGTTTTATGGTAATGAGGTTAGTTTCCAGGCTGTCTCTGGCCAGTCATCCCGCTTGGCCCCTAGTCTGATTCAGGGTCCTTCCTGGTGGCAGGTGCATCTCTGAGCCAAGATGGGGCCTAGTGTGAGGCCTTTGGGGAGACTGGCAGGACAAATCATCTCCTCTCTCCTCCTTTGGCCCCTCCTGAATTCTCCCAGTTAGTTTTCGTAGCAGCACCACTAAAACTTCTTTACTGGGACTTCCTGTGGTGAGACAACTCAGGCAAGCGGTTTTCATCTTGCCTGGCCAAGGTGGGTGGTTTTGGTCAGTGATTCCCTAATGGTTGTGCTGGGATTAATTACTAGGAGTAAAAGTTACCAGTAGAATCTAGAGATGAATCCCTCTCCCCAGGAGTTAGCTCACTGGATACATGAGGAAATATAAACAATAAGAAATAAGCTAAATATATAATGCCTTGGCTATTATTGTTCAGTTCAGTTCAGTTCAGTCGCTCAGTCGTGTCCGACTCTTTGCGACCCCATGAATTGCAGCATGCCAGGCCTCCCTGTCCATCACCAACTCCCGGAGTTCACTCAGACTCATGTCCATCGAGTCAGTGATGCCATCCAGCCATCTCATCCTCTGTCGTCCCCTTCTCCTCCTGCCCCCAATCCCTCCCAGCATCAGAGTCTTTTCCAATGAATCAACTCTTCACATGAGGTGGCCAAAGTATTGGAGTTTCAGCTTTAGCATCATTCCTTCCAAAGAACACCCAGGACTGATCTCCTTCAGAATGGACTGGTTGGATCTCCTTGCAGACCAAGGGACTCTCAAGAGTCTTCTCCAACACCACAATTCAAATTGTTCACAAGAGCTAAAATGAAAACGGAGAGTGTTGGGGCAGATTCTGACTGTGAGCCCAGCTTAGATATCAGCCAGTCTGAGCTGTGACTGCCAGCCTCAGGGCTGCTCCCAAAGGGAGAATTATGTGGGGACAGCAGGTAGGACTTCTAGGACCTCTGGTCCAGGTAGGGAAAGGGCAAAACTAAAGAACTAGTCAAACCACAGGGTATGATGTGAAAGAGTTGTTTCTTTTTTGCGTTGATATTTTCAGCTTTCCGAGGAACGTTTTCTAAAACACATTGCGAGTGACTAACTTAGAGGTGGTTTCTTTGGTTTTGGATGCTGCAGAGTACAAGAGCATGTTTGGGTTAATATAGAACCCAGCTCACTATTGAACAATTGCAGATTGCTATAGGTGATCCAGACACACAGCAAACTGTTTCCAAAAGGACAACTAGCCTGGTGGACTGGATAAAAGCAGCTCCAAAGTGAATTTATCCTGAGAAGGAAAAGCTGCCCAACTCGCCCTTTAAACGTGAAGTGGAACATCCCAGATGAAACAGCTGAGATGCTTAGTACGCAAGTCCTGCTGGGATTATCGGGCTATTCATCCACTGTGTATACCCCTTACCCAAGGCATAGTAAATGCTGTGATTAAAGGCACCCCTGTGGCACGGGGACCCCATGTAACACTGCTGCTTTGATATCAAGCAACAGTTTGAGAAGCCCTGTCAGATTTGTTGTCTCAGAGTCCCTTACAGATTTTTTACAGATGTTAAGAAATTAGAATGATTCATAAGAAAATGGGGAAAGACAAGGGGAACAGTCAAGGGTGTTGACCCTACCAAGTGGTTGTTGAGAAATGGGATGAGTAAAGCAGACATTAATAAGTTGAAACAAAGGTCTTAATGCAGCACTATTGGAGGTTGTGTGGACCAGTGGCAGCCTCCTGGTGATTCCTACTGTTTAAAGGGTCCTAAACAAACCTCTGTTTAACCCTATGCGGAAGAATTTGAACAGCTGAGAGGCAAAGATGGCAATGAGAAGCCTGATCAGAAGTCACCTGGGATGGTGGGCTGGCATATTCATCAAGGTGGAAACTGACAGAGGGGCCAGGATCTTTTGGCTCAACCCCCTACCTGGGGACCCCAAGCCGTATGCACAAGTATGAGTAAATGGCCAGTGGGGTTGAAGGAGGAGAGGATGTTTTGGGGTTTCTTGACATGGAATTCCAATGCACTGTGATTCCAAAATCTGTTGGGAAGTTCCTCATAAGATGTACAGTTAGATTGGGAGGACATGGAGATGCAGTGGTTAATGCAATTAGTGAGAGTTTGGATTAAAATTGGCATGTGAAGCAGTTATTTAATGTGAAAGGATTGCATTTCCTTTATCTGAACGTGACTTCTAGGGGTGGAAAGTTTAGGTAAAAATAAATGACAAATAAAGAGAAAGGGAAATGGTAGTTGAGAATAAAGGGATGAATAAATGGGTTATACTGTGAGAGAACTCCCATGTATTACCTTGGTGACCTGAGAGAGCCTCAGAGCAAGAGAATATTATCTCTAAGCTCATTATCTCTAATATTACACTCTAAGAGTGTACCAGCTCCTAGAATAGTGAAGCTATGTGTTTGCCAAGACCACTCCTCTCCTGCTTTTGGAACCTCACACAACTGAATGGAAGTATATAAACCCAAGTGACGTCACTCTCGGAGACATGTTGGTTGTATAATATGATGATAAACTAGACTGAAGGTTAATAAATGATCAGAATGGTACTATGCCCGTAATCAAACCTATTGGGAGGTTGAGTTAAATCCTCTTCAGGGTATAAATGGAAAATGACTGATCTGAAGAACTGGCCGTAGCTGACCATCAGACAATTGCTATGCTGAATATTTTGTATTAATCCAAGTTTATCATGATGTGCAAATAGCAGTAGATCAGGGGATGAAACAAATAATAAATTTAGTAGAAATACCTGAAAATGTATGTAATGATCTTATAGGATGGGTTAATTTTTAAAATCTATGCCTACACTGGTTCCTCCAAATGTTAGATATGTTCACACTAATCCTATTGCCGTTATCTGTCATAAATGCTTTACTAAACATAGATGTTCAGACAAATATGCTCATTTCGCTTAAGAGAGCCTTGGCCAAATGTCAGGGGGTAGACTTTGGAGAAGGCAATGGCACCCCACTCCAGTACTCTTGCCTGGAAAATCCCATGGATGGAGGAGCCTGGTGGGCTGCAGTCCATGGGGTTGCTAAGCATCAGACACGACTGAGCGACTTCACTTTGACTTTTCACTTTCATGCTTTGGAGAAGGAAATGGCAACCCACTCCAGTATTCTTGCCTGGAGAATCCCAGGGATGGGGGAGCCCGGTGGGCTGCCGTCTATGGCGTTGCACAGTCGGACACGACTGAAGCGACTTAGCAGCAGCAGCAGCGGCAGACTGTGTATTTAACTCACCCAAGGGTAGATCTGAACTTTGCCCTTATCTCCTGGGAGGTGCTCTCTAGAAAAAGTGTCTTTGTTTACCTGAGGGTGGAGGGGGAAATGGCAACTCACTCCTGTATTCTTGTCTGGGAAATCCCATGGACAGAGGAACCTGGCAGGCTACAGTCCATGGGGTCACAAGGAGTCAGACACGACTGAGCACACACCAGTTTGGGCATAAACAGGTAGTCTAACAGGGCGATTTATGATGGGGGCTTCGGGCTACACGATATCTGCTATACCTCTGGAGGGTCTACACCCCTGTGTGCAGTCAACGATGTCTCCACAGTAAAAACTGGATATCAGGGCTTGGATGAACGTCCCTGGCTGGCCGAATTCCCTGTGTGTTGTCACAAATCATTGCCAGGAAAGTTGAAACTGTTCATGACTCCTTGGTGACAGGACAACCGAAAGCTCCATGTTTAGAAACCTCCTGAAGCCCCATGTATCTCTTCCTTTGGCTAATTTTAATCTGTATCCTTTGTTCTTTCACTGCAGTAAACAGTAACCACAATTATTATGGCTCTTAGTACATTCTTCTAGTGAGTTATTGAGCCCAAGTGTGGTCTTAGAAACCTCTCAACCCTGAAGTCGATGTCGGAAATAGGGACATTCCTGGGGACTGTACCCCCTAACCTCACAGGTGGATTTTAAAATTTTATTCTTGTACCCAGCAACACCATCCACTTTCAAATATGTCTCTGCTAGACACGTTATCCTTTAAATAGTTCCTTAGATGCCATTACAACTATGGTATAATATGTAGTAAAGCACCATTATGATGTTAATACAGATGTATGTGAATTAAAAAGTGACTCTAAATGCTTAGTAACCAATTTACTTCACATTAATAATTCAGCTATTTTTATTTGTTTCTAAACAAAAATCAAAGAGGACCCAGTCCACAGAGTAATTGTAATAGCATGCAAAATTTTTATTAAACCACAATAAAATCTTAAGTTCTTGGCTTATGAAAGTCACTCAGAGTCATTTCCTTTTTTCCTATCACGCTTCTTCTTTTTGAAATTTTCTCTCAAACTGAGAGAAACCGACACACCCTTCCATCCTATGTCTCATCCTGGGCAAAAAGAGAAGACATTACTCGGTGTCCTAAAATGCTAGTCATTTTAACTGGAAATCTAACCCAGCCCTAACTGGAATACTATGTATTCTATTCCACCTGTTTCAAATAAGTGCAGCAAAATGATCAGAGCTAAACTAAAAAGAAAGAAAATGGCAGAGCATGCTACACAAACAATTTTAGACATTTTCACACTTGACAATGCTGGATATTTGTGCTTCACCAAGCACTTTATAAGGCAATATACTTGGCTCCCATTTGGTAGCTGGCAAAAACCAAAACAAAATGAAGCAACCCGCCCCCACCCCCACTCCCTGCAATGCAACAAAACGAGTGGCAGGGCTTGTTTAATAAAAAGAACTTATTCAGAGTCACGGAGGAAATCACGAGGAGCGCCAGGTTCAGAGCCAGTCCCCTGGGCAGTGCTTTTCTCTCTTCCATTTTTGCTGTCTTGACATTGGATTTCAGTTGTGGTTATTTAACTTACCAGCTGATCGTGGATTCAGCTTCCTCAGAGTGTCGGGCACTTTGTTACAGATTCAGTGCTCTCTCTCTTAACTCTCCTTGTATTGGTTTCCCTCTGTCGGCACTAGAAAGAAGATAAAATCATCTGCTGATGGTTTGTGAGCAAAACGATTGTTTATTTTAAGAAGAATTTGAAAAATGATAGATGAGTTTGAGAAACATTTCTATTTCAAAAGACAGTGTTTTCAAACTTGTTGATTCCCAGTTTTTACCTAAGTGGTATTACAATAAAATAATTTTTAATATGAGAGTGTCTGACTCTTTGTGACCCCATGAACTGTAGCCTGCCAGTTTCCTCTGTCCATGGGATTCTCCAGGCAAGAATACTGAAGTGAGTAGCCATTCCCTTCTCCAGGGAATCTTCCTGACCCAGGGATTGAATGGGTCTCCTGCGTTGCAGGAGGATTCTTTACTGTCTGAGCCACCAGGGAAGCCCTATAAAAGTTATGCAATAAATACGAAATAAGTATCAGTCAGTCAGTCAGTTCAGCTGTGCAGTCGTGTCCGACTCTTTGCAGTACCATGAATTGCAGCACACCTGTCTATCACTAACTCCCGGAGTTCACTCAGACTCATGTCCATCGAGTCAGTGATGCCATCCAGCCATCTCATCCTCTGTCGTCCCCTTCTCCTCCTGCCCCCAATCCTTCCCAGCATCAGAGTCTTTTCCAATGAGTCAGCTCTTTGCATGAGGTGGCCAAAGTACTGGCGTTTCAGCTTTAGCATCATTCCTTCCAAAAAACACCCAGGACTGATCTCTTTTAGAATGGACTGGTTGCATCTCCTTGCAGTCCAAGGGACTCTCAAGAGTCTTCTCCAACACCACAGTTCAAAAGCATCAATTCTTCAGCGCTCAGCCTTCTTCACAGTCCAACTCACACATCCATACATGACTACTGGAAAAACCATAGCCTTGACTAGATGGACCTTTAGTATATATACTAAAATAATTTTAAAATGTACGCAGTTAATTTTTTAACACTTACAACCCTTACAGAAATATGGAGCAAATAGATAGCTCAAATTATATACCCCTCAAAAAGGCTTTTCCAAAAAGGAAATTTAGAATATCGTCTTGACATTCATGTGGTTGGTGATTTTTTTTTTTTTCTGGAAAGGAATCCCCTTTGTGAAATAACTGTGAGTACTACAGCTGTGACGTTTGTATATCTGGTGAGCATTTACTCCTGGGTGCTGTGTGATGACTCAGTTTTCCCCTTTTCTCTAGTGACACTCTAAACAAACATTATTTGCATGTTTGTTCTTCTTGTGGCGCAAAACACATTATAAGCTTACCAAGGGCACCTCAGTTCTTTTCACATTAGTTCATGAATATCAGGAAGAATTTACTCAATGCCAGTGAGATTCCAAAGTCTCCTGACTATACTTGATGATAAGTTGTTTGTTCACACGGTCTAGAATTTACCTGAGTTAATTTTTTTTGATATTCGTCAAAATGCAAACACAGAAAGTAAAACTCTTAGAGGTAAGCCAGGGAGAACAAAGATGATGCCCCTTGAATCCATGAACCTGGCTTGAGAACTGCTCTTAAAGATGAATGTGCATTTTGACTTAATAATACATCATCTACTAATAGTTATCATCATGAGGTAATTTAAATATTTCACTGAGTTGTTATAAGAATTAAATAGCAAAGTGAAAATATTTGTGTATTATAAAGCATTATAAGTATGTGTTTATTTTTTCTGCTTCTTTCAGTGGTGTCCCCTAGAGTGATACAGATTCTTAGGGATTAAGAGGCATGTTATTTTTTGTTGGGAGGAGGGGTTCACAATTTGTGGAACACTGGGCTTTACTTATAAGCTATGTCCTTCTGTGGGATGGGAGGGATTACAGCCCTTAAGTGATGAGGCCATGAGTAGAGTGGTGATGGCAGGGACCAAGGGCAGGCTTCTCCAGGCCCCCTGAGAGCACCAGTACCTGCTGCACATCCCTGTCGGGATGCTGAAAGGATGCTGGTAAAGATGGGAGACTGAGTGTGAAGGTCTGATTCCTTCCTCAATTTTCTGTACCCACTTCAACTTCCAGTTCCACTGAGGTACAAGGAGCCCCAATAATGACCCCTGTTGGGCATCTCGCCTGCCCTGAGCCACTGGGCCTCAGAGATTTGATTTGAATTAGGAAAATAAAAATATGTGACACTTTTTGCATTCAAACATTGCATCCCAAACTCATACTGGTTGCAATTATTTATTAACTTTATTTTTCGTTTGTTTATAAAGATTTAAAACATTTAAATTTGAAAAGTAGAGAAAAACATAAAAAATAAAATTGCCTGTAAACTAACCACTTGGAGATATCCAATCTTCAATATTTTTTAGAGATTGTACTGTGTGTATTTAATACATATATAGTCACAGAGTGAGATTGTACTATGAATAGTCTCTATCCTAGTTTATATTTAACAAATGTGTTTCCTTACATCATATAAATTCTTCATAAAAGCCATTTAAATTCTACATGATACTCTTTCTTTCTTTGGCTGCCCTGGGTCTCGGTTGTAGCAGATGGGTTCTAGTTCTCTGATCAGGGATTGAACCTGGGCCCCCAGCGTTGGGACCTCCGAGTCTTAGCCACTGGACCTCCTGGGAAGTCCCTGCTGCATGCTATTCTAGTTTATGGAAGTGCTTTAGGTGATTTAACTGATTCTTTGTTTTTAGAAAGTTAGATTGCTTCTGGTTTTTGGCTCTGTTAAATACTATTGTTAATGACTATCCTCATATAAATTTATGTTCCTATCTTGTTTCCTCAGACCTCGAAGTGATTCTCTCTTAAATTATTTCCAATGCAGTATTTCCTTTTATTTTTTAGAAGCTTGTCTTGCGTTTGCTTAAATACACTCTAAATCCAAAAATATTTCTTCAGAGAGCCTTCATTACTTCACAACATTTTCTCCTCACAGTCATTCCTGAAGACCTTTGCTTTGAGATGGCAGAGGACTGTCCACTAGGCAAATTAGCAAGATTAGGGCAACTCCAATTCAGCCACTTAAATGAAAGAGTTTCCTTTATTCATCCAAAATTAAACTTAATGTTGATTATTTTTGTGATGTTGTTTCCACATCTGACCATTCCGAACTCTAGCTGAAATCACAGGATCTACTGGTTTGCACAAAACTGCCTTCAGCAAAATTATAGAAAAGTAGGAAGCTATGACTCTGGAAGTAATAGCAAGATGGTGCTTCATCATCATGTGCTTACCGGTTGTTGCTTTTCACTCTTTCCTGGAGCTGTGCGTGTGTGTGTGTGTGTGTGCATGTGTACGTGTGCACACATTTGTGTTTTATGTGCATGTGTGATGGGGGCCCTGGTAGAGAGGAGCTTCCTGTACGTGTTTTAGTTACCCAGAGTCCCAAACTGTCTGAGGCAGTACCAGGCAGTCTGTAATGCTGGGTATCTGAAAGCATAAAGGATCCTCAGTACAGAGCCAGTGTAGATATGCCCTACCCTAAAACTCTATCCTCCTCTGATGCTCCATTCTTAGTGCTGAATTTATGATTTTCCTAAGAGTTGCAAGTTCAATTCACAATGAAATAGAAGATGCAACTCAAGGGTATTATGACCATAACAAAAGAAAGCTGCCTGCCCTCCCTGCCCCGGGGCTGCTCTGCTGCGACAGAAATAGTGGCTTGTAAAGGACGATTGTGCTTAGAAGATGTGTTTCTCCACCCTTGTCAGGCTCAGCCCACTTCAGCCCAAGCCCAGCTTCCCTGTGGTTTGAGCGAATGGTGCATTCTCCTGGCTTCTGATGGAAAGTAACAGGCACTTTGGTTTTAGGAATCAGATCAAGAGTGATTCTCTTTGAAGCTCTCACAAAACCGGCAAGAATTTCACACCATTTTGAGTGCTGCAGGTGAAGAATTTAACAGCTGGTGGGAGTGCAAATTAGAGCCAATTATAATTTGATTGACCTGCCTTGACAATAAAACTGTCTTCCCTAATTTAAAACGCCTAGCAGGATCCTCTCAGCACTGGAAAGGTGGTGGATTCAAACGACGACGAGCAGCTCAAACTAGGAAATTCTTTAACAACGCTGTGACAGTAATAAAGATTTATTTATATAGCCCAGTTTTTTCCTCTTGGATTGAAATGACTGTGCAGACTGAGGGACAGGACATTATGTACAGAGATGAAAAGGGACTGGGCTTGGCAGAAATGCCTCTTGAAGATGGTGACTGCAGAAATAGAAAATGCATGAAAATTTTGGAAAGTAGTGAAGAAAGGGGGGGGGGGTGTCTGGGTTCCTAAGTCTGATGCCAGTTGTCATAATATTTTTGAAGAAGTCAAATGCAGAATTGAAAAGCATATTCTCTGGAACTGCTTAAAGTGACATAATGAGAAATCCTTTTTTCTTCCTGTGCTTTATTTTGGAGGCTAATTTATTGTCACCTTATTCAAACAGGTCAAAGGAGGCTTTGAACTCTGGCTCAGACGCAACCTGATCGTTCGCTTCCACGTATTCCCATTAGCTCTGGTTTATTTAACTAGTCAAGCTTTATAAGGAAAGAAATGGGTTGCTCTGCATTTTTCATTTGCCTTGAGTCAGGCCTCGGGATCATTTTTGTTGTCCTTCCATCCTGATGCCTGTGATCTCATGCCCCAGCCTCCCATCTTGGAAGCCAGTGCTCACCACCAAGCAGAGATTAAATGATCTGCTTTCCAGCCCCACTTCTGCCACAGAAGGCCTGCTCGATCTTGGGCACGTCATCCAGTAGTCATGTACGCATGTGAGAGCTCGATAGTAAAGAAGGCTGAGCACTGAAGAACTGATGCTTTTGAATTGCGGTATTGGAGAACACTCTTGGGAGTCCCTTGGACAGCATGGAGATCAAACCAGTCAACCTTAAAGGAGATCAACCCTGGATATTCACTGGAAGGACTGATGCTGAACCTGAAGGTCCAGTACTTTGGCCACCTGAGGAGAAGAACTGACTCATTGGAAAAGCCCCTGATGCTTGGAAAGATTGAAGGCTGGAGGAGAAGGGGATGACAGAAGATGAGGTGGTTGGATGGCATCACTGCCTCAGTGAACATGAGTTTGAGCAAACTCTGGTAGATAGTGGAGGACAGGGAAGCCTGGCGTGCTTCAGTCCATGGTGTTGCAAAGAGTCAGACATGACCGACAAACAACAACAACGAGAACATCACCCTTTTGGTCTTGGATCTTTATCTACAAAATGGAAATAGTAAAACTTCCCTCATGGAGTATTGTGGGGATAGTTGAGATATGACGAAGGTTTTCTCCCTGACCAAACCCTGGCCAGGTGCCCCTGTGCTCTCCTCCTGACTAGATTGGACCTTGGCTTATAAAAACTTGAGCAAACACTGATCGTTTCTAACAGCTTAAGGCTGATCCCTAGGCTGACACTAGCCTCCATGAAGGTATCTGCCTGAGAAAACTCAAGACTCCCCAAAGAATCTACTGTTTGTTCAGCCAACATCTGAAGATGGGGCCCCTGCCCCCCAACCTCTGTGGGAAAACTAGGAGCCCGACTTTGATAAGCACCAGTGAGCAAACCCAGATGGGTTCAGACCAAACCCCTCTTCCTGCTTTTTGTACTTTTTGTTTCCCTGACCCCGCTGAGGCCCTGCTCACCCCCTCACTCCTCCCTTGAAAACACCCAGTCACTTTTGTACAAGTCAGTTAAGTTGAGTTAAATTCAGTTCACCCTGAATTCTTTTCCCAATTGCAACAGTATGAAAACGTGTGCTAGTTGCTCAGGCGTGTCTGACTCTGTAACCCATGTCTGTAGCCGGCCAGGCTCCTCCATGGGATTCTGCAGGCAAGAATACTGGAGTGGATGGCCATTTCCTTCTCCAGGGGATCTTCTTGACCCAGTGATTGAACCCGCCGTCTCCTGCATTGGCAGGCAGATTCTTTACCACTGAGCCACCTGGGAAACCGTATCAGTTTGGCTACAATCCGAATTTTACTGCTTTCAGTTTTCTGAAAGTTGTCAAAGGGAACAGGAGCCTGAGTTCCAAACAATCAACATACAAACTTCTGGCTTATCGGGTTGTAAACAGTATATTGAATATAACCAGCTTTTGTCTTAATGGCCATGAACTGTCAGGAGGCTTCTATTTAAGGGGGCAAGTAAAGTGCATAGGCTTTAAGACAGTGCTCTCTCTCCTTTTTTAAGGTTAATTCTGGATGAGGAGCAGGGTTTCTGAATGTTTAGTCTTTATAAAATGAGACCTTTCTTCTCTTATTATTAATGTGGCTTCCAGGATCACTTCCTACTAGAAAAAATTACTACTAATAAAGATCTATGTGGTGGTGATTGTTTGTATCCTTGTACACATCCATGAAACTGAAATTTCTTGTGGGTAACACACCTGGTTGAAAAAAAATTACCTAAAGGAGTATTAAATGGCAGGCAAGGATCCCAGTAACCAGGTCCTGGAGTGTAGCCAACCCCCAAGCAATGAAACGATGATTTCTGCAAGCAGGCTTGAATGCAGTGGATCTGGGCAGATGATGAAGGGGAGCAGGATGCTTCAGCAGCTGCTGTCTGGTGAGCTGAGACGGGGCATGCACAAGGTGGGCAGACAGATGCTGTAATGACCCACTGAAGAATAACCGCATGCAATACAACATAGCTGTGAAACGTGGGGAAACAATGGCAGCAGATGGACGAAAACCTGGCTCACAGCAAGCAGGGAGAGGCGGCTCATTTATAGCAAAAAACTCTGTGTGGCTCAGGGAGGGACAGGAATCTAGACTCATACCAAGCCTGTAAGCAGCAACAGGCCTTGTAAGCAGCATTCATCCTTTTCAAATATTTGTGGATTGCTTGCTGTGTACACCACCCTGGGCCAGGTGCCACAGGAGCACGGGGGTGAAGGCAGGTTTACTGACTTCAAGGAGTTGAGAGTCCAGTGGACATTCAGTGGGCTTCCACTTATATGATTGTTGTTGTTGTCCAGTCACTGAGTCGTGTCCCATTCTTTGCGACCACGTGGACTGCAGCACACCAGGCTTCCATTTGGGAATTAAGTTCCTGATATCACTGGCATTGAACATTCTTCAAAATCTGGTTCTTCTCTCCGTAGATCTTATATGGCATAACTTCAAAACCAAAGGAGAGGGACATTCAGAGGAGTGTGTGTGCTAAGTCATTTCAGTTGTGTCCAACTCTTGGCGACTGTATGGACCATAGCCCTCCAGGCTCCTCTGTCCATCGGATTCTCTAGGCAAGAATACTGGAGGGGGTTGCCATGCCCTCCTCCAGGGGATCTTCCTGACCCAGGGATCAAACACGTGTCTCTGTGTCCTGCATTGGCAGGCGTGTTCTTCACCACTAGCGCCCCCTGGGAATAGAGGTTGCTAAGAAGAGCTGAGGAGTCACATCTCAGCATTTCTGTGCTGAGATTGTCCAATAGCTTGGGGTGAATGAAACTTCTTCAGTTTATAGGCACTCTGCACAGGGCCACCTGCTGTTGAATATATTGTAGGGAGGATGACCAGTCCTTATCTGAATTTTAGCTTTATTCAAACGATATCTGTGCAAGAAAGGCCACTGTGGTTTTCAAATAGAAAGAGCAGTCCCATTCTGTGCATCTGTACACACACACACACACACACACACACACACACACATGCATCCTGGATTACACATTGTATACTTTGGTTCTTGGGTGAACATTCTTCATTGCCATCACCATTGCCATCACTACTGGGTTGGCAACTAAAAGTAGCTAAAAAGCAGTTGAGTACTTTTAATTCTGGACAGAAGTTATTTTCCATTGTTTGTAACGGGGAATGAAATGCAATGTGAGTTTTGCTTAAATATGGACAAATTTTGTGGACTCTGGTTAGAATAGTATGCAAGGGGTTATGCTATGAAGTTGTTGCTCCCCTCCTCCTCGTGTTTTTCCACACTGGAGCAGGCTGGCCTGGCTTGGAATAGCTTGGCTTTAGCCTACAGAGAAGGGAACAGAGACAACAGCCTATGAATCAATTATTAAAATAGCTGCACATTGGCATCTTCTCGTTTGGCACATTTAGTCTTGACTCTGTTACCACATCATGACCAGTTTGATCATCCCCAGAAAAAGCAAATATAATGATGTAGATTCTTCAAGGCATACACATATAGCTTTATAGCCACATCCTAGGATACATACCACTAGTCTGCATTTCCACTAACGTCTGCCTGGAGGTGTTGTCTGTGTAAAAACAAGATAGAAACTTATAATCAAGAATAGTTCTAATTATGAACAATTTAAATACAAACTAACAGAATGTGCCTAATATCTTCATCTTACACAAAATAGGACAGAGACAACCAAAATGATTTATGAATTTGCCTTTGTCACGTAAGAATCAGTTTGACAGTGTCAAATGCTGGATATAGAGCATTAGAAAATCTTGTATGCTGTAGGTAGGAATGTACAATCAGTTTGGAGAACAATTGGGAAATACCTAAAGAAAGCTGAGGTCTTCCCTGGAGGCTCAGTGGTAAAGAATCTACCTGCCAAAGCAGGAGACACAAGAGACTCAGGTTTGACCCCTGCATTAGGAAGATCCCCTGGAGAAGGAAATGGCAACCCACTCCAGTATTCTTGCCTGGGAAGTCTCATGGACAGAGGAGCCTTGTGGGCTACAGTTCAAGGAGTTGCAAAACAATCGGACATGACTTGGGGACTAAACAAAAACAACAAAGAAAGCTGCAGATATGTAAACCTTATACGTTAAAAATGCATTCCTTAACATGTGTTATGCGTTCTTAGTATATCAGTTCAGTTCAGTCGCTCAGTTGTGTTCGACTCTTTGTGACCCCATGAACCGCAGCACGCCAGGCCTCCCTGTCCATCACCAACTTCCGGAGTCCACCCAAACCCATGTCCATTGTGTTGGTGATGCCATCCAACCATCTTATCCTCTGTCATCCGCTTCTCCTCCTGCCCTCAGCTTTCCCAGCATCAGGGACTTTTCAAATGAGTCAGCTCTCTGCATCAGGTGGCCAAAGTATTAGAGTTTCGGCTTCAACATCAGTCCTTCCAATGAACATCCAGGACTGATCTCCTTTAGGATGGACTGGTTGGATCTCCTTGCAGTCCAAGGGACTCTCAAGAGTCTTCTCCAACACCACAGTTCAAAAGCATCAATTCTTCAGCACTCAGCTTTCTTTATAGTCCAACTCTCACATCCATACATGACTACTGGAAAAACCATAGCCTTGACTAGACGGACCTTTGTTGGCAAAGTAATGTCTCTGCTTTTTAATATGCTGTCTAGGTTGGTCATAACTTTTCTTCCAAGGAGTAAGCATCTTTTAATTTCATGGCTGCAGTTACCATCTGCAGTGATTTTGGAACCCACAAAAATAAAGTCTGACACTGTTTCCCCATCTATTTGCCATGAAGTGATGGGACCAGATGCCATGATCTTCGTTTTCTGAATGTTGAGCTTTAAGCCAACTTTTTCACTCTCTTCTTTCACTTTCATCAAGAGGCTCTTTAGTTCCTCTTCACTTTCTGCCATAAGGGTGGTGTCATCTGCATATCTGAGGTTATTGAGATTTCTCCTGGCAATCTTGGTTCCAGCTTGTGCTTCTTCCAGCTCAGCGTTTCTCATGATGTACTCTGCAAAGAAGTTAAATAAGCAGGGTGACAATATACAGCCTTGACGTACTCCTTTCCTGATTTGGAACCAGTCTGTTGTTCCATGTCCAGTTCTAACTGTTGCTTCCTGACCTGCATATAGGTTTCTCAAGAGGCAGATCAGGTGGTCTGGTAGTCCCATCTCTTTCAGAATTGTCCACAGTTTATTGTGATCCACACAGTCGAAGGCTTTGGCATAATCAATAAAGCAGAAATAGATATTTTTCTGGAACTCTCTTGCTTTCTTGATGATCCAGTGGATGTTGGCAATTTGATCTCTGGTTCCTGTGCCTTTTCTAAAACCAGCTTGAACATCTGGAATTTCATGGTTCACATATTGCTTAAGCCTGGCTTGGAGAATTCTGAGCATTACTTTACTAGCATGTGAGATGAGTGCAATTATGCAGTAGTTTGAGCATTCTTTTGCATTACCTTTCTTTGGGATTGGAATGAAAACTGACCTTTTCCAGTCCTGTGGCCACTGCTGAGTTTTCCAAATTTGCTGACATATTGAGTGCAGCACTTTCACAGCATCATCTTTTAGAATTTGAAATAGCACAACTGGAATTCCATCACCTCCACTAGCTTTGTTCGTAGTTCTGCTTCCTAAGGCCCACCTGACTCACATTGCAGGATGTCCGGCTCTAGGTGAGTGTGAGTGATCTAATTATACAAATTTAAGGGAATTTGTACAGCTATCACCACAATCCAAGTTTAAATGTTTCCGTTATTCCAAAGGTTCTCTACGAGATGTTTGCCATCAATATCTGCTTCCACCCTGCCCCAAGCCCATGAGATCATTGATTTTCTTTCTGTTAGTATAGCTTTGCCTTTTCCAGACCATATATATTAATAGAATTATATAATATGTTGTTTTTTCCCTCCCTGTCTGGCTTCTTTTAATTAGCACACTGTTTTTGAGGACTATTCATTTGCCTGGAGAATCCCATGGACAGAGGAGCCTGGTGGGCTGCAGTCCATGGGGTCGCGAAGAGTCGGACACAACTGAGCAACTTCACTTTCACTTTTCGCTTTCATGCATTGGAGAAGGAAATGGCAACCCACTCCAGTGTTCTTGCCTGGAGACTCCCAGGGACGGAAGAGCCTGGTGGGCTGCTGTCTATGGGGTCGCACAGAGTTGGACACGACTGAAGCGACTTAGCAGCAGCAGCAGCAGCATGTTGCATATTATCAGTAGTTTATTGCTCCTTTTAACCACTAAACAGTATTACATTGTATGGATAACCATATTTTGTAAATCCATTTGCCAGTTGACTGCAGTTTGGATGTTTTTTGTTTTTTTTTTCTTCTAGTTTCTGGGTGTTATGAATAACTCTAGTATAAATAGCAGCAGCAGCAGCAGTATAAACAACCTTTGTGTGGACATGTTTTCATTTTTCTTTGGTGGATAGTTTGGGGTGAAATTGCTGAGTTATATAGTAAGTGGATCTTTAAGCTACCAAACTGTTTCTCAAAGATACTGCCCCAGTTTATATTCCCATCAGCAGTGTATGCAGTTTCCAGCTTCTCCACTTCCTTATCAACACTTAATAGTGTCAGTCTACCTGATTTTAGCCATTCTTATAGTGATTTTATAGAGGTATCTCAGTGTGTTTTTAATTTGCATTTTCTTAATGACATGATTTTGAACATTTTTAAATGTGCTTATTTTCCATTTCTATATAACATTGGAGAAGTATCTTTGCAAGCCCTTAGGATCTCCTCCACAAACGTGTAGTTTCCCTGTCAGCCAGGAAAGTGAGGACGGGAGATTGTCTTAGTCCTTTTATGATGCTCTCAGTTCTAGCGTCTCCCTATTACACTGTTGGCTGGTTGGCTGCTCACCTTAAAGTTGGTCTAAAAAAGCTGCAGCTTTTTATAGTCTATCCCAAATGAAATCTGCCATTTTTAGCTGTGACTGTTCCTGGTGTTTGCCACCCCCCTGCCTCCATCTCTGCCCCAAGGCCAATCAATCTCCTTTGACAGCAAAGTTGTTTCTTCATTACAGCTTGCCCAAGTTGGTATGGCTGTAATTTTGCCCAGCTGAGCCGGGGGAGGCAAGTATAGGAGCAGCCCCAGAGAAAGGATATAGAGTCTCATGTGCTTTCATTTCTGTGTTTCAGAGTAAATGTTTCTTAATTTTCTGCCTTTGGTAGGTGTCTACATGCTGAAACAATTTTTTTTTAGGCTGTCTTGCCCATTTTTAGGCTTCATGAAAGGGAATCACGTGATCTCTTCATGTAGCAATTACTAGAAGATCAAATCTGTTTTCAAAGCAGATTTGTTAGAGAGTGCTATTGCTACTGCTAAGTCACTTCAGTCATGTCTGACTGTGTGCGACCCCATAGACAGCAGCCCACCAGGCTCTGCCATCCCTGGGATTCTCCAGGCAAGAACACTGTAGTGGGTTGCCATTTCCTTCTCCAATGCATGAAAGTGAAAAGTGAAAGGGAAGTCGCTCAGTCGTGTCTGACTCTTCGCGACCCCATGGACTGCAGCCTACTAGGCTCCTCCGTCCATGGGGTTTTCCAGGCAAGAGTACTGGAGTGGGTTGCCATTGCCTTTTCCTTTTAGAGAGTAGTGCTCAATAAATATGTTTTGAGCATAGTTAACTGAAAGGCAGATTTTGTGCTGAAGAGCCTCCAGAGAGCGATAAACTCTGCATCTCAGGATACCAGATGATTCTGGGAGCTCCATAAATGTTTGTTGAATGAGAAAATGATCTGAAGCAACAACCAATTTGCTTTGCTTTTATAAGAGCGAGAAATTGGAGAGGACTAACCCCAAAATTCCTCTGAAGCTTTGTTTTGATAATAAATATTGATTTACCTGAGGCCTTGTATTAGATTCAGCTAAGATAATAGATAATAAAAATCCCTTTCTCTTCTTGTGGCTCAACAGGTAAAGAATCTGCCTGCAATTCGGGAAACCTGGCTTCGATCCCCGCGTTGGGAAGATCTCCTGGAGAAGGGAAAGGCTACCCACTCCAGTATTCTGGCCTGGAGGTTTCCATGAACTGTATAGTCCATGGGGTCACAAAGAGTCGGACAGGACTGAGCGACTTTCACTTTCACTTTCAAGATAATAAAAATCCCTTTCTCTTCTATATCTTAAGAAATGCTTTTCAGAAGTTAATACCACTTAAAAAAATGTCAATAAAAAAGCAAGTAGAAAGATTACAATCTAGGTAACATTTCCCTGTGATATCTTACGCCCCTTTCTAGTTCAGACTTCTGCACAAGCTCATTAGAAGGTTTGATGTGTTCAGAGGACACATTAACTGGATGTTTAATTTTCAAATGTTTCTGGGCTTCCTCTGTGGTCCAGTGGTTAAGAATCTACCTGCCAATGCAGGGTACACTGGTTCGATCTCTTGTCCAGGAAGATCCCACAGGGGCATCGAAGCCAGTGTATCACAACTACTGAAGCCCCTCTGTCTCGAGCCCATGCTCTGCAAAAAGAGAAGCTGCTGCAACGAGAAGCCCGCCCACCACAACTAGAGAGTAGCCCCCACTCACTGCAGCTAGAGAAAAGCCTGAGAGCAGCTACGAAGACCAAGTGCTGCCAAAAATAATTTCCTAATTTGAAGATCTCACAATGCAGCCTCATTGCCCCAAGGCAGCCATAGCTGCAGCCCCTCCAGATAAAGAAGCTCTGCTCTCCAGTTTGCCTGCATTCTGGCCTAGCCCGACCTGATTCCCTTTTCATACAATGACCCTGCCCATGATTTCATAACTTTTGGGACTATGGCCTCGAAGGCTGGACTGCTACCAGGATGAGAAGCTGGTAATCAGTAGAGGATTATATTGTATGTATTTGTCATGAAAGAACTTGGGTCAGGAAGAAAGCACTGACCTCATGGACTGTAGCCGGCCAGGCTCCTCCATCCATGGAATTCTCCAGGCAAGAATACTGGAGTGGATTGCCATGCCCTCTTTCAGGGAATCTTCCCAACCCAGGGATTGAACCCAGGTCTCCCACACTGCGGGTGGAATCTTTACCATCTGAGCTACCAGGGAAGCCATTTGAACCCACGGTGGAGGACCATTTTGTAGCCAGAGTATATACCATGACATCAACTAAAAGTGAATTGAAATGATATAGATGCCACTCATTCATTCATTCATTTATTTATTCACAGAATATTTATGGACTGAGTGGATCTGATTCACCATTGTCTCCCTTCAAGACCAGGTCAATTCTGTTTTTTTCTTTTTCTATTAATAAATTTCTTTTTAATTGGAGGATAATTGCTTCACAACATTGTGTTGATTTTTGCCATATATATCAACGTGACAAATCAGTTTTTTATGTATAACAAGCATAATATTATAAATGTTCCATACATAATACAAGAAGTGTTCCATACATATACTGTGAATAAATGAGTAAGTAAATGACTCACATTCACTTTATTTCGTATCTCTGGAAAATTAGTAACTTACTTCCTCAATCTCTCTCCTCCCAGCAGTCTTCAAATTTCAATCTTAATTGATTTAAAATTGGTATTTAGTGGTATTAAATAAGACTTTGATACTTCATTAATGAAAATAAAGGGGAAACAAAAGCTCCCCAAATATTGAAATTTTACTTGTAATCAAAACTGAGCAGTCTGTGTGTCATAAGGCAGAAAAACCCAGACTGGTGGAACCAGGTAGCTTTTTGTGATAGAGGACTGTTCAGCCTTCCAGTTTCTGCATGAAACTGGGGAGAGTAATATGAGAGGCCAGAGTGGGCTCTTTCCTTGAGAAGCATGTTAATCCTGTAGTAACTAAGACCAGAGACCATGCAAAATACAAACCAATCTAAAATTGACTAGGTTTACAAAAATCTGTGTGGCTTCCCACGTGGCGCAGTGGTGAAGAATCCACTTGGCAATGCAGGAGATGCAAGAGACATGAGTTTGATCCCTGGGTTGGGACGATCCTCTGGAGAAGGGAATGGCAGCCCACTCCAGTATTCTACACTGGAAAATTCCATGGATAGAGGAGCCTTGCGGGCTACAGTCCACGAGGTTGCAAAGAGTCAGACCTGACACACAGAAGATCTATAAATACCAAGGAAAACAGATTTTAAATTTAAGAGCTTTTTCCTTTTTCCTCTCATAATATATTGTGGTCAGAAGCTGGTAGTATAGGCTCATGCTCTGATAATTCTGCTCTGGGAGGCAAGATTCTCCAGAGAGAGAGAGAAAGAATTGGGAGCACTTCAGAGAAAAGTCTGGGACTCTGCCACCCAGCTCCCTGGCCCTGGGAGGGTCCATGGCAGATGTTTGGAATGAGGCAGCTTGCTGGTCCCCTAGCAGCACTCTTATAAAGTCAGCTCTGGTAAGTGATATTCTTGATGCTTGATGTTTTGCCAGAAGTTAGAATATTGCTTTTCTCTTAAATGTACACATGCTGCTTAGAAGCTGCCGTATCTCTAGAATTACAGATATCCCAGCAACAACGTTCAAACAACAAGTAAGGTATATTGCCAATCCAAGCACGTGTCAATCTTGGGACTCAAGGAGACAGGGGAGTGTCATAAAGAAAACATTGCCTCAGAAATCAGGAAGCCTGGGCCCTATCTTTGACTTGGTGTGACTTAAGCAAAGGGGCTTAACTTGGCTGGAGCACTTCTCTTCTTGACGGGATACCCTAGCCCCCACCTAACTGCTGCTGTCTCCATAAATCCCAAAGGAAAATGCTTCCAGAGCTGCAAGAACCGTCTCTCGGCCAAGATATTAGACTCCAGTCTGTATAAGAGATCCTGGTATGTAAATAGAACTAGAAATGTCCTCAAGTGGAGAATACTGTTACAGAATTTAAAAAAAAAAAAAAAAGAAAAGCCATTTGTAATTTGCAGCAAGAAAAGGCTTGTAAAACGAGTCAACATGCACGAGTTCTAAAATGAATAAGACTGCCGTTCGCTGACTATGAATATCTGAATACGGTGCTTCTTTCTAATTGCTTCACTTGCCACAGAGAGAAATAAAATTGTGAGAGTGTGAAGTGTATAAAGGATTCTACCACTCTCTCGGGGCTCAGAGACCCACAGATTGGAGAAAGTAAGTAAGTGCCTTTCTGACCATTGAATTCCTCACTCTTATTGCAAGTTAGAAAGCTCTAAGGGGGTGTTTAATGAAACCAGTCTGCACTTTTGAAAAAGAGAAGGGAAACAGCTGGGAAGACAGCGTCACCTAGTGTCCATGCAAAAACTCCCTGGCGATCATCTTTGCGGTAATTGGCCACAGTGACTTCTATGAAGTAGGGCAAAGAAAATAAATCCATCAAAGCTGACTGAATAACAGAGAGAATTGCCAGGTGAAAGCATTTTTGACTCTTGATGCCTTCAAAAGCCAGGAAACTTAATCCTGGCCTTATGTTTCTTTCTTCGTGCCCAAAAGGCAGCCAAGCTCGTCACTAAACCAAGGGAGGTGAAGCAGGTCACTAAGTTGATAATGTAGTTGGTAACTGGTTTTCATTTTTTCTCCGCATCCTGGCAGCGGGAGATAGGCAGCTTGTTATAACTTAGAGGGGGCTCCTGGAAAGCCTGCTTGCTGGGTGTATTTCTGTAGGCGTGGGCTCGCTGGGAATATTATTACCTCATGGAGTCAGGGATTTAATAGCATTTCTTCCACTTCATTCAGCACAGCACTGAGTTACAGTGACTCCGGCTCCAGCACATTACAGACGCGCACTGTTCCCAATAGCATCCCATCTTCACGGTCCCATGTGGGTCCCCGCCACGCTGCCTGCCTCGTGTACCCCACGCACTCCAGTCTCACAGTTCCAGGCGATCTGGCCGGAGTGTCCACCACCTTCCCCACCAAACTGGCATGCACCTCTCTTTCCCGACCCTCTCTCCCTTTCCTTCTCCTCCCTCTGCTCTATCATAATAACTGTCGTAGTGGAGGACCTACCTTGTGACAGGCCATTGTATCAGAATTTGTCATTTGAGATATTTGTGACTGTCTGGCGGGTTAGGAGACTGTGGCTCTGGGCTGCTCCCTGCCCTCCCCGGCTTCTGGTCTCCTGGCGTGTCTTCTGTGTAGAGGGACCCCCACCCCCAGCAGTAACACTCCTGCCTGCTTTCTCTGCGCCGCCCCCCTTCCAGACCCGATGAGGAGTGATTTAATTTGCTGGTGGGTCTGGAAGGAGAATGGTGTTTGTGTAGCCCAGACTCTATTCCCTTTCCCCTTGGGAGGGAGGCTGCCTGTGGGAGTAGGATTTCTGGTTGGTTTCCTACCTGTACATTTCACAGCACTGACCCTACCCTTGTGCTACAGGTCTGTGCTGTCTGGGGGTTCAGTCTCAGGAATGCCTGCTTGTCCACAGGTAGAAATCACAGCTGCTGCTCCCAGCTCTGTAGGTGACGTTTTCATCTCCCAAGTCTCTGGGTTCAGAACCTTGATGTGCTCTTTATCGGGGCACCTTGAATGCCTAACACTAAGGACAGTCTTTCACAGATAAATATAAAGGAGAGGGTTGGGGTTATTTGAACTCCAACTTCAGTGGATTCAAACCCAGATGAATTTTTTTTTTTTTAAGTTCAAAATCAGTTTGCCCTGGTATGGATTTGAGAGTTGGACCACTGGAAGGTTGAATGCTGAAGAATTGATACTTTCAAACTGCGGTACTAGAGAAGACTCTTGAGAGTCTGTTGGACAGCAAGGAGATCAAACCAGTCAATCTGAAAGGAAATCGACCCTGAATATTCATTGGAAGGACTGATCTTGAAGCTGAAGCTCCAATACTTTGGCCACCTGATACAAAGAGCCGACTTATTGGGAAAGACCCAGATGCTGGGAAAGATTGAAGGCAAAAGGAGAAGTGGATGGCAGAGGATAAGATGATTGGATGGCATCACCCATTCCACGGACATAAGTTTGAGCAGATTCTGAGAAATGGTGAAGAGGGGGAAGCCTGGTGTGCTTCAGTCCATGGGGTCTCAAAGAGTCAGACACAACTGAGCAACTGAAAAATAGAACATTCTGGACTGGCAATTAGAAGATACATGTTCTGATCTGGGCTTGGAATCTTCTGGCTTTGCAGCTTCGAGGGAGCAACTGCCCTCAGCTTTGGTTTCCCCACACCTAAGTTTCTGTGAGTCCAAGGTCAAGGGACTGTGATCTGGAGGCACCGTGAAGAGGTGATGCTCATCTTTGTGCAAGAAAGAAGACTTCTCTGCACTTGAAACTAGCTGCTCTGTTTGCCCCTCCCTTCCTTGAGAAAACTCATGCTATTTTTCAAAGATTCTGAAAGCATTTCAGGTCGTTTATGGCACCATTTGCCTAACAGCAGCAGTCATTTTCAGCTTAGATTTTTCTTAAACCAGTTTCAATAGGAGAGTATATTTTGATTAGCAGGCATAGAAGGGAGAAATTATATGCATTTACTTGTACTCGGTCGTGTCCGAGACTCTCTGCGACCCCCTGGACTGTAGCCTGCCAGACCCCTCTGTCCATGGAATTCTCCAGGCAAGAATATTGGAGTGGGTTGCAATTTCCTTCTCCACACTTACTCAAGAAGCATATCCTAAATAACAGCTTCAGAAAAAGATAATTGAGGACATTGTTAAATAATACATTAATAGCCTGACCTCTTCCATTTAGAGCTTATTGTTTAATTTAAATACATCTTATGAACTCCCAGTGCCTTGTAAATTCTCCCTGCAAAGAGGGTTAGTAAAATCTCCCTTCCATGAAAGGAATAGTGCACTATACAGCTGGACAATGAGCATAATCAACAGCTCATCCTAACAAAACCCTGGTCCTTATGGCACCATTGTGAGGTGTGGCTGCTCATTTGTCTACTCTGTGCTTCCTGAGTGGAGAAGGCAATGGCACCCCACTCCAGTACTCTTGCCTGGAGAATCCCATGGACGGAGGAGCCTGGTGGGCTGCAGTCCATGGGGTCGCTAAGAGTCGGACACAACTGAGCGACTTCCCTTTCACTTTTCACTTTCATGCATTGGAGAAGGAAATGGCAACCCACTCCAGTGTTCTCGCCTGGAGAATCCCAGGGACAGGGGAGCCTGGTGGGCTGCTGTCTGTGGGGTCGCACAGAGTTGGACACGACTGAAGTGACTTAGCATCAGCAGCAGCAGCAGTGCTTCCTGAGAACCTGAAATTCTACTTCAGTTGTTGGATGGATAGAACTGAGACAGGGAACTTCCTAAGCAAAATTGGAAATATTTCTGTACTGGGGGACTTACACAATGACAGGGATTTGCTGAGAACTAAATATTATCCATGCAATTAACTCTCTTTTTTCTAAGAGTTACCTGGAGTTCGAATGCTGAACCATTCAAGTGTCAGAGGTTATTTTTCTAGGAAGTGTGCCCTGAAGCCTTTCTCGGCCTCTAGTCTGGCTCACGTGAGCCTCTTTTGCATGCCTGTGCTGTGCTGTGCTTAGTCGCTCGTTTCAACTCCATGGACTGTAGCCCGCCAGGCTCCTCTGTCCTTTGGAATTCTCTAGGTAAGAATACTGGATGGGGTTGCTATGCCCTCCTCCAGGGGATCTTCCTGACCCAGGGATTGAAGCCAGGTCTCCCTCATTGCAGGCAGATTCTTTACTGTCTGAGCCACTAGGGAAGCCCCTAAATTGTCTTTATTACAACCTATCCGGAAGGGGGCGAGAGAGGATGAGATGTTTGGATGGCCTCACTCATGAACATAAGTTTGAGCAAACTCCAGGAGAGAGTGAAGGACAGGGAACCTTGACATGCTGCAGTCCATGGGGGTCATAAAGAGTCAGACACGACTTAGTGACTGAACAACAACCCAGAGTTACATCAAGCTTTGCAGATTGAGTACAGCTCTCCAGATTGCCAGCTGTACCCAAGACTTTTGATACCAGCCTCAAGTTTGGGGGTCCCCATGGACTCCTGTAGGTTTGACAATTCACTGGAAAGACTCACAGACCTCATTGACAGCACTGTACTTAACCAGCCAAAAGAAGAGACGCATGGGGAGAAGTTTGGGAGGGTTCCAAACACCAGGCTTCTGTTGTCCTCAGGGATGTGTTATCTTCCTGGCACATCCGTGTGTAACAATACGCAGAGTATTGCCAACCAGGGAGGCTCACCCAACCATCAGCGTCAGAGTTTTAACTGAAGTGTCGTTACCCAGGCACGGCTGATTGGTCTCTGGCACGTGGTTGCACTTAATCTCCAACCCCCCTCCCCTCCCCAGAGGTCAGGCTGGTATCTTGGGGTTCAGGCACCAGTACTCCAATCATGTCTTTGGTCTTTCTGTGCCTGGGCAGCCCCTATCCTTAGCCATCTGTCAGCATAAACTTTCAGGTGTGGTTGGAGAGACTCAGCAGAAATAACAAAGACATTCCTATCACTGGGAAATCCCAAGGGTTTACAGGTTGTCTCCCAGGGAACTAGGGATAAAGATTGGCCCAGTTCTTTATTGCAATCAGACCCTAACACAGTGTCTTTTTGGCTGTGTGATTATCTATCTCCCTGATTCCCTCATTGAGAGCAGAAAATATACTACCTTGTTCAACATCGTCTTGGCACTTGACCAAAATAGGTGCTCAAAAAATTGTTGCTGTATGACTGAGCAACACACTGCTACGATTAGGCCAATTTTATTCTGGCATTGCCTCTAAACCATCACCAATGGGGACTGGTCAGCACTCTCAGGCCTGGTTAGTTACAGCCTCCCTCCCAGGCTTTGTTCCCCTCGTGCACTGTTTGCTTCCCGTTAGCCTGCTGATCTTCTTCTGTATCTCACGTCCATCCACACCTGCACTGTCCAGGCCAGTTCAAGGCAGAGTAATGGCTCCTTTGTACTGAGATTGATCTACTTAATGCAGTGTGGAAATTAACAAAGCCTCCATCAAACTGTGTTTCTGTAGCTCTCCCTTCTAGCTACTGCACCGATTCTTGCAAATCCTGGAACAGCATCACACTTCCTTTCTTAGATGCTGGCTCACAAGAAGGAGCCGGCTTTACTTGTTTTAATTCTTTCTGCTGCTATGATATAGCTAAAGTGGGGGTGACCTATGGCAGAGGGATTTTGACAACCCTGACTTTAACGATATGAAAACTGCCTCCAGGCTAAGTTATGAAGCAGTCACTTTTTTAAGGCAAAAGTCTTTTTCTCTTTATGACCCAAAACACTTTTATTCTGTGTTTACCTTTTATGTTGCATCACTAACCATCTCGCGCTTCTCAGGCGGTGCTAGTAGTAAAGAACCCACCTGCCAATGCAGGAGGTACAAGAGACACGGGTTTGATCCCTGGGTTGTGAAGCTCCCCTGGAGAAGGAAGTGGCAACCCACTCCAGTATTCTTGCCTGGGAAATCCCATGGACAGAGGAGCCTGGCGGGCTGCAGTCCATGGGGTCACGAAGAGTTGGACGTGATTGAAACGACTTAGCACACATGCATGTATTAACTATTTCCTTGACTATGCAAAGTATGCGCTCCTACTGGCTGTGTTAGTCTAAGGTTTTAGTTTCAACTCTTTCATGCCAACTGCTGTGTGAAATAAATGTGGAGGCTAACGGTGGAAAATGGCGGAGGGGATGGACTTGGAGGAAGAGCGAAGTATCCCTTGGAGGGTATGTAACAGAGAAGGAAGGACAGCTGGCAGCCGTGAATAGAAGGTGACTCTCCTGCTCCAGCGGTGACTCCTGGCGTGCTCCCTGATAAGAGCGTTGTTACACAGGCAGTGAGATGTCATTAGCTTGCCAGCTCTAGAGTACACATTCTTGGCCCTCGGCTTGCCCATGAGTCTATGAGACATTGGAGGAGCTGGTGGTAGGCAGAGGCAGGTTTGCTGGGGTAAAAGGAAGGTGTTTCATGAGCACTGGCTTTATTTGAGTAGAATACAAAGCAGCATCTCTATGAAGAGTAAAGTGTTAGTCGCTCAGTTGTGTCTGACTGTTTGTGACCGCATGGACTGTAGCCTGCCAGGCTCCTCTGTCTATGCGATTCTCCAGGCAAGAATGCTGGAGTGGGTACCCATTCTCTCTTCCATGCAGGCAGATTCTTTATCATCTGAGCCACCGGGGAAGCCCAGATAGTGTAAAAATTGCTTAAATAGTCCACATCCTTTCCAGAAATCTGAGAAAATGAAAATAACTGAGATGTTCTTATCCTTATAAAACACTGTAAAATATATGAAAAGGTCACTGCTTTTATCCAAGGTCATAAATGTTCAAAGCGCAACTCGCGGAGAACCTGTGATGTGAAGGGACCACGGTGGTCCTTTTCTTCTCCTCACATCCCTTTCTCTGCCTTTCGTCCTTTGACACAGAACAATATGGATTCGGAGACAGTGGGAGAGGCTCGTGGCTTTTATAGGGAACATGCTTGTGGAGCAGACCTGAAGGGATGACGGTTCTGTGAGAGAGGAGGCAAGGGGAGCCCGGGTTCCGTCTGGATCCAACCCCAGACAGGCAAGCTGGCTTGCCGTTGTGTGTGTGGAGTAACAGTGACATCCTGTGGCCGGTCTGCTTGCTCTGAGTGGCTCCTTTATAGATAAAGAAGACCATTTTGTCTGTGTTGAAAGGTGAGCCCCAGTGGCTCCCTCTTGAGATGATGCATAGACGAGGGGAGGGCACAATTTCCGGTGCCCCCATCTCAGTTGCTGGCTCTGATTCAGGTGGGGGAGATTCTCGGGACAGAGCTCATGTCTGACTTTATGCTTGATCAATTTAAATGTTACCATTTGAGTGCTGAGCGGGCCATAATAATAACCATGAGAACAGTGTGAGAAAATAGCGACAAGGAGGACAAGCACTTTGCCTCTTTCTAAGACATCCCGGGGGATTAATGAAGAATAATCTGTAACTTTAAAGTGCCTAAATTGCTTGACATTTAGCTTTTTTTTTTTTTTTTTTAAGAAAGTTTTGGATGAAATAACTTTATTTTGACCTTACTTGGAGAGAAGAGGGCTGGGAAGAAAACAACCGTGATCTTGTTACTCTAACCTCCCTAGGTAATTTGGTCTTGGGAACCAGGCCAGCCTGTGCTCACAGGGATCTGGGGTACTTTGTTTCCAAGCCTGCCCCGTGAAGCCTCCTGCAGTGTTGAAGGGAGGGGGACCCCACCCCGGGGAACACCTGGCTTTGGGTGCAATGGAGGCAGCTAGTGTGAATCTTCAGGGCTCTGACCAGGCCCTGGTGTGAGCTGAACAAACTTGTTCACTGCAGGGATGCCCAGCGCCTCATGTTTTCTATGGAGGTCGGCTGCTACTCTGAGACACCCTCAACTCAGCTCTTTGCTCAGGGTCCCCTTGGTCCCTGCTCAGGGAACCAGGCAAAGGGCGCCAGGAAGGAAAGGGTTTGTGTTCTGGAGGATGCAGGCTGGCTTCTGCTCACCAGCTCTGTGACCCTGGCAGGCTCCTTACTTCCTGGACTTGCACTTCTCTCAACTGCAAGAAGGAGTTAGAGATAAGCACTCACTTCTTGAGGGGCAGAGATGAGTATGTGGGATAAGGCAGGGTGATCACCTGTGGACAGAGCCTGGGACACAGTTCGAACCCAAGCGGGGAGCTGCTGGGTGGTTGTCAAGCCTGTGCCTGGGCTGGAGGCAGGTTGGTAGGAGGCTCCCTGGCCTCCCTCGCCGAGAATCAGCCAGAGGCCCTGCCGCTGTGCAGGGCTGCTGGTTTGGGTTGAGGGCAAGAGAGACGGAGAGGTGTGTGTGGCAGCTGGGTGGGATATGTGTGTACGCGCATGATATGCGTGTATGTGTGTGTGCCGTGGTATGCTTGTATAAGGGATGTGTGAGATATGTGTTTTTGTGTGCATATGTGGTGTGGTGCACGTGTATATGGTATGTACGAGGTACACGTTTTTGTGTGTATATGTGGTAGTGTGCATGCGTGGTGTATTTTTTTCTGTATATGTGATATGGTTTGTGTGTGTGGTATGTGAGATATGTGTGTGCTGTGTGTGCATATGTGTATGTGATGTATCTGTTTCTTGTGTATGTGATATGGTGTGTGCTTTGTGTCCATGTGTGGTATGTGTATGTGTGGTATATATACACGGTCAGTTCAGTCACCAAGTCACGTCCAAATCGTTGCGACCCCATGGACCGCAGCACACCAGGCTTCCCTGTCCATCACCAAGTCCCGGAGCTTGCTCAAACTCATGTCCATCGAGTCGGTGATGCCATCCAACCATCTCATCCTCTTTCGTCCCCTTCTCCTCCCGCCTTCAATCTTTCCCAGTATCAGGGTCTTTTCCAGTGAGTCAGTTCTTCGCATCGGGTGGCCAAAGTATTGGAGCTTCAGCTTCAGCATCAGGCCATGGTAGTGTGTGTATATGTGTGTGTGTGTGTGTGTATGTGTGAGGTCTGTGTGTGTGGTGTGGTATGTACATGTGGTGTGGTGTGTATGTGATGTGTGGTGTGTATACATGGTGGTGTGTATATATGGTGTGGTATGTATGTATGTAGAGCATATGGTGCGTGTCTGGTGTGGTATGTATAAGTGTATGCATAGATGGTATGGTGTGGGTATGTGGGTGTGTGGTATGTGTGTGCCTGTCATGAGCCCGTCTTGCAGCAGCTTGGCGTGGGCAGTTTGCACAGTGGAGTGAGACGTGAGCGCTGCCCAGAGGCCATCTACAATACTTAGGGTGGGAAAAGGAGAAACAGAGGGAAGGAGCAGGGGTGAAGAAGCCAAGAAAATGCCAATAAAGGAAGAAAATGGAGAGGATTAGTGCAAAGCAAGACTTTCAGTATCAAGTATTCTCCTAGGCCATTTTAAAGTTCTCCAAAATCATGATAACTTAATTCCTATGTCAATAACTGTTTCATATACTTTTTGTCTAGTGGCAGAAAAAAGGGCAAGGCCAAGTTTCTTCCCACAGGGTAAGAAGCTTGCATTTTTAGTCCTTAGGTGACTTAACTGAGAGCATGAAAGGGATGGCTCGAAGCTATTCGAATCTCTGTCCTGGCTGATCAGCCAATTGTGGGGGAAAAAAGTGATAATTTCTCCATCTCTCCTGCAGAGAGACTCTTTCCTGCCTGTTTCTCAAGTTTCCTCTCTGTTCCCCCTCCTCCTCATTCTCCCTTCTCTGTCTGTCCTAGAGTCTCCCAAAATTTGGTGGCTGACTCTCAGTCCACCTGAATGGCATTTTTTTGCCTTCCAATGTTCTCATAGGTTTCTTCCTGCCTTTGGGCAGCTACCCTGTTTTACAAGCTTCGCCTGAGTTTCTACTTTCACGAAGTGACAGATGGATTGCCCACGTCCTGCCTGTAAAAGAAAACCGATTTGTTTGAACATGGGTTTACTGAGGTGTCGATTATAATAAAGGGAAAGTAATGTCTTAGTATTTATGGAGACAGAGTTTGAAGGGACTGCACTTGTGATCATTAGGGAAAAATCAAGAGCTGAAGTCCTTCGGAGGCATTTGAAAGGCATATTAGCTTGAAGATTTGACTGGAGTGATGGATGGGAAGGCAGAGAAATAAAGCAAACCAAGTTTTTGCTTGCTTGGATGGTGGTTTGTTTACCCCGATCGTGTGAAGTCTGAGCCAGCAATCCCAATGGTTTTGACTGCCCCTCAGTGTTTCTCTGCATTTGGGCAGGGAGGATGCTGAAATGGGCCAGTTTGTCCATGTGATGTGCAGGACAGAGCTCTCTCTTGGGAAACAGAGGCTTGAAGTTTCTGATTATACAAACAGCAGAGCTAATGACGGCACATTTATTTGTGAAAACACATTAAGCCCAGTTTTATGCACTCGTATTTATACTTTTAAGTATGTGGCCAGGAAGAGTGGATGCAATCCAGGAAGTCCCTTCGTGCAGCCACTTCACGCCCATACAGAAAGCTCCGGGGCAGCCCAGGGCTGATGCTCACGCAGCTCAGTTGGCGCTTTCCCCTACATCCTCCATCCCATTCTGCTCCTTCCCTCTCCGTTACCACACTACTGTTTCTTCAATTTAATGAAAAGAGACAGGGCTGGAAAGACACCGATGGGTGGGTGGCGTGTATGATTTTCCATCCCCTCCCCTTTGCTTCTGTCCCTCTTCAAAGGAGGAACTAACATCAGAAGGGATGAAATTGTTTCCCTGTCATATTAGGTTCAAATACACAGTGTTCTAACTTGTCTCCCGAGAGATGTTTTTGGTGCCAAGGGACAAAACCCTCAATTTTTTGGCTCCTGTATTTACAAAGTTTCCAGTGTTTCTCCAATGGTCCAATACTATAAACGAGAACCCATTTCTTTCTGTCTTTCTGGTCATTATCAACTTCACCTTAAGACTGACTCCCCTCGTGGTCACAGAATGACTGCCAGTGCCATTGGGGTGGCTTCATACCTCTCTATGCGGAAAGAGAGGGGAATAGAGGGGAAAATGTGCGTTCATATGCACTCAAGTTTTTTCTCCTCCTTTTCCTCCTCCTTCTCCTTCCTCTTTTCCTTCCTCCTCCACCTCCGCTTCCCCTCCCTGCCCCTCTCCTCCTCCACCCACTTCCCCTTCTCTGTGGTCAAGATCAAGGAAACCAATACCAAGTGTTCTTCTGGTTGAACACGCTTAGATTCTATTGTTGTTTAGCCCCTCAGTCACGTCCAACTCTGTGCGACCCCATGCACTGAATGCAGCAGGCCAGGCTTCCCTGGCCTTCACTATCTGCTGGAGCTGCTCAAGCTCACGTCCAGTGAGTCGGTGATGCCATCCAACCATCTCATCCTCTGTTGTCCCCTTCTCCTCCCACCTTCAATCTTCCCCAGCATCAGGGTCTTTTCCAATGAGTCAGTTCTTCACATCAGGTGGCCAAAGTATTGGAGTTTCAGCATCGGTCCTTCCAATGAATACTCAGGACTGATTTCCTTTAGGATTGACTGATTTGATCTCCTTGCAGTCCAAGGGACCCTCAAGAGTCTTCTCCAATACCACAGTTCAAAAGCATCAATTCTTCAATGCTCAGCCTTCTTTATGGTCCAGCTCTCACATCCATACATGACTACTGGAAAAACCATAGCTTTGACTAGATGGACCTTTGTTGGCAAAGTAATGTCTCTGTTTTTTAATATGCTGTCCAGGTTGGTCATAGCCTTTCTTTCAAGGAGCAAGCGTCTTTTAATTTCAAGACTGCAGTCGCCATCTGCAGTTGTTTTGGAGCCCAAGAAGATAAAGTCTGTCACTATTTCCATTGTTTCCCCATTTATTTGCGTGAAGTGATGGGGACTGGATGCCGTGGTCTTTGTTTTTTTGAATATTAAGTTTTAAGGCAGCTTTTTCACTCTCAAGGCAGCTTTTTCACTCTCCTGTTTCACTTTCATCAAGAGGCTCTTGAGTTCCTCTTCACTTTCTGCCATAAGGGTGGTGTCATCTGCATATCTGAGGTTATTGATATTTCTCCCAGCAATCCTGGTTCTGTACCTGTCTGAACTACTTGCTGAATTGCTATGCCTAGCAGATGTCAGGTGCTAATTGCTTTATGATAGAAGGACCTACTGGAGCTGTGGGAGAATAGGGGTGGGCAAGGAAAGTGAGATGGCTCACATAACATGCTGCTACCCAACACGGAAGGGATTTCCACTAGTCCTTCTTATTCTGTCTTTATAAACTCTGTTTCATCATCATGATGTGTGAGAAGCCAGTTATCTGAAATATATAAGTATTATGATTGGCAGAACTTTTAAAATGAAATCAATAACCTCTATTTTTGGTTACTTCAACTATGTCTGTAGAATCTCCGTGTCCCACTGAGGGCATTTGTGTGCTTGACATTTTTGTGTCCTTCTGTGGACAAAGCCTCAGGACCTCAGTGGAAGGATGGAAGATACTGCTTCCCTTGGTCATTTAGCTGTGATAACTGCTTCTGGGAATATGATCGGCACCCAGGACTGAAGCTATTTAGAGTCTAGTAGGTGGGTAAAGCCATGTATGCCAGGTGAGTTAAATGAATTCCTTCTCCTCTGGAGCGTCTTCTTGAGATTGGGACCATTGGCAGCGCAAAGCCTCTTTAGGCTGACCTGGATATTTCATCACCTCTCTCCCTCCTTCCCCTTCCATTACATTTTTTTTTCAACAGAGGATGAAAGGAAGTCAATCCCCTGGCACTTCTATGCTCAAACATATTTGGTTACAAAATTTGTAAGTGAACTAGGGACTGGATCCACTTCTTGCTAAGGTGAACTGAGAGGGAGAAGAATCCTAGGACCAGAGTAAGAATAAAGCACCAGTTCTCATTATCTGATTATTTATGTGGGCTGCGCTCAGTCTACTGTCCATGGGTTTGCCAAGAATCAGACATGACTGAGCAACTTACACATACATGCACAGTCGTGTCTGACTCTTTGCGATGCTGTGGACTGTAGCCTGCCAGGCTCCTCTGTCCACAGGATTCTCCAGGCAAGAATACTGGAGTGGGATACCATTCCCTTCTCCAGGAGATCTTCCCGACCCAGGGATCAAACCTGTGTCTCCTGTGTCTTCTGCATTTCAGGCAGATTATTTACCCGCTGAGCCACCTGAGAAGTCCTCTGATTATTTATACCAGTTTACTAATGAAGCAAGTGACAAGTGTCAGGTGAAACTCCCACCACCATTGGAAGGTGGTGGTCATGGTTTGGAAGTACCTGAGAAGAGATGTGCCAGTCTGATGTGTTAGTGATGCTGATTACGTGGTTGTCAGATGGAAAGGAGAACACTAGAGGTCTTTGACGTGCTCTAGCGTTCATTCCCTGGCAGGAAGTGAAAGGGCCTGGATTGGACATCTCTGAATTCTGACCATCATTTCCTACCTTCTCCATTAATGAAAACTGAGAAGAGAAGCTTTGTTCGTAGTGATGCTTTCTAAAGCCCACTTGACTTCACATTCCAGGATGTCTGGCTCTAGGTGAGTGAGCACATCATCATGATTATCTTGGTCTTGAAGATCTTTTTTGTACAGTTCTTCTGTGTATTCTTGCCACCTCTTCTTAATGGCTTCTGCTTCTGTTAGGTCCATACCATTTCTGTCCTTTATCGAGCCCACCTTTGCATGAAATATTCCCTTGTTATCTCTAATTTTCTTGAAGAGATCTCTAGTCCTTCCCATTCTGTTGTTTTCCTCTATTTCTTTGCATTGATCACTGAGGAAGGCTTTCTTATCTCTTCTTGCTATTCTTTGGAACTCTGCATTCAGATACTTATATCTTTCCTTTTCTCCTTTGCTTTTTACTTCTCTTGGAAAAGACTCTGATCCTGGGAGGGATTGGGAGCAGGAGGAGAAGGGGACGACCAAGGATGAGATGGCTGGATGGCATCAGGGACTCGATGGACGTGAGTCTGAGTGAACTCTGGGAGTTGGTGATAGACAGGGAGGCCTGGTGTGCTGTGATTCATGGGGTCGCAAAGAGTCAGACATGACTGAGCAACTGAACTGAACTGAACTGAGAAGAGAAGCAGGATATCAGCATGTGCTTTTCCACCTGGAGAACAAGGAGAGACCTTGGGAAGAGCAGCACCCACCACCTCTGCAGTCAGTGATAAGCTTGTGTTATCTCCTTGGCAACTTCTGGAAGACACAGGTTTCACGTATTAGGTGTGAGGCAGGTTTTGGGGTGAAGGATGCTGGGGCTTGAAGGGGTGCCAGACCCCTCACAATTTGTCAGTGAAGACTCATTCATTCTCTGGCAAACTTGGACCTGGGTCTCTTAGTTCTTGGAGTTCTGATTTGTTATCATACAAATGCACTGATTCCATTCTAATCTGATGTAACCTCTCTTGTGATTTCTCTTGCCAGACAATCTCCTTTTGCTTTAAACATTCTTTCTATAGCTGCTGCTGCTGCTGCTGCTGCTGCTAAGTTGCTTCAGTCGTGTCCGACTCGGTGCGACCCCATAGACGGCAGCCCACCAGGCTCCCCCTTCCCTGGGATTCTCCAGGCAAGAACACTGGAGTGGGTTGCCATTTCCTTCTCCAATGCATGAAAGTGAAAAGTGAAAGGGAAGTCGCTTTGTCGTGTCTGACTCTTAGCGACCCCATGGACTGCAGCCTACCAGGCTCCTCTGTCCATGGGATTTTCCAGGCAGGAGTGCTGGAGTGGGGTGCCATTGCAGTATATGTATATTCAGGCTTCTCTGAATGGGAAAGAAAGATGGCAAAGAAACTGCCTGCAATGTAGGAGACCTGGGCTCAATCCCTGAGTCAGGAAGATCCCCTGGAGAAAGGAATGGCTACCCACTCCAGTATAGTTTACCTGGAGAATCCCATGGACAGAGGAACCTGGCAGGCTACAGTCCATGGGATCACAAAGGGTTGGATATGACTGAGTGACTAACACTTAACTTACTCATATATTTAATCACTTGTGCTAACTTACTGCAATTCTGTTTCTTCATAGTGAGTTTGCTTGTCCTTGTTCTTATCTATTATGGGTTGCTTTTGCAGTTGAACTATTGAAGGCAGTCTTCTTTCTGAGACCTTTGTAGGGGGCACCTTATTTTTTATCTGCTGGTCTATCATTGACCACTGCCTTTTTCTTCTCTGGTTTATATCACATTAATTCCTCTTGGTTTCCCCTAAATCTTCTCCTTCAGCTTAACCTCCGCAACCCACTTCATTGGATAGATCAGTGGAATGCCCACCTGCCAGGCACAGGCAAGCCCTAGCCATGCCAGAGAAGGTTGGTGGGAGAATTCTCCCATGGTAAGCCTTGCCTTGAGGATCCTTGCAGGGGGCGGAGAAGCTGAGGCTCCCCACTCTGCTCCAGGCATTTCCTCCTTTCTTTCTCATGGTTCAGCATCCTGTCTCCTGGATTGCTATGCCTTTAGGACTTTCTTAATCCCTCTCTGGTCTTCCTCTTGTCTGCTTTTGCAACTTTCCCTCTCACTGGCTTGCAATAAGTGTGACTTCAAGGAAAGCTCAATTCTTCCCCTCAGAAGGCTTTCCCCAGGCAGCATCCTGACCCTGCTAGTGGCATTGGGGGTGAAGGGTACCAGGATAAGTCACCCCAAGATAGGCTACTTTGGGAGCATTGGCTTAAAGCAATTGAGAACCAGCAGATGCAATAAAATAATGCCTTGCATGCGTGTGTGCTCAGTCGTGTCTGACTCTCTGTGACCCCATGGACTGTAGGCCGCCAGGCTTCTCTGCCCATGGGATTCTCCAGGCAAGAATACTGGAGCCGGTTGCCATTTCCCCCTTCAGGGAATCTTCCTGACCCAGGGATTGAACCTGTATCTCCTGCATTGGCAGGCGGATTCTTTACCACTGAGCCACCTGGGAAGCCCAAAGAATGCCTTAGTGCCTAAAAATAAAGTTTAAATTTCCTCTTTTGTAAAGGAAATTTCCATTTATAAAGATGGCTCAGAGAGCTACTCCTTGGTGACAACTCTTATCACCTGAGAGACTCTTATCTTTTTGTTGTACATTTCCTTCCCTCTTTGCCCATGACTTGCCTCCTCCACCAGAAGCCCACCCTCTTTTCCTTCGTTTAGCCAAGGATGCTGTATCAGTCTCCATCATCCGGCTGCCTCCTTGGGTCTCACTTCTTTGTGAAACTTCTGCATGTAAGTACCTAGTCACACATTTTTTCCCTCTTGTTGATCTGTCTTTTATCAGTTTGATCCTCAGGCCCCGTTGTTGAAATTACAAGGGCAGAAGGAAAGATTTTCCTTCCCTACAGTGGCCGTAGCAATTCGTTCTGAGCTGCGCCCTTGACGATCTCAGTCTTACATGTACATTTTAAATGTTAATCTCTAGTCATTCTTCAGAAGTGTTATTTCATGTGTCTGTTACTGAGGCTTCCATCCTTGAGATTGGGCTATGTTTGTATGAAGATATCCAGAGTGACTATGACCTCCATGCTTCTTCATATTATCTACCTGAGAGGAGGGTCCTGCTGAGTATTCCAGGCTTTGCAAGAGTGCAGACTTCCGTAAAGATTCCATCAGTGATGCCCCGTCCGAGGGCCAGTGACTCCCCCTCAGCCTCTCGGCTACTTTCATCTCCGTTGTTAAAGAGGTGGAGCAAGATGAATGGTGTCCACCAGGCTTTCCTTTTCTACCTTGGTCTGTCTCTTCCCTGCTTGGTGACAGGAGCACTGGAAGTGTATTGGGAGAAGGTGTGAGCTGTGGTCATTCTGCTCAGGGTAGAGAAATCCTTCCTGAGTTGTTGCAAGAGAACAGCTTGATGGACCCTGGCAGAGGCAGCCATTTTCGTCTTGTTGGAACTCTGTTTATTCAACGCTTGAACAGCTCTTGGAACAGCAGGGTTGGGGGAGTGTCTCTGTGCACAAAAGATGAGCATGCTTGATGTTAAACTGGCATTCATTTATTGGATTCCATCTTGGGTACCTTTCCTGTTTCTCTCCTGGGAAGACAGTGTTGGCAGCAGCTTTGACTTCTATACAGCCATATTTCAGACACTTACATCTCTTGCTTAGTGGGAAGTTAAGTCATATTTGCAAAGTTGATATTGTTGTCATGGCACTAACGAAAGATATTCTTATATCCTTGCTGAAAAAAATTGAGTGAGAGTTTTCTTTTTTATGTTCTGGTCTGGGTTTTTGTTTTTAGCATGAGGAAAATGTCACGTGTCTCTGATCGGCGTTTCCGAGGGTGGAATGCAACCACAGGACGCACACGTCACTGGCTGGAAGAGTGTTGCAGTCAGCAAACGAATACAGACCGTGTCCACTCCTCTGTGTTGTGTCCTTCTCTTGTGTGCTATTGATTGATGCCCCTCAGGGAGGAGGTTCTTCTGACTCAGACACTAAGCAAGTTCCTAAAGAAAATACCAGCTTTAAAAGGGAATAGAGGAAATAGCAGCGGCAGCAAAAAATCACTAATCTTTCATTTATAAGAGCTATTGAACATCTGGAGAGCAGGCGGCTCCTTTAACCCCCGGAGCGCAGGAACAAATGAGCACCAAAGGGCATCCCATGCTAATGTGGTGCCATTAATTTGAATACAATGGAGGGCCCTATCATAAACATCTTTGAGCCATCTGGGCATCCCTTTCTACCTTGCCCAGATCCTTCGGGTGCTGGAAGCACAGCTTTATGGGAGAGGAAATTCTTCAGAAGCTGAAGAAGAGTGAAGATATTTTTAAACAGCAATGCTAAGTTTAAAAGAAAAAAAAAATGTATAATGGCTGAAATGAAAAAATGATCAAACAAATGTATAGGAAAAATAAGTTTTTTAAAAATTGAAGTACAGTATAGTTGATTTACAGTGTCGTGTTAGTTTCTGGTGTACAGCAATGTTCTTCACTTAAACATATAAGTGTGTGTGTATGTGTGTGTGTGTGTGTGTGTCTTCTCTGGTGGCTCAGTCGGTAAAGAATCTTCCTGCAATGTAGGAGACCTGGGTTCGATTCCTGGGTTGAGAAGATCCTCTGGAGAAGGAAAGGGCAACTCATTTGAGTATTCTTGCCCTGAGAATCCCATGGGCAGAGGAGCCTGGTGGGCTACAGTTCATGAGGTCACAAACAGTTGGACACAATTTAATGACTAAACCAGCACTACACACACACACACACACACACACACACACACACACACACACACACACATATATACGTGCACACACACACACACACATATATTCTCTTTCATATTCTTTCCATTGGGGTTTATTACAGGATTCCTTGTGCTCTGCAGTAGAATCTTGTTGTTTTCTCTCTATATATGTATACGTATATATATAGTAGTTTGTGTCTGTTAACCCCAAACTCCTAATTTGTCCCTCTGCCACCTCCTTTCCTCTTTGGTAACCGCAAGTTTGGTTTCTGTCTCTGCGAGTCTGTTTCTGCTTCATAAATAAGCTCATTTGTGTCATATTTTAGATTCCACGTATGTGATATCATAAAGTATTCGTCTTTGTCCAACTTACTCCACTTAAGTAAGATCATCTCTAGGTCCATTTGCATTGCTGCAAATGGCATTATTTCCTTTTTTTATGGCTGAGTAGTAAGGAAAATGGCACCCCACTCCAGTACTCTTGCCTGGAGAATCCCAGGGACGGGGGAGCCTGGTGGGCTGCCGTCTATGGGGTCGCACAGAGTCGGACACGACTGAAGCAACTTAGCAGCAGCAGCAGCAGCAAGGAAAAATGGGCTTCCCAGGTGGCACTGGTGGTAAAGAACTTGCCTGCCAATGCAGGAGACGTTAAGAGACTTGGGTTTGATCCCTGCGTGGGAAAATCCCTGAGAGGAGGGCACAGCACCCCACTCTAGTACTCTTGCCTGGAATATTCCATGGACAAAGGAGCCTGGCAGGCTACAGTCCATGGGGTTGCCGAGAGTTGGACAAGACTGAAGCAAGTTAGCACAAATGCATGCAATAAGGAAAAATATGTTGTAAACTATTCATGGGGGTGTTACTGAAATTAATATTTATGTCTGTTTCTCTCCAGCACGTATACCATTTTCAACCAAATGTCAGTGTGCTGTGGAAGGACAGAAGAAACCATATGCATTAGGAATGATTAACATGAAGTTCATGTTTGGGAGGAAGATTATAAGGTCTGGAGTTTAGTTGGCATTGTGCAACTCTTTCTAGCGCATTTCTGTAGGGCGCACTATCTAGAGAATCTTTAACTCCATTAGAAGATAGATAGAAGATAGATATGGGGATTAGAATACCTGTTCTCTTTTCTTTCCCTCAGTGGTCTCCTGGGATAATGTAAACATGCAGAGAAGTTGCTCTGAATAGAAGCTTGAGATAAACTATCAATGTGTGCATTAATGTTGTCGTGCAGCAGTTGTAGCAGCAGCTCCAAGTTTTGAAATAAGAAAATATTTGTAAACACGCACTCTCCTTCAATCCAGAAAAACCTCCCCACACCTCCCTCAAGCAGAGACTGCACGCTGGCAGCTGGTGAGTAGATCTGGGCTACAGACCGGGCTGGTTGGCTCACATGGGCTTTTGAGAGTTTTTGAAGTAGTTGCCAGTACTGACAAGAATACCCAGATTTTAAATTTCTCTTAAGAAATGGAAAAATCTGGCCCTGATGGTGCCCCCAGTCCGACACAGCAGAAGTCAGCTGGAGAGGAGGTTGGCGGGAGCCCCTTGTCAGCATCCTTTCTCTGACTGCTGTCCTCATCTGGGTTTGTTCATAGGCATTTTAGTTTGTACCGCTTGTCTGGAGGAAGCTAGTGAAGCTGTTTTTCAAAAAAATTGAGTAGCATGTTGCATTACCCACTCCAGTGTTCTTGCCTGGAGAATCCCAGGGACGGGGGAGCCTGGTGGGCTGCCGTCTGTGGGATTGCACAGAGTTGGACACGACTGAAGTGCCTTAGCAGCAGCAGCAGCAGCATGTTGCATTAGTCAGGGTTCTCAGCAACCAATAGTGTGTGTGAGTCAGTTGGTTGGTCAAAGAAACAGGTTTATTTTTAAGGAATCGGCTCACACAATTATAGAGGCTGAGAATTCCGGACCCAGGAGAGTGGATGATGTATGTTACTCCAAGTCCAAGCCAGAGGTAGAAGATCAGTGTCCCAGCTCAAAGATGGTCAGGCAGAGAGAAACTTCTTTTGAACTCAGCCTTTTATTCTATTCAGGCCTTCAAAGGATTCCATAAGGCCCACCCACATTGGGAGGCAAAGTGGCTTTACTCATCCTACTGATTAAAATGTTAGTCCCATTCAGAAACACCTGCACAGATACAAGACACCCCCCAAAATAACGTTTAATCAAATATCTGGACATGTCCTGGGTCCAGTTCATTTGACATATAAAATGAGCCATCAGACACACCTAATAACCTTTTAGCTTGCTTGAGTAGAGGACAGATATCCTGTGTGTTTGTCATTTATCTACAATCCCACCAAGAAGGGTTGGGAAAGCGTCTCAAGGAGACAAACAGGCATCTAGTGTGAAGTAAGAGGGCTGAGGACCAAGTTCCAAGCAGGGCAGGTCCCAGATAAAGAAGACAAGTATACAACTGCTGACAGTTGCCCTTGTTTATTTCTTTCTCAAAGTTCTCTGTGTCACTTTTGACGTCAACTAGAGCCACTAAGTTCTGAAAATATCTGGACACTTACGAAATCAGGATGTGCACACAGTGAGGACTGTAATGCTCCACTCACTGGACCTCTGGATCATTTACTGGGTGTGGGAGTCCTACGTAGGATCTGGGTGCAGAACCGTTCTGTGGATGCCTTGGTGAAAGGAAGAGGCTGCCCTTTTGGGGATCATTACTTGTATTAGTTTCCCTGGTGGCTCAATTGATAAAGAATCTGCTTGCAGTGTGGAAGACCTGGGTTTGATCCCTGGATCAGGAAGATCCCTTGGAGAAAGGAATGTCAACCCACTCTAGAATTCTTGCCTGGAGACTCCCCATGGACAGAGGAGTCTGATGGGGTACAGTCCATGGGGTCACAAAGAGTCAGACATGACTGAGCGACTAACGCATGCCTGTACTGGCTAAGGTTGCCTGGGTGTTGTGTTGGAGGCATTAAGACCGGATGAGTGGGAACAAAGCACAGTCTCGGTCCTGAAAAGTAGTCAGGATCATATTCAGAATATTGGTCCAACATCTTAGACATGATGAAAACAATTTTCAACTCAAAGGCAAATTCAAAGGCACTAGTAGCAATTCCATTCTCCACTTGCTCTAAATGAATTGGAAGTGAACCTGTCAGCTAAAAAGCCTTGAAATGAGGTATGTAAAAAGCCATGTATGTAAAAATTCTGTCCACGCCATGAAACATAGGAAAAAGGATATGTTAGTTTAGTTCTCTTTTTAAACTGTTGTTTGAATAGAATTGTAGACAATTTTTTTTTAATCTTCCTTTTATAAAAGTCATTTAAAATGAATGACCACTTGGTGGCTGATTTCCATCAGCACTATTCTTTTGGACCGACGATGCAGATCTTGAAATCCTTGCCCTGTTTGCTTTCTGCCGGTGTTCCTGCCTGCTCAGCCCCTTGCAGGGCTGTGGGCATTCCCAGCAGGGCTAAGAAAGAACTAGAACAGCCATTCCACTGTCTCTCAATGAGAACTCCCTCTCCAGGGCCCTTGCCTTCCCCCTGCCCTTCAGATGTGGAGGCCAACCTGTCCAAGCGGGCGTGAGCGGTCATGATTTAAGCGGTGCCAAGCGCTCTGTGCTCCACCGGGAGCGGAGTTCTCTGCCTCGTAGCATTCCTGGCCATCTGGGCTGGGAGACCGAGACCACTGTGGCACCGAAATAACCTTGGCCAGTTCTCCCGCAACTTCTGCTTTAGGAACTGCCGTGCTGGACGCCGCGGCGTGTGACACCAGGAGCGCGGACGCTGTGAGACCTGAGGGGCACTGGCCTCTTTCCTTACCTGTGTGCCCTGCTCTTCCAGCCCTGCCCCCACATTTGGCTTTCTGCTGCCTAAGCACAAGGAAGGAACCTTCCTTCCTTCCCAGGATGGGAGGTGGGCAGAGTGCCCGTGTACACACACACGCACACACATGCCACACACACACACACATGCCACATACACCCAGGATGTGAGGCAGGCAGAGTGCATACACACACACACACACAGACACACACAGACACAGACACAAACACACACACAGCCCCACACCCAATGCCTGCCTTCCTCACAGGAGCAAAAGCGTGTCTGCAATGGCCAGGCAGGCTCCAGCTCACTGAGTCCTGCAGGGAGGAGGGCAGTCTGCCTGGAGAGAGAGTTTAATAAAGTCTTGGGGGAGGAATGCTCTGGGGTTTTATTCTGCTGAGCCTGGAAGTTTTACCGCATGTGGTCTCAGTTACCATTACTCTCTTTGTCTTGAGAGAAAGTTTTCCTCTTTCAATCTATTTGCCGGCGCCACTAACTGCACATAACTAGCTATTACCCCAAAGACTCCAACCATCAATTAACATATTATATTTAATTGTTTCATGTGGAATCTGATGGTCTGCTGTGATCTTTCAAGTTGAATAGATCGTTAAAGCTACAAAAGATTTTATAAAGTGTGTGTGTGGTGTGTGTGTAGTGTGTGGTATGTGTATAGTGTGTGGTGTGTGTTTGGTGTGTGTAGACATGTGTGTATGCTGTGTGTGTGTATATGGTGTGTCTGTGTGTATGGTGCATGCATGTCTTGTATGTATGTGTATTGTATGTAGCGTGTGTTTTATGTGTGATGTATGTGTGGTGTGTGTAGCACATGTGTGTTGTATGTGGTGTGGGTGTTGTGTGTGCTGTGTGTGTGACTAAATGTGTGTGTGTGTGTGTGTGTGTGCTGTGTATGTGTGTGTGTTCCAGGTGCTGGGTAATCGTAGTGAATGAGACAAAAAAGACTACGCTATCTCCTATGGGACTTATATTTTATTTATTTTTTGGGTGGGCACTTATATTTTAACGGCTCCCACAGTACTTAGGGTAAAGTCACAGGCCATTTATGATTGATTAAAGGCTGTGTCTAACGTGGTCTCTCCCAGTCCCGCCCTTCATCTTGCACTGTTCTTTCTTGCCAGTCTGCCTTCCACGATCAGCATCTTTGTGCAGGAGGCTGGCATATCCCTACCCTGTCACCTACTCACTGCAACACGCCTCTCACATCTCGGCTCACTGTCCTTTCCTCACTGATGTCTTCCTTGCCCTCCCAACCTACATGCAGGTCCCCTCTGATGTTCTTTCCCTTAGCACCCCTCCTTTCCAATGTTTTCCATGATCCCAATACCATGTCACTGATGCCTGATTTCTCGACTGGTGGGTAAGAATCTGGTTGGTTTTATGCTTTGTTATATCACCTTTTGTTGTTGTTGTTTAGTTGCTGAAGAAGGAAATAGCAACCCACCCTGATATTATTGCCTGGGAAGTCTCATGGATAGAGGAGCCTGGAGGGCTACAGTCCACGGGGTCACAAAAGAGTCAGACATGGCGTAGTGACTAAACAACAACACATATCTACCTTTTAAGGAGTATTCAATAAACATTTGAATCAACTAATAAATGAATAAGAAAAATGGAAAGGTGAAGATAAATTGAAAATGGCTTTGTAGGTATATCTTAGAAACACTTTGATTGACCCAGAATTTCCCAATTTTAATCTTTCTTTTTCCTTTCAATTTTTGGAGGGTAAAATTTCTCCAAAATCATATTTCATGAGACAGATGAAGAATGAATGTCTCATTCTTCAAGAATGAGACAGATCTGAGCTTTTACCTGCTTGCAAACTAATAGGTTAGCTTGTCATAGTTTCATGGATTCTCACTGAAGTTATGAGGCTCCTGAGTCAGACACAGCAGACTTTATTTCTCACACAATGGCAAGCAGCATGACCATCAGTATATCTGTGTCAGTTTTCCAGGCTCCCAGGTCCCATGGGGATGATGGAGATGGGCCTAAGCAGGTATGTCACAGGAGAGGATTCCTGAGCATAGGGAACCTGAATCTTTTATAATGGACAGTAAGCGTGTCTGTCCCTTTGCTCCAGAGGAAGGTGCTCTCTTTATCTTCTGTGACTGTGAGCAAGTCTGCCTGTTGCTCTGGAGGGAGATGACACAGTTTCTATCTTCCAAGGCTCTTTGCTTTGCAAACACTCTTGGATGATAGTCTGAAAGGAAGACATTTAGTGCGTTGCTCACCAGAGGTATAGAAACATTAGAGACCCATGGGGAATTTTCCTGTAACAATATCTGTTCCTCATTTTTACACCATTTTGGTTTCTGGTGAACTTCCCGTTGAGTATGGCAGTCCTCCAGTGTTCACAGGGGAGGTGCAGGAACTGGGGCCATCCTCTGACATTTTGCTAGACTTTGTAGAGACATCTGGTGGAGGATGGCAAACCTGGAAGTTGGTTGCATGAGTTTAGGGAAGTGGCACCTGGGTGTTTTCCTTCTTGAAGGAGGGTCCAGGAGAGTTTATGAAAGACAAATATCATTAGTGTCCCTCATTCCTCGTCCCTCCTGAACTCTGACATGTTGTCTTCTCAAGTACCAAGGCTATTATTCTCCTTCCTTGGCCACAAAAGTGGTGTGTCCCATTCTCAGAGCTCCAATGGCAACTTTATTATCCCCTGTTCACACCCGGGCATTTCATTCAGAGGGGTCCAGTGGGAGAGGAACAAGGGCATTCTTAAGAAAACTTAGACTCACCATCTCCCCCGTTTTGGTACGTGTGGACCATTGGAGAGCAACTTGGCAAATAGTGTGCTCAGTCAAGTGGTCAGAATCCTTACACACTGTGACCATATTGGTCCAATGAGACAGCTTTGGTGGCTACACTAGAATCAAGTTTGAGGCCCTTCGTCCCCTTTCGGCTGTGCTACCATCCAGAGGGTGGACCATCCAGGCAGTCCTGGGGTTTCTGTTAGGAGAAAAAGGAGAAGCTTCATGCCCAGAAGTGGTCAGGTGGAATCCAGAATACTCAAAATAGGTTTATATAACCCCCTAACCATTTTCATCCCAATTAGAATGAGGCCAAGAGAAAATGATCCCTTTCTGGGACAGCCACACTCAGTGACCACATTGCCTCAAGAATGTGTATGGACCAGGAGGAGGTGATGGAGGCCTTTTGAAGTCTCAGCAATACCATATATCTGTGGATGGTAAGGACCATGGAAGGTCTATTGAATATCTTGACCATTAGCCTATAACTGGGTCATTTTTATGGTAAAAAATTCATCACTGTCAGGCTGAATTGGTCCAGAAAGCCAAAATCAGGACACATTAGCTTCAAGGGCTGCAATGTGGCCTTCCTCACTGGAAGATAAAGGTCGAAACTCTTGGCTAGAGTCATGAGTGGGGTAGGCAGCAGTGGCTCATGCATCAGAAACAGAGCCCTTTCCTCTGCGCCCTGTCCATGATGGTGAACGTGTTGCCGTATCTGGGAAGATGATGGATCCAGGCAACAACAGTGGCAATCTGGACACTGCAGACTAATCACAAACTCAATTCCAGACAGTCTCAGCAGAGCACAGGCCCTTACTGTGGGCAGTGACAGGAGTGACCCAGATGGTTTGATTAGCAGCCATGATATGTTTCCACATTTCATGGCCCCAAAGAGCAGTGTCTTTAATCTGCCAGACTCTAGTTTTCCAAATGGCAGAGCAAATAGCTAAGTTATTGGCAACAGCCCAAGAGTCAGGAAAATTATAATCTGGTTCATCAAAGGGAGTACTGACCAGAGCTGTGAGAATGGTTTTGCATTCTACCCATTGAGCAGAGCAACCACATCCCAGTTTTTTCGTGTAGCTGGCAGTGAAGTTGAACAGCCCCAGCAGCCCCCGTGGACACCATCAGGGAAACCTCTGTGAACCAGGGGCCCCCTTAACCAGTGACTTTGCTTCAGGTGGTGGAATGAGGGGTAAAATCTTCCCAAGGGATGGTTACCACTCATTCATGTAAAGCCAAGGTACTGCTGGACCAGGCTGGCTTCGCCTTTTTTGACGCATGGGGTATTACTTTCTCACATTGTTAGTTGTTGAGTTCTAGTTGACCCATGCTAAAACAGGAATACTGGAAAGTCACAGCCCTCTGTGAATCAGGTGTTCAGTTTCAGCCAGAGCCCTGAAGCAAGCTAGAAGCTTCTTCTCCCAAAGGATGTAGCTGGCAGTCATGTTGGAGGGATGACAAGTCCTGAACCCCAAGGGCATCTCTGAGTGGAACTTGTGTCACTTCACCAGAGGCTCCAATAGGCAGAATCATGAGTCACTGAGACTCAAGGTCCCTTTAGCTTCTTTTGTTCACTGTTAACCTTGCTCAGATCTCATCAGTTGAATTTGGGGCCTGGCTTCTCCCATGCGACCAGGTATAATAGTGACTTGAGTGCCTGTAATCCAGGCTAGATTCATACAGCTAGATTTCTACTCTTTCCCCAAAACTCCCTAGTGTACTCAGATGGGTGCACATGACCTTCAGCCTCACCTTAAATCATCTTTCTTTAAAGCAGTTATGGTCAGGTAGAGAGAGAGAAGGTCCAGAGACCAGGTAGGTCACTAAGCAAGGCTTTGCCTTCACTTTCACTTTCCAGTGACCACCTGCAACCGTTTCCAGGTCAACCAACCAACTTCTAATGCTCCCAGTCCACCTAATATTCTGCTCCTTTTGACACTGCTCATTCCCTCTTTGGGGGCCCCATGCTCAGCATGCATGCATGTATGCTCAGTTGCTCTAGTTGTGTCCCTTTCTTTGCAACCCCATGGATTGTAGCCGGCCAGGCTTCTCTGTCCATGGGATTCTCCAGGCAAGAATACTGGAGTGGGTTGCTGTGCCCTCCTCCAGGAGATCTTCCCAACCCAGGGATCAAACCTGGGTCTCCTGCATTGCAGGCAAATTCTTTACTGCTGAGCCACCGGGAAAGCCTCCATACTCAGCAGTCGCAGCCTATTGCCTTTTGTCTGGGGCTGTGGGCTGCTACTTTCCTGTAGGGGTAACTTTCTTCTTTTTCTCCTCTGAAGGAGAGTGAGTAAAAGCCATGTCACTGTTTGGGTACTTGTTCAATCCAACCTCATCCTGTGAACATCCATTGACATCTGTGACTCCCCAGTTGCCCATCACTTTGGGGAGAGGATTCTACACCATCTCAAGGAGTCCTCTTACATCTTCAAACATGCCCTGCAGGTCCCTTTTTCCTCTTCCAGAAGCAAAGCCAGGTGTCTGTCAGCATCCTATTCTCATTACCAATAAAGCCAAGAACTGAGAATTCTTGGCTGAGATTGTACCCTGTTGTAAACTAACAAGTTGCTACTGTGGTCTGAAAGTGTTCCCTCCAAGTTCTTACGTTGAAATCCTAGCCCCTAAAGATGATGATAGTAGGAGGTGGACCTTTGGTTGATGTTTAGGTCATGAGGGTGGAGCCCTCATTGATTGGGATTAGTGCCTTAATTATAGAGGCTCCTGAGAGATTCCCACACCCCTTCTACCACATGAGGGCACAGCAAGAAGTCATCAGCTATGGACCAGGAAGGGGCTTCCCTGGTGGCTCAGACGTAAAGAGTCTGCTTGCTATGCAGAAGACCCGAGTTTGACCCCTTGTGAGTGACCAACACACACACACATACACACACACACACATGCATGGATCAGGAAGAGGGCATTCAGCAGAGCCCAACCATGCTGGCACCTTGATCTTGATTTCCTAGCCTCCAGAATGTGAGAAATAAATGTCTCTTGTTTATAAGCCACCCAGTCTGTGGTATTACTCTTTTGTTTTAGCAGCCCAAATAGACCCTCACATTAGCCTATTAGATGATAATGGGGTGCCGACAGAAGCCATGAGGCCCCTGGGTTAGAGATACCATGGCCCAGGGAGCCACATGGGCATCAGTACATGCATGTCAGTTCCCTTGGCCCCCAAACCCCACGGGGCGGTGCTGATGGACCCAGATGGATGCCTGTATATGCAGTAGGTTGCATTACAGGAAAGAATCCTAAATCTTTTATTGTGGACAATAAGCATGTCTACCCTTTGTTTTTTTGGGGGGCACTATCTCTGTCTTCCAACAGTATTTGCTTCATGCGGTCAGTTGCTCAGTTGTGTCCAACTCTTTGTAGTCCCATAGAGTGAAGCCTGCCAGGCTCCTCTGTCTATGGAATTTTCCAGGCAAGAATACTGGATCAGGTTGCCATTTCCTCCTCCAGGGGATCTTCTTGCCCCAGGGATTGAACCTGTGTCTCTTGCATCTCCTGCATTGGCAGGAGGGTTCTTTACCACTAGTGCCACCTGGGAAGCCCCATTTGCTTCATGCATGCCCTTAAATAGACAGTTCAAAACAAAGGACAATTAGTGCCTGACTTGCAAGATGTGCTGAAAGACAAGAGGCCCATGGTGAGTTGTGTTCCAATAATAATTCTAATAACAACTCATAATGGGTAATGGAAAGTGCTCATAATGGGTAATGGACTAATGAATGAGTGAACCAGCAATATCTGGGTTCAAATCCCAATTCTGTTCTGAACATATTTGTAACTTTTGGAATGACTGACTGTCAGTTTGCTCCTATATAAAATGACATAATAACTGTAACTTTTGGCTGGGTGCTTACTATGCCAAGTACTATTCTAGGTGCTTTTAAGATATTTTATTTAATACTTATAGTAATCTTAGGAAATAAAACGTTTTTTTCTGTTTCCTAAATAATGAACAGGGCATGGATATGTTACTTGCCCAATGTCACACATGTGCTGCTGCTGCTGCTAAGTCGCTTCAGTCGTGTCCGACTCTGTGCAACCCCATAGACAGCAGCCCACCAGGCTCCCTCGTCGCTGGGATTCTCCAGGCAAGAACACTGGAGTGGGTTGCCATTTCCTTCTCCAATGCTTGAAAGTGAAAAGTGAAAGTAAAGTCACCCAGTCGTGTCCGACTCTTAGTGATCCCATGGACTGCAGCCTACCAGGCTCCTCCATCCATGGGATTTTCCAGATGAGAGTACTGGAGTGGGCTGCCATTGCCTTCTCCATATAGGAAGCACCAAAGCCAGGATTTGAGTCCGTGCTCTCCACTCTGGTTTCCGTGGTTTCAAGTACCTCTGCTTCCTACACAAGACGGAATACCAACCCCTGCCTCACCAGGGTACCCCATGAAGACTGCAAGCATTGTCAGGTGATTAATCAAAGACGGTTTTCTTTCTTTACCTTTCTACAGTTGTTTAATTAAAAATATTCAATTTCTTGGCATCCTCATTTTGAAAAATGATTGCTACTCCTTTATTGAGTAAAAGTGGGAAAATACATTCCCCCATAACATCAGGGAAGAAAGGCTGAATGTGGGGTACAGTGTGGAGAGGGATTACTCCAGCCTTCTCTGGGTCGAGGAGGAAGAGCCACCCACGATGGTGCCTGGACCCCCAGGGGTCTGTGAGAGGCTGTAGAGAACTGCAGAGTCTGGCTCTGAAATTGCTCTTCCTTCATCGACTCCAGATGAACCAACCCTCAGAGAGAACAGCGTGAAGGAATTGCCTGAGAAACACTCTGAGAACTAACAATGGGGCCTCTAATTCATAACAGCCTAGAACAAGCCAGGTCTCTTTGTGCTCTCATCCGGGTGTCGTAGAGGTGGTAATCTGAGCTGCCCGCTATCATCACCAGATACACAGTCCCGGTGTGGGGCTCTACTCCATCTCAAAAAAGAAAAAAAATCTGGTGGTTTTAAAAGAGACTCAGTCAAAAACGTAACTTTAAAAAGCCTATATACATTTAGTGAATGCATAACAAGTAAATCTGAAACATATTTAACGCAGATATATTTACGTGCCATTAATTCTCATGGATGCTAATTTATGCATCCCTGCATAGTGTTGGCATTCAATAGATATTGACGTCACACCGCTCAGAAGCGTTTCAAACAGACACTTGGGCAAAATGACTAAAATGACATTTGATGGATTTTATGATCCAATTATTCATTCCCCAGGTATGTATTTTCTTTATAATTACACGCTCTTCAGATAAATATGAAAGATTTTTGGTGTGGATTTAGTCATCTTAAAATTCTCATTTCAATTCACTTGCAATGACTCCTATAGGGACAAAGGTACTTTATTGTATTAAAGTGTTAGTAACTGGGCTGGAGTGAAAACTAGAAGCAGAAAAGGGTAAAGTACGCTCTTTCCATATTGCTACCAACTTACAGGTCTGAGAAATCCCAGTCCCCAACTAGAGATAATGAGTTGAAGACTTTGTTATACTTACTACTACCTATGAGATCTGGAGGGCTTCCCAGGTGGCTTTACTGGTAAAGAATCCACCTGCAGTACAGGAGCTGCAGAAGACACAAGTTTGATCCCTGGGTCAGGAAGATCCTCGGATCTTACCCAATGTCTTACCCTGGACTAGGGCATGGCAACCCCCTCCAATATTCTTGCCTGGAGAGCTCCATAGACAGAGGAGCCTGGTGGGTTACCATGCACAGGGTCTCAAAGAGTTGGACCTGACTGAAGTGACTTAGCATGCAAACGAGCTGCTGCTGCTGCTGCTAAATCGCTTCAGTCGTGTCCAATTCTGTGTGACCCCATAGACGGCAGCCCACCAGGCTCCCCCATCCCTGGAATTCTCTAGGCAAGGATGCTGGAGTGGGTTGCCATTTTCCTTCTCCAATGCATGAAAGTGAAAAGTGAAAGTGAAGTCGCTCAGTCGTGTCCAACTCTTAGCGACCCCATGGACTGCAGCCCACCAGGCTCCTCCATCCATGGGATTTGCCAGGCAAGAGTACTGAAGTTGGGGTAAGCAAGTTGGAGTCAGTCAAAGCCTGAGGAATCACTTGATGTGCTCAAGTGGCACTTGGTACCTTCCACTATTACACGGCCTGTTACATTCTTATTTCTTTACCTCCCTGCTTCATCTTCTGGGCAGTCAGTTCCTCAAGGGCCATGATCATGTCGAAGTTGTCTTTGCATTCTTGTGTCTGGAATAGGCAAGGGTCACAGCAGATGTTCCCACTTTTAGGTTTGGCCACCTTCTTTCCTTTGCCACCAACATTACTTTTGCTAAAAGATATACATGACTAATTACCTCAACTGATCCCCCTGGTTCTGTGCACTACTGCTCTGTCTACGAGCAATGCCTGATTTCCCATGTGAATCTAGCTAACTACTACTTGTCTTTCAAAACTCAGCTTGAGAAGCTACTCTTCCTGGAAGCCTTCTCTGACCCCTCCCATCTGATTTCATGCTCTCTCTCTGGGTTGCCCTAGCATCTGTGTATTTGTCTGTCAGAGCTCTTATCATCCCATCTGCAGTTGTTGACTGAGCTTGTGGGCCCAGGTCCTGTGCCATTTGGTTTTGTTCCTCTAGCATGTAGAACAGGTCTGAACTCATTGGAAAACCTCAGATAAATCTTTGTAAATTCATAAAAGGATAAGTAGATAAGGAGCAAATAACAAAAACAAGCCATGCTAGCACTTAGAAATTTGATATTGTGTTGGTTGGGGCTTCCCTGGTAGCTCAGCTGGTAAAGAATCTGCCTGCAATGCAGGAGACCCCAGTTCAATCCCTGGGTCAGGAGGATCTGCTGGAGAGGGGATAGGCTACTCACTCCAGTATTCTTGGGCTTCCCTGTGGCTTGGCTGGTGAAGAATTTTGATCCCTGGGTTGGAAAGATCCCCTGGAGAAGGGAAAGGCTACCCACTCCAGTATTCTGGCCTGGAGAATTCCATGGACGATATAGCCCATTGGGTTGCAGAGTTGGACATGACTGAGTGACTTTCACTTTTGGTGGTTCTCATATATCAGCCTTAGAAGATTAGGCTTTGATGAAATTATCCTAGAAAACACTATTAGAACTGTTATCTATTGGATGCTCATTACTCACTTTTCACGTGGTATGAAAAGTGTCTCTTAAGTTTGGAGACTGTTAACAGATGCTGTGGGTACCCCACCCATCACTTCAGTTGTCATCAGAGGTCCTTATTAGGTATATGTCTTACAAATAATACTCCTACTTTGCACTCTCGATAAGCAAACAGTTTTGTTAATGAAGTCTAATGCAGCAATTATTTTCTCTATGGTTACTATTGTGTGTGTGTGTGTGTGTGTGTGTGTGTTGTCCAGTTTAAGAAATCTTTGCTTACCCCCAGGTTAGAAAGTTATTCTCTTGTGTTATCTTTGAGAAGCTTTATTGCTTTTCCTTTTGCATTTTAGGTCTATCATCCATCTGGAATTGATTTTTGTGTTTGGTTTGAGGCATGGATCAAGGTTCATTTTATTCCCATATGGATATTCAATTACCCCAGCACCATTTATTGAATAGACAATCTCTTCCCCACTGAATTGCAGAGGTCCTTTGTCATTAATCACATGACTGTGTAAGTGGGGATCTGTTGTACACATTCTGTTCTGTTATCTTTGATCTCTTTGTAGGTCTTTGTACAAATGCTGCTCTGCTTTGGTTACTATGGCTTTATAATAAAACTGGGATATCTGATAAAAGTATTTCAACTTTGTTCTTCAAGATCATCTTCACCCCTTTTGATCTTTGTATTCTATATAGACTTAATTTCTATAAAAATTGATAGAATTTTTTTGTAATTGCATTGAAACTAGAAATCAAATATCAGATAGCTTCAAATATAAATTTGGGTGGGAATCAACACTTACAATATTGTCTTCCAATTCATAAACATATATATTCCTCCATTTATTCTTTTTAAATTTCTACTGCTAATATTTTATGGTGTGTATGGTCTGGTACATCTTGTATTAGATTTGTCCCAATATTTGATATTTTTACATTAATTTAAATGTACTTTAAGAATGCAGGTTTGTTGCTAGCATATAGAAATGTATTTGATTTTAGTGTATTGTATTTACAATAGCCTTGCTAACTTTACTTAATAATTCTAATAGTATATTTTTAAAAATCATGAATTAGTGTTGAACTTCTGAATTTATTGAAATGGATGTAAGTTTTTAAGCCTTTACTATAATATGATAAACTCTATTGATTGATTTTAAAGTATTAAGCCAGGCTTGAATTTCAGAAATAAATCCAGCTTGATCATGATGTATTATCATTTTCAAGTACTGATATATTATATTTTCAAGTTTATGTCTAAGTGTTTTGTGTCTGCATTGATGAGAAATAGTACTGGCCTTTTCTTTCTTGTGTAGTTTTGGCAAGTTGTGTTGTTAACATTATAAAAGCCTCACATAATGAGTTAGGAAGTATTATCTCTTTATTTTTATTCTCTGTCAGAGTTTGTGTCAATGGCACCCCACTCCAGTACTCTTGCCTGGAAAATCCCATGGATGGAGGAGACTGGTGAGCTGCCGTCTATGGGGTCACACAGAGTCAAGCACGACTGAAGTGACTTAGCAGCAGCAGCAGCAGCAGCAGCAGAGTTTGTGTAAGATCAATATTGTTCTTCTCCCAATATTTGGAGGAAATCACTGGTGAAATCATCTGGCCCTGAATTTATTTTGTGGGAAGATTTTTAAAAATTATCAGTTCATCAATCAAGATCTAGACAGGAGACAGACCCAATATAATAATTTGAATTTAAAAAGTTTAAAATAAAGAATTATCAACTATTTACAATGTTTTAGCTATTAAGAAGGAATAAAAGAGAACTCTAAAGAAGATACTAGGACTGAAGCACAATAGCCAAGGCAGAAACACGTTTGGAAGTGAGGTGTTCCTTCTCTTGGTCTAGGATTCAAATTCCGTGGAAGTAGACATGGGTGCAGCCCACTGGATACTGGAGGAACATTTGCCTGGGGCAGAGCTGGTCCACAGGTGGTGGACTGGGTTTGGAGACAGAGAATCATGGGTTTGAAATGGCAAACTGAAGGCCTCTAGCTGAGTGCTAGCTGGCCAAGGCTGCCATAAAGGAAACTTGAAGTAGGAAGCCCCTGTTGGGATGCAGGTAGATGGAAGGCTGATGGGCAGGCAACTATGAGCCAGGGCTTGCAAGCTGTCAGGTGAATGCCTCTAGGTGTCTGCCTGCTGCTGGCCATGTATACCATAGGGAAGAACTCAGAACAGTACCCTGGGAATCAGGGAGAAAGGGTGTTTCCCCTTTTTAAAGTGAGAAGCTCAGCTGTGTTCCAGCCTGCATGGAAGAAATGTATTACAAACAAAGCAATGAAGAGTGGATTTGGAGCTGAGAAATAATTGGCACAATTAGATTAAATTTTGTAGGCAAATAGGGAAATTTCTGGGCTTCCCAGGTGGCGCTAGTGGTAAAGAACCTGCCTGCCAATGCAGGAGACTTAAGAGACGTGGGATCGATCCTTGGATCGGGGAAGATCCCCTGGAGGAGGAAATGGCAACCCACTCCAGTATTCTTGCTTGGAAAATACCATGGACGGCAGAGCCTGGCTAGCTAAGTCCATGGGCCCAGAAAGAGTTGGACATGAATGAGTGTCTGAGCACCGAGGAATATTCTTTTTTTCTAATTCTTATGTTGGCTCTGATAAGTTGTGTTTTTCACAGAATGTGTTCCTTCGATTTTTCAAATTTAAAATCACAGATTTGCTCATAGTAATCTCTTATTGTTTTTCAAAATACTTTTATTTATTCACTTTTGGCTGTGCTGGGTGTTCATTGCTGCATGGGGTCCTCACTGTGGTGGCTTCTGTCGTTGCAGAGAAAGGGCTTTAGAGCGGGCAGACTTTGGTATTGCGGCATGTGGGCTCAGTGGTTGCAGCTTGCAGGCTATAGAGCACAGGCCCAGTGATTTTGGCACATGGGCTTAGTTGCTGTGTGCCATGTGGGATCTTCCCAGACCAGGGATCAAACCCATCTCCTGCATTGGCAGGCGGATTCTTTACCACTGAGTCACCAGGGAAGCCCCTCTTATTGTTTTAAACATCTGTTGGATCTGTAGTGATAGCATCTTAATTGTTTTCAATATTGGTAATGTGTTCCTTATTTTTTCTTGATTAGTCCCCTAAGCAGTTACTAATTTTATTAATATTAAAAAAATTCATTTCACTGCCTTGATGATTTTCTCTATTGTATATTTGCTTTCTATTTTAGTATTTTCTGCTTTCATCTTTATATTTTTTTACTACCTACCTCTGCTTTCTTTTAGCTTAATTTTCAGGTTTTTTTTTTTTTTGGATGCTTACATTGCAGATATTAAGCCTTTTTCCTTTCTAGTTTGTGAATTTAAGGCTATATGTTTCGTGTAAGCACTCCTTTACTTTCATCATGCAAGTTTTGGTGTGTTATATTTTTATCATTGAATTAACAATATTTTAAAATTCCCAATGGGATACATGTTTTTCATTTATCCATGGATTATTTAGAAGTGTTTTGCTTAATTTTCAAGCATCTGTAGATTTCTAGGTTAGTTTAATTGAGGTCAGAATATATTCTGAACAATTCAAATTCCTTTGAAATATGTTGGAGATTTCCTCTATGGCCTATTTTAGTAGATAATCCTGTTAGTACACTTTAAAAGAATATATATTCTAAAATTGTTGGATGCAGTGGTTTGTTATGTCCACTAGATTAAGCCCACTAGTTGCATTGTTCTAACAGGGCTTCCCTGGTAGCTCAGCTGGTAAAGAATCCACCTGCAATGCAGGAGACCCTGGTTTGATTCCTGAGTCAGGAAGATACCCTGGAGAAGGGAATGGCTACCTACTCCAGTATTCTGGCCTGGAGAATTCCATAGACTGTATAGAGTCACTTTCACTTTCAGTCATCTATAATGTATTTTCTAATATTCTTGATCTGCTTGTTCTGTTAATTACTAGAAAAGTTATAAGTGAACAAGTATGTGGATTTCTTCATTTCTCCATGTAGTTCAGTCAGTTTTTACTTTAAATATTTTGAAGCTGTATACACTGCTGCATGTAGTTTTAGATTTATTATATATTCTGTGAAATGGTGCTTTTATCATTATGGAATATCCTTCTTTACCTCTAGTAACACTTAATGCTTTGAAGTTTACTTTGCCTCTGGTGGGCTGCCGTCTATGGGGTCACGCAGACTTGGACACGACTGAAGTGACTTAGCAGCAGCAGCATATTATTATAGCGACAGCAAATTTTTTTGGATTTCAAGTACATGGCATGCATTTTCTAATCCTTTACTTTCAACCCTGAAGATATATTGCTGTCTCTTACAAGCTGAGATAGTGAGATTTTACTTGCTGTATCTGTCCTGATCATATTAGCTCTTTAATTGGAGTGTGTCTTTTTCTGTTCTGTGTAATTACAGATATGTCTAGTTTACATGTATCATCTTGTTATTTGTTTTCTGTTTATCCATGTGTTCTTTTTTTTCATCTGCAGGCTTATTTTTCATCAGTCATATAATTTTGAAGATTATTTAATTTTCACCATTAGCATGAAGTTATGCTTTCTACTATTATTTATTTATTTTCTTTTTAGCAATTCCAAAGTTCACTATTGAGTGATGAATTTCTAGCTTAAATTAATGTGTTTAACTTATGGACAAGGTCTTATAATGCTCTAACTTCATTTATCTGTTGCCCACCTTTATGCTATTGTTGCTGTTTTGGTTCTACATGTGTTTTAAGTTATAAAAGACATTATTACTATTGTTATAAGGAGACAATATTCCTTTGGAATTATGAATACTTATATTTTCTGGTACTCTTTGTTCCCTCCTTCATTAACATGTTTCCATCTGGGATCATTTTTTTTTCTGCTTTAGCTTTTAAAATTTATTTTTATTTTTTGAAAGTTTGTTCTTGCTAGTTACAATGTCATTAAGTATTTTCTTGTTTGTTTGAAAATGCCTCTGTTTAGCCTTTATTTTCAAAATCTGTCTTTCTTGTGTACATAAACCTAGGTAGGCAATAAATTTCTTTCAGTGTGTTAGAGCTATCATTCTGCAGTCTTTTTTTTTTCTTCATAGTTTTTGTTGAAAAGTCTGCCATAATTCTATTGTTGCCCCCCCCCAAAGTCTTGCATATATTTTCTTTTTATGTTTATAAGATAGTTTTTCCTTATCTTTTTCTAAAAGCAGCTTCATGAATATTATTTGATTTATATTGATCTTGGCTGGAATTTACTTTGCCAACAAAGGTCCGTCTAGTCAAGGCTATGGTTTTTCCAGTGGTCATGTATGGATGTGAGAGTTGGACTGTGAAGAAAGCTGAGCACTGAAGAATTGGTGCTTTTGAACTGTGGTGTTGGAGAAGACTCTGGAGAGTCCTTTGGACTGCAAGGAGATCCAACTAGTCCATCCTAAAGGAGATCAGTCCTGGGTGTTCATTGGAAGGACTGATGCTGAAGCTGAAACTCCAGTACTTTGGCCACCTCATGTGAAGAGTTGACTCATTGGAAAAGACTCTGATACTGGGAGGGATTGGAGGCGGGAGGAGAAGGGGACGACAGAGGATGAGATGGCTGGATGGCATCACCGACTCGATGGACGTGAGTTTGAGTGAACTCCAGGAGTTGGTGATGGACAGGGAGGCCTGGCGTGCTGCGATGCATGGGGTCGCAAAGAGTCAGACACGACTGAGTGACTGAACTGAACCAAACTGAACTGGCTAGAATTTGTAGTGTTTTGTCAGTGTGTTAATATCTTTTGTTTGGGAAAATTCTGAGACTTTCTCTTTTGTTCCATCATCTCTCTCCTTTCCTTTTCAGGCTCCAATTACACTTATGAAAGTTCTTTTCATCATGTTCCATATGTCTTTTAGACTGTTTTTCTGTGCCTTTTTTCTTTTTGTTTTTCTGATGAAATATAAATCTTAGTATTTTCTACTGATCTATTATCCAGTTCACTTATCCTCTCTTCTGTTACGTCTAATTTGCTCCTGAACTTATGTACTGAATTTTTAATTTCAGTGTTGTATTAAAGAACTTTATGTATTGTAATTAACTTCTAAGAAAATTCTAGTACTCTGATCAAATTTTCCATCTTTTTTGTATTTTGATTATGGTATTTATAATTATTTAAAATTCTGTGACCAATAATTAAAATATTCACCTTTGAACCTATTCTAAAGTATGTTTTTTTTTTAACTGTTGGTTATTTGACCCTATATTCTGAATTACTTGGTAAATTTGATCTAATGCCAAGCATTATGTATAAAAAATAGATGCTATGGATGATATCTCTCTTTAGAGAGGATTTGATTTTTTCCAGACAGATTGTGAAACCACAGGCAAATAATCTTGATCCACTGGATTTAGGTTTCAGACTCAATGTGAGGGCTGGTGAGCTCTGTTCTATTTCGTCTTGTCTTTATTCCTAGAACCTCCCTCTGCATGTACCCCTTCAAGAATCCCAAGGATAAGCCTGGTGTGTTTATTAGAGATTCTCTTTCTTGGCAGAGTATGAGCTTCAGTTTTTGTCTTCTTAGAACCAAGAGACTACTGAAATATCTACTCAGACTTTTAGCTTTTCAGCAGCTGTGTTCTGCTTGGTTTCTTGGCAGTTTGCCTCACACATGTGCAGCTTAGGAGTTGGAAAATACCTCAAAGAAAAATTGTGCATATACCATTCACTCTACATTTTCTGCACTTAGTTTTTCTCTCAGATCAAGTCCTAGCTGCCTTGGTAGCCCTGTTCACCAATTTTCAACTTCTCTGTTGGTGAGACCGTTATAAAATCTTGGCTGCTGTTCTTTGCTCAGCAACTATGTTCCAAAAAGAAAATTAGCAACTGCCCTGAGGGGCACAAGTAGCAACTAGCTTAGTGCTCATTTCTATGTATTTTCCTTCTCTCCTTCATTTTGGTCTTTTAAGACTGAAGGGGCATTTGAAATGTATAATGGGACTCCTAAGGCAAAGAGTCTGTGTAAAGTAGACTGCAAGGAAACCAGGGGAGGATGATGAGGATGGTGAGGATGGGAGTAGACAAAAGAAGAGGAAAAATCTAGAGTCACAGAAGTTGCAGCCAGGTGGATCCCAGCAAAATAGTTTCAGGTAAATCCACAGAAATACCCACAAGAGACCAAGAATCAGCTTAATCATCCACTTGCCCAAAGAACAAGGTGCCATCTGCTATGGATTGAATGTGTTCCCCCCAAATTCTTATGTTGAGATGCTAACTCCCAAAGTGGTATTTGGAGGTGGGGACTTCAGGAGGTAATTGGACCTGAGGGTGGGGCCTTCATGGATGGGATTAGTTCCTTTACAAGAAGAGACATGAGAGTTTACCCCTATCTTTTGCTCTCTGCCATGTGAGGAGACAATGAGAAGATGACCATTGGCAAGTCAGGGAGAAAGCTCTCACCAGGCACTAGACTAGCCAGTACCTTGATCTTAAAATTCCCAGCGTCCAGAACTATGTGAAATAGATTCCTGCTGTTAAGCCCCCCAGTTTGCCAGCTGCCTGAGATGACTAAGACACCACATTAGGACAGCACTGGTTCCAGTAAGGGAATGGCTTTATTATCTTCTCTTTCTCCCCAAATGCCAACCAATTTGTACTGTAAACAGCAAACAGATAATGTGGGTTAGATTACAATATGAAAGAAGAACCGTATCCTCTCTTCCAGCAAGAGACTGGTCTGTAGTATATTTGTGTCAAGAATAAGAAGTAATGTTGTGACGTTATCTACATTCTTCAGTTATTCATTAGGTTTTTCCCAGCCCAGTTTCCAGTGGATAGACACTGGTATGACTGAAGCTCGGGCTCCAATCAGCTCTATGCAGCAGTTTTATGGAAGCTCTCAGAATTCTGAAAGGCAGAATGGGTCTGAAGGTGGAAAGCCCAGTCCCTAATGAAGAGTATCCTCAAAGAGCAAAGGTGATTTAGTCACTAAGTTGTCGACTCTTGCGACCCTGTGGACTGTAACCTTCCAGGCTCCTCTGTTCATGGGACTTCCAAGGCAAGAATACTGGAGTGGGTAGCCATTCCCTTCTCCACAAAGAGCAGAACCAAGTCTAGTATGCTAACATCTTTCCAGAATCCTGAATTTGTTCATTCTGGGCTTATTAATTCGACTCCATTTCTAAGGACTAAAAAAAATAGGACACTGAAAAAAAGGTGTTTGTGTTCCAGTGACAAATATATCCATTTAGTTGTTAAACGGGAAATTCCAGAATCCTCCTGTGGCTTTGCCTCCTATTTTGCAGGAAGAAGTTTTTCCCCAAAGACAGAACTGACTGGAGCCTCATGTCCCCAGAGGGCCTCATTGGAAGTTGGTCTTTGAAAGTTCTAATATAAACATACTCCCACCCACCTGGCTCATGTACAGACCATGAACAACTTGGCTTTTCTTCCCAGCGGAGCAGTTTTTTTGTATGAGTCACTTACTTCTGTCTCTTTATTTTGGACTTTTTGCCTCTGGGAATCATAAGGATCTATCCAATACTGTACTGAGACAGCTTTCAGCACTCAGTGAACAATGAACAATAGAAAACCTTCTAAAAAGGCTGACTCCCCTCCTTGGGGTACATGGGAACCTAGGTCTGGCACCCAGTTCAATGGTAAAACAAGAACCTGGGCTAAAGTAACACACAAGGGAATATGTCAGATGAAGCTTTTGCTTTCCTAGCAAGGGAGACAGATCAGTTCAGATCTGGAAAGCACAGCATCCCAATGCTGGGAAGTCTTGGAAAATCTTCCACGGGAGTGGTCATAATCTCTAATCATTTCTATCGTTATTGTAGGAGATCTTGCCTGTTCTGAAAAGAGTGGGCATGCTACAGAGAACCTTCACCTGTAAATAGAAGGTTTGGGAAGAAGACACAGGAGGGCTCAGTGTGGCAGAATGGAACACACTCCTCCTGTAAGCCTTCTTGTTTGGTGCTTTGTGTCTTCAAAAGGTTCACCCTGATGGATTTGGAATAATACCCCAAACTGTTTGGTTCTCTGCCTGTTTTCAGATTTTGGAGAAAGCACATGGGACCAGAAATATGTCCCTGCACAAGCCAAGTATAGTAAATGAGTTTCTGTGCTTGTGGAATATTTTTAATATTATGAAATGAGAAAAGCCTCTCCTTTGCCATCTTAATTTTCTATGTGAACCATTATTAGCATTGTGGGGCCCCTGGAAGCATCTAGGGTCCCCACTGGTGCTTCCTTGTACATGAGCTCACTAACATTTATCTGTCTAACGTGAAAGGTGTCTCTAATGATCCCAGTTGACATTTATTCAGTGCCTTTCACTCAGTGATCCCAAAGAGCTCCATAGGCTGATTTACGGGCTGTCCATGGAGCGGAAGTGCATGGTAATGACCACTGTGATGAAGAGGATGATGGATCGCCCGGGCTCTGGCATTTGATATGTCAAGTTGTTTCTGGGGCGTTTCCAATTTCCTGAGCTTCCCAGTGATTAGAAGCATAAGGGCAAGAGAGTGCTCCGTCCATTTCAGGCTGCATTTCTCAGTGGAGATGGCTCTGACTGGGGCCTTGGGAGGTCTTAATTATCTGCCTCCTCACACAAATTTGAGTAATCAGTCGGGAGCAGACACGAGGAAATGCTACAGCGTTTGCCTCCCTCCTCTGACCCCGAACTCCCTTCATATAGTATTTTCAACCACCTGAAACTCTGGGGCTTTTCTGCTCCATCGGGAAAAGGGAGGAAGCAGAGGCCAGGATAAAGTCTGTTGGTTTAGGAGGTTTATGGTAACATAAAGCATCGGGCACAATGCTTTCCAGTTTTTTTAAGCCATGGAAACTCACTCTCCCCCATTTTTTTTTTCAAGCGAAATCCTATGGGGAATTAACATGTAAAGCAGATATGAGTGAGCTGTTCTGCTCTGTACCCTCACTGGCCCCCACCCCATCACAGTGGCTCCTGAGACCTAGATTGAAAAACTGCTGGTGTCCTGGAGTGTTGGGCTGTGAACTGTACACAAGAGATCTGAATTTCTTTCTAGCTTACCCACTGACTTTTGAGTAAACTGTTGGAATATCTACATGCTCCCTTTATTTTATCTTTAAAATAGAAACTAAATACTCTTACTCTTCATTACATATTACAATTAAGGCTTTTAAAACTTAGGATGCAAAAAATGAATAAATAAAACTTAGGATGCAAGTGTACCAAAACTATAATAATGAGGGGGATTATAAGGTTCCAGGCATAGGTCTGAATATTTTCCTATATAACTTCATATAATCCTGATAACCTTCCTATGGGGCAGGTACTGTTAATATCCAGAGAGGGTATGCAAATTTCCCAAGGCCATTCAGTTTTTAATTAATATAGGGACAGTTCAACACCTCGATCTTAACCCCTGACTCTTGGTTTTGAAACTTGGTTAGAATGTTAGAATCACTTAGTCCAGTTCAGTTCAGTTCAGTTCAGTCACTCAGTCATGTCCGATGCTTTGCGACCCCATGGACTGAAGCATGCCAGGCTTCCCTGTCCATCACCAACTCCTCAGTTCAGTTCAGTTCAGTTTAGTTGCTCAGTCATGTCCAACTCTTTCAGTCACCAACTCCTGGAGCTTACTTAAACTCATGTCCATTGAGTTGGTGATGCCATCCAACCATCTCATCCTCTGTCATCACCTTCTCTTTCTGCCTCCAATCTTTACCAGCATCAGGGTCTTTTCCAATGAGTCAGTTCTTTGCATTAGGTGGCCAAAGTACTGGAATTTCAGCTTCAGCATCAGTCCTTCCAATGACTATTCAGGACTGACTTCCTTTAGGATTGACTGGTTGGATCTCCTTGCAGTCCAAGGACTCTCAAGAGTCTTCTCCAACACCACAGTTCAAAAGGATCAATCCTTCGGTGCTCAGCTTTCATTGGGAAAAGGAAATGGCAACCCACTCCAGTATTCTTGCCTAGAGAAGCCCGTGGACAGAGGAGCCTGATGGGCTGCTATCCATAGGGCTGCACAGAGTCAGACACGACTGAAGCAACTTAGCAGCAGCAGCAGCAGCTTTCATTCTAGTCCAACTCTCACATCCATACATGACTACTGGAAAAACCATAGCCTTAACTAGATGGAACTTTGTTGGTAAAGTAATGTCTCTATTTTTTAATACGCTGTCTAGGTTGGTCATAACTTTTCTTCCAAGGAGGAAGCATCTTTTAATTTCATGGCTGTAGTCACCATCTGCAGTGATTTTGGAGCCCCGCAAAATAAAGTCTCTCACTGTTTCCTTCATTTCCCCATCTATTTGCCATGAAGTGATGGGACCAGATGCCATGATCTTAGTTTTCTGAATGTTGAATTTTAAGCCAACTTATTCACTCTCCTCTTTTACTTTCATCAAGAGGCTCTTTAGTTCTTTACTTTCTGCCATAAGGGTGGTGTCATCTGCATATCTGAGGTTATTGATATTTCTCCTGGCAATCTTGATTCCAGCTTGTGCTTCATCCAGCCTGGATTTCTCATGATGTACTCTGCATATAAATTAAATAAGCAGGGTGATACAGCCTTGATGTACCCCTTTCCCAATTTGAAACCAGTCTATTGTTTCATGTTCAGTTCTAGCTGTTGCTTCTTGACCTGCGTACATATTTCTCAGGAGGCAGGTGAGGTGGTCTGGTATTCCCATCTCTTGAAGAATTTCTCACAGTTGTCATTATCCACACAGTCAAAGGCTTTGGTGTAGTCAATAAATCAAAAGTAGATGTTTTTCTGGAACTCTCTTGCTTTTTTGATGATCCAGCAGATATTGGCAATTTGATCTCTGGTTCCTCTGCATTTTCTAAATCCAGCTTGAACATCTGGAAATTCATGGTTCACATACTGTTGAAGCCTGGCCTGGAGAATTTTGAGCATTACTTTGCTAGCATGTGAGATGAGTGCAATGGTAGTTTGAACATTCTTTGGCATTGCCTTTCTTTGGGATTAGAATGAAAACTGACCTTTTCCAGTCCTGTGGCCACTGCTGAGTTTTCCAAATTTGCTGGCATGTTAAGTGCAATACTTTCACAGCACCATCTTATAGGATTTGAAATAGCTCAACTGGAATTCCATCACCTCCACCAGCTTTGTTTGTAGTCATGCTTCCTAAAGCCCACTTGATTTCGCATTCCAGCATGTCTGGCTCTAGGTGAGTGATCACACCATCATGGTTATCTGGGTCATGAAGATCTTTTTTTTTGTATAGTTCTTCTGTGTATTCTTACCACCTCTCCTTAATATCTTCTGCTTCTGTTAGGTCCATACCTTTTCTGTCCTTTATTGTGCCCATCTTTGCATGGAATGTTCCCTTGGTATCTCTAATTTTCTTGAAGAGATCTCTAGCCTTTCCCATTCTATTGTTTTCCTCTATTTCTTTGCATTGAGGAAGGCTTTCTTATCTCTCTTTGCTATTCTTTGGAATTCTGCATTCAAATGGGTATATCTTTCCCAAGCCTAGGCTATAGTCAAGATCAGTGTCTGTGGTAGAACATTACTGATAGCATTTAAAAAAAACTGCTTTTAGGAGTTGAATTATGTCCTCCAAAATGTATGTTGAAGCTCTAATCACCTATATCCCAGGATGTAATGTTATTTGGAAATAGGATCGTTGCTGGATGTAATTACTTAATGAAAAATGAGGGCATACTGGAGTAGGGTATGCTTTTAACCAAGATGAATGGTGTCCTTATAAGAAGATGGCCATGTAAAGACAGAGACATGGGGAGAAGGCCTTTTGATCCTGAAGGCAGAGGTTAGAGTCAGGCAGCTGCAAGCCAAGGGACATCAAAGATTGCCAAGAAACCACCGGAAGTCAGGGAGAGAGAGGAAGGACCCTCCCCTGCAGGTTTCAGAGGGAACATAACCCTGCCGACACCTTAATTTAGACTTCTAGCCTCCAGAGACAATACATTTCTGTTGCATTTTGTAGGTCTTGGCTATGGGTAGCCCTAGGAAATGAATACAGCTGTCTGTGTGACTCCAAGTGCTAAAGAATCCACCTGACAATTCAGGAGATGCAAGAGACATGATTCTGATCCCTGGGTCAAGAAGATCCCCTGGAGTGGCAGGAAATGGCAATCCACTCTGGTATTCTTGCCTAGAAAATTTCATAGGCAGAGGAGCCTGGCGGGCTATACTCCATGGGGCCATGAAGAGTCAGAAATGACTGAGTGACTGAACACACATATGATTCCAGGGTGCAGACGAGTTTGAGAACCTCCGCTATACATTAATTCTCTTTCCTTAAGAATTTATTGTGCAACTTGGGGAAAGAAACCCTGACTCTTGATTAGGCCTGGGGGTGGTTTGCCATCCTATGCTGATGCTTGCTGTACCACCTTCTAAAGCGTTGGATGGTGTTGATTGGGTATTTACAATGGTTAGTGCGTGTGGAGATTTAGAGGGTCATTCTCAGTGCTCCTGTTCATGGGAGAAACTGTCGTGGAGGCTGTGCACCTAGGCATGAAATAAGAGGTGCCCAGACGAGAATGGAAGATGGTAAGAAGCAGAATGAGTGCTTCTCAGTACAGTACAGTAGAAAATCACCACAGGGGGAGAAGGAATGATCAGTAAGGCTGCCTGCAATCTAGAGATACAGACGCTGGTAAAAAAGAGCCCTATGAAGAGCAAAGGTCCATACAGCCAAGGCTATGGTCTTCCCAGTGGTCATGTATGGTTGTGAGAGCTGGACTGTAAAGAAGTCAGAATGCCAAAGAATTGATGCCTTCAAACTGTGGTGCTGGAGAAGATTCCTGAGAGTCCCTTGGACAGCAAGGAGATCAAACCAGTCAATCTTAAGGGAAGTCAACCCTGAATACTCATTGGAAGAACTGATGCTAAAGCTGACACTCCAGCATTTTAGTCATCAGCTCAAAGTCATTGGAAAAGTCCCTGATTCTGGGAAACACTGAGGGCAGAAGGAGAAGGGGGCATTAGAGGGTGAGATGGCTGATTGGCATCACCAGTGCAATGGACATGAATTTGGGAAAACTTCAGAGTAAGGCGAGGGATAGAGAGGCCTGGTGTGTTGCAGTCCATGGGATCATGAAGAATCGGACATGACTGGGTGACTGAACAACAACAATGAGAGGTGGCCAGGGTGTCTGTAAGAAGAGGATGTAGGGATGCTTCACAGAGAAGGTGATATTTAAACCTGAGAAATGGGTTTTGGCAGGATGAAGGCTGTTCTAGACACCAGGAACATCTTAAAGGTGAGGAGGGGGCTGGTGAGTTGTGGGTGGACTTCATGCTTAGAGAAAGCTGGAAAAGAGAACTTGAGTAAAAGGAAAAAAAGTCCAGGAAGGCAGGAGAAAGCAGTTTTCTGGAGGGATTTGGATATTGTGCTAAGTCCCTGGGCTTCATTTTATAAGCAATGTGGCATCAATGGAGGCTTTTGATAAGGAAAGAAACACCATCATTAACTTCAGTTCAGTTCAGTCACTCAGTCGTGTCTGACTCTTTGAGACCCCATGAATCCCAGCATGCCAGGCCTCCCTGTCCATCACCATCTCCCGGAGTTCATTCAGACTCACGTCCATCGAGTCAATGATGCCATCAAGCCATCTCATCCTCTGTCGTCCCCTTCTCCTCCTGCCCCCAATCCCTCCCAGCATCAGAGTCTTTTCCAATGAGTCAACTCTTCACATGAGGTGGCCAAAGTACTGGAGTTTCAGCTTTAGCATCATTCCTTCCAAAGAACACCCAGGGTTGATCTCCTTCAGAATGGACTGGTTGGATCTCCTTGCAGTCCAAGGGACTCTCAAGAGTCTTCTCCAACACCACAGTTCAAAAGCATCAATTCTTTGGCGCTCAGCCTTCTTCACAGTCCAACTCTCACATCCATACATGACCACAGGAAAAACCATAGCCTTGACTAGACGGACCTTAGTCAGCAAAGTAATGTCTCTGCTTTTGAATATACTGTCTAGGTTGGTCATAACTTTTCTTCCAAGGAGTAAGCGTCTTTTAATTTCATGGCTGCAGTCCCCATCTGCAGTGATTTTGGAGCCCAAAAAAATAAAGTCTGACACTGTTTCTACTGTTTCCCCATCTATTTCCCATGATGTGATGGGACCGGATGCCATGATCTTCGTTTTCTGAACGTTGAGCTTTAAGCCAACTTTTTCGCTCTCCTCTTTCACTTTCATCAAGAGGCTTTTTAGCTCCTCTTCACTTTCTGCCATAAGGGTGGTGTCATCTGCATATCTGAGGTTATTTATATTTCTCCTGGCAATCTTGATTCCAGCTTGTGTTTCTTCCAGTCCAGTGTTTCTCATGATGTACTCTGCATAGAAGTTAAATAAGCAGGGTGACCATATACAGCCTTGATATACTCCTTTTCTTATTTGGAACCAGTCTGTGGTTCCATGTCCAGTTCTAACTGTTGCTTCCTGACCTGGATACAGATTTCTCAAGAGGCAGGTTAGGTGGTCTGGTATTCCCATCTCTTTCAGAATTTTCCACAGTTTATTGTGATCCACACAGTCAAAGGCTTTGGCATAGTCAATAAAGCAGAAATAGATGTCTTTCTGGAATTCTCTTGCTTTTTCCATGATCCAGAAGATGTTGGCAATTAGATCTCTGGTTCCTCTGCCTTTTCTAAAACCAGCTTGAACATCAGGGAGTTCAAGGTTCACGTACTGCTGAAGCCTGGCTTGGAGAATTTTGAGCATTACTTGACTAGCATATGAGATGAGTGCAATTGTGCGGTAGTTTGAGCATTCTTTGGCATTGCCAAAGAATTGTGATATTGAACGGTTTGCCTTGGAGATGAACAGAGATGATTCTGTCGTTTTTGAGATGGCATCCAAGTACTGCATTTCGGACTCTTTTGTTGACCATGATGATCATTAACTTAAATGATCTCAACAACATTTCAGATGATCCTAGTTTTGTGACTGAAGCAGAGGTGTCTCATTTGATTTTCCCAAAGACTTATGAGAGACTGTTATAGCGTAATAGATTTCAGAACTGAAACTAATCTAATTTCAGTTACTGCCCAGGTCAGGGTAGGGACTGGATTTGAACCCTGGCTATCTGATTCCAGAATCTGTGGGCTAAACAGAGTTATGGCTGAGGAGTCCCAACCAGTCCCAACACTGGTTGAAGAAAACTAGCCCTGTTGGCAGGATGAGGCAGGTAGACAGTGGAAGGCATGAGGGAGAGAATGGGGACAGAAAAAGTAGCTAGCAAGTTACCCTAGAATCATAAGAAATATCTCAAGTGAGACCAAAAATGATTTAGCAGCTCACTGTGTATTGTGGAAGATATCACCCCACTCCAGAATAACTGAGTAATGGGGAAAGCTGAGGAATGCCTAACGAGTCGGGTGGTAGAAGAGACAAGGTTTCTTTAGACATTTCGAGGTGAAGTCCTTACGTTATTCCTATGTCAGAGACACTTAGGAAGTGCATGAAAATGAGAGTTAGAGGTAGCTACCCTGCAGGAGAAATGGATCACTGCACCTAATCCTGAGGATTTAGAGACTAGATACTGCAGAGACGGTATAGGTGTGGTGTTCAAGCCCACAAGCTCTGGGGCTTAGTGGTTTGAAAATCCTAACCAACCACTTATTAACTGTGTGCTCTTGGACAAGCCTCAGTTTCTTCCTCTGCAAAAGGGGGATACTAGTAGGATTGATTTCATAGTCCTCATGCAGAGGATTAAGTGAGATGACAGGTCGGGTGCTTTTGAGAAACAGGCACGGCCTTCCATCTCTCTCTGCTTCCTGTCTCCCAGAAAGCCTTCTCTTGACCCCGCGTCTCTCTCTTCATCATCTGAGACTTTTTCTGCATCCACATCAGAACTTAGTTCTCCTTGTTCAACCTTTGGCTCAGTAGCTGCCTTTTTCTTTTCTTTTCTGAACAAATATTTATTTATTTATTTGGCTGCACCAGGTCTTAGCTGTGGGGCACAGGATCTTCATTGCAATATGGAAACTCTTAGTTGCATAGCCTCCTTCTTCTTAAAGATCAGTCTCTCCACTAGCCCAGGGCTGTTTGGTAGTTTTTCTTCTTCTTTCTCCTGGTGTATACATGATTTTCTTCTAGTGTCGCCACCTTACTTCACAGCGTTCTGGGCCTCAAACCAAGGAGGGGACGAGGCAGCCCACGCTGTTCAGCCCCACATCATCTGGTCGTCAGTGTCATCTGGTCATCTGCGACGGTACAGCTGGTTTATTGGCTCCCTGGTTACCTCTGAGCATCTTCAGGCCCTGATTCAGAGATTGTATGCTGCACGCACAGTGCATGGTATGAGACAGGGTCTCAATACAAAGTCGGAGGAGAGCTGCTCTTCTTAGGCAGGGCAGAGTTGAATCAAATGACAATAGCGAAAGCCTAGGATTGGCTTCCTGGTCTTTGGGTTCTAGAAAGAGGTGTCTATAACAGAGGAGAGAGGTGTGGAGAAAGTGGCTTGCCACCATTTCCATTCCTGGTGCTCAGAAAAGGAGCTGTATCTCTGGAGAAAATAAAGGATACGCTGTGTGGGTGAGAGTGGTCTGTTGCTGGTGATCTGGGGAGACTGAAGCTAGAAATCGGTTTGAAAGAATGATTTTTATGGATCAGCACTATCGCCTCAAACAGATGTCCTGTGGTTGCTCTTCCTTCTGGTCTGTCCTAAATATTACCTTGATTTCTCGCCCTTAGAGAAACAACACACTTTTATCAAGTCACCCTCCAGCTAGAAATACCTTTAAGGACTTCCCTTTTTCTTAAGAAGTGAGTCTTAAAACTTTTTGGGTGCAATCAAAATCCTCTCCCCTCAGTCTCTTCCTATCTCTCCAACCTGCTGTTTCTCAAACCACTTCCATCCCAGTGAGTCCAAGATTTGTGCTGCTCCTCATTTCCATCTCTATGTTTGGCCTTTGTCCTTTTGCCACATGCAGCTGTCCCCCAGAGTCAGAGTCCATTTGTGGAGCAGTCAACAGCAGTCAACTCTCTTTGCCCCGAGAGAGCATTATTCACCTGCCCTGCCAGCCCCCTTGCTTTGCTAGAATCCACAACTTCCCTGGCTCTGCGCCACCTGCACACTCAAGTTAGAATAGACTACTTACCCAAGATGAACAAGCAAGTTGGTTAGATACATGTAATTGAAAGGAAAGAGTGTTCTGCAATGTTAAATTAATAAAGTTCTCAGAGTCAAGACTGAAGCCTTTGAGTTTTATCCTTAAATAATATTTGACCCAGGACAGAATAGCCTCTTTGAGAGCTCCAGCCTTCTCAGAGCCTTAACTGGCAAGATAAAGGGCTTTAGAGGAGAAGGTATCAAGAGTATTCAACTGACCCAAGAGAATGAGTAGGCTTCCTTCAACATGTAACTTGCTAATAGCGAGGGGCTTGGGAAAATCTGGGCCAGTAATTATCTGTGGTCTAACTGACTGCCTATCTGAGTCACTCTACCCACCACCCAAAGGGAGTTTACCAGATTTCCCTGATCCCGATTGAGTTGACTCATATAAACTATAGTGAATTTCTTCTTAGGCCCAATGCTCCATGGAATTAATCAAACTTTGGGTTTGTCTACTGCAATCAGTTCGATAGTTGCCTTCTGCTCAAGGATGGCTCCTTGCCTTCATTAAATCTGAAGGTTTCAGCTTTTGTTAGTGCAGACCACCTCAATCAATATAAGCAAGTGCAGCTGTCTCCTAAATGAGGCTGTCAAGCCAAGGCTCTGATAACCAATGGTTACTAAATACTTAATGATCTGTGTGTGTGTCGCAGCGTCCTCATCACACTTCAGTCTGGGGTTTTGCACTTAACTTTTAAAAGCACTCTTTTCTAAAACTTACCCCATTACTTTTCATGCTTTATTTTCCTTATTTAACATTTTATAGCACATCAGCAGAGTGCTTCAGAAAACATAAATTGGGACCCAGAAATTGGCAGAACTGAGAACCATCAGCTCTCAATGGTACCTTTTCTTAGTGTGGTGGTATTTAATGCTGTTTACCAAATGGTCCACTTTCTCCCCAGTCTGGGTGCGTATGATGATTGTATTTCCTGACTCCCTTCTAGTTGATGGGATCATGTGACTAGTCCTGGGCAAGAAGTTGAAAGCAAAAGTAATGTAGGTTACTTCTTTGCTGGAATGAGAATGTCAGTTTTTAATTTTCCCTCCGCTACTATGACCACCAATTCTCTAGATTTGGCAGCTCTGCCAGCCTGGGTCCTAGTGATGATAAAAAAAGATACAGAGCCAAACCCTAGCCAAGCTACTCTGGGCATATAGAAAGAAAAATAATAATCAACCTTTATTTTTTTAGCCACTGATTATTTCAAGTTTTTGTGACTATAGCACAACTTAGCTTGACTAAGTGAGATAGGCAGCTTGTGAGATAATAAAAGACCTGTGAGAAGTGTAAGGAAGACATTATTAATATCTTTCCAATACCATCTCATCTGAAGACTCCCAAACTTACATTCCTATCCCATGCTTCTTCTTTGAGCTCACATATCTACTTACCTAACCACCCCACCTGACATATCCACTTGAATGTCTCAGATGGTACCTCATTATATGCAATGAACTTGTATTATGTGCAAACTTCGAATTACATGCAAACTGAACTTGTAAATGTCTCCCAGACTTGATGTCTCCATGTTGTGTCAACATTTAGTACTGTTTAGTACAAGCATGTTCTCAGTTACTGTTGTCATAAGCGTCACTCTTTATTTTATGGCAAATACGATGGCCCTTAATCATCTCATCACTGAGACGTGATGGTTCTCCAGAACAGAGATTGCTTCCACCACTGGTGTGCATATTTATTGCCAACATCCTAGTCAAAGCCTCCAATCTCACATCTAGATCCCTGCAGTGGCCTCTCCCTCTCTGTGTCATTACATTTGATTCTACATACAGTAGCCCACAGATCTCTTTAAAAATTTATCAGAGATCATATTAACCACCTGCAATGACTCCTCATTTAAACTTAGAATAGAAACCCAGATTTCTTACCATATTCTAGCAAGGTCCTCCGTAATCTGGCTCCTCCTCTCTCTCCAGCCTTATTTTTTTACCTCAATAACCTGCACATACACTGACCATTTCTCAGCTGCAAGAACAAACCAAGTCTTTCAGGCATTAATGCCTTCGCTCCTGCTATTCCTTTGACCTAGAATGTTGTTCCATTGGCTCTATAAACTGTTTATTTCTTCTTGTCTCTTAGATTTTAGCTTAACCATCAATCTTTAGAAGGTTTTTCTCAGATTCTCCTAGAAACTGTTAGTATCTTTATTTTCCAACTATTCCTCTTCATTTCTTTAAGAGCACTTATCACAACCTGCAAATGTTAATTTTTTTATGTGTGTTGTTCTCCTTAAAAGAAGGAAAGTTTCAGGAGAACAAGAATCTTGTCCCTCTTGTTCACCACTACAGTCCCTGCGCCCTGTGTGATGAGAGTACGTAGAATGTTCTCATAGCATGTTTGGATCAGTGAATGATTAGTATACGTATTTTGCAAGTAGAGACAAGAGAGGAAGCAGGCGAGGTGCTTAGAGTCCATGGACAGTGACTGAATGGAAGGACTGAGTCTCTGACCACATCTTCTGACCCCTCAGTGTGTGCTCTGATTCCACATATCATAGATGTTCACATAGCTGCCTGGTAAGCAGGAAAAGGTCCTTTTCTTGGCGTCCATTTTCCACCAGAATACCATGAACTCTTCCCTTTTCCCTCATCACTGAAACAAAGTGGCTTTGCACCACCAGCATCCCAGCTCCTTACTCATTTTTCATTCTATAAAACGTTATTAAACTGCACCACACAGATAAGTACTAGAAAAATTGCCAGGTTATTTTCCTAACATAAAATTAGCCAATTTGCCTGTGTACGGATTGCAAAGAATGCAAGGCATCCCATTCAAGTGATTAACCTCTTAGTTAATAAAAGCAACAGTTTCATGTGTATAAATAATATAATAAAAGGAACATTCATATCAAAGTTATGTAGCCCTCCCCTTCCTCGGCTCATCTCCTTAATTGGTAAATAATTCATCAAACCCTGAAATGAATTGTCCTCCCACCCACATTTCTTCATCCAATTATGATGAAATAGGAAAGCAGCCTCGTTTCTCCCTTTGGAAAGCAGGCGATAATGAAATCGTTCAGGACTTCCCTGAGCCTGTGCTCAGCTAGATAGAGAACAGGCATCAGCCTCGCCAATCACCGAATGATGCTTCTCTGGGATCCCAAGAATTGAGCTTGTCCCTTTAGTTTGCCCTCTTCCTCCTCGAAGGTCATATATCTGTCTTTCCACTTGAGCGTCCGCAGATATTACCTGTTGTGAGGGTGACTTTCAATGGGAGGAACGGGCTGGGTGGAGCAGTCAGCTGCCTGAAGATTTTAATATGACTTCGGCATCAAATGAGTTGCTTGGGTCCACTTTTACAATGCTGATGAGCCACAATTCCTAGACACGGAAATGTCCTTTTATGTTGTAAATTATGTAAGATTATTGCCGCAAGTTTCTTGTGGGAGCTATAATTTTTTCCCCTTTGGACTCCTTCATGTGTGGAAAAAACCTTACATTAGATATAAATTAATATACTCTTGGGCTGATGACCTTTGGTTTTTTGCCTTTTACCTTTAAATTGAGGTAGAATAATGCCCAACATAGTGTAATTTGCCTTTGCAAAACTCTTATATGTATGTCACCATAATTCCCAAGGATGGTCTTGCTAATAAATCCCATTAAAATTCTCTTTTTCAGATCATTTTGGTTCCTCTCATGAGTTCTGTTTAGAATGTTATCATTATCCACACTCAACAGCTCTTAACTTTGTTGTAGATAGAGCACAGAGGTTGTGTACTGAACTTACAATAGCAGTGTTTATACCTGGGGTTTCTTTATTTTCCCTCCAATGCATTAGAGTTTTATGGAAAAAGATAAAACAGTTACGGCCTCCTTTTACCACCGCTTTTTGAATAGCCTCTTCAGCTTGAAGTTTACAGCTGCCGAAAAATCATCTTAATTTGCAAATTGCATAAGCACTGTTCTCTAGGTCTTGGTACTACAGTCAGGCAACGAGAGAAATGGAAATGTCAGCAGCAGCATTTAGGACTGACTTGGTGGGGAAACTTTTCCATCTCAGTGCAGATGGAGCGTGTTACCCAAGTGCACTGCTGAAGGGTGCGTGAGACTTGGCCCTGAGCTTTACTTCTTCTCCATCACAGCCATGGTCAGTTGAAACCATCAGCTTTACCTTCTATACCATCTGAAGTTTGGGCAAAGGCTTTCTGTCTAAAAATGAGATCTTGATGACTGGACCATCCAATTTCTTTCTAAAAATTTCCTCTTCTCTTTTCAAATAAATAAGCTATTCTTCACTGTTGCTTGAGAAACGCTATTGTGAAATTCTGGTTTTTCCTACTACTTACGGCTGCTCTACAGAGACAAAGAAATTTCTGTAGAAATGAACAATAGGGAAAAAAAAAAGAATCATGCTGGAATTGGATTGACTGGACTTGCTAAAGCAAATATGTCTTAATCTTAATTAACCAACTTCTGACATCCAAATGTGAGGACTGCGGGCTCTGTCACATGAGTACTTTATAATCGGTGTCCTCTGGGTGCCTAGCCGAGAATTCTTCTCTGTTGAGTAAATTCTTTCTGTCCGACCCTGCGCTATAATATCCCAAACCACAGCAGGGAAACTTTGATCAAGGTCAGGACAGATGGACTTGGAGGAGTTTCTAGCTGAGAAAGGCAGCTATTCTCTGTAACTGCCTGGAGAACTGCTTTTCTTTATCTGGGAAGGCTATTCTCTTCAGAGCAGGGTGCAGATTCGGGAGTGACCTGCCCATGACATGCTGATGACTGTCTAGCCAGCCTGATCAGCAAACAGCTTTCGTCTCCTCAGCTCCATCCCTGGATCACTGTTTAAAATCCTAACCTGATGGCAGTGCTTACTCAGTGATTGCAGAAGATCCGCTCTTCCTTGAACTGGCCTTTGTCTAAAGATAATGAACTAGACAACACTGGTAGCATCTATTTCAGTGTCCCTCTGCTTGACTCCCAATCTCCTTTTCCTGCCAGTTCTGTTTCTCTGGATTCCTTTTCATCCTTTTGGCTCACCTTCAAAATCTAGTCATCCATTGTCTTAGCCCTTAAAAGTCCTGATTTCTGCCACTGTGATCCTAGAAGAGAAATGAATGGGGAGCTGATACTTACTGAGTACCTGTGGTGATCAGTTCTCCTTCAGGAAGGTGTACCTGTGTTATTGCATTGGATCACAGCTATGCATGTGAGTGTCTCCATTTTATGGATGAGAACACTGAGGTTCCCACAGACCAAGTGACTTGCCTAAGGGCACATAGCAAGCAAGGAGTAGAGTCAGAGTTGAAATTTTGGTGTATCTGACTTCAACAAGGGCCATTCACAGGTAACCCTTCCTAATAAAATCACTGCAAGGTTATATACTTCCTTAAATCAGTTAAAATTCTCTTATTCCCCTATAACCCTTTGAAGTCAAGTCTTCAGCCCCAGACAGGTTTATGGGGATGATCTTTTTGATCAGATCAAGTTCACACTCAAATAGGGGTCCCTCAAATACTTCCACATGGTGAACTGTTTTTCCTTGTCGATCCAAGGACCAGATCATGACCAAGAAAATGTGGTTGATTTGATATTCTCAGAATTCCTCTTTCATCAGGTGACATTTGTGTGTCCACTGTTCTACTCCTCACCTGCTTTTTGTGACTCTGATGCTCTGTGTGGATTAACACATTGGACTTTCTCAACCAGGCCCTATTCATCGTCCCCAGAATGACCTGGTCTTTCCTGTTTCGACATAGCCAGTGTCCTCATCCACTGTTTCACTTCATGCATTGGCTGCGTTCTGTGTGTGTGTGTGTGATTTGTTTACACTCACGTTTGCATTGTCTCACTGGTAAAATCTTCTAAAACTCAGCTCAGTCTTTTTCCTACTTTGTTTTCTTAGTCCATTCCTTCTGTGCTATTGACTGCATCTTCCTTCCTGCATTTTGCAGTATTGACATGTGCCAACTTTTATTTCTTACACCAAATCACTGCATGGGACTTTTTTTGTGGCCTCAGAACCAGAACCCAAACCTGAGGATAAATCACCATTCATGATCCACATCTTCTGCAGGAATCTGTGTTAGTTTACTAGGGTTGCTGGAAGAAAATGTCAGACTCAGTGGCTTCAACAACAGACATTTATTAATATTTTCTCACAACTCTGGAGGTTAGAAGTCCAAGATCAAGGTGTTAGCAGGGTTGGTTTTTTCTCAGGCTTCTCTACTTGGCTTATAAATGGCTATCTTCTCCCTGTAACCTTGGATGGTCTTCTCTTGGTACATATCTGTGTCCTAAGCTCCTTTTCTTATAAAGACACCAGTAAGATTGGATTAGAATTCACCCTGATGACCTCATTTAATCTTAATTACCTCTTCAAAGACGCTGTGTCCAAATACGGTCATACTCTGAGGTACTAGGGGTTAGGACTTCAGCGTATTAATATTGGGGGTCACACAGTTCAGCCCATAACAGTATCTAATGACAGTCATGTCCAGATACAGCCCCAGGGTTTCTCAAAAGGTGGCTGTGCCTTCTCTCCTGCCTTCCCAATCATTCTACCCCAAAATCTGTATGAGAAAATCACCAGGTAAATGAGTGAGGGGGCTAGGGGAGTGGTCAGCAATATTTGTGGTCAAGAGGTTTTCACTTCCTTTTCCAAGCATAGGAGGAGGATGGGGTGCTTGCCTGTCCCTCCTGTCCCTCCAAGCCATATTAGGGAAGTGCCCAGAGAATCTCTTGCAAGGGTTGGGTGTGCCTGGAAGAACAGGTAATGGTAGCTGTCATCCAAGCCTCTTGTAGGATTCTTACAGAATCTGTCCCTGTGCTTCCCAGTGGCAGTGAGGCAAGCATGGTTAGAAAGTTCTTGGAAGAGTCTGCTGTTTCTCCTGAGTGTTGGAGGCACCCAGGACCCCAGGGCCCAGTGCTCAGTTTCATCTGTCATTAATCTCCAAAGGTAAGGAGTTTGATGGGATACACTGTAGGAAGAAATGTTAGGAAGAAGATGGGGGCATCAAGGCAAGTGCCAATTCCCTGGGGACCTTAGAGGGCATAGAAAACCCTCACTGGTCTCAACTCCAAGTGAAGAATCCGGGGGATTAAAAAGGAGGCATGAACCATAGGGTATTCATGAAACTAACAAGAGTTATCTCCTCCCACCTGCCCAGAGAGGGTCTTGGGGACACTGAACAGTGGCAAAGAAAGGTTTGACTGTCTTCTCTCTGAAGAGGCTCTTAGTACACTGGAGGCTATTTTTAGTACATCATCTATACATCAAGAGGAGTTGCACAGAAGATGAAACCAGACCAAGCCAGAGGAAGACTATCCCAGAAGTCAGCCCCTTGTATCAGATAATACCTGCAATCTTTTCTATCCTTGTTCCCTGCTTTGGCACACTGGATAGAGGAGCTAGGTGTCCAGAAGGAGGAGGAGTTTGATGTGTCCCAGGGAACATTGTGCCCCCAACTAAGTTTGGTGAAGAAGAGATTTGAGAAAACCATGTAAGTTTTTCCCTTTGGCTTATGCCAGGATGCTCCTGAGGAACTAGAAAAGTTAAATATTAAATTGGAGAAGAGATTACAATGCTGGAATATACTGGGATGAGCATGTGATAAGGGAAGCCGTGGATTTTTGTTGGGAATTAGGACCTGGAAATGGAGATCTGACAAGGTAAAGGCAGCCATTGGAGTACAATAAAACTATTGTATTAATGTCAGACTGTTCAATCACAGCGGGTGTTTGATTGCTGTTGAAAAGCCTTAGTGAGTGTTGCTGCTTGACAGGGATGCCTCCCTTGGTCATTCCAAGTTATTGGTTAGATTTTAGGTGCAATGAGTTTAAAAGAGAAAATTGGGATGCCACACATTTTCTTGTGCTTCAGAGCGGATTGATATGAAACAATGATTTGAAACAATCACAATTTTAATCATAGGCGATTAGATCGAAAAAACTGAAGATTAGGTTGAAATAGATTAGACTGAAAAGTTAATTGTCTTGCTTTAATTTGCATTTTTTAGAATGCAAGGGTGTAGGGTAGAATGGAGGGTGTAGGGTTCAGAGGATCTGGGGTCTACTATTGACTCCATCCATAATCATCAATGTCCATGAGCAGTCACATCATAGGAACTTATGGTGTCTTGATTATCCCAGTTCAATAAACATTTACCAAGTCTCTTATGAGGATAGTGGACTTTAGAGTTAGACTGTGTGGGTTAGAATCCAGGTTCTACCATGTGTGATCTTGAACAAGTTACTTATCTTTCCTGAGACACTGCTTGCTTATCTTTAAATGGGAACGTGGCAATTAAACTGAGACACAGAGAATCCATAGATTCTCTTCTGTAAAATGGAGCATTTGAAGTATGGGATCTTTAAAACTCCTTCGTTTCCAAGTCTATTCTGTATAAAACTGCAGGGAAGAAAATGTATTTAAGCAGAATCATGTGGCTTCAGATTGTGAAAAAGCAAGAATTTCCTGGTTAGAAACCAGATGTGATACTCAAAGAAGTTTCTGTTTAGCCTGCTAATTAAATAAACTAGTGCCTTGTCTGGTTGGAGTGATTTTGCTGAAAGTTGAAAAGATGGAGTAAGTCAGTAGGTTTCAAATAAGTGCAAGGATGGAGGGCATTAGATTCACTTGGGGAAGTTTTTATAGTGTTGTTCAAATAAATCTCTATCCTTACCTATTGTCTGTTTTGGGGGGATGAATTACTGAGTGCTAACTCTCCAGTTTTAATTGGAGATTTGTTTCTTTCTTATTTCTGATAGTCTTTGTTTCAAGTATTTTAGAGCTTAGTTACTTGTTTATACATCTGTAGGCTTTTTTCCCTTTAAAAAAAAAATTGACCTTACTATCATATGAGACGTTTCTCTTCATCTCCATTTTGTCTTGAAGTATACTTTGTCTGATACCTATATGACCATTTCAGCTTTTTTTAGATTAGTGTTTATATAATTTGTGGTTTTTCTTCTTTTGTTTTTAGCTATTAATAATATGTGTCTATTTAAAACAGTCACCTCTTTTAAACAATATGTGTTTAGATATTTCTTTTCATCTAGTCTGATAATCTCTGCCTTTCAATTGCAGTGTTTAGTTCATTTAGATAAACTATGATTGGTAATGTGATTAAATTTAAATTTACCATCTTGTTATCTATTTTTTCTTTGTGCAGCCTGTTCTTTGCTATCTTTCTTTTCTGTACTCTCTTGGATTAATTATTTTATATTATTACATTAATTGTTTTATATTATATCCACTATTGGCTTATAGCTCTAGCTCTTTGTTTTATTTTTTAAAGTGGTTTTTCTGGATTGTAATATGTGTTCATAATTGTCAGAGCCTACTTTGAATTCTTATTTTATCATTTATAACATATAAGGACCTTACTATAATATACTTCCATTTGCCTTATTATATCAATAGTATATTTCTCTCATGTATGTTATAAACTCTAAGGTACATTTTTAATATTTTTGCTTTTAAAAAACAATCATTAAAGAGAAAAAAAATCAAGAAAAATTCTTTTGTTTCCCTGCATATTTGCTGTTTCTAGCACTTTTCATTTTTTTAGCAGGACTGAGTTCTGGTGTAATTTCTCTTTATGCTGAAGAGCTTCCTTTAACATTTTCATCGTGCAAGTCTCCTCTTGATGAATTCTCTCAGCTTGTGTTTATCTGAAAATGCCTGATTGTTTCATTGTGAAGGGTACTTTTAGTTGGATGTAGAATTCTAGGTTGGTAGCTAGTTTTCTTTCAGCATTTAAAAGGTGTCATTCTGCTGTCTTCTTCTTTGCCTTGTTTCTAAAGAGAAATCACCTTTTGTTCTTTTCATTGTTGCCCTAAATTTAATGTGTCTTTTTCTCTGACTGCTTTTAGATTTTATTGGATTTGGTATTCAGTAATGTTACTATATTATACCCACATAGAGTTATTTTTAAAAAACATTTACGCTGCTTGGGTTTTGTTGAGGCTTCTTGAATCTGTGTGTTGATATTAAATTTGGAATATATTTGGTTATTATTTCTTAAAAATATTTTTTCTGGTTTAATATATCCCCAATTTCCTCCAATCCCTTTCTTCTTTTAGTTTCTCCTTTTATTAACTTACACATATATTAGCCCATTTGATCTTGCTTATTAGGTCCTTGTGAATCAGTTTATTTTTTGCCAGTCTTTCTATTTTAGTATTTCAGTTTGGATCGTTTCTATTTGCCTGTTTTAAGTACACTGATCTCTTCTGCAGTGTCTAGTGCATTCTCAAGCTTACCTACTAAATGTTTTAGTTCAGGTGTTGTACTAATTCTAGAATCTTCATTTGGCCCTTTTTAAATAGTTTCATTTCTCTCCTGAGAGTCTCTATTTTTCTCATATGTCTGTCTTTTCCATTAAATTACTGAAAATATTTATAATATCTGCTTTAAAGTATTCTCTGCTGATTTAGTAAGTGTATGCATTATCTTTGGGTCTGTTTATACTGTTTTGGGTGTCTAATAGTTTTTATTATGTTTAGACATTGTGGATATTACATTATTGAAAATATGGATTTTTTAATTGCCCTTCTAAAAAGAAAGCTGAGTTTTGGACCAGCAGACAGCTGATTTAATAGCAAATCAGCTTTATCCCCTAAGGCTTGACTTCAGGCTTTGTTATAGAAGTCTAGAGCAACCCTGCTACTAAGATGTGGACTTCTAGGGTCTTAAAATGCTGGAGAGTTTCAGAGAGTTCTTTCCCATTTAGTTGGTCAGAACTCTAACATCTCCTAGTCCTGTGCACCTTGAGAATGTCATTCTGTCCATGCCGTAGATATTCTCTGCTAGAGAGAGAGACTGTAAGGTTATATACCTGGTGAGTTAAGACTCTGTGAGTCTTAACTCTGTCAGTGTGCAGGTTACTATTTGACCAAAGATGTAAGGGAACCTTTATGTAGATTACTGGGGGTCATTCTCTGTGTACTTATTTCCTCTCTGCTGTCTACCCCATAAACTTAATCTGCCTCTGTAACATCAAACTGGAATTAAATGTAGGAATAAAACATATCTTAAATAAATGTCACTACAGCAATTAAAACAAAATGAAGTATGTTTCTATTGTTACAAAAATTCAATCATTATTTCTGTCTCTTTAACAGAAGTTTCCCTGAATCTGCAAGATGGCAGTGTTCTTTTGAGGAAAGCAGTTATTTTAGAGACAAATTCTAATATTGATTACAATATAAATTTTAGTATATGTGTTAATAGCTTTACATGGATTATCTCACTTAATTGTCATGGCACTTGTTCCAGTAAGACCTGTGATTGGGCTTCATTTTCCTATGCTCACCTTTTTTTTTTCCCTCTCATTCTCTGTACGTTACAAAATGCCTGAAAATTTGTTCAGTTTTTAAAAATATACAGATGAAGCTGATTCTATTTATTTATTTTTACATTTTATTTATTACTTTATGTTTAGCTGTGCTGGATCTTCCTTCCTGTTCAGGCTTTTCTCTAGTTACAGTGACGGGGGCTACTCCCTAGCTGTGGTGCACGGGTTTCTCATTGTGGTGAGTTCTCTTATTGTGGAGCACAGGCTCTAGAGTGCACAGGCTTCAGCAGTTGCAGCTCCAAAGCTCTAGAGTGTGGGCTCAGTAGTTGCGGCACATGGGATTAGTTGCTCTGGGGCATGTAGAGGTCTTCCCAGACTAGGGAGTGACCCTGTGCCTCCTGAGCCACCAGAGAAGCCCTGTCCAGTTTTATAATTGATTATAATGGTAGGTAAGTGTGATGCTTGTTATATCAGTCTTGGTGGACTCCTAAGGATCTTTTAAAATATGTTGATTCAAATATCCTACCAAAATCTGCTGATTCAGAATCTCTGAAATGGTGTTAGAAAGCATTCATCTTTATTCTGATGTGCATTCAGGATTTGGACCCACAAATGCACGTGACCTTCCATGGTAATATCAGGCCCTGATTATGCCAACTTTTGAACATTCTGAAAAGCTTTAACTTAAAAGTCTCAGCTGATATATCTTTACCACTTCCCTCTGGGCCTCCCATCATGAAGGATTTCTCAATTTTCAGACTGTTTTTAATCCTAGGATTTCCCTACTTCTAAGAGGTGTTCTCTTGAATTAAAGTGAACAATTCCTTATATTGTTAATTTTTTTATACCTTCAAATTTTAGTAGACACTTATTATATCCCTTGCCAGTCATCATTTAACCAGGCTATACATATTTAATTATTTTAATGTACCCCCATAAATCAACCTCTTGAACTCCCCAGTCATGCTGGTTGCAACATCTTGTTCTCTGTCTGGGTAGGAATGAGGAAGGTGAGAACAAGGAATCTTTCTTCTAGCCATGTTTTCCTGAGGAACAGGACTTAGGTCTCCTCCAGTCTTTGCCAGCTGATTCGGAATTTTCATTCCATAAACTTGCAGACTTTTATTGCCCATTGGTTCTATTTTAATTATATTGTAAATAATTTTCAGATTCTTCAGCTCCCATCTTTCACTGAATAAAAGTATTTAAAGTCTTATTTTTGATTTAAAAATTTAAAATACTTGCACATTCCTCAAGTGGAATGAATCCATTAAAAATCCTATGTGTGTAATTAAACAATCTTAGTGTCCCTAGATTTCTCTGTCATTTCTGGCACCTGGCATGGCTTCCTTAGAGGTTTTCAATTGTGGACTGTAATACTTTCAGAATAATGAGAATTTAGATCCCACAAATCACTCAGAGCCAAACATCAGTTTCTTTGGCCAGTAAAAAACATGCCTTGTTAGCTGATGGCTTTCAGAGGGGCTGACGAAAGACCTTAGATAATGCAGTGAGGATGGTACTGTTTAAGGCCATCACAATGCACTGTAATTATTGTGGCAGGCTCCTTCCTGTCTAGAATCTCTCCCAGAACAGTAGGTAGTGTGTCTTGGGGTTGACAGGTGGCTAGATTCCCCTCTGTGTGAGTGAGGATGTGAGATGTTGCCAGGAGAATTTAAAGCAACATAGGCAGTGTCTTAGCACTTGAATTGTTCTGATTTTCCCTTTTGCTCTGCACAGTATGCATTTCTTAGGCATGTGCAGAAGAAAAGCCTCCTTTCTCCCTTTTCCCTTAATTCTTCTCTACACCAGGGCTCATTCTCCAATTTGCTGGCTGCCCCCCAGGGCGGGGGTGGAGGAAGTCACACTTACCCGTACCCACAAACGCAGTGCCCATGTTTTATGCAAAGATGTGAGCAGCTGGCCACCAAGCCCCTGAGAGTCTGGGGCCTTTGTGTTCCAGAGCCTCTTCTCTGCCTTCTTTTCCCTCCCCTCCTGGCTTCCAGGCCGTGTGATCGTTTCTTCACCACTCCCCTGCATCAGCATCCGCTGGATGTGCTGTGTGCTATTCACATGCCAGGCATCCACGCTGAGAAATGTTGAACTTTAATAAAGAGTGGTTGGTAAACACAGGGAGTGGTGTCAGACAAGGTCTGGTACTTAGTAGGTCCTCTCTGCTGAGCTTTTGCTCAGGTCTTCCAAAGAAGTCCTGTGTTAGCGGGCAGAAAATCTGAAGAGGCATTTGAGCAGAGTGGATCCAATACAGGGGTGGGAGAGCAGAGTCAGTTATGAGGCTGAAATCAGATAATGTATGCAGAATTCAAGAAGAGTGAAAGCCTCAGATATGACCTTGGACCCTGAAATCAAACTGCTTAGGTGTTTACCCAATTCTGCAACTCACTATCTTGTGACCTTGGGCAAAGTCACTCTTGCTGTCTGTACCTTAGTTGTTTCATCAGCAAAATTGTAATAGTTCCCACATCAGGGTTGCAATAAAAATTCAAGAGGTTGACAGATATAAAGAACTTTAAAAAGTGCCTAGCATGTAATGTGTATATATATATCCTCATTTTGTCTGACTCTTTGCGACCCATGGACTGTAGCCTGTCAGGCTCCTTGGTCCATGAAATTCTCCAGGCAAGAATACTGGAGTGTGTTACCATTCCCTTCTCCAGGGGTTCTTCCTGACCCAGGGATTGAAGCTGGGTCTCCTGCATTGCAGGCAGATTCTTTACTGTCTGAGCCACGAGGCAAAATAAATGTTCAATAAAAGGTAGTTAAAATAGTAATATTATTATTGTTGTTACTAGGCACATCACCACTTCACCAGCTCTTATATAATTTAATTACTTCAGTGGATCATGTGTTAAATAGTTATTAGGAAGTTGCTAAATAACACAGGGAGGCTGGCCTGGTACTCTGTGTTGACCTACAGAGTGGGATGAAGGAAGGAGAGGGAGGCTCAGGATGGAGCGGATATTTATGACTTATATGCATTGTTGTATGGCAGAAACCAACACAAAATTGTGAAGCGATTTTCCACCAATTAAAGAAAAAAAAAATAATGTCAATCTAAAAAAGTACTTCAGTGGATCTAGAATAGGTCATGAAGTTGTAGACCCAGAAAAGAGAGGAAAAGTTTCAGCCAAATCCTAGTCTTTTATACAGTTCTGGGGTAATGTTGGGGAGATAATGATTCCTGGCTTTGTCTGGTCAGGCCATTTGGCAAAGATGCCCCAGTATCTCATTCATTGTGAACAATAGCAGAAATAAAGATCAAGATAAAAGGTGAGGCTAACAGGAGGCATGGAGGTCCCCCTTCTGCTCTGATAACAGGGAAATTAAACCTAGAAGATAGGCTTGCTGTAGAGTTTAAATCATCCTAAAACAGAGACCAGAAAAAAAAAAAAAAAAGCAGCTGAGATATTTCTGACCTGAAGTCCTCCTAAGATAAATAAAGGTACTTTCTTGTTGTCAGCAAGTTCAGGAAAAATAAAAAGGCCATGCTTGAAGCCAGAAATCTGGTCTTTAAAAGTGAAGCAAGAGTACAATTATTGCTCCTTTAGTTGGAAATCAGCCTCTTAGAGGTGATGGACAATAGCAGGAAAACCTCCGAAATTGCCAAAGGGGGTTCGAGGGAGTTAGGCATGGAGAAATATTACTAGAGGTCTGTCTGGACTCATGGATGTTTTATTCCATACCTTCCACACCTGTAGCTGACTTTTTATCCCAGCATCCTTTTCCCTTGGGCCCATTTTGGGAACTGCTGGTACTCATGGTAAGAATCACTCTCATTAGTAAGGTGGGTAAGTGTGTTTACGGCATAAGTCCTGTACCAAGCCAGAGTGGATCATAGTCAGAGTTGGGATTCTTCTTCCAAAAGAGGTGTGATGTTCATCAGAATGGAATCTGCCTCAAATAAAAGGTTTGCGAGGCTCAGTTCAAGGATGGCTGAGGTTTGAGCTGCCTCTGATTTCATCTGACCCTTAGAGAGGAGATAGAGTTGAGCCACTGTCTCCTATTTATCATTCTCAATGGGAACTGTGCCGGCAGCTTCCATTATGCCAGGCCAAATTTAGACGAATGAAAAGGTCGACTAAGTAATTATTGATTTTATATGTGTGCATAAATTAGAGCATGGAGTCCTTTAGTCACTGCTAAAAATAAGCCTATGGATCCAGTTTGGGAGGCAGAGAGTTTGTGTATGGAGGATAAAGCAATAGCTCTGGTGGTAAATCTGTACATTGAAAAACTATTTCCCTGTGGTTGTCTTGATGGTTCAAGACATGAAAAAATCAGCCAGTGGAGCATTTTGGCTATCTGTGAGCAGACTGGACAAGGCAAACCAGCTATTCTCTCTCTTTCATCATAAAAATGATATTGGCCATAATCCTCTTAGTAACAAGCTTTTCTCAAGCAATGGTGACTTATGGATGCTATTCTGAGGAGAACTAGTCGATATACTAGTTTTCTTTTAATTATGCAGCTGCAGCAGCAAGTCATGCATGAGTTTTATGGAGCTTTGTGAATTTGCCATTGGTTCTGGGAAGCAGAGAATTTATTCATATACTTCAGAGCAATTTGCTCTGGTTAGAAGAGAGAAAACATCCTTCTCTCTTAACAATGAAGAGCTGATATTTGAATAGGAAATTTCAAAAATCTAATAATCAAAGCAGCCAAGCCTTTAATTAAAACTGATTGAGTATTAAGCATTTAGGTAACTCTCAGACTGTAAAGAATCTGCCTGTGAAGCAAGAGACACGGGTTCGATCCCTGAGTAGAGAAGATCCCCTGGAGAAGGAAATGGCAACCCACTCCAGTATTCTTGCCTAGAGAATCCCATGGACAGAGGAGCCTGGCGGGCTACAGTCCATGGGGTCTCAAAGAGTCAAACTCGGCTGAGCGTGACAATAACAAGGTAAGTCAGTGTCATCTGCAAGATGTGTTTTCGATACCTCTTCCTTCTCAACAGGCTTTTAAAAATGTCAGTCTGCTCTAGTTGCATTTTCTCCGCTACCTCCTGGTTCTCCCTCAGAAGCATTATGAAAAAAAAAAAATAATTTGATGAAATTAATTCATAACAAGTGCCAATGACTAACAATTTGCAGCAGTTAGCCAGTAAATAAACTTCACAATATAGCCCTGGGTTGTAGTTGGTGGAGCCAAAAGGAAGTTCAGCCTTAGGTACTAAGGAATGTTTTTAGAAACTGGAGATATTTAGCTTGGAGAAGAGTCATCTTAGGGAGGTCACAGCAGTTATTTTCAAGTATAAATACATGTCTGATGTATACAAAACAGAATACATGGATAGTGTGCAAATAGAAATTGGTGATGATCTACCCTGCAGGGGAGAGAGTGCATTGTTCTTGGAAATTAAACCTTAGCTTCCTCCAGACCTGCGGGCCAGGCCAGGGCAGGGTGGTGGGAAAAGCCTGGTCACGTGATAATGATGTGGTAGACCCCCATTCTTGACCCTTTGGACCTGAAGTAGGAGTATAACCCCAGGCCGAATCTCACCAAGAGCATTTCCCCAGCTGGGCTTCATTCTGCCTGCTGTTTCCCATTTCTCTTGTCTTAAGTGGTGTTTCTCAGTATTTGCTTCTACAGCAGATGGAATATTGTGACTTATCGTGGCTGCTTCCTTTGTCTAATTAGAGAAATCCCATTCCTTTTGCCAAAAGTTGATTTCAAAACAGGCATGTGTGGCACAATCCTGGCCCATGAATTTGAGGGGGAGTCTTTTAGGGTGGGCTGGTAGTTCTTGGAAGGATTTTCTCTCTTCAAAGAAAGGAAGACAGAGTCTGTGTTGTTCACCTGGATTTTGCTGTATCTGGATAGAAACTTGGAGCTTCAGCAACACTCTTTTCTTGGCTTGAGGTTGAAGCCAGGACCAGGATCTTGGGTTCTTCATCATGAGATTTGCATTAATCAATCAATATTTCTTTAAGGGCAACTTGTGTCAAGATCTGATACTTGCATCTGAAACCATCTTTCATGGGGAGGTTTCTTTGACTTTTTTGAAAATGATGAAAGAAAGAAAACCTGTGTTAAGGGACAGGTACAACTTTTGAATTAGACAGGTTCTCTCCATAGTGTTGTTGGCCATACATATGATTTCTAGGTAGATGATATCATTTTCTTGGTTTCTCCCTGTGGGGAAATCAGAGCATTATTCTAATGCTGATCATCCTAGCTGTGATACGTGTCTCCAATAGTTCCCTTGAATCCAGAATTTAGAGTAGGATAAATCTGAGTCAGGGAATCCCTGGTGACTCAGAGGTAAAGAGTCCTCCTGCAATGCAGGAGACTTGCAGGAGATGCAGGTTCAATTCCTGGGTCGGGAAGATCCCCTGGAGAAGGGGGAACTCACTCCAGTATTCTTGCCTGGGAAATCCCATGGACAGAGGATCCTGGTGGGCTATAGTCCATGGGGTCGCAGAGGGTCAGACATGACTGAGCAACTCAACAACAAAACTGAGTCAAGCAAAGCACCCAGTGCAAGCGGCTCATCACGAAGACCTGGGCTGTCACTCAGGGCCATGCTCAGCTGATGCTTCTCCCACAGACAGGGAGACAGAGACAGTGGCCTGTGACCTACCCCACCCCTGCCCCCAAGACCCCAGTCAGAGAATGACACTGCTGAACATCCTGAATCCCCTACCCAAATGTGAATGTCTTTGCTAAACGTTGGCTCCTAAGAATGTGAAATGTCAATAAGATGATGGCTTTGAAAGGACCTTGCCCATTGTAACATGCTAGACACATTGAAGGTAAGGTTTTTGGGAGCGCTGGGGAGAGATGAAATTCTAGAGTTGGTCTGTGATAGAGAAAACAGCCCTGATTTAAGTGAGGATGTAGAATCATTTCTCTTCTAGCTGATGATCAGGTAAAGATTTAGGAGACTCACTGTGGACAAGAGAATCAGGTGTTTTATTTGAATTAACACAGGGCTACCAGGAAGGGAGGGGGCTCGTCTCCTGCATCAAGAATGGGCTGGAGCTCTTGGCTGCTGGTACATCTTTGTACACAGTTCACAATCCCCTTGCATCGTGTTACATGTGACATGGTGTAATGTGCTATGACTAACCTAATCAGATGTGAAGTGCACTATAGCAACATGTCAGGTTGGGAAATCTGAAAGAGAAATAGGCTTCTGTCTAAATCATGCTTGGGTTCTTTCTCTCAGCCAGAGGGCTCTGTTTTCAGAGTTCTCAGTGTTGACCTTCTGGTCGAGGGTTTGTGTCAAGAGGGTTGTCTCTTTCCCGAAGGTGGTGACCCTTGGCACATGAGCTAGAGCCTCACGTATGGGCCCCCACCTGTCTTTCCATCAACGTGCCTTACCTTTTCCCCACAACAAGGCATTCACCCCAGAGGAGTGTGCTGTAGGCTGCCAATGGCTCTGAAAATGAAAGCTAGTGTAACAGTTTCACAAAGGATTAGGAAAGGTATGTTTGGGCATGCATCAGGCTCCAAAGGAGGAATTTAAAGGACCCAAAGTGGTGAACAAAAGGAATGTGATTCAAGAATGTGTACAACTTTCCAAAATGATAGCTGATATGGATACGCAAGTTTTGATGTGCCCACTTTCTTTAGAAGCTTCCTCTACATAGCCGGGTGGGTGATCTTTGTGACCCTGTCTCATTAACGAGGATGGCTTACGGGAAAGGGCTCTCTGTGGCTTGGTCTAGCGGAGACGTCCAGTCTCTCCCTCTCCTGCCCCAGGTGGGCACTAGTATAGGTCCTCTCTCCTCTTTCTCTCTTCCATCTCCTCTCCCCACCCTCCACTTCCCTCCCCAACCTTCTCTCCCACATTTAAATTTCTAAGACCTCTGTAAGAGTTTACAAATCAAAGTGAAGCTCTGAAGCAGCAGCAGAGGCAATTCTGTCCCACACCATGTCTTGATCAGGGGCCTGTGGAGTCCGATGTGCAAACACCGACAGCGGGGCTGCTTTGCACACAGTGCAAGAATGGTGCCCAGGCCTGGCTTCCCCGCTCAGTCTGCAAACCACTGCCTTAGATATAGGACCGAGACCCCAGCAGTTCAATGGTGAAGAGCATTTAACTCTTCCATGGTGCAGTTAAGGAAATGAGCCCAGAGAAGAGCAGGCACACCCTGAGATCACCTAATGGAGCTGGGAAGGGAATGTGGCATTCTCGTTCCCCCTGGTTCAGCCCTGAGGGCTCTGTGCCCTGGAGACGTGAGCTCTTGTTCACCTCCTGGGCAGATTGGGAGGTAGTAGAGTAAAGCCCGTTCCTTCAAGGAGCCGTCTCCTTCCTTGCCCCCTTCCCCACGCTTACATCCTTTCCTCAGAGGGCACAGGGCCCTGATGGAGGCGCCTTGAAAGGCACCATGTACTGATGGCTTTCTGCAGAACCATGAACCAACTGAAGTTTGGCCATCACTCCCATTGACCTTTCATTGTTTCTCTTCCGTGCTCTCTCCACCGGACACTGCCTGCCTCCCCAAGCCACTTCCTCGGCCAGGCTGACTCCACTCCGTTAGCAGCCCCCTCCGGTCTTAGCCCTGGCCTGCCCTTCTCTTGGCCTCCCCTCCCCTCCGCTAAACTCCCCCTCCCCCGTGTACCAGGTTACTGGACCCTGCCCTTTGCTCAGTGATAGCTGGCTAATATGAGAAACTAATCTGTTTTAATGTGTCACCGCTTGCTAGCCACTGCTAGCAACTTAATGAGATTTTGAGTTTTACATATCTCATCCAAGTCCTCTATTCAATTATAAACTCGGTGAGGGGGAAGCACCATTTGCTATGGAATGATGCTGGACTAAGAGCACCCTGTACTGATGCCCAAGGATGAGTGAAAGGGATGGGGAGGTAGTGGCTGGACCCGACTGAAGAGAAGATAAACAAACACTAGGACAGAGTTGTTTTTCAGGCAATGCCAGTAAGAGAGGTTGGCAAGAGAAACTGGCGAGTCCCTCCTGAAAATGGAGTTTTAAAATAGCCATAGAGGATAAATTAACTCACCCAGGCCTTCAAGAAGGTTTGCTTTAACTAAAACAGCAGCAATGACAAAACCCATAACAGCAAATCAACTACTTAGGCCTAAAGCTGGTCGTGGGATCAAAGGTTTCTGTGGGACCCCCCAGATTCTTCTGGGAAGAAGTTTGCCTTTAAAAGTCCAAAGCAAAAATGCACACAAAATACATGTGTTATTAAAGCCCTCGGGTGCTGTGGACACATATTAGCTGCAGGCTTGGCAAACGCGACTTCCTGCCGAGTGAAATGCAAGAACACGGAGGGTCTGGCGCGGCGCTGTCCAGGAGTGCTTTCTGTGATGGAAAGTCACAGAGTAGAAACAGGGCGGTTTCTGCTCTGCCCTGTTCACGACAATAGCCTTTAGTCACAGGTGACCCTTGAGCCCTTGAATGTGACTGGTGTGACCGAGGGCCTGAATTTGCTGCTTTCATTCAATTTTACTTCATAAAGTAACAAAACTTCATATTCAACTTTGATTGCCACATGTTATTTAAAGAACCTTGCTACTTGAAGTGTGGGCTGTGGACAAGGAATAGGTTCTGTGTGGTCTGTGGACTAGGCATACGTGTTGGCATCTCTTGAAATCTTATTACATATGCCGAGTCTCAGGCCTCACCTAAGACCTACTGATTCTGCATTTTTATGAGCTTGCTGGGTGAATCTCATGCATATTAAATTTTGAGATGCCTCCCTCTGGATTCACGGTTCTCAGCCCTGTTAGAATCACCTGGAGAATTAGACTCACCTGAAAGATTTTCAAACCATTCTGATGCCCGGGCTCCACCATGTGCCAATTCAATCAGAAACGCTGGCAGGAAAGTATAGTCATTAGATTTACCAATGCCCACACATCAGTCTGAGAAGGAACCCTCCCTAGAATTTTTTTTTAACCTTTTATTTTTTGTTGGATTATAGCCAATTAATTGTGGCTCAGCGGGTAAAGAATCCACCTGCAATGCGGGAGACCTGGGTTTGATCCCTGGGTTGGAAAGATTTCCTGGAGAGGGGAAAGTATACCAACTCCAATATTCTGGCCTGGAGAATTCCATGGACTGTATAGTCCATGGGGTCACAAAGAGTTGGACACGACCGAGTGACTTTCACTCCACTCCATAGCCAATTAACAATATTGTGATAGTTCTAGGTGAACAGCAAAGGGACCCAGCCATACACATTCATGTATCCATGCTCCCTCAGACTCCCCTGCTGTCCAGGCTGCCACGTGATACTGAAAAGATTTCCCTGTGCTATACAGTAGGTCCTTGTTGGTTATTGGTTTTAAATATAGCACTGTGTGCATGTCCACTCCAACTGCCCAGCTGTCTCCCCCCACCACCCCGCCACTCCATTCTTCCTCCCCGGCAATCATAAACTCGTTCTCTAAATCTGTGAGTCTGTTTCTGTTTCGTAAGTTCGTTTGTATCGTTTCTTCTTTTAAACTCCACATATAAGGGATGTCATATGTTATTTCTCCTTCTCTGACTTCCTTCACTCAGTGTGCCACTCTCTAGGGCCAGCCATGCTGCTGCAAATGGCGTTATTTCATTCTTTTTAATTCTCCCTAGGTGGTTCAGTGGCAAAGAATCTGCCTACCAGTGCAGGAGATGTGAGTCCAATCCTTGGGTCGCAAAGATCCCCTGGAGAAGGAAATGGCAACCCACTCTTATTCTTACCTGGAGAATTCCATGGACAGAGGAACCTGATGGGCTATTGTCCATGGGGTTGCAAAGAGTTGGACATAACTGAGCAACTGAACAACAACAACAACAACAAATCCTTCCTAGAATTTGTGTAAGGAGTTTACAAAGGTTGCAGTAACCGTGCAAGGAGAAGGAACCCAATGGCACTTAAACATGTAGACAACTTTACCTGAAAGAGCCAGAGTGTGCAGCTCTCGAATGGAAGTAGTCTCTTAACCTAGGAGACCTATTGGTTTGGTCCAAGCCTCTGTGACCCTAGCACCCAGGTAGCTGGGGAAAGTTGCCTCTTACAGGAACCTAGGACTCTTAGGTCAAGGTGAAGTTGACCTACAATCCCTAGCAAAGTAGAAAAGGGGGATTTGAAGTGATTATAGACAGATTGCCAGCTCCAGCCCTTAAAATTTCATGTTACCATAGGAGAAATGAATTTCCACACAAAAGTTGCACTAGGACCTGTGATCCAAGGTGAATTATGAATTCCTCAGACACCTAAGATACTCATTAACTAAGAAACACCTCTAGGCTGAGCAGAGTGGAAGAGCCCTCTTGCTGGTGACCTGAAGACCCCAGTGAGAAATGCTGTCTAGGGCCGTGCCTTTTTTTCTGAGCAGACTTGGAACTCACCTTCTCCTTCCCAGCTTCACTATCCAAGCTTAGTGAGCTTCAGAACACCGTTCAGGAGATGTTCTGGGCTCATCTCTCAGTGCACTCTATTTAGAAAAATAGGAACTAGTGTAATCAACTCACTGAATAAGGAAGGCTCATGGGGAATAATCAGGAAATAATTTACTATTATTTCTCACAGAAGCTTGTGAATTTGTATTTATTAACCAATCCATTGAATAAATATTCATTGAATGCTTACTAGGTGCTTGGCATTATTCTAGGAACTGGAGGTACAGTAGTGATCAGCAGGTATTCCCTTGCAAGAAAAGAAGTTGTTTAGCAGAAGGAAAATGATACCGGTCAGAAACATGGATCTCTATACAAACAGAAGAACGTCAGAGGAGAATGAATGAGATTAAAGTATGTAATTCTGTGTGTGTGTGTGTGTGTGTGTGTGTGTGTGTGTGTGTATTTGAACTCAACTGTATGACCTTTGGGGCTTCCTTTGTGTCTCAGATGGTAAAGAATCTACCTGCAATGCAGGAGACCTGGATTCGATCCCTGGGTTGGGAAGATCCCATGGAGAAGGAAATGGATACCCTCTCCAGTATTCTTATCTGGAGAATCCCATGGACACGGGAGCCTGGCAGGCTACAGTCCATGGAGTTGCAAAGAGTCAAACACGGACTAATTACACAAACCCACACAAATGTACACATACACAACCTTTGAGGGCAGAGAAGATTTCTTCTCTATCCCCCACCTCTGGTTTCACCACGTGCTCTATAAATACTGACTGAAGAGGAGGAAGGGAGAATGTTTGCCGCAGCTTTGAGTTCTTCAAAAACGTGGCACCATTAAGTACCAGCTCTGATAGATTCAGCGTAGTTGCGTCTGGAGTTCTGCAAGGGCGCCCACTTGTGAGTCCAAAATACAACCAACTGATGTAGTCATTTTGCATCCTGAAACCAGAATTCTGAAGCAAAGCCCCTGGATATACAAGTGATGAATATTTAGACTTGAATTTTATTTTATTTTTTACTATAGCCAATGAGGAGAAAATCCTTTGCACAGTTGGGTGTATTGCTACATTTTTACGTGTCCCCAGAGCATCGTTGATTCTGAGGATATGCTAGTAACCACTAACTCTTTTCAGAACTTGCCATTCAGTTCACTTTTATTATTTGTTTTTCTCTGAACCAAAGATTAGACTTGTGACCTGTGCCCTGCACCGCCTATACGCGAAAAGATCGAGACCAGCAGAGCCCTGATCTGGATCTTGCTGGCACTTCGCCAAAGTAGTGGGGAGGCCAGACCTTCCCTTCCTCATAGGCACTCTGGGCTCTGTGCATCTGAGCACACCATGTGCTCTGTTTCACCCAGAGCTCTTATTTTTAAGTCCATCTATTACATTCTTGCTCAGGCTCTCCCCAAATGCTCTCCTATTCCACTGAACAACGTCTTATTAAAGATAAAAGATGTAGATGTGGTGTGAAAAAAGAAGGGACCTGGGTTTTTTTTTTTTCCCAATGGCCTTATTTATGGGTTTCAGATGGTGGCAGGGATGTTTATATGAACCTTACCCAAACTGCTGGAACCTCCTGGGTCTGCAAATATCAGCCTGCAAATTTCATGAGAACAGAACTTTTTTTTTTCCAAGATAGGGTGGGGGGCAGGCGGCTGGGCGGGGGGGTGTTGACTAAGATTTCCTGTACTTCCTGTTTTAGAGCTGCTGGATGTGAGACAAAAACTATATTTCAGGATTTCAGTACCGGGTCCCAGCTGGAATCTGGACCCACAGATGTATACAAAGAAGGGGACACGTGTGCACACAGTCTCACACACACACACATACACAAATACCCACAAAGGGGAGTTGCACAGACTCCCAAAATTAGTTTATTTTAAGCACACACAATACTTTTCAATTAAAAAAAGATGAAGTCAAATTTCAAAATATTTCATAAAGGCCTTTCAAAGTTTCGAGACAGAAGAGAAAAGCAATCTGATTTGAGGGAAAAGGTTTTGTTCCTTATTATTTAATACAGATTGACCCAATCATGCGAGAGAAAAAGAAAGAACCCACAGCACGCAAATGTATCCCGTTAAAGCCAGGCGCAGTGGTGGCACGATACAGCGCCTTCAGCACCTTCTGTCTTTGTCCACATCTTCTCTACTTGCTGAAATCAATTGTTCTCTCGGGGATCGGGGGCGTTCCCACCGCGATGTGACAGGCGCTCCTCCTATGGGCCGAGGTGAACAGAGGCAGCTGCGTTCTGCGTGGAGGATGCTGCTCCCCTGGATTCAGTATGTGCATAGAGTTTGGAAAGGGGCACAGGAAGAGAAAGGCATTGGTGCGGGGGCAGATACAGAGTCTTGAATTAAGTGATGTATCTGTTAGCCTTCAAGTCGTTGGGCCGTCAGAGGCTGAGTGTAACGACGTGACTCTGATATCATGCAGGTTACTGCCCGGGGCAGAGCAGCGCCCCAGACTTGTGCATCTTTGCAAGGGCTAGCCTTTGTGCAGACAATGAGCCAGCAGGTCATTAATGGGCGGCACAAACAGGAGGGGCCGGTGGAACATGGAGACGGCGTGCTTGAAAAGGAGAGTCAGACTTTCCAGTCACCACTTTCAGTTGGCAGAGCTCTGATTGGAACCATGTGACAATTTTAGGCGATGTACCATAGGCAGCCAATTTATTACATATGGCAATATGATTAATGGTATCAAATGCCTTTTTTTGGTAACATCCAAGAACACTCCACTAGCCAACTGCTTGGAGTCCAAGGTAGTGAAAATCTGTTCCATGAATTTAAAGTCAGGCAGATGAGGTTAAATGAGAGAGGGCCAGGCGCCAAGGCAATGATTACAAAGTAAGTTGTTTTTTTTTTATTAAAAAAAAAAGCAGATTGCTTTAAATCTGGTCTTGAACAAATCCTATCCAGTCCCCCACCTACCCCTACCTATTTTTTCTTTTCCTTTCCCTCTCTTGTTTCTTGATGTGAAAGCCCTAATAGCTACAGTCTGGAAGACATTTCTGAAGCCAGGCTGAGTTCCACTTGCCAGAGCCTCTTCCAGACCCGGGTGAATCCATACTTGATCATGGACTGGATCTTTCCTTGGGATCCTGGGATGGGGTAGCTGCAAAGACCAGTAGATGGAGTGGGTCGGGGAATTGGCTTGTCATTGGCAGGATAACTGGTCCAGCCTTGTCCTACTTCTCTGAGTGAATGGGAGCCCTCTGTACTTTCTTTCTTTCTTCTGTTCCCCTGGGCTTTGAATACCATCGTGATGACTGGGAAGAAGCCTCTGGGAGAGATTCACAGAGGAAATGAACTGTGAGGGGGTTTGATTATCACTTGGAATTTGCAGAATGAGGATAAAGAGTGGGAAAGACTGTTGGGAGGCAGACAGGGTCTCCAGATGTAACTTGTTCCCCAGAATGTCCCCATACAATGTGGTGCATTTGCTGAGTTGCTTCGTTGTGTCCAACTCTGCAACCCCATGGACTGTAGCCCACCAGGCTCCTCTGTCCATGGGATTCTCTGGGCAAGAATACTGGAGTGGGTTGTCATGCCCTCCTTCAGGGGATCTTCCAGACCCAGGGATCGAACCCACATCTCTTATGTCTCCTGCATTAGCAGGTGAGTTCCTTACCACTGGTGCCACCTGGGAGGGAAGAGGTGCTTGCTACAAATCTGTTAAGTGAATGAGTGCAGCATCACTAACTGCCAGTGGACAGTTGTTCACTGTATCCAAATTGTGAGTCACTGCCCTTTGAGAAGTTTTGTATAAAAAGACCAACACATTTTTGACAAAGGTTCTGGACATTCTGATAAGTGGGATATAATTTATAATCTATAAAATTTGCTTTTATTTTCACGGGCTACAAATTGGTAGTGTGTGATTTTTTCTGATAAAGCAAAATGATTCGTAATCTTGTGGTTTGTGTATGATTCCCCCCGCTCCCCCCCCTTTTTTTTTTGTAAAAACTGAATCTGGACAGTTACTTAGAGATTACTTCTATTACTCAGGACCCAAGTTTCAATCCATCAGTTCTGTGTGCTCTTTAGACCTAGTCTGAGCATCCTGCATTGTGCCTCTGCAGAGTTGTTTTTTTCTTTTTTTCTGCAATAACAGATCTTAACATGAAAAGTACACAGAAGTCAGGTGACTCTGACTCAGGCAGAAGAATAGACATGTGTTCAGAATGAGGCAGAGGATCATGAGAGAGAGATTGAGTTATAGTAGATGGTAACAAGGCAGTTGGGCTTCCCTGGTGGCTCAACGGTAATGAATCTGCCTGCCAACGCAAAAGATGCAGGTTCAATCCCTGGGTCAGGGAGAGCCCCTGGGGAAGGAAATGGCAACCCACTCCAGTATTCTTGCCTGGAGAATTCCATGGACGCAAGAGCCTGGTGGGCTATGGTCCGTGGGATCAGATATGACTTAGCAGCTAAACAACAGCAAACTAGGCATTCGCATAGCAGTGTCACCCTGGGAGACTGAGTTGTAGCCTGCAACCAAGATGCTTTTCTTCAGCTTTCTCCATTAAAGTTGTTTGAGCCATTCCAGCATGCTGGAAGAGATAGACAGAGGTTGACTGTATTCTAGAAACTTCCTCCTTGAACACCACTGCCTCTTCACTGAAAGTGAAAGAAAAACCATACTTAATACCAATCTCACCCCTTCCTCTCATATTTAAAATGAATCCCAGGCAATTAATTCACTCCTCTGATCCACAATTATTTCTCTCCAGTGAACTGTGCTCACTTTTAAATCAAAATTTGCTTTTGCTCTGTTTTCTTTGAAGGCCAAAACAGAGCAGGCTGTGGAGTGGCTGGAATGATCGAATCAGTCTGTGGGTTATACTGGGCAGACAGTTGTTTTACTTTGTGGTTCTGTACTGCCAGGTAGAATTACACCACAGCATACCATTGGGCTTCCCTGGTGGCTCAGATGGTAAGGAGTCCACTTGCGATGCAGGAGACCCGGGTTCAATCCCTGGGTTGGGAAGATCCCCTGGAGAAGGGAATGGCAACCCACTCCAGTATTCTTGCCCAGAGAATCCCATGGACAGAGGAGCCTGGTGGGCTACAGTCCACGGAGTCACAAACAGTCGGACACAACTGAGCGACTAACACTCTCTTTCACTTTTTCATACCATTGTATTCATTTCCTGTTGCTGCTGTGATAAATGGCCACAAACGTAGTGCCTCAAAACAGCACACATGGATTCCCTCTCAGGTCTCGAGATGGAAAGTCTGAAATGGGTTTCACTTGGCTGACACTGAGGTGTCCCCAGGGATGCCTTCCTTTGGGGGCTCCTGGGGAGAATCTGGACTCTCACCTCTTCTGGCTTCTAGAGGCTGCCCACGCTCCTCGGTTGGTGGCTCTTCCTCCATTTTCAAAGCCAGCAGTGCAGAGCTCAGAGCAGAGAAGTTCTTGATCACATCCCCTTGCAGATGCTGACCCTCCTCTTTCCCTCTTCTAAGGACCCTGGTGATTTCATTGGGTCCCTTCAGATAATCCAGGATAATCTCCCCATTGCAGACTTCCTCACTTGAACCGCATATGCAGAATTGTTTTGCCCTGTGAAGCGACATGTTCACAGGCTCCAGGGGTTAGGATGTGGACATTTGGGGGGCGCCATCATGCTGCCCGCTACAACCATTGTGATGTACGAAGGACAAGAGAAACAAATAACCGAAAACCATACAATGGGGTTATGATGGAAAACAGAAGAATCAGCAAATCTCTGCTCAGTGGATCTCCTGGGTGGACATCCTCACCATCCCTTGCTCCCTGGCTCTCAGGTCTTGCCTACAGACCTGAGGTTGACCTCAGGTCATGACATAGACTCTGCCTGTGTCATCCATAGCTTAACTGGAAGCAGGACCCTGTAGAAAAAGACTAGTCCTGAGTGCATACTCGGGGCCATGCCATCACTTATTTGCTTCCCGCACGGGAAGGGTGTGGTTATTATCTCCATGCGATGACTGAATGAAAGCCTAGAGAAGCTGAGTTGCTTGCCCGAGTCACACAGCTAGTAAGCCATAGAACAAACCAAGACTTGGCTCTACGTGATTCCACCGTCCTCATACTTGGCTGCAGTTTTCTACCTCTTATGTCAAAAGTGGGGGAAAAAACTGAAGCGGGTAGAAGGAAAGGTCAGAGAACTTATTTTTTTTCTGCCCCGCCCCCCCTTAAATCTAAATCAGTCCTGGAGAAAGACACCGTCTACGGCCCTGCCTCATGTTCTTGTGTTTACCATCAGCGCCTCATTCTTCTTCACATTATTTCTTTGTTTTCTATTGCTATTCACTACTGGATCCCTAGTTGAGGTGTAACTGGGCCTGAATGGCCTATTCTTTGTGTCTTCTTGGGCCTAATTCTTATCCAGCAGCGTCTCAGGGACTGGAGAGACTCTAGCTGTCCAGTGGTGATGGCTATGCCATTACTGTCTCTTTTTCTTAATAACTGAAGCCAAAAATCAATAAGATTTCCCAATTAGCAAAAGCCTAACAATGCATTAATTGATATATTCAGGATATTATTTTTGGACCCTAACTATGCTACTATAGTTACAATATTACAAATTGAAATGAAAAGAAATTTTAATATATAAGGAGAGAAATGGGAAATTAAACTAAAATAGTAATACTGCTACAGACTAAAATTGCCAGAAAACAAAAAGTGCTTTCAGCTAACATCTAGATAGAGGGAAGAATGATTTTCTGTAGAGCTTACCGAGTTTTTATGCACATTGTTCTGCAGTCCAGAGGAATTCTAATCTTTAAAGGATTCTAAATCCAAGAGAGGGGACTGTTGAGTAATGCAGCCCATCCACTAGTCGAAATTTGCCTCCATAAAGCAGTCACAGCTTATAGAGAGTAATAGAATTGACAGATGTCAGGCCCTGGTGAGGGAATGTAATTGTTGCCAAACCTTCCTGAAAGGAACTTTTGCTGCAAGTGTTGAGTACAAGTTTTTCAAGATGTAAAATCTGCACATATCCCCGGAGTGGTACTGGCCACCTCGGGCCCCATGACACTTTCCAAGGCTAGAAGAAAGCATTCTTTTGCCTAATTATTAAAAAGATAAATATTCATTGATATTAACAGTAATAATAATACAACCTCTAAAACAAAAGGCTTATAATTAGAGCATTGTTGTTGTTTTTAAGTTGCTAAGTCGTGTCTGACTCTTTTGTGACCCCGTAGACTGTAGCCCAGAACTTCCCTAAAGCTCAGATGGTAAAGAATCTGCCTGCAATGCAGGAGACCTGGGTTTGATCCTTGGGTCAGGAGGATCCCCTGGAGAAGGAAATGGCAACCGACTCCAGTATTCTTGCCTGGAGAATCCCATGGACAGAGGAACCTGGAGGGCTACAGTCCATGGGGTCGCAAAGAGTCAGACACGACTAAATGACTAACACATGCACAGACTAGCCCGCCAGGCTCCTCTGTCCGTGGGATTTCCCAGGCAAGAATGCTGGAGTGGGTTGCCAGTTCCTTCTTCAGGGGATCTTCGCGACCCAGGGATTGAACCCAAGTCTCCTTCATTGGCAGGCAGGTTCTTTACCACTGAGCCACCAGGGAAGCCCATAATTATAGCATATTTAGATCAAAATCATGACCTAGGGCAAAATGCTGGTTCTTAATATGATAGATTGCAAATCTTTTGTAAACCTAAAATATTACAGGTGTGTGTATATATATATATATATATATATACACACACACACACACACACACACACATATATAAAATGAACATATGCATTTTGAATCCTGATTGGGAAATTTGATCCATTTCTAAAGGCCTATCTTATGTGCAGATAAAGCATACAAAAGTTCTATAACCTTGGAATGTGTTTTTATCATTTAAAGAAAATGCAGTTGCCCTTGTGTTTATCATTAGTATTGTCTGGAACATTTGGGATAAAAAGATTTAAGTTTTCCATAGCTTTATCTCTTTTGTCTGTCCCAAATCCCAGCGGAGTCGTGAAAAGATAGCTTCCTGTCTCTCTGATTTATCGGAAACCTCCCCTCCTCTATGAGAGCTGTGATTCAGTGATTCTTCTCCTTGGTACCTCGATGGAACACACAGAGTTGTAACTCTGTCTGAAACTTGCTTTTGGAAAAGCTCAGAGTAAGGGAGGCAGAATGTGGCTCATTTCAACTTTCACGCTTGCCAGGTTTTCAGCCCCTTTCACTATTCCCTGACTAAAGTCACTTTTGTAAATGCAAACCCAGTAAATAGAAATAAACGTGGCCAACAGTTAACTCTGGAGAAGGAAATGGCACTCCACTCCAGTATTCTTGCCTGGAGAATCCCATGGACAGAGGAGCCTGGTGGGCTACAGTCCATGGGGTCGCAAAGAGTCGGACACGACTGAGCGAATTCACTTTCGCTTTCATTTTTCACTTTCAACAATTAACTAATGAGCAGATATTTGGGAAGGTAAAATCTTTTTTTTTTTTGGTCGTGTTTAGTGTCATGCATGATCTTATTTCCCCAACCAAGGATCAGCCTCTTTGCCCCTGCAGTGGAAGCATGGAGTCTTAACCACTGCACCGCCAGGGAAGTTCCTGGACAGATGAAATTTACAGGGCAACATTTCCCCTAAGTGAAGTTTCCTATATAGTATTCTCCGAATGTTAGTAATTCTCAGACTTGAGCATGTATCCGAATGACCCACAAGGCTTGTGGGAATGCAGGTTTCTGGGGCCCACCACTAGAGCTTCTCAGGGTCTGGGGTAGGACCAAGCATTTGCTTCTATAGCAAACTCTCCAATAAGATGCTGATGCTGCTGTTCTGAGGATCCCACTTGTAAACCACTGCTCTATACCACCAGTGGGGAAGCTGATTTTTAGAATATTTATTTAGAAATTTAATGACAAAATGGGTAAAAAAGAAAAGTGCAGTAAAATAAGAAAAATTTAAGTACATATTATGTGTTAGGAACTGTTTTGTGTAGTTTATATACATTACCTCACTGAGTTGTCAAATCCTTGTTGGTGTTTTTATCACCTCCATTGCACAGATGGAAAAAGAGAGGCTGCTCCAAGTTCTCTGACTTGGCCGCGGTCATGCAACTGGTGGTGAAGGGCCGGGAGGTGGGTTCCATTTCTCAGACTCCAAGCTGGCATCATTATGGCCTTGAAACCCTCTTGTTTAAAACTCTGAGAATGTATTTCTGAAGAAATAGAACTCTCATCCCCAGTAAGGAGACTCCTTGCCGAGGTCACAGGGTCTCAGAAGGAAGCTATGCAAAAACGCAAGGGCGGAAAGGGAGTGTTTTGGCTGGTGCCTGCCTCCCTGAGTGGGCTCACTCCGGAGTAGCATTTCCATAACAAAGGCAAGTTCTCCTCCCGGAGAAGAGCGGGCGAGAGTTGCAAGTGTTTGCCTCTGATGTGATCCACATTTAATGCTTATCTGGGTAAGAGGGAATTTGATTAGAGCAAATACAAAGCTCAATTCAGAGAACAAAACCACTAATTCAAAGGTGGTTTTCCTACGGATGTAAAATACTTCAAGCCTGTTTAAAGGACTGAAGAGAATTCCACCGAGGAGTGGCTTATATTGTGTCTGATTTCTCAGACTGGAGCAGTGCCAAGGGGGCTGCTTGGGGGTTTGGCTGTTCACTGGGCCGGCAGGCACCTTCTAGCCCAAAGGGGACACAGGCTCAGGCTGGGGACAAGGGAGGCTGTTCAGCTTGCTGACCGGCTTCCATCCCCCTGGCTCACCAAGGAAGCTTTTCTCTGCATCTTGTGGCTTCCCAGCCTGGAAGCATCTGAGCGCTGCAGTGCCCTGATATGTTTGTTTTCCTTTCGGCTAATTTTATCAAGGTCTGAGGTCATTATTAGCCAGATCACAAAAGTAAGCGCTCATTAATATGTATCAGCTCCAAACCCTATGATTTCATCTGCTAATTTGATCTTGTTTTTCCTTGTTTATGGCAATTAAATCAGACCTTGATAAATCTGAAAATGAAAAAAGGAGCCACCAGCAAGCACAGCTATTATGATCACTCATTAGAAAGCCAAGCAGACTCTCTGATAAATCGTGCCAGGGTTTTTAAGGAATAGATGATTACCTGCTTAAACAGCATGGAAGCTACCAGTAAAATGTAGCAAAATGATTAAAGAAAAAAAAAGAGAGAGAGAAAGAGAACACCCCCATTACATCCAAGTGTAACAGATGGACAGTTGTACTTTGGGGAATGTTTTCCGAGTCTGTTTCCTCCCCTTCAAGCTAGGGAGGGCAGAAGCCACGGGCCCTCCTGGGCACAGTGAGAAGGCGGTTTCCTTCCCCACTCCCCCCTGCTCCTCACAGCTCCTCCCCCCAATCCTCCCAGGACTGCAGGAGACTGGCTCAGCTGCCTCAAGGCCTCCCTCCAGATTGTGCCCTGAAGAGAGGTGCTGAGATGGGATGAGGGGTGGGGTAGGTGTGCAGAGCAGAGTAGGGGGCATGGCAAATGGCGATGGGGACGAGACCTTGCCTGTCACAGAGGAGGCTGCTGGTCAGGCCGAGGGGAATGTGGTGGGTACTCCTCCTTCTTCTTGGCCCTCAGTGTCCTCTGTTTGGGGAGCCTCCACCTTCTACATTTCCCCCAACTCCACTACCGCTGACCCTGGGAAGCAGAGCTGTCCTGCACATTGGAGTTAAACATGCCAGACACTCGATTTCCAAATCTTGGCAGCTAGTACATGCGCACATGGATACTTCCTCTTTTGGAGTATGGGGACCTTGAAGACCCTCTCTCTGGTTTGAAGGTGCTGGGATTCCTGGGGCCACAGAGGCCTCTTTGCAGTCTTGGCGGAACTGGCTGAGGTGTCTGGGCCTGGTGGTGACAGCCAGGGTCCCTCTGGCAGAGCCCTCTGGTGGTATTTGGGCCTCAGGCAGCCTGCCCCCAACTAAGCCACAATGGGATACTGATCATTTCGAATTAAGGTTACTTAAGAAATGCCCCCAAAACAGAGGGACCTATCCCTCTGTCTCTGGGAAAAGGAAATAAATCTCTCATGTAAAAAGTGCCCTCCCTGCATCTGGAGGTGGAAGGACAGACACCCTTGCCTTCAGAAATAGGAGATTTGGAGGGAAACACCTGTATAAACGAAAATTGTGATTTCTTTAGTTAACTACCCTAAGCCTAGACTCCTTTTAGATTCTTTACTAACTGAGCACCTAGAGCCTAAATTTCTTTGTCCCATCAATTCATCACAAATTTATTCTTCCTTTGTCTAAAAAGTATAAAAGCTGCCTTCTTTGGTCACTTCTTAAGTCCCATGTCTATGCTCAAGAATTAAATTTGTTTCTTTTTCTCCTGTTAATCTGCCCTGTGTTAATTTTGTAATTTGTCTGGCCACAAGCACTCAGCAGCAGTAGGGTTTTGGACATTTCCCCCCAAATCTGCTTCTCCAGGTGTTCTAGCAGGTCTGTGAGCTAATCAGTATCTTAAAAATAACCCCTTGTGTTTAATTGGGCCGGAGTTGCTTTCTGTTGCTTGCAGTTAAGAACCCTGATACTCAGAGGGGCAGTACGTCGCTTGTTCTGTGCGGACAGCCAGTGAAGGGGGCCCACTTCCTGGGTCCAGGGCAGTAAGCCTCAACCCACAACCGTGGGGGTGGAGGGGGATGGTAAAGGGGTCCATATCCCCGCTTCCTGTTGCCTCAGGCTCGGTCCCTGGCTGAAGGGTCTCTCCTGAGCTTTTCCAGAGAAAGCTTTTATTTATTTATTTTTTTCTGGGGACATTTTCTTTTAAATGACTTTCTCATCCCCAAATGGCAGCCCGCTCCAGTATTCTTGCCTGGAGAATTCCATGGACAGAAGAGCCTGGCAGGTTTATGGGGTCACAAAGAGTTGGACACAACTGAACAGCTAACACTTTCACTTTCATCCCTGTATAATCATGCTATTTCTTTAAGCTCCTCTGTAGCAATCTGGCCCCATTTGCCTCTGAGGTCTCTGCAGGGACCCGCATGCAGCCAACTTGGCGCCTCGCTGCCTTCTGGTCCCCTCACACCTTGGTCTGGCTTGTCCCTGTGCCTGCAGGTCTGTTTGCTTGAAGAGCATCCAGCTCCTTCTATCCCTTTGTCTTCCAGCCTTTCTTCCCATTTTCAGTCTTCCTACTTAACCCACAAGCTGGTTAAAATGGGTCTCTTAAAGGTCACTGTCTTTATTTGTAACTTCTTTCCTTTCCTTAAATTCTGGTGTCTGACCTTATCTATGGTTGCGTCTATAGCCTCTCTCGTCTCCCTTTTTTGATTCTTGACTGGATTCTCTCTGTCATTTGGCTTTCTTTGCCCTCTATAATAGAAGATTTCCCCCGATGCCTTCCAAAACTTGATTTGAAAAATTTGCCTTGCTGATTTATCTTTTCCATAGATATCTGGGTAACTGAAACACCATCATTCCACAATTCTGATCCAAAGGTGCTTTGTAAAGTTACCAAAGAAATGATCGCCCACTTTCTTTTCTTGTAATTACCTGTGTTTTACTGGCATTCACCGCACTTATATTGCAGGCTGTGCAATGCCTCACAAAGTCCCTTCAAAGTATTCCTGGGAGTTCTCAGGGGGGCTTCCTCATGGACTCATGAATAACTACTGTCAGCTACCAGGTGGCGTCCATCAGTTGTTTTCTTATCTGCTCTGGCCCCTTCATTGATAGCTGCTGCCGAGACTTCTTGCCTCCTGCCAAGGAGTGTGGACCTGCCTTGTCAATGACTTCAGCAGTGGGTGATTTGCCTTAACGGTGTCTGGCACAGGGCTCTGCCACGGCTGTGCTGTGCCTTCTGCCCCCTTTAGAAGCATGGGATACCTGTTCCCTTTGCATGTATGATGCTCTCCCATACATGGGCCTGTAGGGAATTCTGATTAAAGCTTTTGGTAAAAAATAAAAATTTCAGTTTTTATTTTCAGTCTTCCTTTCCACTAAGCCTTCACTTCTCTCTTCCAAGGAATAGAAAGAAGATTTGCCATTAGGGGAAAGAGAAGCCTACTTTGTCCACATCCCTCTTCTATCCAGAAGTCTTTTCAGAAGGCTAATGACCTGGCAAGTACGTTTCTGGTGGGCTGCTCTGAGCCTGTCTAACATGCTGAGCTGCCCAAGTGGAAATGGACACAGTTCAAGCCAGAACCCTTCCCACATTGGTTAGGAGGTCCAAACTCTGGCCACAAAATTGCTGCAATTGTTTCCCCCACACCCCATTTGAAAAGCTCTAATAACTAACTGATAAAAGCTTAGGCTTTAGAGCCTGAAGGTGCATGCTTTTCTACATTAGGTACCCTGGAGAGATGAAACCACCTAGCTCTTGCCTCCTCTTGCCCCTTCCTAGCCTCTCTGCAAAACCGGGGTCATCCTAGGCTAGAAGTCACCACCCTGTCCCTTTCTGCCACATCTCTCTGACGTCCTGGTCCTGGGAAAGCTCTCTTAATTTTCTCATCCCATTCGGCATTTCTTCTTGTACCTCTTGTCTCATCTGTAGCCTAAAAACATTGTTATGTTATTCATTATTTAAGGTTCATCTTTCCCAGGAGGGCAAGGAGGGAGTAACTGTGCATGTTTGTTTACCGGTGTATTTTCAGTATTTAGAGCTTTGTCTGTCTGATGACACCTCATAGGAGCTCAATAAATATTTGCTTAATAGTTGCATGAGTATCTGAGATGCCACAATTATGATTGCTATACTGAACAAAAAAGCCTTGTTTTAAGGAAAACAAGTGATCTTGATTCTTTTCCTTTAGATGGTTCCCTGGTGTGAGTAGAGAGAAGATCTGACTCCAATGGGGATCGTTTCTCCACAACAGGATGTTATCTCAGACCTGTGTACCTGTGTATCTCCAGGAGTATCACCCCCCAAAGAGTTGTAGTGCTTGGTGAGACCGACTGGAGGAATACAAGCAGGGCTCTTCCCAGGCAAAATTATGAAGTTAGGCAAGTTTATCTTCACGATGGAAAGCCTCCTAGCAGTGTTATGCAAACTCCTAGCATCATCTTCAAAAATTCAAAATCCACCGAACACACTGCTCTGGAAAATGGTTCTGCAGAAGCTCTCTTTATCAGTTACTGACACATCACAACTGGAGTTATCTTACATCTTATATGCCTGGTGGCTCAGATAGTAAAGAATCCACCTGGAGTGAGGGAGACCCAGGTTCAATCCTTGGGTCAGGAAGACCCCCTGGAGGAGGGAATGGCTACCCACTCAGTGTACTTGCCTGGAGAATTCCATGGACAGAAGAGCCTGTGGGCTACAGTCCATGGAGTTGGAAAGAGTGGGACACGACTGAGTGACTAATGCTACATCTCAAATGAACACACGGAAGCACGTGCTTGTGAACAGGGTTACACGTATTGTAGTTTTCTGAACTGTGTTTCTCCAAATCCCTGAAGATTTGCTCTAAACTACTACTGCTCTCTCCCGAGTGGGACTTGCCACACCTTCTTTTAGATCTGGGCTTTGGGGAAACATTTATTGCTCCCAAAATGCTCATGTGCTCCTCCTCGTTTCCTAGCCTCCTGCCATCAACTGGGGCCAGAAACTTGACTTCTAGTGGCCAATAATAGACTGTAAGAAGGAGTGATATTCATCACTTTGTGTGCAAAGAACTTTAGACCTTCCAGCTCTATGTCTCAGATGTGGAAGCCTTGTGCTGAGGTGTCAGCCTTAGGCCCTGAGCAGTGATGCCTGCTGACCCACAGTGGACACACATCAGCACTGACTCACAGTGGACACACACCACCAATAACCCACAATGGACACACAACACCACTGACCCAGGATGGACACACAGCGCCGCTGACTCATGATGGACACACAGCGCCGCTGACCCACGATGAACACACAGCACCCCTGACCCACGATGAACACACAGCACCACTGCCCCACGATAAACACACAGCACCGCTGACCCACGGTGGACACACAGCGCCGCTGACCCACGATGGACACACAGTGCCGCTGACCAAGGATGGACACACAGCACTGCTGACCCATGATGGACACACAGCACCGCTGACCCACGGTGGACACACAGCCTGATGGGGGACAGTGTAGATCGTCCAACACAGAGAGCAGGCAGTCCCGCCTGACGGGGCTTGGTCCCTCTGCAGGCTGTGGTCTTGGGCCGTTGGAGCTTCTGTTGTGCTGGGCCACCCTGACGAGTTCGGGACGTCTCCTCTCTGGCTGGGCTGTCAGGGGCTTGAAAGCAGGCAAAGTGCCGCCTTCTCGTTGTATCCCTAGTGTCTGCACTGCACCTGCACTACCATCCTGTTACGTATCAGCTTAGAAATATGCCCGATTACTCTGTTGATGTTCAAACTCCCTTCTAGGAGGTGTTGTACTGACACCAGGTATTGTTTCTATTGACAAAGTTTAAAGCTCCAAATAATAACTGGTGGTACCAGTGAGATTTGTGCCTTAAGTAGCCATATTAATTTACCAAATGCTGTGGTCTTATAGGAAGCAGAGAATAAAAACCACTGATTATAGCAAATATTTGCCCTGCCTGCTCATGGTTGGTACATGGAGACAGTTGAGAGGTGTAGCCCAAGGACTTTGAAATCAGATCACTATCTGAGCATTAAAACAGAATTTCATTATAACAGATTAAAGTAGAAATGAGCAAAATCATTCAGAAGAGACAGTGCCTCCCTGTCTTGGGTCTCCTGAAGTTCTTACATTATTCAGTTCAGTCAAAATTATTCAAGTCAGTCATGTCCAGCTCCCTGCGACCCCATGGACTGCAGCACACCAGGCCTCCCTGTCCATCACCAACTCCCAGAGTTTACTCAAACTTATGTCCATTGAGTCGGTGATGCCATCCAATCATCTCATCCTCTGTCGTCCCCTTCCTCCCGCCTTCAGTCTTTCTCAACATCAGGGTCTTTTCCAATGAGTCAGTTCTTCACATCAGGTAGCCGAAGTATTGGGGTTTCAGCTTCACCATCAGTCCTTCCAATGAATATTCAGGACTGATTTCCTTTAGGTTTGACTGGGTTGGATCTCCTTGCAGTCCAAGGGACTCTCAAGAGTCTTCTCCAACACCAAAGCTCAGAAGCATCATTTCTTCTGCGCTCAGCTTTCTTTATAGTCCAACTCTCACATCCATGCATGACTACTGGAAAAACCATAGCTTTGACTAGATGGACCTTACTTGTCACTAAACCATCAGCTGGGGTTGTTTGTACTTTTGAGATTTAACTAAAGTTGCTATAAATCCCTTCTCCCACACCCTGTCTTGAGTGTGCAGATGCTTCAACATTTCTGTAACTGACCAGGAGCCCGAGTGCTCATGGTCACTATGGCCTGAGCTTCTGCCCCTTCCCTAGTCGTACCTCCAGTCTGGGGCTCCGCCCTCCCCTCATATTCTTTCCTGTCATGGCTTATCACAGGATATTGGTTATAGCTCCTGCCCTGTCGAGTAGGACCTTGTTGTTGACAGTGTGCATCTGCTGATCCCAAATTCCCAAACGTTCCCTCTCCCACCTCTCTTCCCCTTGCAGCCACAAGTCTGTTCTCTGTCTTTGAGTCTTGCTTCTGTTCCTTAGATATGTTCACATGTGTTGTATTTTAGGTTCCACATGTAAGTGATATCATATGGTATTTGTCCTTCTCTTTCTGACTTACTTCGCTTAGTACGATAATCTATAGGTTCATCCATACTGTTGCATATGGTATTATTTTGGAGAACTGACTCAAATTTGAGTAGAATTGGTTCTTGGTTAGTTTCCAGCAGTATTTGCTCCTTGTATAGGAAGATCATACTCTTGGGTTTGCCAGCGGCAGCCCTTGTTTTAGCATCAGATAGTATCTCTTTAAGTGCTCACAAGGGTGCTGGTGTGGATGATAAATCACAAGGTCACCCTATCTCTCCGTGGTCTTCAGCAAGTCATTTGGTTTAGCAACCTGTTACTACACAAATGATTGATAGACTCTCACAGAGTGTGGCAATCTTTTTGAAAATGACAATTCTACCAGTTTTATAAAAGTTGACGACATAGTGGCAGCCTGTAACTAAGGGTTTATATCAAACATAGATTCAGAGAACTAGAGAATTTTCTAGCTCACATTAAATATAATTTAATTCAGTGATTTTGGGGGGTTATTGAGTCTTTGAAAAGCTGTTAAAAACTGTGAATCTTCTCTCAGGAAAATGAACACCAGCACACACACAAAAGATTTTATATCTCATTTCAGGATACCCACAAACCTACTGAAGCTCATCAGAGGGACCTTATTAATAATTTTGGGTCTGCAAACATGCTCAGTTGTGTCCGACTCTTTGTAACCCCATGGACTGTAGCCTACCAGGCTCCCCTTCCCAGGCAAGAATACCGGAGTGGGGTGCCATTCCCTACTCTAAATGTTAGCTCTAATTCATGTTAAAAAGGATATTGAGATTCAGAGAGGTTAAAGACATGTCAAAAAAGCAGAATAGGTTAAAAGGAGAAATACCCTTGATTTCTATCCAGCACTTTTGTTTCACTATCTCCCTTATGTTGCTAAGACTGTTTTATTACTAAGAAGTTAAAGCCATAGAAGATATTTCTGAGTGGGATGTAATTAAAAACTTGGAATATTCTATTTCTTTAAAAGCAAAGCATGAGTTGGCTTTGTTCTCAGTAGTGACTACTACTCAGATCATGTGTGGATTTCTCATTAATATTTATGCTGTAATACCTGCTGGTGAGCCATTTTTTGCTGAATGGACCCTGGAAAAACTTCTGTCCCTGCTTACTTTGCTACTACTTTTATGCCTGCCCCTCACTCAGGCCCCCAGCATTCTTGCTCTGGTGTATGCTTTTACTCTTGCTCTTGCTCGCCTTCATTTCCTTTGCCTAAATATTCCTACTCATCCATTAAGATGTTTGCAGTGATAGATCCACGTTACCTTTATAGCCTTCTCTCCCTTAGCAGAGGCTGTAGCTCTTCCCTTTTGCCTCCTTAATGTTTAAGGAGATTTCTGTTGTGACAAGGGATGTACTGCATCGATTGCTTTATTTATCTCTCTTTCCTACCTCATAACCCAACAAACAGATTGTGAGTTTTGTGAGGGCCAGGACAGCATCTAATGCATGTTTGCAAACAGGCAGCTAGGCCAGTGCTTAGCATATAGAACATCTTCCAAGTGTGTGTTGAATGGCATAAATAAATTCTCATATTTTCTTACATCTCAATTTATCATATAAAATCCAAGTAGGGGATAGGACACATTCCCCTTGCTTTCACAGAGCTTGCTGTTTATTGCTTTAGTATTTTTTCTGTTTTATAGGTCAAAGTAGCATGTTACAGTCCTGATGTTTTTTCTTCTCTTTCTTCAGGATTAAATCAATAAAAAAAGAAACCCTCATTCATTAGCCTCATCTGCAATGCTTACAGTCACAGTTTTGGAGCGAATCAAAAATATTGGTGGATAAATTGCTGTGTGTCCCAGAGGAGAAACACATGAGCTCCTTGCCAGGTTTCTGTGGCCTGGGGCATCATAAAAAAATCTTTTTCTTTCCCAGGTATCTGTGTCAAAAAGAGTTTGCCAAGGAGCCAAGATCTTCATCTATTTATGGTTTTACAGCCGATGAAAAATGCAGGATCATTAGAAACTAATCACCGGTTTCATGGCAATATTTATCACAAAAGCTAATTTGATGTTCCAGAAGTCACTTTGGGGGCTAGCTGAGTCTATTACTAAGAAGTTTTGTAAAGCTTTTCCTTTTTTCTTTTTTTTAAAGTTATACAACTACTTCACTAACAAACTGAAACCAATTCAGAAAGACAATAGACTAACATGGCCTGACATCTCGATGGTTTCCAGCTGGCCTATGTAATTTCTAAAATAGTCTGTTTCAAAAGTACTATTTTCTACTTGGAGGAAGATGTTTCAGAGGTTCATATACGGAAAATTCGATTTGGTATGCTTTTTTGTGTATCCTTAAGAACTGATTATGCAGTTAAATAGCTTACTTGTACAAAAGACATAAAGATATATTCAACATCTTTTCATGATGAAAACACTCAACAGACTAGGAATAAAAGGAAACTACCCCAAAACAATAAAAGAAAGTGAAAGTCACATGGATATGTCTGACTCTTTGCAACTCCATGGACTCTAGTCCACCAGGCTCCTCTGTCCATGGAATTCTCCAGGCAAGAATACTGGAATGGGTAGCCATTCCCTTCTCCAGGGGATCTTCCCAACCCAGGGATCGAACCCAGGTCTCCCACATTGTAGGTAGATTCTTTGCTGTCTGAGTCACCTGCTTGGACCAATGGCACAATAAAAGCCATGTATGAAAAAGCCACAGCAAACATCATATTCAGTGGTGAAAGACGGAAAGCTTCCCCTCTAAGATCAAGAACAAGGCAAGGATGCTACTTCTATTCAACGTGCTATTAGAAGTTCTAGTGAGGGAAGTTAGGCAAGAAAAAGAAAAACTCTTATCCAAATTGGAAAGGAAGAAGTAAAACTATCTCTGCAGATGGTATGATCTTATATGCAGAAAAATTCCCCAAAATCTGATACAACTAATAAATGAATTCAGCAAAGTACCAAGATACAAATCAGTACTCCCCAATCGGTTGCATTTTTATATACTAACAACAGCATCAGAAAGAATGCAATACTTACGAATCAATTTAATCAAGGGGGTGAAAGATTTTACAATTAAAACTACAAAGCATTGCTGAAAAAAATTAAAGAAGACATAAATAAAGGGAAACACATTCTATGTTCATGGATTGGAAGACTTAATATTATTAAAATATCAATAATAGCCAAATAAATCTACAGACTGAATGCTCCCTATCAAAATCACAATTTTTTTTTTTGGTAGAAATAGGAAAAAAACTGTTCTAAAATTCATACGGACTCTCAAGGAACCCTTAGTAGCCAAAATAATCTTGACAAAAAGCAAAGCTGGAGGACTCACATTTCCAGATTTTAAGACTTACTGAAAAGCTATAATAATCATAATAGAAGGGTACTGACATAAAGACAGATATACAGACCAATGGAATAGAATAAAAAGCCTAGGAATAAACCCTTGCTTATATAGTCAAATGACTTTTGACAAGAATGTCAAGACCATTCAATGGGTGGAAGACAGTTCCTCCCTCCCCTCCCCCCCTACCCCAATAAATGATGCTGGGAAAACTGGATATCTACATAGAAAAGAATAAAATTCAACCCTTATCTCGTACTATATACCGAAATTAACTCAAAATTGATTATTAAAGACCTAGTATGAGACCTAAACCAACAAAACTCTTAGAAGAAAGCACAGGGCCAAACTTCACAACGTTGTGTGTGGCAATGCTTTCTTGAATATGACACCAAAAGTACAGGCAACAGGAGAAAAAAGTGGACAAATTTGACTTCATGAATATTAAAAAAAAGTGTGAAGCGGTAAAATAAAGACCCAGAGGCAGAGTTGTTGCCATAGAGATTTCATAAGGGCAAACCCCAACTCTATGTTTCCACATTGTGCTGGAAGAAAAATCTGTGGTTACTTGTTGTCATTATTTGCCTTCTCTTTGGTTTGAGCACTTGGGCAACTTTACAGGGTCTCCTACTTCTTACCTTTGCTGGAAAAGTTTCTTTGTATATATCTATGCACATTGTTAACGAACTTGGCAATGACACAGCCCTTGGGTAACTGTTGCAAATCTGTTTTCCTAAAGAAAGGCCTCACTAGAGATGCCTAGATTTTCTCACATTATGCCTATGAAGCTCCTGGGTCTTTCTCTGTCTTTAAATTCTGTGTTTGTATTGTTGCATCTGTTGATACCAGAGACAGGCTGCACAGAACAAGTAGCAGATGAGGAACAAGGATGACATAGGACCCCGTTCTCAATTTGCCACCAGCCATCTGTGCATTCTCTTGAGAGTCCCTTGGACAGCAAGGAGATCAAACAGATAAATCTTAAGGGAAATCAACATAATATTTATTGGAAGGACTGATGCTGAAACTGAAGCTTCAATACTTCGACCACCTGATGCAAAGAGCTGACTCATTGGAAAAGACCCTGATGCTGGGCAAAATTGAAGGTGGGAGGAGAAGGGACGACAGAGGATGAGATGGTTGGATGGCATCGCTGACTCAATGGACATGAGTTTGAGCAAGCTCTGGGAGACAGTGAAGGACAGGGAAGCCTGGCCTGCTGCAGTCCATGGGGTTGCAAAGAGTCGGACACGACTGAGACTGCACGACCGAACAAGAACAATCTGTGCATTCTTGGGCAGAGTAGCTAGTGTCTCTAGATCTACTCTTTATAAATGGTTGTGAAATTGGGGGACTTCAGGCTCCTTTCTAAGTCTGAAACTGTATGAGTTGTAGTTAAGAATCATTACTTGGTTAACAGACATCCTAAAAGAGTTTAACAAAAAATATTGCAGTTGCTATATATTTCCTCTGACATTAAGGGGCTTTAGATGTACACAGATAAAGCCTTAGAGGTCAGGACCCATGTCTTGCCATCTTAAGCCCCCTGTTATGCCCAGCAAGGTGCCCTACACTTAGCAAACACTATGTCTATTGACAGTTGGATGAAAGAACAACTTTCCTTCCAAAAGGAGCAGTGTGTTCTACAAAAGAGGAATGTTTGTGTCGTGCTTTGGAGAGTCTGGCCATTGTGAAGGGCTTTTTTTCATGTTAGGAGCAGCTTTCAATACAATGTGTAGTGGTTGTAACCCAGCCTGGAACATTAAATTCCTTGACAGCAGGGCCTGTGCTTTGTACATTTCTGTAGACCCCACAGTGCCCAGCACAGGGCTTGGCAAATGGTAGGTTCTCAATCTCTATTCCAGTGAATTCAGTCAATGCTGTAAAAACCCTGTTTTCATCCAATCACCCCCTCCGCTCATTTAGTTAATCTTGCAAACCGGTAAAGAAAATTTCTGAAATTCTGTTTCACTCGTCAAAATACATTGGTGGCGTTTAGATTTCCAGTAATAGTTACTCTTGGATAGATACCCTGTCCTTTTAAAAATGTCTTTTCATATTACTACACTGATTGCAAGAAGAAGAGAAAGCAAAAGGCAAAAAAAAAAAAAAAAAAAAAAAGCACACATCACTAAACCATCTCCTGAGAGACCCACTGCAAATGTGATTGCCATGAACATGAGCTAGAATGGAAGGAGGAGGGAGGGGATTGATGTTAGCCTGGGTGTCTTATTCTTGTTAACTGTGGGAACCAAACTCTCTGCACTATTTTTTTTTGTTTTAAAGATCCAAGCCCCCATGCTGCATGGGGAGGATGGTTTTCATGATGAAATCCAAGAATATCCCTCGTGAAACAGGCCTCTCTCTCAGTGTATCCAGTGCCGTTTGCTTCGTACATCTCTGGGCAATGGACAGGTGAAATACAATTGATGGAGAGGAACAGAGAACCACTCTCTTCTTTTAAGGATTCTATTGCCCCTCCTTCTCCATCCCAGCCTGGGTCCTTCCTGTAAACTTATTTCTGTGAAGGACAGCACCAGGTACCCAGTTTTTGACATCTGAAGCCAGAAGCCCTCCTCTACCCCTCCATCTCCTCAGACCCCACTTGGCCAGTCCTCAGATCTAAGAGCCTCCATCTGGGAAATTTTCTCAAATCTCACTCCTCTTTCCCAAAGCTCTTAATGTCTAGCTCCTGCCTATCATTCCAGCCTTGTCCATGACTGTGCCCAGAAGCTTTGGTTTGCAGTTGTGCTTTTTCATGAATTCAGAGATTTTACATAATCTCTCTTTCTGTAATGCCCTCCCCCCAGCATCTTATCTTGAGGAACTCATCCTATTGCCTTCAAACTCTCCTCTAGGATGAAGCTTTTCCAGCCCATCTGGACTACTGACTTCCTCTGCCACAGCACTCATTATGGAGCAAAGCAATTATTTATAAATGGCTCTCTGTTTTCCTGATTTAAATCAGAGTTCCTAGGGGCTGGATCTGGGCTTCCCTGGTGGCTCTGAAGGTAAAGAATCTGTCTGCAATGTGGAAGACTTGGTTTCAATTCCTGGGTTGGGAAGCTCCTCTGGAGGAGGGCATGGCAACCCACTCCAGTATTCTTGCCTGGAGAATCTCCATGGACCGAGGAGCCTGGCAGGCTGCAGCCCATGGGGTCATGAAGAGTCGGACACGACTGAAGTGATGAAGCAGCAGCAGCAGCAAGAGTGGGGTCTATGTTTCCATATCTCTGTCCCCACAGACTTGGTAGGCACCTTAAACATGGAAGGCAGTCACTCAATCAGTCAGTGCTTGGTGAGCACTGACTTTGGGATGAGATGGAGTAGGCTAGGAAAGAGCAGTCATTGGAGAAACTGTTGCTGAACGAGAGGACATGTTTCTTCTTTAGTAAACTGTAGTTATATATTTTAAAGGTAAAGAGAAAAAAAGTAAGGGTGACCTGTGGTTAGTATGAGAGAAGAGAGTGGGGTGGAAGTGTGTGTTCTCTTAGAAAAGGCAGAGCCCTCCAGTGCTTTTCACGAGACATGGGAGGCTGAGAAAGAGAGGAGAAGTAAAACTTCTTTCTTTCTCCTCTGCAAATGCTTGTTTTTCTTTCTTTTTTCCATAATCCTTTGCCATTTGGAGGACAATCGTTAATCTGCAAAGCAAGCCCCCTTTCCAGGCCATTAGTGCCAGGACGATGTGAAATAGCGGCCAGCCTGGCCCATTAGTGCCATGGTCATTTAAAACACCAGCCCGCTCGGGTTATTAGCGAGCCAGGGCAATTTGAGTGAACAACCTGTCCAGGCAATTAATGCCAAGGTAATTTAAAGGGCCACACCATCATCTCAGACCTGTCAATTAGCAAGGGGTCTTCCATTTTACAAATGGCTTAGGCGACTCCTTGAACACATACAGGGCCTTCCAAAGGGGCCAGGGAAGAGTCTGGCCACTGAACAGCTTTCACACATTGCCCATGAGGTTGGTACTCCCTACTTAAGGCAGGTTTCTGGACTACAGGCCTGTGTGTGGATGTTGAACAACAAATCTTAGAGGCGCTGGCTTCTGTGCCCGGTGGCATCTTGGACAAAGTGTAGGATCCTTCCCCACAGCGTCGGAGCACATATTATAATGCAGATTCCACCTCCTGCCTACCCCCAGAGCACGATTCACAGCTTTTGTGGTGGCCCCAGAGAGTGCCCGTGTGTGCCAGCTGCCTGGGTATCGCATAGACCAGCCACACTCTTGGCACGCTAGAGGGGGTTGGGTGCCATCTTCCATTTTCTGCAAAATCCAGCCTAGAAGCACAGATGAGCTGTGTTCTGGGGTGTTCCCGAGGAGATTAGTGCCGTTGTCTGTCACAGACATCACCATCGAATTTGGGGCGAGTTTGGGGAAGGGGCAGGAGAGGCCCAGCTGGCTCCAGAGGACCCTTCTCTGCCTGCCTGCCGCCTGCCTCCCCAGGGAAGTTTTCAGGTGGCTTATCGGAGCTGGCTCACAGAAACACGGCCCTTCCAGGTCGGCTGCGGAATGCGGGGTCAGGAACCATAAACTGCAGTGTGAGATGAGGGCTGTCAGCTTAGCGGAAGGCAGAAAGCATCCATCACTTTTATGAGGTGCTCTGACCTTGTAGGATAGCCAAAACAACTCTGCGGACCCCAGAACATTTCTTAAGTTACTTATTATCATTCCAATAATTATTCAGCATGTACAAAGCTCTTTTGAGGAAATGCATCCTGTATGGTCTTTTATTAGTTAGCATGATTAATCGTTCCCATTCAGCGGTGGCACTTAATCCATTAATTTGAAAACCTTTGTTAAACACATGTTACGGCAACGCACTAGGAACTCTGCAATGGAGTTACATTGGAAAGGCCTCTGCCTCCAGGAGTTTACAATCTTATTAGATTTCTCTGTCAAATCCTTCATGGCACTCATCATAAATGCAGAAAAATTTCACAGATTTCAGAAGAAAGGTGTCCAAAAAAGGCAGCAGAAATGCAGTAGAGAATGACAAGCATGGAAGTCAAGGGATTAGGACAGAGACTAGTGAAGTGACTGCACCATGAGTCTATGGTGGTTTGAATCATAATATGAAGTCAATTAAATGTTTCTAACATTTTTTTGAAAGCCTAAATCCAGCTCCTCTTGGCTACAGTTTTTCCTGAATGTTCTGTGGTTGGAAAGAAGCAAGCTGAATTCTCAGACACAGGGAACTTCCAATGGGGAAAGTGAAATAGACCAGCAATAGGTTTTACCAGCAATTTTCAGTGTAAGAGAGAGACTTACTAAGTGTTCACATGCAGATTGAGCCTTTGGACTGTTTGCTGTTAACAATAATTAGGAGCTTGTTCACCCAGGTCATGATGGAGAATTTGAGCCCACAAGATGTTCTTTCATTGTCCTGCCTACTCTTTCCTATTGCTAACTCTCAAGGTCAAGGTCAAATACCTTTTCCTTCTTGAAAGTTCTGTCAGAACCTGCATTACTTTGTAACTTTATCATGGTCGTTATTTCTTTCTATCTTGTGTTAAGTCCTAGGTATGTGGACACTGGACAGATTAAGATGTCCATTGCTCTTTTGTCCATAAATGACTGAATCCTACAAAAAAATGCATTGTTTTCCAGCATCTATATTTCTCAGCCAGAAACATAACAAAACTTTATCCAAAACAATTTTTTTTTTTTTTTTCGGCTTCTGAAGTACTTAAGTTTAGATTCCAAACAAACTGAAGTGGAGAGAAGAGGTGACTACAAGTTAATTTGTCCACGTGTGAGCTGGGAACTCCAAGTTTCTGGCTCCAGCCAGCAGGAGGTGCAGACAGGGCCAGAGTCTGGGTCCCTCAGGCCCCCATGGTCCCTAAGACCTGCCTGCCTGGACAGATCATGAACTGGTGTCCCCAGGGTAAGGGGAATGTGCCTTGGGTCCCCAGGGACGTGGGTGCTTGGTGGCCTCCTCTTCTGGCTTTCTACTTACAGTCCATGATCCATACTTGCAGTTCTTTGCAAGTGTTTTCTACGTTTAATTATAACTTTCATAAAGGCTGTGACAGGCTTTCCCACTTTTTATTTCCTTACTGTGTTCCTAGCACTATGCTCTACATATTACTTATTCAGGAAATTTCTGTAATATTGAACTAGGTCCATTTTATTTCTGTTGCTTGTACGTTAAATGCACTAAACTCAACAGGGTACATATAGGAAATGACTTTATTTTTCTCAGCCCTCATTTCCTAGTATCTCTGGGCAAATATCCCTTCACAGCATCTTTGTAATTCTCTGAGAGATCCTGTGTCCTCAAAGTCACTTTCAGCTCTAGACAAAGTCCTATTTGGATAGTGAAGATTCACTTTCAGTTATTAAGCAGTCCAATTCATTTATGGGCTTCCCTCATATCTCAGTTGGTAAAGAATCCGCCTGCAATGCAGTAGACCCTGGTCCGATTCCTGGGTCGGGAAGATCCCCTGGAGATCTTCCTGGGCAGCGATAAGCTACCCACTCCAGTACTCTGGCCTGGAGAATTCCATGGACTGTATAGCCCATGGGGTCGCAAAGACTTGGACATGATTGAGGGACTTTCACTTTCAATTCAGTTATGTTTAAAATATCAATCTCATATCCAGTTAAAAACTTCTTCCCTCTCCCTTCCTCAGGCCTAACCCATGTCCGGGGAACCTGCCATTAGGTCTTCGTACTTGAGCCTAGATTTTGAGTCTGTAGAAGTCTTATACTACTTCTTATTATACAACCCAGATGGAGAGGGAAGTGGGCACATATTGGCACACAGTGCCCATAACACTATGGACACACAGTGTAATGTGCTTGGGTGTACTTGCTTCATATGGACAAAAACTAGGATTATAGTTTAAAGCATCTTCAGTTGTTAAGTTCTTCATGATTCTATAATGTACTGATGGCTATTGCAACCTTAAAGGCTTTAATCACCCAGACACCAAATCCAAATTATTTTTGCAACACAGAGTTAAAGTATTCTTCACAGGGAAGAGGCTAATGAAACTTTTGCTTTGCATTCTGAATTTAGAATTAGCGTCTGAAAATCCCCTTGGAATTATAACTCTTGCATTGTTACACACTAAATAGCTACACTTGTCTTGTTAATAAAATCATAGTAATTGAGTAGCATTTTCATTAAGACAGGAGTGTGGTTCATTTTGCAGACAGATGAAAAAACAACCTGGAGATTCCATGGAAGCTCTGTTTTTCTATTCAGGTTGCGCAGAACCTGTATTAACGAAAAATCGTTTTGAACAAACATACCGGCAAGTCTCCAGCCACCCCTCCTGGGGTCAGCACTACATAAGTCCTTGCCCTGGGGGTCGTTAAGCGTTCCTCACTTTCTGGACTGCTTCCTTAGCTGGCAAAGTGACTGCATGTTCCTGTGTTAGGGACCTGCTTAACATCCTCCAAGCATATAGGTAGAACTGCCCCAGATCTAACAGAACCCTGCAACAGAGGCAGCCACAGATAGAGCTTCACTAAAGATGTAAGCTGAGACACCCCACGTGTGCATACCAAGCAAAATGCATCATGATCTAATAAAGCCCAATGTAGAATCGAGAATGTAGGTTTAGTGTGAATTCTTCCTCTCTGAGAATTAGCAGGATGAGCTAAGGAAACTTCCCTCCATCCTAAGTCACTTCAGTTATATCCGACTCTTTGCAGTCCCATGGATTATAGACCCCCAGGCTCCTCTGTCCATGGGATTCTCCAGGCAAGAATACTGGAGTGGGTTGCCATGGCCTTCTCCAGGGGATCTTCCCGATCCAGGCTTCAAACCTGCGTCTCCTACGCGTCTCATTTTTCCTGCTTTGGCAGGAGACTTCTTTACCACCAGCACCCCTGGGGTAGGACACCTTCCAGGGTGGTGATCAGGAGTAGATCCAGCCATTGGTGTGCTCCTGAGTACCACCTTCTGAGCTATTCTTGAACTCCAGGTGCATTCTCTTTACCCTGGTGTCTGGTAGCAAAACAGCTCTTCCAGCTGTGTGGCAGGGCATGGATGAAGACAGTGGAGCATCTTGACAAGTTATCCACATCTTAACAAGTACCCTCTGTCCTGGAGAATGAGGGGTAAATAGCAACTTGGTGTCCAGATGAGAGCCTTCATATATATTTGCACAGACCCTCAACTTAAAGTAAAATTAGGCAAATACAAAAGGAAACTAAATTGTAAGTCACTTAATATTTCAAAACCATGCCAGGACTCAAAACTCCATGCTTCTTTGAGCCATAGTTGCCATTAGGGTATTTGGCAGCATAGTACCAGGATAGGGGGGAAATTTCACAAATCTAAGGTAGAATTCCTATCTTCCAGAACCTCAAAGTCTCCATCTTAACAGTTGCCTTGGCAAATATTTATATGGTAGTGTAACAGGTATTGAAGGGACAGATAAAGAAAAAAAAACATAATCAAAAAGTACAAACTTCCACTTATGAAATGAAGAAGTCATGGGGAAGATGTAATGTATAAACCCCAACCTCTGGGATCTAACCCCTGATGATCTGAAGTGGAGCTGATGTAATCATAATAGAAGTAAAGTGCACAATAAATGCAATGTGCTTCAATCATCCTGAAATCATCCCCACCCCCAGTCCATGGAAAAACCTGTCTTCCATGAAACCAGTCCCTGATGCCAAAAAGGTTGAGGACCACTGAGTACAGAATTGTGACTATTGTTAATAACATTGCATTGTATATTTGAAAGTTGCTAAGAGAGAAAATCACAAAAGGTGTTCTCACCAGAAAAAAAAAACATTGTACTCTGTGTGGTGATGGATAGTAATTAGATACTGTGGTGATCGTTTGACAGTATATTGAATTGTTATGTTATTACACTTAACTAATATGATGTTATTAGTTATTAGTGAGAGTTGGACTATATAGAAACCTGAGTGCCAAAAAATTGATGGTTTTGAACTGTGGTATTGGAGAAGACTCTTGATAGTCCCTTGGACTGCAAGGAGATCAAACCAGAGAATCCTAAAGGAAATCAGTCCTGAATATTCATTGGAAGGACTGATGCTGAAGCTGAAACCCCAATACTTTGGCCACATGATGTGAAGGGTTGACTCACTGAAAAAGACCCTGATGCTGGAAAAGACCCTGATGCTGGAAAAAATTGAAGGCAAAAGGAGAAGGAGTCAGCAGAGGATGAGATGGTGAGATAGCATCACCGACTCAATGGACATGAATTTGAGCAAGCTCAGGGGGATAGCGAAGGACAGGGGAGCCTGGTGTGCTGCAGTCCGTGAGGTTGCAAAGAGTTGGACACGACTTAGCAACTGAACAACAACAATAACTCACAGTAGGCTTGAGAGATATGCCCTTGAAGCATGAAAAACACTGTTAGGAAACACTTCTAACGCTTCTAGACACTGTTAGAAAACATGTGGACTTGGAGCATGGTGGTTTCAGAGGAAAGGGTGCTCAGGGAGAATCAGAGAAGTTAGGGAAAAGGCTGTGACCATGTTTCTGTGGACCAGCTCAAGAGGATCCTTGCTCTTGCTCATTAACAATGGTGAGTCCCAGATTCAGTAGGACCTGCTGGGTTTGAATTGGGAATGGGCACATTATAAGTCCCCTAGACACTTCTGATGCAGACTGAAAGTTTGGGGAACCCTGATTTACGGCTTCAGTCCATCTCAATTGGACTTGAATCTTTAAAGTTCAGGCCTTGTGCCAGCTCATTAATTTGTTGAGTATTTATAATAATCAAGGTGCTGTAAGCACACAATATACTGCATTCTCTGCCATCAGGGGCTCATGGTCTCATGGGAGGGAAGTCATGAACAATGAATCACACAGAGTATAGGTTGGCAACTGCTCTTCCACAGGTGGATGGCTTTGGAGCCACACAGATCTGAGTCGTAATTTACCAGTTTACTAGCAGTGTGGTTGAAGATAAATAGTTTAAATTTCTTTCTTCACTTGTGAGTACTAAAACATGAGGACAGACATGTACACTTGTAAATCTTAATTAATTTAACCTTAACTTTATCTTAAAATTGCATAGCTCAAATCCCTTTCTTCCCACGCAAATAGGTACTGCGCATGCATGCTAAGCCGCTCATTTGTGTCTAACTCTTTGAGACCCTATGGACTGTAGCCCACCAGGCTCCTCTGTCCATGGGATTCTCCAGGCAAGCATACTGAAGTGGGTTGCCATGCCCTCCTCTAGGGGCCTTCCTGACCCAGGGATTGAGCCTCCATCTCCTGTATCTCCTGCATTCGCAGGTAGATTCTTTACCACTGAGCCACCTGGGAAGCCCCCTAAGTAGACACTGCTGCTGCTGCTGCTAAGTCGCTTCAGTCGTGTCCAACTCTGCGACCCCACAGACGGCAGCCCACTGGGGTTACCCCCGTCCCTGGGATTCTCCAGGCAAGAACACTGGAGTGGGTTGCCATTTCTCTCTCCAATGCATGAAAGTGAAAAGTGAAAGTGAAGTCGCTCAGTTGTGTCCAACTCTAGTGACCCCATGGACTGCAGCCTACCAGGCTCCTCCATCCATGGGATTTTCCAGGCAAGAGTACTGGAGCGGGTTGCCATTGCCTTCTCCAAGTAGACACTAACTCCCAGTTATCCTCCCTACTAATCCGAAGCCCCCACCCACAGGATGAACACACTGATGACCACCAACAGTCTGTATGGTCCTCACCATGTTCCTTCAATCCTGCTGTCTTTGAAGGGGTCCAGCGCCATCAGGTCACTCAGGAAACACTCACCAAGGCCACTGTGGTCAGCCTAGGTGCTTCTAGAGCTGTGGCAGTCAGCATGCAAGAGAGAAATCGAATCCATGATGAAAAGACAGGATAGCCTGTTCTTGTCTCAGGATTGCCATCTGTCCTTTGGGTCCAAGGAAGCTCTGCTTATGTCCAGCATGTCATAGTCTCTCGTGAACAGTTTCTGGTGTTTACTTTTGCCTCGAGTCTGAAAGACTCAAATCCATGGACGTGTCCATTTCTAACTCTCATACATCTAAGCACAGGGCTCCACCCAGTCCAAGGGGGCAGGTAGGGAACAGAGCCTTGATCATTCCTCATTGTCCTCCTATCCTCTCAGCTCAAATGCATCTCCAGAAGCAGCAGCCTCCTTGATGTCAATATTACTCAGCCCCCTTCCTCACTCCTTGAAGCTGTTGTATCTCAGGACATCTCTATTCTAGCAGAACCTCTTTGCTTCACCTTGGTATGGTGAAAGTGTCCACTGAGGCACTGTCTCTAAACCATATAGGGGGACTGCTAACAGACAATCTCCAGGCTCCATCTCTGGTGAATCAGAAAACAGTTCCAACTTTACAATGACGGATTCTCTGATTTCTATCACCTTATAATAGTTTATAAGATGCCGAGGCCAATTCAGACCTCAAGGTTCTTGTCCTTCCCTCCTCCCTCCAGCATCATGGCAAAGGGAAAATTCTTCATTCTAGTTAGTCTAAGATGTTGGAGCTGAGGGCTAGGGTGATAGCCAGGGTGGAAGGTCTAGTCTTATCTCCTGCTGGGGGCTTCATGGATCACAACTTTTTGTTACAGCAGTAAGGATAGGAGTGGATGAAGACGGGTTTGGGGAATTCCAGGGAATTTATGCCAAGGTAAACTTTATGGCAACCCACTCCAGTGTTCTTGCCTGGAGAATCCCAGGGATGGAGGAGCCTGGTGGGCTGCCGTCTATGGGGTTGCACAGAGTCAGACACGACTGAAGCTACTTAGCAGCAGCAGCAGCAAACTCTATGAAGTGGTAGTAAAAATTATCATAAAAGCTAACATTTCTAAATACATATGATGAGAAAAGTAGAGTCCTAATGTGGAGTAAGGGAGATAAGGGAACATCTCATTAACCTCATCTCAGTATTGAGATAGGTACCATCGTGTCCATCCCCCCAAGGGAATACAAGCTCCATAAACACAGGGGCCTCATTTATCTTGCTTCCTGTCACACCTCCTGGTCCGATAGTCCCTCTGAGATGAGTACCTGGCACATAGATACCGAAATGGTGTTTGTCAATTGCATCGATGAGCACTCATGTCTTATAGTGAACCAGAGAATCTGTTATTGTAAAGTTAGACTCTATGCAACCCCATAGACTGTAGCCCACCAGGCTCCTCTGTTCATGGAATTCTCCAGGCAGGAATACTGGAGTGAGTAGCCATTCCCTTCTCCAGGGGATCTTCCCAACCCAGGCATTGAACCTGGGTCTCCTGCACTGCAGGTGGACTCCTTACCATCTGAGCCACCAGGGAAGCCCATGTCTTATAGATAAAAAGCCAAATATTAGAGAGTTTAAGTGGCTTCAATCTAAGCAGCCAGACTCAAAGCCTATTGCTGTAAACTATTCACTAGACCATGCTATGCGTTCTTTTGCAATCGAGATCTATAGAGAAGGCTGAAAAGTGTGTGGTGAGGTTTTAGAATAGCTGGTATGAGGACTAGCAGAGGAGGGTGGCCTCAAAAAATGAAAAGATGGCCATGATTTAGAAAGCGCAGCAGACATTGCCATCATTGTCAATTAGTTGTGAAAGAGACAACAGTTCATTCAGAGTTTCTCTGGTTAACCGTTTAAAGAGGGAGGCCTGTGTGTGTGTGTGTGTGTGTGTGTGTGTGTGTGTGTGTGTGTAGAGAAAGAGAAAGGGAGTGAAACTGGGGAAAGTAGTCTGTTAGGTTGACAGAATATCATGCAAACCAGCTTCCTAAGAGAGCAATCTGGAAACAAAATTATAAAGTTGTGTGTAGGAAAATATAAAGTTGATGATATGAACTCTGAGCCCACGTAGGCAATTAATGCAAGAATCAGGGTTAAAAATACGCATCCAAGGCCCCCAGCCAGGTGGGGAGATAGCTTTTATCTTATCATTTTCTCAATCTGACATTACATTTCACAGTCAGACTTGCCCACAGTTTGCTTTTTACATAGACTACCTTGTAGCACTGGGCTTCCCGGGTGGCTGGGTGGTAAAGAATCCACCTGCATTGCAGAAGATGCGAGTTCGATCCCTGGGTTAGGAAGATCCCTTGGAGAAGGAAATGGCAATCCACTCCAGTATTCTTGCCTGGAGAATCCTATGGACACAGGAGCCTGGCGAGCTATAGTCTGTGGGGTCACAAAAGAATTGGATACAACTTAGCGATTAAATAACAACAACCTTGTAGCACTAGTGTTTCAAATGGCAGAATACACAGTCAGGGCAGGAGAGTGCGTAGCAAGGGGACTCTGCCTTCTCAGGAAGCCACCTTTGTATCTCAACTTGGCATCATCATGAATCATTCCGTACCTGCACTGTTGTTGAAGGCAGAGACGGGTTGGGTTCATCTCCATCCTCCATGACCAGAATATCTCCCAGCGTGCTGTGGGTGCTCAGTAAAGTATACATTTTACTCACCTGAAGGAGACCCAGAAGCCACATTTGCAGGATCAGTGTCTGGTGACTGAGAACTGGGTTGAGGAACAGTCTGGGGCTCTCTCTGTGTGGACAGCTGAGGACTTGTCGAGGCTCTGAGGTCCCTTGTGGTCCTCCCTGTCCTCCAGCTACTCCTGGAAGAGTTCACACAGGCAGCAGATACCATAAGACTTTGAGTACCTTCTCAACAAGGAAGCCTAAACCAGTGAAAAGGAGTTAACAGTCCAGCTTCATGTATATGCCAAATAGAAGGACTGTACACGGTACTGTTTAAATGGGTGATGAATAATGATGTAAAGAGAAATAAGCCCCAAGTGGCCTTTGGCGCCTTGGTGCTTTGAAGTCCACCCCATGGACTTATTGGGTAGGGGGAGTCAAAGGCATGCCAGACCACAAAAGTCTGTCTTTTTGGCCTTGGAATTTCTTTCAGTTTCCATCTTCCATTGAGAATTTACCCCCCTTAAGACTTCTGCTGATGTGAAAGTCGATTACCTTGATGGGAATGTACACTAGCCCTTGATTATCTGATACGACTTTACAGTGGTTCACTTTCCAGCAGGTGAGCAAGTTGCTGGTGTTTCAGGAGCTGAGGCTCTGGAACACAGACATCCTGTGATCTTTCAAGGCTCAGTTCTGTCATTACAAGTTGACCCACCTTGCTTCCCAGGTCTGTTTTCTGCAGCTCTAAAGTGAGTCCAAGTCTGTGGTTCCCTGTGGTTTTCTGATCCCATCTTAGTGGTTGCCTCCTGGGTCTGCCGCTGCTCACAAAAAAGGAGATGACCATCCACTCTGGCTTGTCCCGTCACTGATAAGAATGATGGCTCGGTTGCTCTTTCATTTATTACTGTTGATGTCTCCAGGGGAAAGGCTTTTGACTTAAGGTCTGAGAACACCTGGTATGTCTTCATTATTGAGGATTCATTTGTACTGTCCCAGGAGTCTGACTTAAGAGAATTTATTAGGTGATGTTGCATAATATAGTAGGAGTCCACACTTAAAAAGTGTCATTTATTTTTTTCTATTATCCATCAATCAGTCATCAATCTGTCCATCCAGCTATTATAATCTCATACTTATCTGTATCATTGTTGTATTAATGTCTGTCTCTCCCACCGCACGGTACCCTTCAAGAGTGTGGGAACCACTTTTGTCTCATTCGCTCTAAGCTGGCTCTGTTTGGAACAATGCCTGATGTAGGCGCTTATTAAATCTTATTGCACGAATGAGTGATCCTTGTGTATTCTGTTCCCTAGTCCTGGTCACTCTTCATTCTTGATGTCTCTCTCCCTGTGTGTCCTACTTGTACTGCAACTAATTTTAATTTAAAATGCTTTTTAAATTGAGGTATGATTCACATACCATAAAATCCACCCATTTAAAGCGCACAAATCACTGTCTTTATGTATTAAAATATTCACATAGTAGTGCAACCATCACCACTATCTAATTCCAGAACCTACTCATCACCCCACAAAGAAACCTTGAACACATCAGCAGTCACTCACCATTCCACCCGTCCCTTTGCCCCTGGCAACCACTGATTTACTTCTGTTGCTATGGATTTGCCTATTTTGGACATTTCAAACTAGTAGCATCTGACTTTCACTTAGCATGTTAGTAGTATGCCTGACTTTCACTTAGCATGTTTTCAAAAGTTCAGCCATGTTGTTGTAGGTATCAGTACCCACTTCTCCTTCATGGCTTAATGATATTCCGTGGTCTGCATATACACATTTTGTTTACACATTCATCAATGGATGGACATCTGGGTTGATTCTCCTTCTTAGCTATTATGTTATAATGCAGCTAGCTATGAACATGCCTCTCCAAGTTCTTGGGTAAACATATGTTTTCAATTCTCTTGAGTATATCCTAGGAGTGGAGTTGCTAGATTTATTTTTGTGAATGTCTTTCCTGTTCTTTATTTTTATTCTCTTTCTTCCTTCTGTTTTCCTTTGGTGAGAACATTTTGTTTTCATTTTGTTGTAGAGTTGAGAACCCCAGTCATCACCTGATTGTGCCTCGCTGTGCATGGGGGCTAGCTGACTATAAATTGGGAACACGGACTCACCGAATTACAGAAGTTCTCTTCTGTAGGAAACCATCTGTTTCAGCCAGGGCTGTACCTGAGTATTGGGAGCAACACAGACAGGGCTAGTCATCTCACCCTCTACCACTGACTGTTATCTCATTTGTTTGCAGAAAGTCCCTCAAGAACCGTCTTTTAAAAATGCTTCAGAGCACAAGTGCTCTTTGATGGCACATTGTAGAGAGAACGCTGTGGACCAGCCCAACTCCATAGGACAAGGATGGAGAAGCTGGCTTTCACATTGCAGAGAGGTGATCTGGAATCTTGAAACTTCTTGCTGATGGGTGTGCTGACCATCAGAATGCTTCTCAGCTGTCAGCAAGTCCAGCGCAGTGCTGGGGAGTGATAGTGCCCGAGGCCCAGCTAAAAGGTTCCAATCAATGCGAGGCAACTTGTCTGTGTGATGGAAAACCTTTCACGCTATCTGACAGAGGCAGGAGTGCAAAGTCATAAAGAAAGGAACAAAAATCTGCTTGCCAATTCCCTGAAAGGTCTCTTTTAAGCATCGAGCTTTCTAGAGCTGGAGTGGGGGGTGGATCTCAGATGCCATCAAATAGGTTATTAATGTTTCAAGGATTGTAGAATCATAAAAGTTAAATATGGAGAGTAGCTATTAAGCTTTCTAATTTCTCAACTGCCAATATGCACCTCTTCCACCCTCCTCTCCATGCGTTCAGGTAGGTTGTCAGGTTGGTTTAAAGAGGTGGCTGTGACTAGGCTTCCTCCTTTGATGCAGGTGTCTTTGGTGAGATTTGACAGGAAGTTGGCCAGAGTGTTTCCCCAAATCAGAGACGTGAGAGGTGGGAGTGAGGATGTTCTGGTGTGAAGCTCAACAGTGAGGCAGTGCCTGCTGGGGGAGGAGCAGCTGGAATTCACAGCTTCAAAGGCGAAGTTGGAGGCAGGCAGAGAAATGAAGTGTCTTTTACTTATTGGGAGCCCGTCCTATGTTCTTGGCCATAATTAAAGAAGGTGGCCACCCGTGTGGTTTGATTTGAGATGTGCCTGGAGGCCCTCCTTGTCCCCTTTAGCTTGTTCATGACTAGTGGGAGCCTACCATTACCAATTCTTTCTTTTGGGTTAAGAGATGATTCCCTATTAAAGTGCAAAACCCCTGGGGAAAAAAGAATACATTAACCCTGATAATCATTCACCTTGCTCTATATTTAAGCATCAGATCTTTTCCAAAGATCATCTCCTAAAGACAAATTCTGCTGGGATGTGGATGGGAGCAGGGTGGTAAGGTGGAGAGGAAAATCCAGGTTTGCAGGAGAATCACACTCTGGAAAGCTTGTGACTCAGGTTAGAGGAAGGTATTTGTTGTGGAGGAGGATTAAACAATGTGAAGGGCAAGTCTACATGGGCCTTGGGCATTGCATGGACTCTGACCAGTTCTGAGGTCAGTTCTCAGCCCCTGCACATCATGCCCACTGCTGCGGGCTGGTCCAGGATGCACCTTGAGGTGAACACCAGGGCTGCCTCTATGCATCCTTCTTTGTGACCCGGCTGCTTCCTGCCAGAAGCAGAAGACAGAGACATCAAAAAAAACTCTGCTCCTCCATTTCATTAGGAAACCTGAGCGCGCTTCTACCTTAGTTCACACTGATGATGGTCCGGCAGGCATCCGGGTCTGTAGACGAGCAGAGTCTGCAACCAGGCTTTTTATCCCAGTGAATCATGGCACCTGCAAAGATGTCCACAGTGTCCCCATCTCCAGAATCTGTGAATAGTTACTTCATGTGACAAAGGCGACTTTCAAGGTGTAATTAAGTTACAGAGCTTGAGATGGCGTGATTATCCTGGATTATTGCATGGGACCAATGTAATCACAAAGTGAAAGTGTTAGTTGCTCAGTTGTGTCTGACTCTTTGTGACTCCATGGACTGTAGCCTACTAGGTTCCTTTGTCCATGGGATTCTCCAGGCAAGAATACTGGAGTGGGTTGCTATTACCTTCTACAGGAGATCTTCCCAACCCAAGGATTGAATCCAGGTCTCTCACATTGCTGGCAGATTCTTTACTTTCTGAGCCACCAAGGAAGCTCATGGGTCCTTAAAAGCAGAGGAAAATATTTACTTCCACCTGTAGTCAAAAAGATAGAATGATGGAAAAAGGGCCAGAGAGTTGCAAGGCTGTTGATGTTGGAGATGGATGATGGGAGGCCATGAGCCAAGGAATGCAGGGAAAAGAAGGAAAAGGATTCTTCCTTTGAATTTCAGGAAAGGAATGCAATCCTGCTGACACCTGGATTTTTAGCCCAGTGAGACTTGTATTGCATTTCTGACCAATAGAATTCCAGGATAGTATTGTTCATGGCATAATTTGAGAAAATAGCATTGAAACATATGCATTACCATATGTAAAACAGATAGCCAGTGGGAGTTTGATGTATGATGCAGGGAGCCCAAAGGTGGTGCTCTGTGACAACTTGCAGGGAGGGGGAGGGCAAGGAGGTGGGAGGGGGTTCAGGAGGGAGGGGACACACATCTGCCTGTGGCCAATTCATGTTGATGTATGGCAAAAATCATTACAAAATTGTAAAGTAATTATCCTCCAATTAAAATCAGTAAATCAATTAAAACACCACTACAAGAGTGGTGGTTTGCTAGAGCAGCTATAGAAAGCGAAATGTCATTGGGAAGCTTGAACTGAGTTAATCCCTCCTTGTCCCTCGCTGTGTCCTCCTTGGTCACTTCCAAAATCAAGACTTCCACCATCCCCTCCCTCCCAGACATTCGTTCTCATTTGGTGCTCTCCTTCCTCACTCCATCCACCAAAACATTCCTGTTCTGGCCTTCGAAACTCCTCTCAGTGAATAATAATAGATACCATCGATTGAGCGCTTATTGTATTGTCTCATTCACTTTTCATACGTTATAAAGCACTTGAGACTTACATACGCTAAGACTTAGAGAGGTGGGTAACTTGCCCAGGGTCACACAGCAGGGAGTGGTGAAGGTGGGCTTAAATCCAGATCCGAAGCCTGTGTTCTCAGCTTCTATTCCAGAGCTTCCCAAAGGGCGTGCAGTAGCACAGCAACTCCATGGAGTGTGGATAAGGGTCAGAGGAAAACCTGATTCCACAGCCTATGGTCTAGTTCTAATTTTCTATATCCTCGCAGCTGTCTGCTGAGGTCCAGGTCACCGTTGGGCTCCCTGTTTGCAGGCTGTCTCCACACTGCTCCTGCCGTTCTCTTGGGGTGTTTCTCTCTGTGCAGTGGGTCCATCTGGTGCTCTTGGTTCATAATCGTCTCCTCTGGTCCCCTTGTCCTCCACCTGCATCTCCAGTCTACCCAGCCTACCCTTTCTGGAATGCCGCCTTCAGTCTCCAGCCCTCTGCCCAGCCCTTTCTCTTCTTCCTGCTCAGCCCTTCCTTTATTACATCAAATCTGCTTTTCCTGAAGCCCTTCATTTCCTTGGCTCTCCCTTCTTTCCAAGTCTGCTAAACTCACCCCAGCTTTACCAGACTTACCTTTCTCACCCCAAATGCTAAACACAGAGAGTGGGGGACAGACGTGGGTGTGAAAACCTCCTCTGGTGACTCTGATGCCAAGGTTGGGAACCCAGGTTAGTAGTAGCTCAGACTCTTGGGAGATGCCCTCAGCGTCTCTAGCTCTCCTCCTGCTTTCTTCTTCTCTTCCACCATACCCTGCAAATGCTCCCAAACCTGGGTAAATCTAATGGTCTGGCTCCACCATTGTTTTAATTGGGAATTCTTGCCTGGCAAGTAATAGAAACCTCCTTAGCCAACCTAAGATCTCTTTAGAAGAAATTTCTTACAAGAAAACTGCAACGATGCCTGGAAGCAGAGGCAGAGTCCTAAAGGAAGTTGAGGGCACCTTCTGCATCATCGGCTCTGTGTCCCTCTGTGCTCCTGCTTCATGCTTCTCTCTTGCTGAAGTTTCTTTTTCTCTTTCCCAGTCCTCTGTGGTGGGAAGTGGTTACCACCAATAACTTCTAAATTCACAGTTTGACCTAAGGTAGCCCGAGATGGGAGCTTTGAGGTCCAGTTTTAAATTCCTGAGAAAGGGGTTTGGATACCCCCAGACAGGAACAGGTTTTCACCCAGGGCCAGAGAGCTGTGCTTATTAAGGTGGGACCAGGTGGCAGAAACCTGGCTGCTCCCCAAAGTAACTGACATCCCCACATCAATGGAAGGGACAGACAGAACTGCCATCCTTAGAAAATCGGAGACCGGAGGGAGAGCTGGGCATCCCAAACACAGCAAGGTTGCTGGATATCCTTGAGGAAATTTACCAACATGTGAGAAGTAGCACTGGTGATAAGTGGGAAGAACCCACCTGCCAGTGCAGGAGATGTAAGAGATGCGGGTTTGATCCCTGGGTCTGGAAGACCCCCTGGTGGAGGGCGTGGCAACCCACTCCAGTATTCTTGCCTGGAGAATCCCATGGACAGAGGAGCCTGGCGGGCTACAGTCCATAGGGTTACAAAGAGTTGGACATGCCTGAGGCGACATAGCACGCATGTGAGGTGGTAGCATCATAACATCACAAATTTTGTTTTACAGTGTCAGTTGGGTCCTTGACCGAGTCCAACAATCTTTTTACTCCTCTGTAGTCACTAGTTCCTCAGTCATCTAAGCTGACTTCCAACTTTCCCGCAATCTTTTCACTACCTCCTACCTTGTAGAAAAAATAAAAACCTCAGGGCACCAAGTCTTTCAAGCCTCAGTTACTTGTAGCTGAGAGCTGACCCACGCTCACACCTTCACCTTCCTTTTCCTGTCGCTTCCTGCTCTAGCAACCCATCCCTCGATGACATGTCTTTGCTATGCCTCCAGGTTCTTATCTGTAACTGTAATCTTGGTCCAAGGTCAAGGTTCTCCTATAGATCTCCCTATGGCCCTCGTTCTCTCTTCCTTAATTTACAATCAGATTTCTGCCTTCAGATTTTAATTTCCAATTTCATCCTCAATACACTCAATCTGGCTTCTGCTTGCCCCACCAATTCCTGGTAACCTTTCTGGCTGAGGTCACCAATGACCTCCTAATTGCCAAACCCAATGGGTGATTTCCAGCCTTTGTCTTAATGTGCCTCTCAACTGCATTTGCCACGATCTTCTAAATATGTCTCGAATCATTTCTTTTCTCTCTGTCCCTGTGGCCATGCCAGGCCCTCTTCAAATTTCCCCTGAACTCTAGTAATAGTTCCCTTAATGGTCTCTCCATCTTTAGTTTCACTCAATTCTCCCTACTGCTATTCAAGTTATTTTTCTGAAACAAGATCTGATCAAGCCTCTCTCCCACTTAAAATCCTTCCATAGCTCAGCACATGGGTGCAAAATCCTTGCATGCCATATGTGCAGAGTTGCTCAGTCATATTGGACTCTTTGTCACCCCAAGGACTGTAGCCCACCAGACTCCTCTGTCCGTGGGATTTTCCCAGGCAAGAATACTGGCCTTTTATTGCCATGAACCCACCACCCTTTCCATCCAACCTCTTCTGCCCCCTCCCCTCTGCTTCCATAACCACATGTACCGAGCTGCTTCTAGCTACTCAGTAAGCCACTCTCTTGCACATACTGTTCCTTCCACCAGGCACCCTGGAATATGTCTCTGCTTTGACATCTCAGCTCAAAGATCCTCTCTGCAGTAAAGCCTTTCCCCACTGCTCCAGGCAGAGTTCACTGTTCTTCCCTTCTTGATTCCCAGGCCCCTTGTATGTTTCTCAATTGTAGAGCTTCTCACATTGCATATTTATGATTTCTCAACACGTCAACTTTTCCCATAAGATCACCAGTTCCTCAAGGGCAAAGGAGGGGGTTTAATCATTCTTAGTCAATAAATATGTAATAAATGGATGAATAAATGGGAAGGAGTATCCATGGAGACTGGGCTGGAAAACTGAGGAAGTGAAGCAATGCAAGTTGACAAAAACATAGACCGTCTCTACTTCTGCCCTGGCTGTCCTGTACTGAGATTTAACCTGTTTGCTTAGGTTGCATATTCACTGATTTAGGTAAATAGCATCTCCTTGGCGTGCATCTGCTTTCCTTTATAGCTCCCATCAAGGTATTACTCAGCTCCTTCTAGCTTCTACCTCTTTACTTTTCTCCTTAAAATCCAATTTCGAAAAGCAAGTAGAGGACTTCAGTCACTGAAAGAGCTTCATTGATTTATTTTGCCTTCCTTATTTATTAATGGGGCCACTTTCTCCTTGATATTTCTTTTTTTCCTCTCTGATGTATTGGTAAAAGCTCTGCTCCTTCCTTTTAACCACTCTGCATTCGATCACCCCAGCCTTTGGGTTTCCGTCTCTCCATTCTGACTCTAGTTGAGAAAATTTTAGGTCTCCTTCCCAAAGTCCCTGTGTCCAGCAAAATTTTCAAATGATCTTAAATCTTGGTGTTGATCCTTGAGAATCAAATGGCTGACTTCTTCATCCTTGCATCTTGCTCTCTTTCAAATGGTTTTAGCTTTCAGTGAGCCTAATGGTTAAGGACGCGGCCTTGGAGCCAGACTACCAGAATTCAGGCTCAGCTCTACCGCTTCCTGACTATGACCTTGGTCAGATTCTTTAAACTCTTTGCTCTTTAGTTTCCTCTTCCGGCAAAATGGGCTCCACAATAATGCTTACTTCCTGAAGTCCTTGTGAGGAAAGTTATTGAAAGCTTTAACATATATAAAAGAGTGCCTGGCATAGAGCATGTCCACCCTGGATCTTAAATTTTTTTTTCTTTTTTTTACTGTTTCACCTTCACCTCTTTGCTTGTGTTTCTTTTCCTGTTCTCTGGTTGGTTAGTGTGAAGCATCAGGATCATCTCCTCTGAGCAGGACGTTTTTCTGGGTCCTAAATGTGTAATGATTGAGTGGTGATCAGATGGCAAACACAGTATAAAGAGAAGCCAGGCCCCATTTATAAACCTTGGGGATTGTAACAAAAGAGAAAAGGAAGTGACATTATATCAAGCAGTGTGATAGGTGTTTTAGATAGTTCATCAGCTATCATTTCTCCCTTACAGCAACTGTTTCAGGTTGAAATCACGATCTCTGTATTTTATAGAGAGAGAAATGAAAAGACAGTAAAGTGAAGGTTCTCATCCAGCGTCACCCAGCAGGAGTTGGCGGAAGTGGAACTGGAATCTAGACGGGCCTGGCTGTAAATCCCATGCCCTCAGTCCCATGGCTCTACCTCCTCCCAAAGAGAGGAGTGTTGTTATTATGGGATGTGAGATAATGGCAAGAAGGAACTGAAGCAAGTGTATCATTGTTCCAAGGTGAGTGACAGGCAAGGAGGCCCAGACAGATGGGCGACTACGAAATTAGGATAAGCCTGAGAGTAAGTACTACAGTTTTAGTTTTAGTTCTTGATTTTTTCAAGAAGGGATGTGCAGCAGAAAACACACAGTACAGGGCCCTGACATTTTTCAATAGCTTCGTGTTTGTTGGATGAATATGTGAAGGTAGCTCAGATGGTAAAGATTCTGCCTGCCTTGCAGACAGCTCGGGTTCAATTCCTGGGTGGGACAAATCCCCAGGAGAAGGGAATGGCAACCCACTCCAGGATTCTTGCCTGGGAAATCCCATGGTCAGAGGAGCCTGGCTGAGTACAGTCCATGGACACTCAAAGAGTTGGACACGACTGAGCGACTAACACACTTACAGTGAATGTATGTTTGCTGAATGAATACGTGAAAGCGAGAAAGCAGCCTGGTGCGGCAGTGACTGTTCTCTGGGAGCTTACCAAGGGGTGGGGCTGGGGCAACCTGGCAGGTGGTCCCAGGGCCTGTGGGCTCTCTGGTTCAGAGTGTGTTCAGAACACCATAGCGGGCAATGGGGACATCAGGAGAGGGCAGGGCTGGGTGGGAGGAGACCAGGTTCAGGGGGCCTGCTGGGGTTGCTTGCTGGGCCAGTTTCTTGGGAAGGGTTTGATTCATTAGGGGGAGCAGAGTGAGGTCATGGCCTCCACATTTTGCCTCGGTGATGGGTGACCAGACCAGCTTTGCTGACCCTCTGCCTGCTCTGTGAGGTCTGGCATGAACACTGAGGGGCAGCTGGCTCACCTGGGCTGACCCGCAGAAATGTGCACATCTGGTGTACCCAGCGGCACAGTGACTCAGGTGAGATAATGCAGGTGGGCCTCGTTGTTCACAACGTGTCTCCAGTTGGCCTTCTGGAATTCACACTGCCTGCTGTGGCCTGAAGGCCATTCTGAACTGTGACCTAGAACACACTCCTGCCCTCTTCTCTTTTCTGATCCTTGCAAGTTCATTTTTGCTTCAGGTCTTTGCGTGGCTGTTCTCAAACCCAGGTCTCCTACCTGCAGGAGACCTGGGTTTGATTCCCGGGTTGGCAAGATCCCCTGGAGAAGGAGAAATGGCAACCCACCGCAGTATTCTTGCCTGGGAAACCCCATGAATGGAGGAGCCTGGTGGGCTACAGTCCATGGGTTCGAAAAGAGTTGAACATGACTGAGTGACTAACGCAATTCTATCTGCTCAAAATTGTTTTCTCTGACTCCCAGAAGGGCTGGCTCTTTCGTGTAAGTCAGTTCTCAACTCCAATACCTCCCCACTGCCCTGCCTAACACTGTCACCTGCTTAATATCAGTCTTGATCATATCACCCTGTTTTGTTTTCTTTATAGCATTCATTGTTGCTCAGAGTCTAGTTTGTTGGTTTCCTTGCTTAATTTGTTTTTCCCATGAGTCCAAGCTCTAGCGTAGTAAGAGTTTACTCTGATTTGTTCATTGTTATGGTCTCAGTTCTTCAGGAAGTGCCTAGCACTTAGGAGGTGCTCAATAAATATCTTTGGAACAAATGGATGGATCTGAGCATGACTCTTGGTGAACTAGACTTAGCCTTTCATGAACATGCTCGGTCTCTGTTGCCACTAAATTTCCCTGATTTCTGGTTCAGAATGCTAGCATGCAGTTTTGTGAATGTGAAACAGTGGAATTTAATTGAATGCAGTGCCTGGAACAGAGTTGGATTTTTGTAAGATCACAGAAGGGAGAGTAACTCACATGATTTTAAATTCTAGAATGTGATTTACTGTAGAGTGAAACATTAGATTACCAAGAAATGCTTTTATAAATACTATGTTTTATTCTTTCTCCATTTAATAAAGAGAAAGGCCACCTTGATGCTTATTTGGGGTTCAGCACAAACAGTGTCAGACTTTATTTTGGGGGGCTCCAAAATCACTGCAGATGGTGACTGCAGCCATGAAATTAAAAGACGCTTGCTCCTTGGGAGAAAAGTTATGACCAACCTAGATAGCATATTCAAAAGCAGAGACATTACTTTGCCGACTAAGGTCTGTCTAGTCAAGGCTACGGTTTTTTCAGTGGTGATGTATGGATGTGAGAGTTGGACTGTGAAGAAAGCTGAATGCCGAAGAATTGATGCTTTTGAACTGTGGTGTTGGAGGAGACTCTTGAGAGTCCCCTGCACTGCAAGGAGATCCAACCAGTCCATTCTAAAGGAGATCAGCCCTGGGTGTTCTTTGGAAGGAATGATGCTAAAGCTGAAACTCCAGTACTTTGGCCACCTCATGAGAAGAGTTGACTTATTGGAAAAGACTCTGATGCTGGGAGGGATTGGGGGCAGGAGGAGAAGGGGACAACAGAGGATGAGATGGCTGGATGGCATCACGGACTCGATGGACTGAGTCTGAGTGAACTCCGAGAGTTGGTGATGGACAGGGAGGCCTGGCGTGCTGCGGTTCATGGGGTCGCAAAGAGTCAGACACGACTGAGTGACTGAACTGAACTGAACTGAACTTACAAAGTTCAAAATTGAGAACTGAGGGAAACTCTTTCCTGCCTGTTCTGCCTGCCTATTCGAAGTGTTCCTATGGAGAGTTTCCTGTTCATGTTTTTGCTGGTTAGAATACATTCTAATTCTTTCCCGAAACAGCTTTACTTTCTCTGTTTTTTTCTTATTTTAAGGGAACAGTCAACCCATGCAGTGTTTCTCAAATGTCTTAATCGAGTAGCTATCACCGGAAAAGCCCATTCATATTCTTGGTTTTGACCTTCGACCTGCTTCAGAGCAATTCCCTTATTTACCTTTTTTTGATCTGACTCCTTTTCCTAGTCCTGCTTCCAAGACATCTTTATTTCTGTGTCCTGCCTTCTTTTGAAATTTAACATAACAAGACAGCTCAGCATGGAACTCCTGTCCTATTCTATGACCCCATAGACTGTAGCTCGCCAGGCTCCTCTGTCCATTGAATTCCCCAGGCAAGAATACTGGAGTGGGTTGTCATTTCCTCCTCCAGGGGATCTTCCTGACCCAGGGATCAAACCTGAGTCTCCCACATTGCAGGCAGATTCTTTACTCTCTGAGCTAACAGGGAAGGCCATCGTATCTAACAGCCAGAACCAAAACTCCTCAAATTCCCAAATGACCTTCAAAAGTTCTACCCATGTCTCAGTCCCTGGAAAGTATGATCTCAGGGTTACTTCCTACTCCCTTTCCTGTAGAAGCATCTTAGGAACAGTGTCCAAAGTCTCCAGTCTTCTGGGGACTGGAGGAGCCCCTAATGCCCTCCTACTTTTCCTTAGGTCTTGGGCAGAAGGAAGTATCTCTTGAGGGTCTACCAAGATACCTACTATCTTGCCAGGCCCCTCAGCATCTGCCCCCTCAGCCACACACCATGGTCTTACCCTCTGCACCAGAGCCGGCTGATGAAAAGGCCCGTCTGCTCCAACATCATTCTCCTTAGTGGAAGAATCTTATGTTTGCCTCACAAGGTAGCTGATCTGCCATGGAATGTTCCAGGCAAGAATACTGGAGAGGATTGCCATTGCCTACTCCAGGGGTCGAACCTATGTCTCCTGCATTGGCGGTAGGAGAGATGCTAGTAGGAAAGATATAGAAGAAATAACCAGCATCACAGGAATAAAGGCACAATTGGAAGGAGCGTAAAACATTGATACCACTGAACACACAATAAGGAACAAGAAAATAGAAAAGAGAGAAGCTAACAAAATAAATGGAAACAAAATAAGAGTTTAAAGGAAATAGAAAAAATTGACATTGAATACAAATGGCAATCCGAACTTCACAAAATTGGAGTCTCCAAAGACAAAAACCCAAACAATGAAACTTTGAAAAGCTGAAAACATAATATAAAATAGGCAGAAGTATGATTGTTAATCAATCAATATAAATAAGCTTAATTTTCCCACTAAAAAAAAAAAAAAGGATTTCCAGCACAGAGCCTAGCTCTGGGCAAGAGGCAGCCCTAAAATGAAGTGACTCAAAAAATAAACTAATAAACTAAAATAAATTAGTTTATTGAAAGTAAACTGACGGGCAAAAACATATACTGGGGATATAAAAACAATAAGAAAGCGGGCATTGAATTACTAACATCAAACAGGTAGAATATGGGACAAAGGGACTCACTGAGTCAAAGAAGGAATTTTGTAGTATTCAAGTATGCAGTAATGCATAGTGAAGACACCACAGTTATGACAACTGTGCACTGGATCTCACTGTATCACTCTTCATGATGTGGAAATAATAGAAAATGAAAGAGAAAAAGATGGAAACACACTAAAATAGTAGACATAAAAGCTTTCTCAATTGGTCAAAAGAAGAGTAGCCAAATAAAGCTAACACTTGAAAGCTTACATTTGAAAATTTAAAACTTGCTCCAATAGCTCTTGAATCAATAAGAAAATAAAAACTCAGGTTAGAGAACACCACTAATTAGAGCATTGCAGGTTAGAGTCTGAAGGATAAAGCAAATCAGTACTCAGAAGAAATGTTACATCCATAAATACGCAGATCGATGAAACACAAAGAATGAAAATAAATGAATTAGGGAGTGGAATCTGGTAACCCCATGCATACACACTGTCAGTCTCCTTTTCAACTAGAAGGATGTCCAGTCCAGGGTAAATATTGAGTGAGAGTCAATTTTGTTGCCCTCCAGCCTTAGTCTAATTGTGTAGGTGAATGTCTTTCTGTTTTGAAATATTTGATAGTCTCTCTTCCACCACGTTTTGACTTACGATTAAAGAAATTTAGCTAAATACTTTTCTCCTTCTATCTCCCCCTGGTGAACGTTAGACGAAGAGGTAAAGGCATGTGTGGGTTAGGAAAGAGATGAAACCTCAAAATAGGACAATTTTAGGAAAGTTTGTTTTTGCAGGTGTGGGTTAGGACAATGATTTTCAACCTTGGCTGACATTAGAATCACCTAGAGAGCTTTTAAGAAACATCAGTGTCCCTGGTCTTTCCTTTTGTAGCACTTTATAACACTCTGTGTTTATTTTATCAATGCCTGTTTTCCTTGAGACTGTAAGTTTCACAAGAACACAAACCTCTTCCATTTGGATCCTCCAGTGTCTAGTTCAGTGCCTGCTCAATCACCCCAGAAATTTTAACTTAATTGGTCTAGGGGAGCCCATAAATTGGTGTTTGAAAGAACTCCTGGGGATCTTAAGGAGTGGCAAGGTTGGGGACCACTGATAGGGGAGGTGCCTAAGAGTGAGTGTGGTCACCTGGGGCCAAAGCAAACTAGCTGTTGCCACCCTGAAACTCAGAGGAGTCAGAATGGGGAATGACTCCTGGAAGTGTGGACCAGGCCACCAAGAGAGGGTCAGTAACCTTTGATCAAGACACGAAAGTGGTTTTTAGGCAAAGTTGCAGAGAAAGAGCCTGGCCTTCTGAATTTCCTCACTTCTTCCATGACCTGAAGTCAACTGGAGGTCTTGGGGACAGATGTAGTCTCACTGTCAGCCTCCCAGAGCAATGAGCAGAGTGGAGAAGATGGGGAGAGCTTCTAGGGGAGCAAAGGGAAGATATGTAAGCATAGGTGGGGGGCATTCCCTGCAGGGAACTAAGGTCCTCAATCATATATTACAGCCACTGGGGGAGACAACTGAAGACAAATGGGATAAGGATGTTGAGTTGTAAGCATTTGAGCTGATAGATACCATTATCTGGAGAACTCTTCTAACCCACATGTGTCCATGGACGAAAAATCGAATGAATGAACATAGGTAAGTGACATGGAAGTTGGGCTATACTATTAATATCAGAAAAGGTGGCTTCCCAGGTGGTTAAGCGGTAAAGAGTCTGCCTGCCCAAGCAGGAGACGTGAGTTTGATCCCTGGGCTGGGAACATCCCCTGGAGAAGGAAACGGCAACCCACTCCAGTATTCTTGCCTGTAAAAACCCATGGACAGAGGAGCCCGATGGGCTACAGTCCATAGGGTCGCAAAGAGTTGGACATGACTTTTTAGCAACTAAACAGCAGCAGCACAGCTGAGAAAAGGTAAGCTTGAAAAAAGCAAAATGCTTCGGACACAGCTTTACAATGCAGGTAGCCTATAACCTCTTTTCCTCCTACCCCAGGGGAAAGGTGGAGAACAGATGTGCTCAGGGTCACACCCTGTTCTGATAAGGTTCCCAGTGAGCTCCTGCTTGAACGCATGGCTCCTCTGGGAATTACAATATTGTGCTATCAGTCTGAGTGATAGCATTGTGTTTCTTGGGATTGGAGAATGATGGGGATTATGTACTACATTTGATTTGTTCCACCATTCAAGGCCATGTAAATGAATTTGTGTACTAATGAATGTGTATGTTCAGTTCAATTCAGCCGCTCAGTTGTGTCCAACTATTTGCGACCCCATGAACCATAGTGTGCCAGGCCTCTGTGTCCATCACCAACTCCCAGAGTTCACCCAAACTCATGTCCTTTGAGTTGGTGATGCCATCTAACCATCTCATCCTCTGTCATCCCCTTCTCCTCCTGCCTTCAACCTTTCCCAACATGAGGGTCTTTTCAAATGAGTCAGCTCTTCACATCAGGTGGCCAAAATACTGGAGTTTAAGTTTCAACATCAGTCCTTCCAATGAACACCTAGGACTAAATTCCTTTAGGATGGACTGGTTGGATCTCCTTGCAGTCCAAGAGAGTCTTAAGAGTCTTCTCCAACACCACAGTTCAAAAGCATCAATTCTTCTGCACTCAGCTTTCTTTTATTCCAACTCTCACATCCATACATGACTACTGGTAAAACCATAGCCTTGACTAGACAGACCTTTGATGACAAAGTAATGTCTCTGCTTCTTAATCTGCTGTCTAGGTTGGTCATAACTTTCCTTCCAAGGAGTAAGCGTCTTTTAATTTCATGGCTGTGATCACCATCTGCAGCAATCTAGGAACCCAGAAAATAAAGTCAGCCACTGTTTCCACTGTTTCCCCATCTATTTGCCATGAGGTGATGGAACCAGATGCCATGATCTTAGTTATCTGAATGTTGAGCTTTAAGCCAACTTTTTCATTCTTCTCTTTCACTTTCACCAAGAGGCTCTTTAGTTCTTCACTTTCTGCCATAAGTGTGGTGTCATCTGCATATCTGAGGTTAGTGATATTTCTCCTGGCAATCTTGATTCCAGCTTGTGCTTCTTCCAGTCCAGCGTTTCTCATGATGGACTCTGCACAGAAGTTAAATAAGCAGGGTGACAATATACAGCCTTGACCTACTCCTTTTCCTATTTGGAACCAGTCTGTTGTTCCAGGTCCAGTTCAAACTGTTGCTTCCTGACCTGCATACAGGTTTCTCAAGAGGCAGGTCAGGTGGTCTGGTATTCCCATCTCTTTCAGAATTTTCCACAGTTTATTGTGATCCACACAGTCAAAGGCTTTGGCCTAGTCAGTAAAGCAGAAATAGATGTTTTTCTGGAACGCTCTTGCTTTTTCCATGATCCAGCGGATGTTGGCAATTTGATCTCTGGTTCCTCTGCCTTTTCTAAAACCAGCTTGAGCATCTGGAAGTTCACGGTTCGCGTATTGCTGAAGCCTGGCTTGGAGAATTTTGAGCATTACTTTACTAGCATATGAGATGAGTGCAATTGTGTGGTAGTTTGAGCATTCTTTGGCATTTCCTTTCTTTGGAATTGGAATGAAAACTGACCTTTTCCAGTCCTGTGGCCACTGCTGAGTTTTCCAAATGTGCTGGCATATTGAGTGCAGCACTTTCACAGCATCATCTTTCAGGATTTGAAATAGCTCAACTGGAATTCCGTCACCTCCACTAGCTTTGTTTGTAGTGATGCTTTCTAAGGCCCACTTGACTTCACATTTCAGGGTGTCTGGCTTTAGGTGAGTGATCACACCATGGTGATTATCTGGGTCATGAAGATCTTTTTTGTACATTTCTTCTGTATATTCTTGCCACCTCTTCTTAATATCTTCTGCTTTTGTTAGGTCCATATCACTTCTGTCCTTTATTGAGCCCATCTTTGCATGAAATGTTCCCTTGGTATCCCTAATTTTCTTGAAGAGATTTCTGGTCTTTCCCATTCTGTTCTTTTCCTCTATTTCTTTGCATTGATCACTGAGGAAGGCTTTCTTATCTCTCCTTGCTATTCTTTGGAACTCTGCATTTAAATGGGTATATCTTTCCTTTCCTCCTTTGCTTTTCATGGTTCTTCTTTTTACAGCTATTTGTAAGGCCTCCTCAGACAGCCATTTTGCTTTTTTGCATTTCTTTTTCTTGGGGATGGTCTTGATTCCTGTCTCCTATACAGTGTCATGAACCTCCATCCATAGTTTATCAGTCACTCTATCTATCAGATCTAGTCTCTTAAATCTTTTCTCACTTCCACTGTATAATCATAAGGGATTTGATTTAGGTCATACCTGAATGGTCTAGTGGTTTTCCCCACTTTCTTCAATTTGTCTGAATTTGGTAATAAGGAGTTCATGATCTGAGCCACGGTCAGCTCCTGGTCTTGACTGTATAGAGCTTCTCCATCTTTGGCTACAAAGAATATAATCAATCTGATTTTGATGTTGACCATCTGGTGATGTTCATGTGTAGAGTCTTTTCTTGTGTTGTTGGAAGAGGGTGTTTGCTTTGACCAGTGCGTTCTCTTGCAAAACACTATTAGCCTTTGCCCTGCTTCATTCTGTACTCTAAGGCCAAATTTGCCTGTTACTCCAGTTGTTTCTTGACTTCCTATTTTTGCATTCCAGTCCCCTATAATGAAAAGGACACCTTTTTTGGGTGTTAGTTCTAGAAGGTCTTGTAGGTCTTCATAGAACCATTCAACTTCAGCTTCTTCACCATTACTGGTTGGGGCATAGACTCGGATAACTGTGATATTGAATGGTTTGCCTTGGAAATGAACAGAGATCATTCTGTCATTTTTGAGATTGCATCCAAGTACTGTATTTCAGACTCTCTTGTTGAGTATGAGGGCTACTCCATTTCTCCTAAGGGATTCCTGCCCACAGCAATAGATAAATGGTCATCTGAGTTAAATTCACCCGTTCCTGTCCATCTTAGTTCACTGATTCCTAGAATGTCGACGTCCACTCTTGCCATCTCCTGTTTGACCACTTCCAATTTGCCTTGATTCATGGACCTAACATTCCAGGTTCCTATGCAATATTGCTCTTTACAGCATTGGACCTTGCTACTATCACCAGTCACATCCACAACTGTGTATGTACATGTGTGCATTTCCTTGCATCAGCCACGTATATAACATGCAGCTGTAGCTACAATGCAGTTCTGGTATCTACTTTGGTCTCCTTACAGATATAACTCAAGATGGCTAGGGCTGTAGTTCTCATTGGAAGCAGGCATCAGTAGAGCTTGTGGACACAGACTGGTGGGCCCCACACCAAGTTTTCTGATTCAGTAGGTCTAGGGTGAGACCTATGCCAAAGCCTTTGACTGTGTGGATCACAATAAACTATAGAAAATTCTGAAAGAGATGGGAATACCAGACCACCTGACCTGCCTCTTGAGAAATCTGTATGCAGGTCAGGAAGCAACAGTTAGAACTGGACATGCAACAACAGACTGGTTCCAAATAGAAAAAGGAGTACATCAAGGCTGTATATTGTCACCCTGCTTATTTAACTTCTATGCAGAGTACATCATGAGAAACGCTGGACTGGAAGAAGCACAAGCTGGAATCAAGATTGCCAGGAGAAATATCAATAACCTCAGATATGCAGATGACACCACCCTTATGGCAGAAAGTGAAGAGGAGCTAAAAAGCCTCTTGATGAAAGTGAAAGAGGAGAGTGAAAAAGTTGGCTTAAAGCTCAACATTCAGAAAACGAAGACCATGGCATCCAGTCCCATCACTTCATGGGAAATAGATGGGGAAACAGTAGGAACAGTGTCAGACTTTATTTTTGGGGGCTCCAAAATCAGTGCAGATGGTGACTGCAGCCATGAAATTAAAAGACGCTTACTCCTTGGAAGAAAAGTTATGACCAACCTAGATAATATATTCAAAAGCAGAGACATTACGTTGCCGACTAAGGTCTGTCTAGTCAAGGCTATGGTTTTTCCTGTGGTCATGTATGGATGTGAGAGTTGGACTGTGAAGAAGGCTGAGCGCCAAAGAATTGATGCTTTTGAACTGTGGTGTTGGAGAAGACTCTTGAGAGTCCCTTGAACTGCAAGGAGATCCAACCAGTCCATTCTGAAGGAGATCAGCCCTGAGATTTCTTTGGAAGGAATGATGCTAAAGCTGAAACTCCAATACTTTGGCCACCTCATGCGAAGAGTTGACTCATTGGAAAAGACTCTGATGCTGGGAGGGTTTGGGGGCGGGAGGAGAAGGGGACAACAGAGGATGAGATGGCTTGATGGCATCACGGACTCGATGGATGTGAGTCTGAGTGAACTCCGGAGTTGGTGACGGACAGGGAGGCCTGGCGTGCTGCAAGTCATGTGGTCGCAAAGAGTTGGACACGACTGAGCAACTGAACTGAACTCTACTGAGGGTGGGACCTGAGTTTCTGCATTTTAATAAGCTCTCACCTCATGCAAAAGCTGCTTGTCTGAGGACTACATGTCTAGATTACAGAGATATCTCTCTTCTGGTTCTGGGTCACTTGTTTTGCTGTTGCTTAAGCTCTGCTAATTCACACTCTGGTGATTTCTTGGCTTCACGTGATATCGGCAATTACTCTGAATCCTGATTTTCTCAGCACAGAGTCTTTAGCATTTGAATTTCTTTTAGCCTGCTTAGTTCTATTCTTGTTAGTTACTGCAAAGATCCATTCATTACCAGAAGGTAAGGAGGTATCAGTTCAGTTCAGTTCAGTCGCTCAGTCGTGTCCGATTCTTTGCGACCCCATGAATCACAGCACGCCAGGCCTCCCTGTCCATCACCAACTCCCGGAGTTCACTCAGACTCACGTCCATTGAGTCAATGATGTCATCCAGCCATCTCATCCTCTGTCGTCCCCTTTTCCTCCTGCCCTCAATCCCTCCCAGCATCAAAGTCTTTTCCAATGAGTCAACTCTTCGCATGAGGTGGCCAAAGTACTGGAGTTTCAGCTTTAGCATCATTCCTTCCAAAGAAATCCCAGGGCTGATCTCCTTCAGAATGGACTGGTTGGATCTCCTTGCAGTCCAAGGGACTCTCAAGAGTCTTCTCCAACACCACAGTTCAAAAGCATCAATTCTTCGGCGCTCAGCCTTCTTCACAGTCCAACTCTCACATCCATACACGACTACTGGAGAAACCATAGCCTTGACTAGACAGACCTTAGTCGGCAAAGTAATGTCTCTGCTTTTGAATATACTATCTAGGTTGGTCATAACTTTTCTTCCAAGGAGTAAGCGTCTTTTAATTTCATGGCTGCAGTCACCATCTGCAGTGATTCTGGCGCCCCCAGAATAAAGTCTGTCACTGTTTCTCTTCTGAATATACATCACTGATCTTTGCCAGTTCCAACAGATGACGATCAACAGGATCAATATTTTCCCTCTCCTACAACTGCCCTTAGAGTTATATATCGTATTAGCTTCAGACTGGCCATGCAGCAAGTCCTGGCTCTACTGTTTACTGGCTGTGTAACACTGGATAAATGATTTGGATAATTCTTCATCTGCCCAGTGCGGTATTTATTCTTTGAGAGGGTTTTTGGGAGGCTACAGTGAGATAAAATATACAAGAGGAGAAATGCCTGATTCAATAACATTAGCTAATAATGGATCACCTTGGATTTGGGCAAAAAAAACAATAACTTTTGCCTGAAAAAAATTTCCTTTCTCTTTTAGAATTAATTTACTTAAAAAAAAATCCTTTATTTTGTATTGGGGTATAGACAGTTAACAATGTTGCAATATCAATAGTTTCAGATGAACAGCGAAGTGACTCAGCCAACCATATACATATATCTATTCTCCCCTACTTACTCCTTGGAAGGAAAGTTATGACCTACCTAAATAGCATATTAAAAAGCAGAGCCAACGAAAGTCCATCTAGTCAAGGCTTTGGTTTTTCCAGTAGTCATGTTTGGATGTGAGAGTTGGACTGTGAAGAAGGCTGAGTGCTGAAGAATTGATGCTTTTGAACTGTGGTGTTGGAAAAGACTCTTGAGAGTCCCCTGGACTGCAAGGAGATCCAACCAGTCCATTCTAAAGGAGATCAGTCCTGGGTGTTCTTTGGAAGGAATGATGCTAAAGCTGAAACTCCGGTACTTTGGCCACCTCATGCGAAGAGTTGACTCATTGGAAAAGACTCTGATGCTGGAGGGATTGGGGGCAGGAGGAGAAGGGGACCACAGAGGATGAGATGGCTGGATGGCATCATTGACTCGATGGACGTGAGTCTGAGTGAACTCCGGGAGTTGGTGATTGACAGGGAGGCCTGGCGTGCTGTGTTTTATGGGGTCGCAAAGAGTCGGACACGACTGAGCGACTGAACTGAACTGAACTGATTCTCCCCCAAACTCTGCTTTGATCCACGCTGCCACATGATGCTGAGCAGAATTCCGTGTGGTATACAGCAAGTCCTTGTTGGTTATCCATTTTAGGGATGGCTGTGTGCACATGACCATGCCGGACTCCCTGACTATCCCTTTTCCTCATTCTTTGCCCCTGGAAACCATAAGTTCGTTCTCTAAGTCTTTGAATCTGTTTTGTAAGTTCCTCTGTATCATTTCCTTTTAGATTCCACATGTAAGGGAAGTCATACAATATTTCTCCTTCTATGTCTGACTTACTTCACTCAGTATGACAATCTCTAGTATTAATTTACTTTTAATGAATTCCAAGGGCAATATTCAACTATGATTTGAGAGGCAGTGGGCTTGGTGGATCAGGACTCACAGTCTAAAATTGGCATTCTGCCATTGACTAGCTATGGAACCCTGGGGGTTTAACTTGACCTCAATTACAGCATCTGTGAAATGGGAATGGGAAGAGAATCTTCCCCAGAAGATTGTTGTTCAGTCACTAAGTTGTATCCAACTCTTTGTCATCTCATGGACTGCAGCCCGCCAGACTTCCCTGTTTTCCACTATCTCCCAGAGTTTGCATTAAGATCATGTCCACTGAGTCAACGTTGCTGTCTAACCATCTCATCCTCTGCTGCCCTCTTCTCCTTTTGCCTGGGAGATTATATGAGGATTAATTTACATAATGCGTATATGGGACTTAGTCCACTGCTGGACACTTCATAAGCACACAATAAGTTTGAAGTTCTACTATTAGATTTTGGAGAACAATAAAGTCTTATAAATTGGACCTAGATTTTGTGCTTCAAAAAAAATCAAATCATAAAAGATTCATAAAAGGAATGCTTTTCATTTTGTTTTTCCTTCAGTATATTTTTAATCTTCAATGAGGAGTATCCCTTTGTCTTCAGATGAGTACAGAAGGGAAAATGGTGCTTATTTGAATATTAAATTTAGTATTTAAAAATTCATATTTAGTATTTTCTCCCTCAGACTCTTGCGCTTGAAGCGCATTTTCTGGGTAAGATGTGTAGGGAATTTTAACTTTATTGAGAGCAACACAGTGTTAAGTATTTTGTAAATACTATCTTACATGTATCCCCTTTACCCTAGGAGGCCAATGTTTCAGGTCAGTGTACAAGATTTAAAAGATTGTGTGTATATCATATCTCTTGTAACAAATTCTTCCAAGTTATGATAGAAATAGAAGTATGAATATTTTATGGAACACAAAATATTCATTACTTTTCATTTGGTTACTCTATCAACTGAGTAAAAATTGAAAAATGTTGTCTGGTTACTTCCCAAGTTATCCTATTAAATGCCCTCTTATGTTGATAGGACCTGGAACTTTGCTATTATGCGTTTTACTTGGCAAAACACATGCACACACGTGCACACACTCTCTATAGACTTACACCGAGCATGGTGGTGGTGGTTTAGTTGCTAAGTTGTGTTCGACTCTTGCCTGCCAGGGACAATGGACTGTAGCCCACCAGGCTCTCTGTCCGTGGGATTTTTCAGGAAAGAATACTGGAGTGGTTTGCTATTTCCTTCTCCAGGGAACCTTCCCGACCCAGGGATTGAACCTGGGTCTCCTACACTGCAGGCAGATTCTTTGCCAACTGAGCTACCAGGGAAGCCCTTACACAGAGCATACACCTGTCTAAACTGATTCATATTAAATGTCCAGAAAATTTTCAGAGTGCATGAATGAGTGTACTGTCATCTCTGCCCATCCTATCTTGCTTTTAGCACAAATTTGGCTTGCTTCTTGCCTCACATAATGCTTAACAAATTCTTGTTGAGTAAAAGGAAACCATTATTGAGTTCTCTGACATCTCTGCAGTAGCCTGACAGTTAAATCTCTGTTCTTTTTCTTCCCCCATGTTCTCATAACAAATGACTTTAGAGTAACTGGTCCATGTCTCCACATTCTGACCATTTCCACTTCTGGCTCATTGATGGGCATTTTCCCTAGAAGGTGAATGGACCTTCTTGCCAGTGCCTGTTGCCATCACATGTTAGGAAAGGGTCCTGCCTCCTTTGATTGTGAGCTGCCTGAGCTTACCAGGGAGGTCACAATTTCAAAAGTATTTACCCCACTCTGAATGGTGGGGAGAATCAATCCAGTTTCTCGCAAAGAGGCCTGGAGGAGTCACACCAATGCTGCCTGAGGCTTTCAATTAGTTTGCCTTCCCTTGATCAGGCTGGTGGTTGTCTTCTGATGGGGCTGCCTCTGTGCTGGGACAGTGTTCCCACCACCCTGACGGGGGATACAAAATATATTAGCCACTGGTGAGCCATTTGTAATTAACGAGTGCTTCATGGTTTTAATCTTTCTTTAATCTGTAAAGCTATAAAAATTTATAACGCAATTTTAGAATCAAGGAAAAAAGCTAACTTGCGTGGCTCAGTCCCTAAACTGATTTCACCAGATCAAAGCTGCAAGGCGAGTGTGTACAGAGGGTTTCCCACGCTGCCCCCACTGTCTTTTCTCGGTGGGTCTGTTTTCTCCCTTACCCAGAAGCCACTGGGAACAGGGGAGCATCTCTCTGTCACGAAGCTGCTCACAGCGCCCCAAAGAAAACAAACAATACAGAACCTGGTGTATAAAACGAAGAGAGGAAAGGAACATCTTAGGTAAATACCAGTCTACTTATTTTATGATTTTTAAATGTCATTTTTGCTCCAATATTGACCTTTTTTTTTTTTATGGAGGATGAATTATAGATCCCCCAGCACTGGGAGACCAAAGCTCCCTTTCTTCGACACAGCTGGTCAACTTTAGAATTGAAGTCCTGGTAATTAGTTATGAGTTCCATAGCCCCGAAGACCAGACCGCTGAGAAAATTCTGCGAGGTGACCCCTCCAGGGAAGACAATACACCCGGGAAAGAACCAGAATGGGCAGCAGAGAAGCGCGAAACAACTTCCCAATCTTGTTGCTTACAAACAGATGTTGCCGCGGGCATTCTCTCGCAAGAACAAAATTCAATCCACTCCTTCATTTGTCTGACCAGGCTTCTCTCTCCAAGAACTGGTTTTTGAGGCAAATTATTTCAGGGTTGCACAGGCTGGTAAAAGGCAGTGGAATTGGAAGCGCTCTTCCTCAGTGACCTCAGGGCTCAGAGCTGATGCTGTGAGAAGGGAAAGGGGTTGAGCTGAGGTCGTGGAGAGTCCAAGAGCCAGAAACAAGGTCACGGGGAAGGAGCCGGTGGTCAGACTTCCTAGAAGAGGTTTCGAGAAACTAGCAAGAATGGAGCCGGTGTGAACTAAGCTTCCTGGAGGAAGGTCGTGAAGGCAGAAGGGGAAAGAAAGAGAACACTGATTAGTATCTCTCCTGCCCTCACCCATGACTTGACTGTTCTCGCTTGGTGTCTATGTAAACAGAGATACAGGCTTATAGAAATGGAGATTGAATTAGGAAAATTCAATTTGCATACACAAAAAGGAGTCAGTTCAGACCAATTGGGGTTAGGATCCAGTAGAGGGGGGAAATGGCACTCCACTCCAGTGTTCTTGCCTGGAGAATCCCAGGGACGGGGGAGCCTGGTGGGCTGCCATCTCTGGGGTCGCACAGAGTTGGACATGACTAAAGCAGCTTAGCAGCAGCAGAGAGGGGACATCCCTTTGTTTCATTTGGGAAAAGTTGTTTGTTTTTTAAAACCAAGTTATGTGAATTAACATGTCCTGTTTTCCAACTTGCCTAGATAGACAAGTGAGCCTACAGTAGATTCAAGGAACATTTTGCCAAAACCCATATTGTTCTGTTAGCAGTAAAAGGCAAATCCTACCACAAATTTATAATTACTTAAATCTTGAATTTGTTGCTCTCCATCATCCTTAATCTGCCTGCTTCTATAACAATAAGTCATTGTGTGGGTGAGTAATGCTACAGAGAAGAGCTAACATCTATTGAAAACCTTTTGTCTTCCTGGCATTTCATTTGTAACAGTCATTCTAGCCAACATGTCTATAGTGCATCGAGGCATCAGTATATTTTAAAGTTTTATGTCAGTTACATTGCTGGCTCCCACAGCAAGTCTGTAATATGGGTACAATTATTATTTTCTTTTTACTGATGAAAAACCTGGGGACAGGTAGTGAAGTTAGATGGCTTGTCCCAAAGTTGTGCAGCTGGTGAGTGACAGAGCACTGTCTGAACCAGACTGTTTGGTTTTAGGGGCTTTCCAGGTGACGCTAGTGGTAAAGAACCCATCTGCAATGCAGGAGATACAAGAGATGCGGGTTCAATCCCTGGGTCAGGAAGATCCCTTGGAGGAGGGCATGGCAACCTACTACAAAATTCTTGCCTGGAGAATCCCATGGACCATAGAGCCTGGAGTCCGTGGGGTGGCAAAGAGTCAGACAAGACTGAAGTGACTTTGCATATCTGGTTTCAGAGTCTCTGGGCTTTCAACACTAATTTCATTTCATGCTAATAAAACTCTTTGAAATACGTAGCTACTATTGCCATCATTTCCATTTTGCATATGAGGAGATTGGAATTCAGGGATGAAATCATTTAACCAGCCTTGCCTAGTGAGGGGGACAGCCAGGCTTCAAGTCCAGGCCTGTTTAAATCCCACCTTAACTAGAGGTAGAGTTGTGGGTGGTGGTTTTAGATCTGTGCTTTTTGAATATTAATGTACATATGAGTCATCCAGGTTCTGATTCCGTAGGCCCAGAATGGGGCCCCTGCACTGCCAGCAAGCTCCTGGGTGATGCTGCTGGATCGCAGACCACACTGCATGAAAGCCTTCAAGGGCTGGGGGCCAGGAAATGTGAAGTGTTCCTCCTCTGCTCCCCACTGCCCAACATGGATGTGGAGATGGTGTCTCTGAAGGAAGCAGCCTAGAAGGGATTCTCTTATTTCAAGTAAACTCACTGTTCTCTTTTCTAAAGCAACACAGAGTCCTATTAAGATTCAGGGTGCTTCTTTCACTTGTATAACCAATTATACTCTTTTTAATTTACTGAGATCCATGCAGTGATCAAATTCATCCTAAATGTCATCACTTTCTCCATAAAATATCTCTTTAAATTTCTTTTTCACACATTCTCTCTTGATTTGCATTTATGTCCTTTTGTTCTGATCTACCTAATAAACTCAAATCGATCATCAACCAAAAATTTATAAGCCATATAGACTTCATTCAGATTGCTTCTTAATCACCAACTTTTAGAATTCAAACACAGATTCCCATTTTGTCCATTTCTCTTCAATCGGAAGAGAATTTAATTCATTATCTTGAATGTCCTGTATTTTTCCTGACCTCTGATATAGCTCTTTCTTTTCTCTTTAAACACCAGAACTAGATTCTGAACCTCAAATCTATATGTCAACTGTGGTTTACTGAGTCCCCTAGAAGGCTATAGTACAATATCCTGGAATTTATGATTTATGCCAAGCCCCCTCTTCAGCCTCGCTTCCACTGCCTACTGAGCTGAAAATTGGAATGTTGGCTCAGTCTATAGAGTCTGACTCTTTTTTTCCTGTTGTGTTAACTAATTCATTTCTAACTTTAGCTTGAGTGTTTTGCTTACCCAAGAGTACCTCACACTGAAGAATTTAAATTTCACATACAATCTCTTTATTCCTTTCCCTCACTGATCAGACTTATTCAGGGCAACAATTATGTCCCTCCGGATAATAATTTTCTCCCCCATTTCATGGCATCCTCAAACAAAGCTCACAGGCACATGGCAGTCCTTCATTAATTGGGAACATGCAAAGTGCACAAGTCTCTTCAATGGAAAATTCGATGCAAAAGCCAAATGAGGTAAATTGCACTGACCCGCCCTGGGACATTTTAAAGAGTGTTACATATTAATCTGCTGCCAAGTCTCAAGATGATGAGAAGATTCTCATCAGAGCCCAGCGTCATTTTTGAAGGAAGGAGACATCCTCCCCTTACCCATCACCGCCCCCCCGGCCCCACCCCCCAAACGCAAACAGATGCAGTCTTGCCGATACAGATGGACCTCTGGTAAGAAATACTCAAAACCACCAGTGTTCACATGGAGGAAAAAAAAATGACAGAACAGGTCAACTTAGGGTCACTGTGTCTAGGCACCCCCTCAACTTCATATCTAGTTAATTCATTCATAATCTTTGGATTCTTTTCCAGCTGAGCCACAAGGGAAGCCCTGTTTATAGCAACACATGTCATTTTATAATCATACCCAGTATAGGGGTACCTGTTGGTTGTTGCTGTTGTTCAGTTGTTAAGTCATGTCCGACTCTTTGTGACCCCCGTGGACTACAGCACACCAGGCCTCCCTGTCCCTCACCATCTCCCAGAGTTTACCCAAGTTCAGGTCCATTGAATCGGTGATGCCATCCTTGAAAGTATTACTCTTGCTCTTTTACATGTATGCCTTCCTATTTTCTGTTCTAAAGGTATGGCCTCCCACCATTTACCTTTATTCCTCCAGTCTGAACATGTTTGAATTATAGTCACTTTAGGGAATTTCTTTTGCTTGTGCCTACAGAGATGGAGCAGCAATCCTTGAAGACAGTCTTAGACAAAAGCTGCAGGGTTTTCATCCATCTAAGGATGAGACACTAAGAAAGGTGTTCCTGGAATACTTTTGATGATTCCTGCCCACTGACTCCTGTCTCCCAGAGCTGTAATGTCGTCAGTTCCTGGCTCAGCTCCTCCTGAACTGTGGATCTCAGACTATCCTTGGAAAAGTTCTGCCCATAAATTGGGAAATCCCCAAACTGATTGCTTGACTCACTGCCCTAGCGGCTGCCTTCTCTGGATTGCATTGGAAACATGATCACCTAGACCTCACCACTAAATGCTCACAACTCCAGACTTTGGCTCTGGCCCAGCTCAGGGATTGCACGGTGGGCAGCAACTTGATTATTTAAATAATGGAAAGGACTCCCCAAATTTTAAGATTGGGTTGACTTCCAAAATAGTAATTCACCTTTATTTAGGAAATATTTATTACATAGTCTTGTCATGTTGAGACAAGGCTTGTTTGGGTATGTCTTGCCTGCACAAATAGTCTGAGTGACTGCCAGCTTTGCCCTTCAACCCTGAGAAATGAGATTCACATCACTGTTCAGTGCTTCTGCATATTCAAACCTCAGCAAGGATTCCTAAAGCTGTTGGAACCTATAGACACATTAGATGCCTTTGTGGGATCAAGGAAGAGGGACCAAGGTTAATGTGGACTGGTCCCTGATCTCTGTTCACGTGTCCTTTCGCTATTGTGCTGGAAGCATTGTGTCTGCAGGAAACGCTGTGACCCGAATACACAATACAGGCCCCACATGTCAGCATATAACTGACAGACAGCCTTACTCAGCGAGTAGCCCCGAAGAACACCACCCAGGATCTTTTAAGCCCTGTAGAGTCATGAGACCCTGGAGGCAATTATCGCAATCAGTATGCTCCTGCCTACTGTAGATGGTAATAAAAATGGCGTTTAAGAAACGCCCTGGCTGTGGCTTCTGAATGAGATAGTCGCTCTGCGGACGGCTCGAAAGGGTTTGATCTCTGTCCCGAAGAGCCCTGTGCCCCTGTCACCAGCAGCTGTTAATTTTTCCACGTCCCGAGTTCAGCAGTGACAGGAGAGCGCTATGGTCTTGTCCTCAGACGCGGGCTGACATTTTTTTTGTAGAGGGTCTCCCACTAGCTGGGGCGGCTTGCTGGAGGAGGTTTTCTTCACAGGGATGGGTGATGATGGTTAAACCCATACATGAGCATCTGGGCGACACTCCCCACTGGGGAGACATATATGCAAACGCAGTAATGTATATATTTAATTGGGTTATAATCTATTGACCATAGATACTAAGGCACTGAGCAAGCAATTAACAAAACAACTTTGACTAAATATAGTTAGCACTAAATATAGTTGGTTAATTGGTATTTAATATGCTTATTAAATGTCAATTAAGTATCTTTAGCAATGAATTGGTACCTAATTAACTTACTATAGCTATCCTGTTACTTGACATTTGAACAGCTAAATATTCTCTACAAGTTTAATGTTTTAATAAGAAACAAATTATCCGTGCATTGCTCATGAATTTTTCAGTTAGTTTAATGGGATTTAAATGTATCTCCCAACTTGGATACATGTTTTCCCTAAAATCAACTAATATTTTCCATTTCAGACTGATTTAAACTTGAAAGGCTGATTCCGTGAGAAGAAAAAGCTATAGAAGTCAGAAGCACTTTTTCCACCTTGGCTCTGTCACTGACACCCTGTGTTGTCTTTGACATATTTTTCACTGCTTCTGATTTCCAGTTTTCTCATCTGCTTTGTGGTGTTAAGAATAGAAGTTATGATTACTATAAAAATAAAATTATATAAGATATATGAAAGCACTTAACTAAGCAAGACATCTTCTTAAAAGTTATGATTAAAAATTCTTGGGAAGGTTATGTAGTCATTATATTGACTGCATCTTCATATTGATATTTATGTAGAAATCTTAAGGTAATTTGTTGTTGGAATAGAAATCCAATGTCATCGTTTTCTGAATTGTCCCTGAAGTATAGCATAAACTTGGCCTTATTAAACCCACAGCTGCACAGCAACCGATGTTGTTCTTCAAAACATGCCTGCCTTCCTCTTCCGGCTGTTTGCCTCTTTATCTGGTCCTGCCCTATTGATCCCATTTACTTTATGGGTTTGAGCAGGTAGCAAGCTGTTGGTCTTTTATCCAGAAATTGTTGGGCTGTGACTATGGCTCTATCTCAGTATACGTTGTGTTTAAAATTTTATATTCACTGACCTGGTTTATGGTCTCAGCTGAGCTCCGTTTTAATTCTGCTATTTACTTGCATTTGAAGGCCAGTCAGTAACTTATAACCTTAGTAGATTTCTTATGTCTGTTGGTGGGCTTCCCTCATGGCTCAGTCAGTAAAGAATCCGCCTGCAATGTGGGAGACCTGGGTTTAATCCCGGGATCGGGAAGATCCTCTGGAGAGAGGAATGACAACCCTCTCATGTATTCTGCCAGAATCCCAAGGACAGAGGAGCCTGGAGGGCTATGGTCCGTGGGCTTGCAAGGAGCTGGACACGACTGAGCAGGCTTCCACTCCTCATCTGCTCATAGCACACAACAACGCATGTTGTTTCTCCATTTATGTGTTCACTTATTTTACGTCTTCTGCACTTCATAAGCAAGGCTTCTTGTGTTAAACACCTGCGATGATTTTAATACCGATTACCTGTCTTGATTTGCTACGCCCGCACCTTCACGCTCATCAAATGTTTGCTTTACCTCTCCTATAAATATTTCAAATTAAGTAGAAAAGAGGTCTGGACATGTCTACCTTAGAATTTGTTGTTGGGATTTCTAGAAATGATTTCATGGCTTGCAATTATTCTATTTTTCAAAATTTTCATGGTTTCAAACTGTACCCATTCTTGCTGACTAATTTACAGAGGTTGCAGTTGTGGTGACTTTACCCAGTCTTGTTTCCAGGCACAATACACATTGTTGAAGTTAATTGTTTCTGCACCACTTTTTCCATGTGGCAGAATGAGTCTCTCTGTATTGGGTTTGGAATGCTTTATCCAACATTTTGTTGCTTTCCCTTGGATATCACTTGGGAAGTCTCCTGGATCTTTGTTGGGCCATAGCATCCGACCAAGTGAATATATTGAAACTGCTGCCTCACACCCACCGATTGCCTTAATTTTATCTCCTGCATTGAGATTAGTTTGTAGTGTTTTCTCCACAAGTGAACTAAATGTTATTATCTTTATTACCACTGTTGATGCTCTTGTTATACAGGTGCAAAAATATTCTTATCTCTGCTATTTCTGAATCTTCCCCTCTGGACTTACAGTTAGTGATTAGCACTACATTAGTCATTCATTGACATGTATGGAGTTCCCCGTTCATGCTGGAAATGATCGCAGCCTTCAGTTAGAAGCCTAAATTCAGACTGAAGTCAGCAGAGACAAGAATTTGTGTGCTCAGTCCCTCAAAAAGCTGGAATAGTATGGTACAGTGTGTAAAGCCAGATTCAAGTCAGAGATAAACAGGGTCTCTCTCCCTCCCACTCATGGTGGAAAGTGATTCTTTGTTTGACTTCTGCATTTGTGAGCTTCTCTGGTGACTCAGTGGTAAAGAATCCACCTGCCAATGCAGGAGACACCGGTTTGACCCCTGGGAGGGAAAGATCCCCCGGAGAAGGAAATGGCAACCCACTACAGTGTTCTTGCCCGGAAAATCCCATGGACAGAGGAGCCTGGCAGGCTGCAGTCCGTTGGGTTGCAAAAGAGTCAGACACAACTCAACGACTAAACAAAAACAACAACTGCATCTGTAAATAGGAGCAAAAAAGAATAATACTTACTTACCTTCTAGGGCTAGTGAGATATTACAGGGAGAGTTTAAAGTACCTCATATGACACACTGCAAATGACACACTGCAAAAGACACTCAAATGTCTTAAGAAAAAGTCAGCTATCATTGAAATAGAATGTTTTTCTAAGATATCTCAATAATAAGTATGATTTAAGGAAGTGGAAGAATAAGACACTTTTTATAGTGTCCTATCGCTTTATTAATATTCAAGGAAAAAGACAGTAAATGGCAGTTAGTCTATGAGCCAAATGTGTGTGCTGTCCATGAGAACATTAGCTGCAGAGCACCTGGCCTTTTTATTGATGCTTCTTTAGTCAACAGAAGAAAAGCAAAGAGAAAAAAGGGAATTTATTTCCCCATCCCTGTATAATGAACTGTCTTGACTGCACTGTTTGAAGCACAGCGAACAAGGTTTGATATTTGTAGAACACATTGTGTTTTGAAATCATTGATGTATGTATTCTAACTCGAGTATATCAGGCCACTAGAACAAAGACATTCCAATTTCCATGTCAAGATGATAACTGGATTATTTAGGTGTCAAAAGTACAAAGTGTGCATTAAACCACTTTCTGCCTGGGTATAATGAGATCCTGTATAGGAGATGTATACACACTCATCCTGCATAAGTCAAACAAATAAACGTGATACGCGCTAGGGCTATGGAGCAGGACAAGCACTTATGAATCAGACGCTTGCATTCAAAGAGAGCTGGGCTAACCAAGGCTGGCTGCCAAGACAGAGCTTTTGCATGTGTGCTTAAGCTGGCATGTGTCAGTTCCATCACTGGGGCTTTTACGCTAAAAAGAGAAGTACTTTATAGAATAGGCCATCAAGTGGAATCCACGTTACTTTATCACTTTTCACTCTGTGTTTATAGCAGAAATATACACAGACACACACACAGACACACACACACACACACACACACATACATACACATACACCCCCCCCATCCTGGGAGTTACCTTAAAGCAATTCAATGACTGAATATCAAGCATCTTCTGTGGCCAGGCAGGCCCTATGCTAGGCTCTGGGGAGCCAGAGATGAAGAAATCAAGGAGTTTGTGATCTGGCAATGGAGACAAAGGCTTATGTATATGCCTTCCTGCAGTGTGATTTGTGCAATAGCAAACAAAGGGCTTTGGGAGCACAGAGAAAATAGCAGGTAATTCTGCTAGGCAGTTGGGGTAGGGGGTGCAGAGAAAGAGGGGAACATGTTGACAGTGTATAATCTCTAAAACATAGTGTCATTTATATTTCATAACCTATGGACTTTCAATACCAGTACCTGTGGAATTTAAAGCTTTGGTTTATTGTGCTAAATGTGGGGGCAGACTTGTTCTTATTGCCACCAAAAGTAACTAACTTTCAGTAAAGATGGACATGATGAACCTATTTGCAGGGCAGCAATGGAAACACAGACATAGGGAACAGACTTATGGACGGGGGTAGGGGGAGGAAGGAGGTGGGATGTATGGAGAGAGTGGCATGGAAACATATAGACTACCATATTATGACAGATAGCCAATGGGAACTTGCCATGTGACTCGGGGAACTCAAACCAGGGCTCTGTAACTATCTAGAAGGGTGGGATGGGGAGGGAAGAGGGAGGGGACATAGGTATATCTATGGCTGATTCATGTTGATGTTTGGCAGAAACCAGCACAATATTGTAGAGTAATTATCCTTCAATTAAAAATAAATAAATTTAATTATAAAAAGATGGAAACGAGATAGAAATGAATTGAAAATTTCATTTTGGCGAAACACTTCACTTCCTTCAAATTGTTTGACTGAGCAGTTATTTTACTGTTAAAACAAGGAATTTGCAACTAAGAAAATCACCTGGTATCATATGCTTGTAATGATATTAACTAATTTCTCACAACTGCCCTGAAAATTTAATTAGCATTGACATGTACTGACAAGTTCTGGTCTTAAATATTCTCACTCTCAAAAATAATCACAATTATTAGTATTATTATTTAAAGAGTAAATTCACAGAGATTATCCAATTCAATCCTTCCCCACCCAGGGTTTTTCAGGTATGTGAACCCTTGCAATAGCATATCTACTTGGTGTATGTTTCTAAACATTTCCCATCATATCCATTTACCATACTGCCTTCAAAATACACTTTCCAAAAGACATATCTCTTTATATCACTGCCTTGCTTAAAAATCTTCGCTGATCCCCAATGTCTAATAGAACAAAGCTGAGACAGCTTGTCTAAGTATTCAAGACCATTTATGATTTGACCCCAGTGTAACTTTCCTATCTCATGTTCTGACACTCTTGGTGGTGCTCTCTGATCAAGCCTAACTATTTACTATTCTTTGACCTTGTCTTGCCCTTCTGGGCACCCTTGCCTTTGTGCATGCTTCTTTATCCCAAAGCTCTCTTGTCTGATTCTCTGCTATTTGAACTTGTTCTTTAAAAGCCCAGTCAAATGATCTCCTTTGTGAAGTTTTTCCTGACTTCACTCTTAAAAGTTAATCTGATGCAACCTTAACACACATACATAGTTCTATGAAAGTGCGTGTACATATTTCTTTTGGAGCAAGTGTCCCATGGTATTGCAGTTATCCATTAATGAGCATCTCTTTCTCTCTTTCTCCTTAATTAGAGTCACCATAAGCATCACCAGAGCAGGACGATACCATTTATATTTGTATACCTAGTACACACTGGAGGACTTCTTCCATAAATGCATAGTTTCTAATCAAGTATCATTATCTTCATTTCACACAAGAGGGATCTGGTGCTCAGAGAAGTTTGCATACTTGCCTGAGTTCACCAGAGTCATGAGCAGGAGAGCTAATGCCAGATCCTCAGTCATACTGCACAGTGCCAGCTACTTCCCATGTGTCTACAGATTTCAGGTTTCCTAAGGGTCATCATTGAGAGACTTTCTTTTTTCTCAGACTATTGTAAGCACTTTATTAGTCTTCTAGAGCTGCCATAACAAAATACCACAGACTGGGTGGCTTAAACAACAGAAGTTTGTCTTCTCAAAATTCTGGACGCTGAGAGTCCAAGATCAAGGTTGGTAGCTTCTGAGGTTTCTCTCCTTTTCTTATAGATGGCCACCTTTTTCTGATGTCTTCACAGGGTCTTCCTTCTGTGTATCTGTGTGTCCTAATTTCCTCTAAAAAGAGGGAAAAATAAGGACACCAGTCAGATTGAATTAGGGTCCATCCTAATGACCTCAAGTATTCCTGATGGCTCCAATGGTAAAGAGTCCACCTACAGTGGAAAAGACCTGGGTTCTATCCCTGGGTTGGAAAGATCCTCTGGAGAAGGGGATGGCTTCCCACTCCAGTATTCTTGCCTGGCAGGCTACGGTTGATAGGGTCGCAAAGAGACGGACACGACTAAAGCGACTAACACTAATGACCTCATGTTAACTTAGTTATCTCTTTAGAGAGCCTATCTCCAGAGCCACATTCTGAATTCTGGAGGTGGGGGGTGGAGTGTATGGTAGGGTTTCAGTATATTAATTTCGAGGGGACATGACTCAGCCCACAGGAGGTACCTTGGTAAATGCTAAGCTGGGCAAACTTTGAGGCAGACTTCACTGATGTCCACAAGTTGGCACGCCATCTCACATTACCCCGTTCACTGACTCACTGGCATTTGGGGCAGGGAGGAAACAGAAGAGAAACTATGCTGACACGGTTTCCTTAGACAGTTAATTAATAGAGGAGATGATTTATTCATCTCATGTCCTCCGGGTCCTTGCCACCACCTCCAACCATCTCGGGGTCTTTGTTCTAAAATTCAGGGTCCCTGTGTGAGGATGTCTTACCTAACATTTGGATGACTTCGTAGAGCAATACCACCTCTGTATTTATGGCTTTCCCCATCATTTGTGCTCTGGCTGCAAATAGTTAATATCATAAAACCAGCGAAGGAAGGAAACCTGGCAGAATTTACAAGGCAAAACAAGAGGGCACCACGAACTTGAAATTCCTTTCCCTAAGTGCCCAAGTCCTTTGCTTAATGCTGTGCCTCATGGGATAAAGGATTTTAGGTAAAAACTGGGGAGTTTTCTCTTCACACAGTCAACAGCCAAGATTTCTCATGCTTTTGAGAGAAGTATATCCTGTAAACGATGACAATATTGGTCACAGCCTTAATGCCCACATAAAAGAGCAATTGTGAGATAGGCACCTTCCCCCAGTCTTTTCTTTGAGTCCCTCACGTGTCCCAGCCACTTTAAAATCATCATGTGCTTTCTTCTCTCTGGCAACAGTGCGCCCAGAAGGACCAAACATCTAAAGCATCTTCTTCCAGGGGCTTCTTCTAACTCAATAAGAAAAGTTTAAAACTCCTGACAAAGTCTCCTGTCTTTTTCTCCCTTCATGTTCTCTTCAGCATCTTCCTTTTCTGTTTCCCTCTGTGATGTGAAGTATTGCAGATTCAGAAACACAATGTTATATGAACGCCAGAGCACTCAAAGACCAATGAGGCAGTGAGCAAACGCACACCACATTGTGCGCTGTCGGAGATGCCAGAGCCCCAGACAAGGGGTGAGGGGCTGACCTTGACTCACTGGGTCCAGCGTGTAAAGATCAGCCACAGGGAAATTTTATCAGAGGAATTCACGTATAAATAGGACCTAAAACAGTGTTCTGGAAACACCCACCTATACTCCCTGTGCCCTAACTTGACACTTCCATGATTGTTTCCATAGCTTTCTTTCCCTTGGACTTTTTTCCATGTGTTCATTACATCTCGGTTTATGTTGAAACATGCTGTTTCTTAACAAATGTCTCTCTCTCTTTAAAATATTTCTAGGCAGACTTTGCCACTTTTAGTTGTATTAAGAAATCCTTGATGATTCTTTCCTTTCTTTGCTTCCCACATTAGTGAGACTACACTTCTCCTCTTGTTATTGGAGAGGTCATGACCACAGAATTGGGTGACTGATTATTGGACCTCTCGGTGTCAGCTTAAGAGAAGAGTTGGGAGCAGGTGGGGGAGATAAAAATAGAATTTATAAGCCTGATAAAGGCTATTGGCAGGAGCCTAACCTTAACAGGGCAAGATGTTTACTTATGGATTTTAATATTTCGAAAAGTAATCAGGGTGAACTGATATGAAATAAGAGTTCTACAAAGGAAACCACAACCCTGTGTTGAGAATCAGCCCAGTAGTTTTTCTCCTTCTCCTGGTTGTGAATCTTTCTGCTTCCCTCTGCCAAGCTTGAGAAATGTCTGAAGTGGGAATTGCCATCTATGCCGGAGGCCAGGGAACTTCCAGGACCCCTGGAAGTTCCCAGCGGAACTGGTAGGGGGGCTTACACCTTGCCCAGCGGCTGGTAGGTCAGAGGCAGGGCTACCCCCTGCAGGAGGTGTTACAAAGGCAGGGAGGCTTGGGGATGGGGAGAAGGGGCTACAGGCAAAGCAGGCATCTCTGTGGAGGGCTCCTGCCTGGAGAATGCACACAGGGGCTTCTGGAGAGTCTGAGCTTGGGGTTCCTTTGTGGCACAAGGGGATATGTCAGGAGCAGGGAAAGCATCACCCCCAGATGTTTCCATGCCCCTCCCTCTCCTCTACAGTTTTGTGTTACTGGAAACGTTCACTCATAAGCTTCTTGGGACTCCTCTGAAGTTGTTGTCCAGCTGAGTTGCAAACCACATGTTTGATCATGGACAAGTCATTTTTGTGTCTCAGGGCTCCAGTGTCCTCCTTTGCAAAGCCAGGGTGATAGTAGCTAGCTTGCAGGTTTGTTATGAGGATTCAATAGAATAGCAAAAGGACAGCTTGTCTGGTATGCAGTGGGCACTCAATGTATGTTCATTATTGAGAGCAGAGATGGTGTTCCTCCAAATTCCACCAAGCATGTAGGACCAATCCTTGTATACAGTTGATGCTCAACAAATGTTAAATAAGGTGTGCCATGAAGCTACACCTTTGAGGATCAACACACCCCACATATGGGGCTTCTCCTGTTTCCTGACGCCCTCTTCTTCACTGCCAGACCACTCCATACACACGTCTTCCCTCTGGCCACCTGGGAACTATTATTTGTGGGTGGGTTTCCTTCTTCTATGATGCTTCCTTTGCCTGGGACATACTTTCCCTTCTGTAATCCCACATCCTTGACAACTCAGCACAAATGCCCCTTCCTCTGGGAAGTTTTTCCTGACTCCTGCCCCCCTTTTCTGCCACAGTATAAATGACACCCTGCTGTCTGGTCAAAGTAATTGTCTTTCTGCCCTGTGAGCCCAAGGGCACACTTTGTGCACTGTTGTGCCCCGGAGGCTGAACAAGAGACTGAGGCATAGGGTACCCAGAGGAGGGTGTTTTATGGAAACAGTGACAGACTCCACGTGATTTTCTTGGACCCCCAAAATCACTGCTTATGGTGACTGCAGCCACAAAATCAAAAGATGCTTGCTCCTTGGAAGAAAAACTATGACAAACCTAGACAGCATATTAAAAAACAGAGATATTATTTTGCCAACAAAAGTCTATAGAGTCAAAGCAATGGTTTTTCCAGTAGTCATGTATGGGTGTGACAGTGGACCATAAAGAAGGCTGAGTGCTGAAGAACTGATGCTTTTGAACTGTGGTGTTGAAGACTCTTGAGAGTCCCTTGGACAACAAGGAGATCAAACCAATCAATCCTAAGGGAAATCAACCCTGAATATTCACTGGAAGGACCAATGGTGAAGCTCTAATACTTTGTCCACCTGATGCAGAGAGCTGACTCATTGGAAAACACCATGGTGCTGGGAAAGATTGAGGGCAAGAGGAGAAGGGGGCAATGGAGGATGAAATGGTTGGATGGCATTCAGCGACTCAATGGACATGAGTTTGAGCAAACTCTGGGAGATAGTGAAGGACAGGGAAGCCCGGCTTGCTGCCGTCCATGGGGTCACAAAAAGTCGGGCATGACTTAGTGACTGAACAACAACAGGGCTCCATGGATGCGCATGACAGTGTTGCTCTTTAAGAGTGATGGAGTTTGAGTCACAGGGTGAGCCATGTGTCAGGAGATAGGACCAAGATCACAGCCCGCTGAGTCTGGAGGGCCTGGAGTCTGTGGTCGCAGGAAGGTCGAGAAAAATTCTGCAAAAGAGCTCCTCCTCTTCTCAATAATAGGTGTCATGCTAGAGATATTCAGAAAACTTCTTGCAAATGGAAGAAACTACAGAAAAGGATGCTCCCAGTTCCACCCAGTACTCCCTCCCTTAGCATTGTTTGTGGAAATAATGGATGTGGCACTGTCAGCATCAGATGGATGGGTCCCTGGGGATGTCCCAGCATGGCTCTGGGTCTGCAAATCCCTGGCTGTTGAGAACGACCCGGGGCATACCTTGCTTGCAAGAATCACTGCAAATAGAATGTGACTATTATGATAATCAATTAATAATCAATTAGTTTAGTAATCTTCCCTTGTAGAAAACCTGCTGAAACAATGATGAATTGTGCAGAATCAACCAGGGCCAAAAGATGACAGAGGGGTGGAGAAGAAAGTAGCTTTCCAGTTTAAACACACTCAAAAAAAAAAAAAAAAAAAAAGAAAGAAAGGGGAAAAAAAAGACTTAGAAACCAAATCCCCAAGCGTGGCTGTCTCTGGAAAATGAATTCCACAGGCACCGACTCCAAGATGTTTTATCGAATGTGCTTTAGACTTGCAGGTGATGCATTGTCCCTCAGAGTCATTAAAAGGAACCCAGCTTCCAAGAAGTGCAGACTGTCCACACTCGTACTTTCACACAATATACGGTTATTGTGAGATGCGCACTCCCCCACATGCTGCCTGGGCGGGGGCCTCTCTGTCCTTTATTCAGATATGGGATGAGGATGCTTTCAGCACAGCAAGATGGCAGCCATGCCTCCCCACTCAGAGCGGCCCCACAGCAGAGGCAAAAAGTTCCTTTGTTCCTAATGCAGCCGTCTTCATTTTGTCATGCTGGACCCCAGAGCTGAGGGGCATGCAGACCATTTTAAAATGATCTGGATAATTTCTGAAAACCATAATCTCTACTAATTTTTTTTTTTTTGTAAGGAGGGCCATTAGCAAAGCTTTATCATTTATTGTTGTGGACACCATCCACTGGAGGCAGTTAGGGCTATGCTTAGGAAAAAAATATTCTTGTATTTGTATTTCATTGAAAACAGAATGGTCATTATCCAGAGTCCAGAGGATGGCTCCCTTTGTGACACTGCTTTGGTTGTGGGGGAGGAGGTTCCAACAAAAACTGCCCTTTCTAAAATGACAGTGGCCGAGAAATGTTCAAGGGGTGCTTCCCTGAGACTCAGGCTCCAGGGAGGCAGCTTCGGGCATTCTGTGTTTAGGCTGCAGGACCCTAGAGCCGGCTCTCAGTTGATTTTTTTTTTGGCAGAGAGGGCAGCAAATGTTGGTAATTGAAGGTTTGCCCAACCGGAAGCCAATGGGCTGGCAAAGTCTATTGATCCCCCTGAAGCCCCAGCCCCCAGGGAGTGCCTGATTACATCTTAATGTTTTTCTAATATGCCTCAGCATTGCAGCCACGGACATTTTCTTCACCAAAACACTGTGCAAGACGTTGTACATGTGAGTGGGGAAGGTCATTTGTGTCCCCTGGAGCCTTAGCTTCTCCTGGAACATCTGAAGAGGAAGCCAGTATTTTAAGACTCAGAGATACTTTTAAGTTGAACCCTCTTGTTCTGCTTGCTTACCTTCTCCTCTAGACTGATGCTGATCTGCTGTGGCCTGTGGCTGCGGGGGACCCTGTGCTGAAACGTGACAGGAGTGGTCTTCTCCATCCCTGTCACAAGCAATTGCAGAGTCAATGATTCCCACCTTCTATTCCAAAGACTTTTGCTTTCTCATTCATGACATACCAGTCAAAACAGTTGCACTTCATACATCTTTGCATAAAAGCACATTTTAAGGATTTCTTTCTTCCTTTTTTTTTTTTTTAAAAAGCATGAGAGTATCATCATTATTATTTCCTTCCACCACCCCCTTCTGATGACATTTAAACCAACAACTCTATGGGACGGACCAGCAGATGTCACTATAGTTCTGTTCATTCATCTTTTCTCTTGAAGGGATTCAGGTTCTATCCTTCTGGGCTCAGCCGCTCACATTTCTTATTTAATCAAAGCATAATGCATCCTAACATTTGTAATTCATGTTGTTGTTATTCTTTCATTGTGTGCAGAATTGGTTACATATCTTCGCACACAGAGATGCAAGCTAAAAAGTAGCCCAGAGACCCCTACTGAGGTGTAGAAATCGAAGGCCCTGCTGGAGTCACGATAAGATGCTGGGACAAAAGAGCAGGGACGGTGTCTGTGTACTGACTCTTGGCTCTGATGGACAATCTTGGCATTAAAGATGACACAACCCCTTCATTCTTATGGAGGGCTTCCGGGGAGTGTCAGTGGGGGGACTGTGCCAGGTGTGAGGGTAGGACCCCTGTCAGGGTGGCTAGGGACCACTCAGTGGAGGAGGAGGAGGGCAGGAGCTAGAGATGAGGAGAGTCTTTAGGAATGAAGTCCCCGGGGCAAAGCATTTTCTACGTTTAAAAAAAATCACTGCCCTCCTGGGGGAAAAGAAAGAACCATGTGTCAGCTTCAGGGTCATCGTTCGGCAGAAGGTACCATGTGGTTCCTTGGAAGTTTGGTGTTTGAGGGAGAGAGGTTGACCACACGGGGAAGAGTAGGAAGACCTACTTGCTTGTGGTCTCCGTACTGATCTAAAGAAGGTGTCAAATTGAACAAACTCAAAAAGGGCTTCTTTTTAGAAATAATCAGATTAATCTTTGGGGGAATAGGAAAATTTGTGATATTTATGCTGACCTGGTCAATAAATTCAAGTGAAGAACAAGGATATCACTCAATCACAGAGACTGGACTAAAGCACAGATCACCCAGGAATGAGTAAATGAAGCCTTAGAGACTGTGAACAAAGCCACTCCGATGGAATAAGCTATCTTTTAACAGACCTTGTTATATCCCCTCTACTACCCAAGTCATCCGGTACCCCCCTAGCTGGGATCTTATGGATTGGCATCCTTTCTTGGTGGACACATTCAATGGAAAGACTGTGTCTGGGATGAAGCCTTTGTGGTCAACCCTCCCCACACATACACACAGCTGCAAAGTAAAGAGTTGGATTATCCAATAATACAACCATCCCTAGTTCTCCTCCACAGTTTGCTATTTTGACTTAATCTTTATCCAAAAGCTCAAGCCAAAGCCATTCTTAAAAAGCCAGATTCTCAGTTAAGCAATTTTCTTCCCCTTTCTCTCCTCCTCCTCTTTCTTTGTAAGGTAGACAGCCTTCAAAATGGCAGCCAACAATCTATTATCCACACCTTTGGGTAATCTCACCCTACAGGGTATCAAGGTTGGTCTGTGTGACCAGTAGAATATGATGGAAATGATGGCGTGCAGTTTCTGAGCATACATGATGAAAGGCCCTGTGTCTTCCACCTCCTTCTTGGCTCACTTAGCTGACATGTCATGAGGACACCCAAGCGGATTATGGAGAGGCCCACATGCAGAGAACTGAGTCCTCCTACCAATGGTCATTGCCTACTTGCCAGACATGGGAGTGAACTGCTTTGGCAGAGCTCTTCCAGTTCCAGTCAAGCCTTCAGATAATTGCAATTCCAATTGACATCTTGATTGCACCTTCATGAGACACTCTGAGCAAAAATCATGCAGCTGAGCTGCTCTCAGTGAAGTTGTGGAAGTGTTAGTCATTCAGTCATGTCTGACTCTTTGTGACCCCATGGACTGTAGCCCGCCAGGCTCCTCTGTCCATGGGATTTCCCAGGCAAGAATACTGGAGTGGGGTGCCATTCCCTTCTCCGGGGAGTCTTCCCAACCCAGGGATGGAACCCGGTCTCCTTTACCATCTGAGCCACTGGGGACGCCCTAGAGAAACTGAAAGGTTGTAAGTTTTTGTTTTTGTTGTTGTGTTAGACAGCCAGTGTACAAAATTTAAGGGGACACTCACACTCAGGGTCATGTACGCTTGTGGTCACAAGCCCAGACCTACTCTAATCCCAGACCTGCTGTTGTAAGTCACTAAATCTTGGACAAGTTGTGATACATTCTTCTTTGCCGAGTCCCATTCAGTGTGGCACGGTCTGATGCCCTCGAGGTTTGTGACTTATTTCCCTCAGGCTCCCTGTTCCCAGAAGCTGTGCTTGTAACTACCCACTTAGAGATACCTCTCCAATATTGTCCTTTATGCTGGTCAATTAATTTAGAAAACAACCACAACCATAGTACATTTTCTCCTTTTCTAGTATTGATACATGTTAATGTCATCTGTATCAGGTGCTGTCCTATCAAGAAGATATTAAGGCTCTCTCTTACCACAGGTTGTGATAGTCAAGAACATTTTTCAGTACATGGAACAATGGGTTTGTGGTTTAGAACACAGCCTGGAGTCATGGGGGATGAAGTAATAAAGTTAATGCAGGTCAATAAGAACCAGAGGCTTTTCGGTAAACACAGAGTGACCAAAGCCAGAGGCTTTAGTGAGATGATCAAGGACAAACATCTAGTTCAAAACCGGCGGCAGCAGCAGCTAATTTTGACACTTGCTCACCCTTGAACAGAGATTGATAGGTGCTACTGGGTGACTTTCACTTTTCTAGTCACCTCCTAGATGTATCCATACAACAATGTATCAATTCAACAATGCCAACATGACATGCCTTCTCAACATTTTTTTTTCCTGATTTCAGAAGATTCATGGGAATCTAGAGTTTTGAATGAAAGACAGCCCACTTATTTTATTATTTTGCTTTTTGGCAAGTTTGAACTTCTCTGTTTTTTGTTTGTTTTTTTTTTTCTTGTTGTTGTTTTTTATTTTTTGTTGGTATAAGATCATACTTCCACAAAGCGAACACAGCTCAGGACCCATTTTAGATCCAGTTACACTCCTGAGGTGTTAAGGAAAAAGGTCAAATCATATTAAGACCAATGATTACTTATACAATGTAGACTATAAGAATATTTTTAAAATTAAATTCTGCTCAGATATGCTAAGAGCTGATGAAAATAAAGTTAAGAGGACCAGCATGTTCTTTCTCCACTTGAAAGATGGAACTACGTGTGTGTTATCACCTCTTAAGAAACAGGAAGCTCCTAGCAAGCACTAAATTAGGTTAAAAAATAATGATAATGATAACAGTGATAATAATAACTAAACAAGAGGAAGGAAGAAGTGGATGAAGAGAAGGAGAGAGGGGAAAAGGAGAAGGAGAAGAGAAAGGGGGGGAAGGAGAAGGAGAAAAGAGAAGGAAGAGAAGAAGAAGGAGGCGGGGAGACGGGAGAAGGAGGGAGCGGACGAAGGGGGGAGACTGTAGCACCAGGCAACCTCTGTGGGCGTCAGCCCTCCAGGGTTGTGTTAGGTGCCTTACCTGCATTAGCTTATTACAAGAACTCTATGAAAGATACTGTTTCTATTCACATAATACAAGAGGACACCAAGGCACACCAGAATTGAGTAACCAGAGATCCCATGGCCAATAAGTGGCAGAGTCGGGAAGTTATTCTTAGGACACTGTTCGTGTCCTTAGATGATTTGTTAATGTCCCTTGGTACTGCTGTTGAGGTCTCGAGCATGGTCACTTCTAGAAGTGGTGCCTTACTCAGTGCAGCGCGATAGCTCGTAGTAGTCATAACCATAAAGGCCAGAGTGGGGAGATGCAGAACAGGGTGAGACCACCGCAAAGAGATGTTGACAGTAGCTTCAAGCAACATGAGATGGCTTGGGGGGGTTGGTAATTAGCATCAACAACAGTACCCATTTGTTGTGAGAGATACTTTTGACTGAGTAAGGGATATCGTCAGTATTCTTTTCTGCACTGGTAGATACAGCTGCCAGCCATAAGGAGTCTTTGCAGGTGACAAAGCCTTCGTTTTAGCATGGGGAAGACTTCATTTGTTCAGCCTCTCTATATACTTGAATGACAGCTTCAGCATCAGCACTTCTATAGCTAGAGTGCAAGCTCTTGGAAGGGCAGGGTCATTTAATCTTTGCCTGCACAGTGTCTAGAACCTAGTAGCCTTTTAGATATATAACCCAATATTCATTTAGGAAAAAATGATTATTGGGCGCCAACGAATCACAATGTATACAAGAAATAACAAACTTCTGGCCTCTAGGCTTTGGGGATCAGTAAGTCTTGTGTCTGGGTCCAGGCTCTGCCACCTCCTGGCTAGGTGATTAAAGAAATCACTTAAGCATTCTAAACCTCAATTTCCTTACTTATAAAAAGAGAGAATTACAACATATATTTCTTGGAGATATTTTGAAGATGCAATTATGAGGTAAGACTTGAGAGCATGAACTGTGGAATAGACTTGCAAAGGTTTTGAACTTCGGCCCTGTCTCTTAATTAGATATGTGATCCTGGAGAATTTTAAACTTGGTGCGCCTCAGTTTCCTCATCTAAAAATGTGATAATAATAGTGATTAGCTTATGGGGTTTTTGTGAGTACTAAGTTAATACATAAAAAGTGCTGAGAACAATATCTGGCACATAAGAAGTTCTGTTCAAATGTTCAGTCATAGATTGCTTTTTAAAGCTCATGGCACACTGAAAATGCTCAATTAATGGTTGCTATTGTGTATTTTACTGGTAATAGTCAACATTAGCTGGAGGGAGAGGGGCATCTAATGTGAAATGTGAATGAATTGCAAATTGCTACATTGTTGCAATTTTAATAGCCCTATTGTCTATTTCCTGTGAGTGACAGTCTAAATTAAACTGTTTGCTCATCAAGTGGCTGTTTCCTGGGATTTTTGAGTTTCTTTTAACATCCAATAGCCCTTTTGGCTAATGTCACATGTTGATTTGTTAGTGATGATCATTTAGTGATGATCAATGTTGAACCTTAGCCGCGGTACAAATATGCTCTGTGTTTTATGGGCTTATATATTTGAAACTTTAGCAACCCTTTTCTGGGGGGAATCTTCCTTAAAGGCACACATTCTGATTTTATTGTGCCCATTTTTCTCAAACGTAATTTTTTCCTGCAGAGCCAGTACTGGCAGAGCCATTGCAGAATCACAATGGTGGGAGATCTTTAGACCCAAGAGAAGAGCCTCTGGGGCCAAAACTCTGTTTCTCTTTCTGTCTTTCATTTGCCCAGCCCTTGTTCTCAAAGGACTAATTGGGCCCAGGTTTGCTCTTAAATGCAGCCTCTCCTTTTTGCTCTTTTTGCTCTTTTTGCTGGCTGGCTCTTGGAAGGACTCACCCCTGGTTGCTTGTCAGGTGCAGGCTTTTGGCAACCTGGAGGCAGGCTCAGTGGAAGCTCATGTTTCCGACCATGGTGTAGCCGTTGACAGGAAGGGCTGGCATGTATCTCATTTCTGTGGCCAACCAGGTGATGGCTTTCCCAAAGGTGGGAGCAGGTGCTTCTCCTATGTCTCCACTGTGCCTCTTTTTCTCCAGTCAGCCTGTTTGGTGAGTTGCCCTTTGGTAAAATCCATGTAGACAGTGCCTGGCAGGCAGGCATGTTATGCTGCTTGGAGGCAACCATGAGCAATGGTTTTGGCATAGAATTGATCACCGATCATACCCATCCCTTGGCCTGCACGGACCTTCCCCTCAAGTCAGCACATGTGTAGAGAATGTCCACTTGTAGAGAATTTTTTAAAAATATGTTAAATAATTGTGCTCAGAAAAGCAAAATCTTAGGGGAGGGGAAATATTTTAAAATCATTGTTATGATTTTATGATAGTATTTTAAAAGATTTTAAAGTCATGGAAAACTGCATATGAATGAAGTTGTCAGGACTCTGTTTGGGGCTCCTGGAGCCAGCTTGCCAGCATGTGGCCCTTCCTGTCAACAGGAAGGAAGAAAGTGTCCGAGGGGATGCATGCTTCAGGATGAACACCAGCCTCGTGTTCAGGTGTCCTCACTCTGCGGATGCTCAGATGGCAAGTTTCGTCTGTGAGCACAAGGCATAGCAGCTTCCCAGGTGGCTTAGGGGTGAAGAACCCACCTTCTAATGCAGGAGACATGGATTCAATCCCTGGGTCAGGAAGATCCCTTGGAAGAGGAAATGGCAACCCACTCCAGTATTCTTGCCTGGAGAATCCCATGAACAGAGGAGCCTAGCAGATTACAGTCTAGGGGGTCGCAAAGAACTGGACATGACTTAGCGACTGAACAGGCACTTTACAAGGCAGGACTGCCTTTGCCCTCATTCCTGGCTTCTTCACGCAGGAAGCGGGGAGACACATTGACCTCCCTCAAAGTAGGATCAGAAGAAGGTTTACTCGATGAGCTCATTCTCCAGAAACACAATCAGGAAAAGGCTGGGATCTGTAAGAATCTTATAAAGTTCTGAGACTGTACAATCTCCCCACATGGTGAATGTTCTGATCCCTTGAATGTCTCTACCAAGTGATTTGTAGACGAGTTTTTCAGCGGAAGGGGGCCTTGTGCTTATGTTCAGGTTTACAAGGAAGAAGACTCCTGGGAAGACAGTATCCTACCCTGCCCCTGGCTGTGTGTCCCCAGGGCACAGAGCATGGTGGCAGTTGTAGGGCAAGGCCAGGGCCTGTAGAGAGAAGCAGAGGCTCAGAAGGTCCTTGGTAAGAGAGGAGAGTGCAGGCTGGACGCACTGCGTACCGTGGCCTCCCTCCTGCCTCCTGCTTCTTCCTTTTGCTCTTGTTGGAGCTGCCCTTGTTCTGAGGACCAAACAATCTTAGCTTCCCAAGAGGGAGACCTCATTCCTCTGTTCAGGGAAATTCATGCTTGTGTATGTGTTTCTTTCACGTCAAAATAAATAAGTAAACATATATTTATTTATTAAAAATACATGTCATTGACATGAGCCATTTTCTTTCCCAAGGATTTCTGCAGTTTTAAAGATTCTAGGTGATAGGAAGCAATGCTATGCTCAGGGGTCTAGCACTGGCAGGAAATATTTCAGCCGTCACTTAAATGCCTAAGGGAGAACTGTTTTATTTGCCAAGGAATTACAAAGGAGGAAAGAGAAAGATGGGTAGATTTGGCGAATCCATTCTCTCGGAAGACGAAACTCAGGCCAATACAAAGCTGTTGTGCTGAGTTTATCCTGCTGCCAATTGATGTGTGCTGTTTGAGTGCTTTTCTAGGGCCCTTCAAACAGAACCACAGAGGCTTCCGTCTCTGTTACCTGTAAGGCCAGCCTTGTGTGCAGCTGGACTGACTATAACAAAGGAAACATCCTTGCCAGATAGTAAATTCTATTAGAACAAGAACTATACCCATCCTTGAGCATACATTCTGAACGTTTAGTTCAGAACTCAACCTCATGGTCACTTAATAAATATTTGCTGACTTGTTGACACACTGCTTAGAAAAGATGTGTCCGTGAAAATAAGCATGCACGGCATTTATCTGTGTGACCTTGAGCCAATTCTCTAGCCTTTCTGCATTACTGTTTCCTCATCTGTAAAAAAAAAATACAGTGCTTAACATTTATTGAGTGTTAACCCTGTAGCAGGCATTGAGCTAAGCACTTTATCTTCAGGATCTCATTGAATCCTTAAAACACATCTATGGAGTATGAACTGTCATTGTTTTGCAGATGAGAAGACCCTGGCACAAAGAAGCCTCAGGTCACTGAGCGGTTAAGTGGCAGCCGTCTGGCTCCAGAACCCATCAGGTTGCTTACTACCCTGGGGTAGAATAATGAAAGTGCCTGTAACTAACTTATGTACGCATTTAATCAGCATATCTCTGGGGAGTGCTCTCTGCTCCAGGTCCCCTTGAGTTGTGCAGTGAATTCCACGGGAGAAGGAGAACGAAGGCTCTTGTGTCAGGAATGCATTTGGCTGCAAGTAGCAGACCAACCACCTCTTAGCAGCTTGCAGGCAATGGGCTTTCTGAGAGTGGTGACGCTGCTGCGCATCGTTAGCCATTAACCACTCTTAGGATCTTCAGCTGGAAGGGCTATACTTTCTCAGGCTTTTTGTGGGGTGCCACCAAAAGCAGGGAGAAGTGTGAGGCTCTCAACTTCTGTTCAAGCTTTAATTTCCCATCAGATCCACATAGGTCACCTGGGTAAGGCCTTTGCCTGCTCCCTACCACCACCCCTCAAGGCGAAATGCCTCCCCGTGGAAGGGGGACACAGCTGCCCTTAGCACGGAGAAGTTGGAGGCGTCTTGGCTCTTGCTATAATAACTTTTCATTTCCGGGAATGCCTGCAGCCCATTTCTGTGAAACCAGGCCATGAGTAACTAAGTAGAAGAGCAATGATTTGAGAATTAAAATATTACTATCGGTAAAACCCCCTGATGGTTCCCTGCATTATTTAAAATTAACTTTTTCTTTCAGGTGAGCACCTGAAGTGGGGAGCATGGCGACTAAACGTTTGACTACTGCCACTTACGAGGGCCTGTGTTTTTTGTCATTGCCTCTGTTGTTTTCTACGAGGGGATATCCTGAAATGAAGTTAAAATGTCACCTATACCTACTTTTTCTGCTCCATTTTTTTATAGCCAACAATATTGCTCTCATTGAGGCTGCCAATACTTCCTGGGCATTGTGATAGCTTCCCTGCTTTTCTCCCTCCCTCTAATCTGTTCTGTTCCCTCCCACCAAATTCATCTTCTAAAACAGTGCTTTCATCATTTTGTTGCTCTGCTCATGAGTCTGTGTGGGGCTCCTCTCTACCTAACGAATAAATTCCAGGGTATGCAGCCAGGCATTCCGGTCCTTCATCCTCAGGCCTCAGATGTCCCCCTTTCCCCCTGTATTCCCCAGTGAAGATTTATTCCCCCAGCTAAGCAGCTCATTACACAGTTCTTTCTCTGCTTCTCGGCCCTTCTCTACTCTGCCTTGCTGGCTCTTCTACTTGACCTGCCATGGCAGGCCCCCTTCAACCGTGTAGATTCTTCCATCAGGCTCTCCATCCTCGGCAGTCTCTCCTCCCTTCTCCCAGATACTCCTCAGTTCTTATTACCCTGACACAGTTTCGCAACCAGTGAGGTCTGAGCAAATGCTCGATGAGCTTGTTATTTACTTATGGCACCAAGACGTGACTCTACCATTTCCCCTATTTATTGCCCCCAGCAGAATTCATGATGCTTGTTAGCATGATGAACAATCCCAGGGATGGATTTGAGTTGGACGTACTGTGGTAGACATTGTTAGTTGCCCATCTAATGTTTCCCTTCTTTTTGATCCATGAGATTCTTATTTTATTCAGTATAGTAACATGCCCAGCCATAGCCCTTTAATCTTAAGCCTAAGATAATCACAACACTCATACTCCCATTTCTCAGCTTCTGTTATAGCCAGGAGCGACCATGTGACACTGTAATGGAAACTATACAAGACCCCTTTGGGAAAGGATTTATTTCCTAATTACAAGGCACAATGTTTGAAGAGAAAGTGCATTGGTGAACCTTTAACTTCTCCCTGCCTTGAACATCATTAGAATGTTTGGGACCCATACTTACCATTTTGCAACCATAAGGCAATAAGCCCGAGAATGAAAAGTCAACACATTAAATATGGTAAATAGAAGGATAGGAAGAAGTTGGATGATTGTTGTCTTTGTTGGATCAGTACATCAACATGCAGCTACCTCTCAACTTCCTGTTGTTTTTCAGTCACTAAGTCATGTCCGACTCTTTGCATCCCCATGGGCTACAGCATGCCAGGCCTCCCTGTTCCTCACTATCTCTGGGAGTTTGCCCAAGTTCCTATCCATTGAATCAGTGATGCCAACCATCCAACCATCCAACCATCTCATCCTCTGTGGTCCCCTTCTCCTTTTGCCTCCAATCTTTCCCAACATAAAGGTCTTTTCTAATTGTTCACATCAGGTGGCCAAAGTATTGGTGCTTCAGCTTTAGCATCAGTCCTTCTGTCTTGACTAGTTAAGCCACTGTGTTAGTCAGTTATTCTATTACTTGCGTCTGAAAGCATTTCTAACTTGTGCAACCATATTCATATTTTGAGAGCCTGAAGCAATGCATGAACATTGTACACAGAACCAAATGCTTTGAACCCGTACAGGAACAGATGTTGTCCTATGAAAAAGAAACTTTCAGGAAATTAACATCATATGCATATGCATCTAAGTATTCTCCACTTACCAGGCAAATAAACCCTCTCAATGACAAAGGATGACGTGTCAATTGTAGTCATAACAATTAATTAAATAATAGAACAAAGGAAACTGTAGAAAGAGAACATTAATCCCACTGGCCAAGGAAAAAGTAACATTGGCTCACATTTTTAAATAATTAAATTTTTATCTGCAAAGAAGATCCCACTAATATTTACATATTAACTTTATTTCACTATTTGTTAACGAAAGCTCCATCCCCTTGTCTTCGTGATTCCTTGAGAGATCTTTTCTCAGAGCAATAGTCCTGCCTGTCTTTCCATCCTACTCTTTCCTTTCCATGCAGAGAGTGAGTTGCCTGATAAGAAAGTTTTGGAGGAGGTTCTGGGCATATTGTACCCAGCTTCTCCCCGGCTAGAGTACGTGCTATGTGTGTTCAGTAATGTCTGACTGTTGGCGACCCCGTGGGCTGTAGCCCGCCAGGCCCCTCTGTCCATGGGATTCTCCAGGCAAGAATACTGGAGTGGACTGCCATTTCTTCCTCCAGGGCATCTTCCAAATCCAGGGTCTGAACCTGTGTCTCCTACATCTCCTGCATCGGCAGGCAGGTTCTTTACCACTAGCACCACCTTAGATTATATAAATTAGCATATAAATTATGTCTGCATGGTAATTGCAGCTGTGAGTCTGGACAAGCTTATCTGGGGAAAGTTATATAAAATACAGTCAAAGACCAAGACCTTCAGAATACTAACATTTAATGGTCAAGTAGAGGGGTATGAGTCTAGCAAGGAGAATGACAATGAGAAGTTATAGAAGTTATAGGAAGAAAACCAAGAAAATATTGTGCAAGCTGGGAGGAAAGGCGTATAGAAGAGAGTTGTGCTCAACTCTGCAAAACATTGCCAAGACAGGGAAGAAGAGAGCTGAAAAGTGTTCATCCCCTGACTTTAGTCCCTGAGACTTTAACCAGAGTGTCATCACTGGAGTGATGGGGCAGAAACCTTGTTGGAGTGTGAGTACTGAGTGAAAAGTGTTTAGGAGAGGACACAGTAACTTTAAGAAAAATTCTGCTAGAATTTAGTGTGAAGGGATGAAAAGAGAGGGAGGTCTAAAGCTGAAGAGTATTTTTAAAATGTGATTTAAGATGATTTAATGAGTCCAATGGTAAGGGTTTGCTTGAGAAGAAGAGTCTGAATATATCAAAGAAAAAGAATTATTTTTAAGTGTGAGGTTCCTAAAGAGATGGGAGAGGGTCAAAGGCAAAGTGGAGCCTAAGAATTGACTTTAGGTGGGAGGATGAATAGCTCTTCCATCTTTAAAGGAAGGAAGGAAGCATAGAGGTAGGTTTGTAGATCAGAAGGCAACGCGTTCTTGTTGGATGGCCTCCATCTCCTGTGTGAAGGGAATGAGATCACAGGCTGAAAGTGAAGGGGGAGCTACAGGCTGAGGAGGAGAGTGGAGGAGACCTGAGTAGCAACTGAGGGTAAGACATTGAGTTGACCGGCACCCTCGTGTGGACAGTATTTGTGACCCATTTGAGGTGGATTGTCATGAACTTACAGTGAACGAGTAATAATTTTTTGAAAAGTGAAGCACAGGTATTTTAAAATTCTCCCTAAATACTCTATTGCCTGGGTTTGTTTATATCACCCATTTAGAAAAATCCTGGTTGTTTGTCAAGTCTTGTCTTCTTGTATGTCCAGTTATTTTTTATTGAGTGCTTAGCTGCTAAATAGAAGCCATCAGCATATCATCACACAGTTTCTATAAGGCAGACATTCAGGGCCAGTTTATCTGGGTGGTTCTATTTAGGTTCTATTTAGGGTGCTCCCATGACGGTTTCCGTGGTGGCTCAGTGATAAAAAAAACAACAAAAAAGAAAACAAACAAAAAAACGCGCCTGCCAGTGCAGGAGATGTGGGTTCAATCCCTGAGTTGAGAAGACCCCCTGGAAAGGAAATGGCAACCCATTCCAGTATTCTTGCCGGTATAATCCCATTGACAGAGGAGCCTGGTGGGCTACAGTCCATAGGGTGGCGAAAGAGTCAGATGTGACTGAGCGACTGAAGAACAGCCGCAGCGGGAGTTTGTACTCAAGGTATTAACCAGAGCTGTGGTCGTCTCGAGGCTGGGCTGGAGCTGTGGGATCCCTTCCCAGGTTGGAGCACTCACCTGGCTGTTGCTGAAAGGCTGTGGCCTCAGTTTCTCAGCATGTGGACTCTGCAGAGAGCCGCTTGGGAGCCCTCTGACTTGGCAGCTGCCTTCCCAGAAGGAGTGGTGTAAGGAGCAAGATGGAAGGGAGTGCTCACCTGTTTTTGATTGAGTGTTTGGCAGAGAAAATTTGAGACACTGGGTGCTGTTTCCTTCCTTCCAAGAATATTTGCCGTTGTTGCTGGCAAAGAGCTGGGTTAAGGGCACTGGCCATCCCAGGTCCTTCATCCAGTCAGGAATGGATAAGAAATGCTTGTCCCTGTGAGGATGCAGATATTGCCAGTGCACTCTTATTTCTTGGGTGTGGCCCTTTGGTGACCTGACTAATTTCATGAGGTGCTTACCAGACAGGCCTTGAACTCCAAGCTTTGAGGCCCCAGACGCTGGAGACTCTCGGAATTTCTGCCTAGTTCTCAGTCTCCCAGCTGTGCTTTCAGAATTAGAGGTGCCTGAAGGGCCCTGGTTCTCAGACATTAGGGGACATCAGAATGAACTCGATGGTTTGTTGAAGCAGATTTCTGGGTCTCATTCCCAGGTTTCTGATTGAGTGGATCCAGGGTGGAACCTGAGAATGTGCATTTTGAACCAGTTCCTGGGTGCTCACATCTGGAGAAACGCCATTCAAGAGGAAAGGCAGCCTTGAATGGGCTTCCTTCCTCTTTGGAATTTGACAGTTTGTTTTCTCACTGCCTGCGTAACTTGTCAGTGTCATTAAACTGATGTTTCTTTTAACATGTTTCTTATGATCAGAGAGAGGGTTGTTCTGAACCATCTACTCTGCTGTTGCTGGAAGAAAAACTTTCAAACTAATAATAATGACTAACACAACAGAGAAAGTATGATGTATCAGACCAAGGCTGGCATGACTGCTGATGGAACAACCCTACAGGGTGTCACACACATTGTCTTTCAAATGCTTGGCAGCACCATGCTGGTGGAGTTGTGCAATCCAGCAGCCCTCTGTAGCTGGGTCCTGTGCAAAGATCTCAGTATATATTATTTCATTTATCCTCACAAACTTCCTGTCACCCTTATTTTCAGATGAGGAAAGTGAAATTTAAAAGGAATAACTTTCCAAAGGTCACAGGGTTTGCCAATTGCTAAGACTCTATTACTCAGTATGTGGGAAACCAAGTTTGGATTAAGCCTTTGACCTCCCTGCCTTCCCGGTCTGTAAAATGGGCACAAGAGTATTTATTCTCCACTTCAGAACTAGGTAGAGCAAACTAATGAAGCAGTGGACTTATACTCTTGAGAGTTTTGGGGATAAGAGAATTAACTTTCAGAAAATGGTTTTGTGACAAAGGCAGAAACACCTCCAGTTGTTAAGCAAGCAAATGAAGACGACCAATGGAGCAGAGCTAAGGCCAAAGCGGCTGTTTCAAAGAGCCCTGCAGAGCCATGGTGGGATGAAACCAACTTTCAAATGGCACCCTGCTTTAATAAAAAGCAATGGCTTTAAAAAGCAGTGGTTTCATCTACTGGGGCATGTTAGACCAGGTTTCTCCTCCCCTTGTTTCCCTGTTTCTCTTCAAGACATCAGGTGTTGAATTCATTTCTTCTTTCTTTTTCTCTCCTCCCTCAATGACTAATGGCCAAATGTTCACTTAAAAAGTAAGGATTTTGAGAGCCTCTAGACACTTCAGAGGACAGAGGATGAGATGGTTGGATGGCATCACTGACTTGACAGACACGAGTTTGAGCAATCTTTGGGAGTTGGTGATGGACAGGGAAGCCTGGCGTGCTGTAGTCCATGGGGTTGCAAAGAGTCACACAGACTGAGTGACTGAACTGACTGAGACACTTCAGACATTATTATTGCAACATATAGCTCTTTACCTGCAGGTCACAGGTTCTCGGGTAGGTTGGGTCAATAGTGATAAGTCTGATACTGGCCATTGGTCAGTTGCATGGTTCACGTGAAATGGGCTGATGGGCTTGGCTCGCACACCAATCCACATGGGAAGGGCATGGCCAGATGCTGGTTGGCATGTTCAACACAGAGCCTGTGGCCTCAGCTGGAAGGGATTCAGCTTTGCTGAGATTGCCTCCTGGAGATATGTATATGCAGTAAGAGAGAAAGGCATGAGCTGCTTGGAAAGAGAGAGATGAGAGATTGTCTGAACGTTCCACCTTCTTGACTACAAAGAAGATACCTCTTTCCAGACCCAGGGAGGAGGTTGGCTTCCTGGTTTGTCCTTCACTTTGGGACACTTTATCCAGCAGAGAAGACAGTTGTCGGTAGTAAATGATGCAGGTAATGTTGTACAGAAGAAAATGCTCTTGCTGTTTCTAATAGAGAGGAGCCGAGTGGAGAACACCCAGGAAGGGGAGTAAGACAGGAATGCACGGGCATGAATGTACTTAGAGGGAGAGACCTGTCTTTCCTCTTCCACGCATAAACCATCAAGCGAGATTCTGGGGAGCAAGCGACAGGACGTCCTGCTGCTTCTCTGTTGTCTGGTTTTCTCCCAGCTGACTTCATGCTTTTACAGGAAGGCAGGATCTCAGCCCACTGCTCCTGTTATCTCCTGTGGGGTCAATGTCAAGGATAGATGTGGATACGGCCACCCCCCAACTCCTGTCCTCCACTGAGGGGTATTATGTATTGCCGTCTCTGAGTCTAGGTGTTTTCAGACCAGTTTTGGCTCAAGAAACATACAAAATGCTTTTAAGTTTTTTTTATTTTTTCAAAGAGGCACCTACATTTTTTAAGCTCCTTTTTTTCTTTTCTTAAATTTTATTTTACTATGTTGTCCCTATTACCAAAGTCCTTGTCTGAATCCAAGGGTCTTCCTGACTTTGGTCTGAGTGTTTGAATCTTCATCACATCATCAGTAGAATGGAATATGGTGAGATTCAAATTTCAGTGGGTTGATGTGTGAATGACATCGCAAAGGCAGCAGTGAAGAAGACGAACTCTTCTTTCCAGAAATCTGGTGGTGGGGGAGAAAGACAGAGCAACAGGGAGGTGGGGGGCAAGGGATTGCAGGGAGGTTTCTTAAGATGAGCGAGGAATTGTGCACATATTTTCAGTCTGAGAGATGGTGACGAGAGAGAATAAAATTGTGCTGGACAGAAGGGGCATGCCAGAGAAGCAGGAGAGGAGAGGAATCAACTGCATGCTGCTGCTGCTGCTAAGTTGCTTCAGTCGTGTCCGACTCTGTGCGACCCACAGACAGCAGCCCAGCAGTCTCTGCCGTCCTTGGGATTCTCCAGGCAAGAACACTGGAGTGGGTTGCCATTTCCTTCTCCAATGCATGAAAGTGAAAAGTGAAAGTGAAGTCGCTCAGTCATGTCCGACTCTTCGCAACACCATGGACTGCAGCCTACCAGGCTCCTCTGCCCATGGGATTTTCCAGGCAAGAGTACTGGAGTGGGGTGCCATTGCCTTCTCCGAATCAACTGCATAGGAGGAGGTAATCCCGAGGAAGACGAGGTTCCGAGGAAGGGAAGAGTGCTGTTATAGACCTATGTCAGACGTGGAGAGGTGAGTTTTGGGCGCTCCCTCAACAGTGCTCTATCTTCTTTGCACAGTAAAAGTCAGAGCTGTTCACTGAGAGGTGACTGGGAGCCTGAGGAATTGCCAAAGATTTGTGGGGAAGAGGAAGGAGATCACAAAGAAACAAGCGGAGGACTGCTGGCTGGGCTGGGTTGAATGAATTTATCCTCTCTATCTGTATACGGAGAGCATCTTTAAAGTCATCCAGCAAAGCTTGCTTTTCAGTCATGTGGTGGGGGTCACTGCTTTCTATTACACAAGGAGGTTTGACGGGAAGATTGGAGGGAAAACAGGCTATAGAAAATTCCACCCACAATATACATGGAATGGGGGGGGGAAGCCCAATTGGGGTTGTCAAAAAGTTTTCAAAGAACTTTACCAAAAAAACAAAACAAAACAAAGCAACCTCTCTCTTATTTAAGTCAAAGCAGCATGGAAAATAATAATATGGCATTCAAGCTCCATTCTCTCTGTTGGGGGCGATGCTTGAAGAAAAAAGTGTATTCTGTGGTTAGTCATATTTTAATTGGTTACAATATGAAGCAAAAGTTCAAAATGAAATGCTAGAAATGTCTCCCCTCTGGAACATTCAATTAAGATCCATGGGGGGAAAAAAACCCTCAAAAATGACAGCCAGAGAAAAACAACAACAAAAGTCACTGTGAGCCTAGATTTAGGCAGGCAGATGGCGTTGAAATGAGTCAAGTGTGTGTGTGTGTGTAGGGGGGGTGGGGGATGGGTACATTGAGGATGGGGTGGGGAGAGGGGAGGCTGAAGGAGTTAACCCTGGTCACTCAGCCCAGCCTTTGCACTAAGCATTAGTCCCCCTGCAAGGGTGTTTTGCTCTGAGCAAAAGTGTAATATGGACAGAATTCCTCCTAAGCACCTGGAGATCTGCCTTTCCACGCCCTTCTTGGCCATTGTAGTTCCTGCTTCCAACCCTTAGGAATATCCAGTGTCTTTTCTCACGCCTTCACTCAAAGGATTTGAAATGTATTCACACTTAGGTAAAAATAACTGAAGATAGAAAAGACCAGTTACTTATCTCAGGGGTATTCTCACTTTAATAAGGCGAATCTTAGGTAAAATAAATGTTACTGGACTCTGAAATAGCATCACATGCAGAGACGCCTGTTCTGCTTATTCATTAAAAGCACTCTGAGACCATCCCCCTTGCCTGCCAGGAAGAAACCTATGCGGGATAGCTTAGCGAATTGTTTGAGTTCTGGAAGGAGGCTGAGAAATTTTAACATGTTGTATCGCTCAAGATGATGTTAGAATCATCATAATAAAAAGCAAACGGTTATTATAGACAAAATGATCTGTGAACTCTTTAGCGTTTAACATTGCACCTGACAATTTTTTTGTTTTTCCTCAAAGGAGACATTACACGCCTCCCAGGTGGGTCCCAGGCCCATCACACATCCACCTGCAGAGAAGCAAGTGCCTGTCTGTGCCCACAGGTTTGGCAAAATCCTTGGCCATCACACCCTGTACCGAAGTCCTCATGCAGAGCCAACCTGGTCCCTTGTGAGTGCACTTGGTCCTCATAGCCACTGTGTGAAGGAGGCACGTAGTCTCAGTGGTACAGAAAGGGGAGCCGAGACAGAGCTCAAGCGAGTTGCCCAAACACACACAGTATGCAGGTGGTGGAGCTGGGATTTGAACCCCAGGCTTCAAAGGGGTAGAGTAAGTCTGGATTCTAAGCACTGCGAACTGTCTTTGAGAACTTGAGATGGACATCATAGAAGCGGTTATTTCTGAACTGGTGTTGAAGGATGAGTTTTCCAGGTTGGCATTGGGGTGAGTGGGATTAGGTTGCTTTTCCACACATGTGACAGATCCTCAGAGATTTGGGGAAGACAGTAGCTTGGCAAGGTGGACGGCTTAGGATGGACGTGGAAGTGGGGCTGATCATCCATCCCATGTCAGTTAGCACATGACAACCTGAGTTTTCATCTATCTTCCCAGCATAGTCACAAATGGCACCTTGGGTTTGGCTCGTGTTATGTGGTCCCCTCCCTTTGGGGGCCCTGTTCACGTGGAACCTTGAATGGCCTGTTGCAGAGTTTGGATTTTATTCTATGGGGTGGGATGACAGGTTTGATGCCCAGAATTTCTTGGGAAAAGGATGGGAGTCCGAGAAAGGAGCCTAATCCTATGGTACCAAATGACCCGCTTTGTTGCCTTGTGAAAATGAAATGAAATGGTTGAGAGTAGATGCGTAGCAGTCCATTGGTCAGTATAGACTCACTCCTCGTGCTCACTGCTTTTTTTCTCTTCTTCTCTTTCTCCTCTTTCCCCCACCCTCCCACTTCATTCCTCCTCTTCCTTTCCTCATTTTCTTCTCCTGACCATTATTCCTGGGAATCATAACCCAGCCCCCTCTCTCCTCTGCAGTTACTCTTCTCCGCTCTTCCCCTGCCTAACTTCCCTTCCTTTCTCAGGAAGCAGGGGCTGGAGAGCTTTCAGAGGGGCAGGTGCAGGGAAGGATGGTGAACCCATCCTAAGAAATAGAATCTAAGGACCATCTTAAGGTAGCCTGACTGTGGGAGGCCATTCGACCTTTGAAAAATTACCTTGAATTTTAAAATCTCCGCAAACTCAACTGAAGGCTGTTACATTGGATACTTATTCAACCTCATCCTGTAGTAGAGGGGGAAAAAAGTCCCACAACAACTGAAAGCCCACGTTTTAATTCTCACAGCTGGGGATCTGGTCAGGGTCATGTTTTATCAATATAAACAGCATACAGCCGGCAGTCTAATATTCATATCTAATAGAGCGAGCATCACACATCCGCGTCACACATCAAACACCGTATGTTTTTGAAGCAGATATCAAATAACGTTTCCACTCTCGATTATGTTCTCTTTGTTCTAGGGCACTAGAAAAGAAATGAGTAAAAAGTCCCTGGTCACATTATTTTGGAAGCTGATACCAGCAGGCTAAACAGTGAGCAAGGGAAGGGCTGGGGGAAATGATACCTATTTATTAAGCACCATCAATACATGAGGAACATGATAGACATTACGTTACATCTTCCAACAGCCTTATGAGTAGGAACTCTTATTCCCATTTTACAGGTGAGGAAACCATGGCCAGAGAGTAAATACTTGATAGTCATACCAACAGGAAATGCTAGAGCTGGGATCCAAGTTCAAGTGCTTCATAACAGCAGCCATATTTTTGCAACTACTAATACCCTAATGTCACCAAAATATATATCCATGGATAAATTCATAGTGAGGGGTCTGCCTGACATTGGATCTGCTTATGGCTTATCCAGTATACACCACTATGGCATCCAGCCCATTAGATCATTCCTTCCTTGATGCTGGTTTCCTGACCTTCCTTCTAATGCCCCGGCTGCCTCCCAATCCCCTTTACCGGTTCACCTTCTCCTGGAGATTTTAAATCTCTTTAAACTACCCACTTCTCTCCACCTGTTCTGCCAGTGTGTGTTAGTCTCTCAGTCATGTCTGACTCTTTTGTGATCCCATGGACTATAGCCCATGAGACTCCTCTGTCCATGGGATTTCCCAGGCAAGAATACTGGAGTGGGTTGCCGTGGCCTCCTCCCGGGGATCGTCCTGACCCAGGGACTGAATTCAGGTCTCCTGCACTGCAGGCAGATTCTTTACTGTCTGAGCCATGTACCCCAGTCCAAAGCATCAGTTTCTTCTACCTTGACTGTTCATAGGCCTCTGAATACTCTTGGAGAGACTTCAAGTGTGTGCACTACAGAGACCACCCTCTACTGACCTCTTATAATAGCCTCCCATATGCTTAGGGTAAAATAGGGAAATAGTAATGATCCTTACCATAGCCAGAAACATCTGTGTGTTCTCCACGCCCTCCACCTCCAGTTTCATCTTAGGACCCTCTATCCCTCGCTTTCTGCTCCTGACATTCTGGCTTTCTCTTTGTCCCTCAAATGACCATGTTTGTTTTAGCATCAAGGCCTGTGGGTAGACTTGTCTCCTGGTCTGAATGCTGCTACCCCAGTCTTTGCTGAGCTCTTGTTTATCTTTCCAGAGCTAAACTTCTTCAGGAAAATTTCCCAGAATGCCTGAAGAGTAGCGTGAGTCTTTCTGTTACGGGCTCTCCTGGCACCTTGTACTTCTCTTTCATAATAGTTATCACAGGTGACTATTTGTGTAGTGTTTGGTTTAATGTCTCTCTCTGCTGCTAGTTTCTAAGTCCTTGAGGACTTAGTCAAGACCCTCCACTGCACTCCCATCATCCAGAACAGTACCTGTATCATGTAGAATAAGTTAATGAGAGAAAAAATATTTCAGTTTTCAAAATCATTAATGCCAAGGTAAATTTGCAGTGCTGTTGTGTATAATATTAATGTGATTTGAAGATCAAAACTCATAGTCCATGCCTTCCCAACTGCTTCCTCACCTCAATGCCCTTTTCCAGTGAGTCCAGGGTTCTACCCGGATGTCTACCAATACTGCCACTTCTACAAACTCTGTTTTGAGTACATTTCCCTCCTGCGTCCCCTCTGGTTCTCATCATCTCCATTTCAGCTACTGGCATCGCCATTTCCTTTACCTCTTTCTTTCTTTATTTTTTATGTATTTTTTTCCTTTACCTCTTTAAAGTCAAAACAAAAGATGCTTTAAAAAGCATGTATAGAGTACATTTTTGATTATAAAAAATTTATATGTTCATTGTAGAAATTTGAACAATGTATTTATAAAAAAGTAAGAAAGTGAAAATGAGTTTTGTCTAGCCAGCAATAATCATTATAAATATTTTGGTTACAATTCTTATTTTTTCACATACATATACATTATTTTTTAAATGTGGCAGGGTTCTGCCTTTTGTTTTTGTTTTTTTTTTTTATTTTTATTTATTTATTTGTTGACTTTACAATACTGTATTGCTTTTGCCATACATTGACATGAATCTGCCACAGGTGTACGTGAGTTCCCAACCCTGAACCCCCCTCCCACCACCCTCCCCATATCATCTCTCTGGATTATCCCAGTGCACCAGCCCCAAGCATCCTGTATCCTGTATCAAACCTAGACTAGTGATTCATTTCTTACATGAAAGTATACATGTTTCAATGCCATTCTCCCAAATCATCCCACCCTCTCCCTCTCCCACAGAGTCCAAAAGTCTGTTCTTTACATCTGTGTCTCTTTTGCTGTCTCGCATACAGGGTTATCATTACCATCTTTCTAAATTCCATATATATGCTTTAGTATACTGTATTGGTGTTTTTCTTTCTGGCTTACTTCACTCTGTATAATCGGCTCCAGTTTCATCCACCTCATTAGAACTGATTCAGATGTATTCTTTATAATGGCTGAGTAATACTCCATTGTGTATATGTACCACAGCTTTCTTATCCATTTGTCTGCTGATGGACATCTAGGTTGCTTCCATGTCCTGGCTATTATAAACAGTGCTGCGATGAACATTGGGGTACATGTGTCTCTTATTATTATGGGAATTTTCAAAGTAGAAAAAATATAAATGAATAATTATCACCATTTTGTCATTCTTGTTTTATTTCATTCCTTTATTTTTGAGTATTGTGAAGCAAATTCCAGATTTCATATAATTTCACCCTATAATATCTCAGTATGCATTTCTAACACTGAAAGCTTAAAAAAATAAGTAAAATGTTATTGTTACACCTTAACAAAACTAAGAGCAAATACTCAATTTCATTTAATATTTAGTCCACGTTTGGCTTTCTGTGTCCAAAATGTTTTTTTTTTTTTTTTACAGTTAGCTTGTTTGATTTAGAATCCAAAGTCTACATACTTTATTTGATTTATACATACAGATTTTAAAAAATTAGGAACATATTATGCAAGCTCTTTATAATCTGCTTTTTAAATTAATGTCTTATGCACATTTTCCCATGTATTAAAAATTTTTGTTCAGTGATTTTAAGGTCTATACAATATTCCATACTTCTTACATTCAACAGTTTAGTCTTATTGGACATTTAGCTTATTTTCAAATGTATCACCCATGAGAAAGGCTTTGATATACATACATGAGAAGTGACTCATGGGATGTAGAAAACCTGGGCTCAAGATGAATAAGCCTATTTGTTAGATTTTCTGATACTGCCAAATTGCTCTCCAGAAGGTATGCATCAGTTTTCCCATGAACAGTGTATTCCTTACAAACACTAGGTATTACAATATAAAAATTATTATTGCTTTTATCCAAGTCAATAGGTAAAATAATACTTTTTATTTTTATTTTCATTCTTTAGTGTGGTTAAATGTGACTTCATATGTTTAGTAGCCTTTTAGATTTTAGGGGGAAATTTTTATGTTCATATTATTTGTCCATTTTTCTAATATGTTTTATACTTTCATTGTTAATTTGTAAGGGTTTTTGGTGTGTTTGTTTTATTTTTTGGTAAACTTTACCAAGGTCATCTTGTAAGTAGTGTATTTTGGAGTTTGTTGTTTGTCTTTCTAAAATTATGTTTTATTCTTCCCTATTACATCCTTAATCAATCCTTTTTTTTTTTTTTTTTGCTTTTTTAACTGGGGTATAGTTTCTTTCCCAAGTAGCACAATGGTAAAGAGTCTGCCTGACAGTTCAGGAGATACAAGAGACAAGAGTTTGATCTCTGGATTGGGAAGATCCACTGGAGTAGGAAATGGCCATCCACTCAGGTATTCTTGCCTGGAAAATTCCGTGGACAGAGAAGCTTGGTGGGCCACAGTCCATGGGGTCACAAAGAGTCAGACATGACTGAGTGTGCAAGCACACACTCATAGTTGCTTTACAATGCTGTGTTCATTTCTGCAGGACAATGAAGTGAATCAGCTGTATGTCTATTTTTGATCCTTGTTCCCTAACAGTTTCTTAAATGTGCCAACTCTTCTTTCATATCATAATGCTGCGACTCTAACTGAACTTCTCAACAGCTCTTTCCTCTGACTGACTTAGAAAAACATCACTCTCTTTTCTGGTCCATTGTGAGGGCTGCTGGCTATTGAGTATAACTATAGCCACTTTCATTGCATTGCTTCTCTATTCGTGACTGGATAATAGCTTTTTATAGCATATCAGATGAAATCTAAACTTTTCTTCCCACCATTGAGTAACATCCATAGTTTGATTTAAACACTCTTTTCTAAACTTATTCGTGACTCCTCTTGTGCAGGGACCATCCATGGCAGCCTGGATGATGTTCTTGCGCTCTTCATCAGACAGCTCTTCTAACCCTGTTCTTGTTTATCCTCTTTGTGAAGGACACTCCAATCCAAACCTCTCCACCTTTCAAGGTCCACCTTCAAGTCCCACCTGCTCTGTGGAGTCTTCTGTGAGTTGTCTCAGCCCAGAGATCTCTTCTTCCCGTAGGTCTCCAAATACTTAGTCAGATCCATAGATCTTTTGGCATCTCTTGATTATTCAATGAGCCCGGTGGGCTGCCGTCTATGGGGTCACACAGAGTCGGACACAACAGAAGCAACTTAGCAGCAGCAGCAGCAATTATTCAACTATATAAATTTGGCTTCCTCAGTAGGAGTTTGATGACCTTTTTGAGAGCAGGCACTGTATCACCTTCTTTTGATTCTCCTGTATTGCTTGCCCCACGTTTGGACACTTACTAACAACGAATTCTTAATGACTTGAGTCTACTCGGGAGGATAACATTACACGTTTTCTAAGAACAGAACAGGTACTTTCAATCATTTTCCCAGTAGTGATCAAAATGTTTACAGAACATCTATAATCTTTAACCCTGTCTTCCCTTTGACTAGGTCCATAAAGCATACCAGGAATGATTGGATTACATCTTCATTCAACAAGAGTACAGTAGAATTTTCCTTTGTATACAATGGTAACTGACTCCCTGTAAGCAATTTAATGATGTCAGTAGATGGACCAGCTGCAGTGTTCCTGTTTCAGCTGGGAGAAGGGGAGCTATGAGAGTCAATAGATTTCTTTAGAAGCCGAATGACAAACTCAAGATGATCATCACAGAAGCCGTATTCCATTATTAGGAAGAAAAGACAGATGAGCTCAGCCCTCACTTAATAAAAGTTAAACACACAGGTAAAAAGGGAATCCATTTGCTTATGCTCATATCAGAGGAGAACTTTGAAAGTCAAGGGGGTATATCCAGTTGTTTTCAGAGAGGCATCTCCTGGGAACCATCAATGTCATCCACAGAAAGTCACTATCTTTGCTTTAGTGGAGGATAGATCATCTCCCAGTGGGTCAGCTTTTCAAGATTCCATGATGAATTCTACTCCTAGAAATGTCTGAACCAAAGAAGAATCTTAAGGATTCTGATTCTAAATACAAACTTAAGCTGTGAGATAATTGTCCTGGCTAAGTGGCAGGTCTTCAGAGAAATTAGTAGAATGACATTTTAACAGAGTTCATGTTGTTTTGTTCAAAGTATTTTAGGTACCTAAAAAAGTGCTTGGCAGTGAGTAGGCACCCAATAAATATTTGTTGAGTTTAATTCAATTGAACTGTTCTTAAATTTTTGGTCTTGTGGTTGCATGGATACATATGTATACACTTATAAATAGAAATAAAAAGTGCATGCTTGCACATGTTCCAAGTCACTAAATGTACTGACTATAATGGTAGGTTTCAATTAACAGAGTCTCTCACCATTCACTCACCCATTCAGTCGATATTTGTTGGGTGACTATTAAGTACCAGTCACTGTGGTTGTTATCAGGGGTACAGCCTGGCACCCACCTGCCTGTATTTACAGTGTCCAGGAAAGATAGTCAGGTAAACAGATTGCTATAGTAGAGGTGTCAGATGCAGTGGTAATCAAAGGCAGCGTAAGGACAGCTACCCCCATCTTAGGATATCAGGGATGGTTTCTCCAAGGAGGTGCTGCTCAAGCTGAGACTGAAGGATGGAGGCCTTTCTGGAGCAGCCCAGAGAGCAGAGGAAAAAGGTGTGTCTGCTTGCCTGTCTAAGGAAGATCCTCCTCCTGCTCTTTCCTCAAGCATCTGCCCCCACCTTCTCCCCGCTGGTGGTGAGATGGGGCCACTCTGACATGGGAAACACGGATCCCAGATGAACTGTGTCAGCGCTTGCTGGTGTGGGATGGGTGGGGCACGGGCTGTGCGTCCTTCCTCCAGTGAGTGCTCTGCATGCCTCCTGCCTGTGACTCGCCCAGGGCCCAGTCCAGTGGCCGGGGCCTCCAGGACTCCGCTGCACTGTGGTGGGCAGTGCCGCTGTGCTGGTTGCAAGCACCACCACCCCTGGGCTCTCAGGCCTCCCTGCTACTGTCACTTCCTCAAAGAAATCCTGGACTCCCTGCCTTAGTCTCCTGAGTGTCTATAAGTAAGCCAGCGTCCATAGGGAGACCCTCATCTCTTTCTCTATTTCCAGAAAAGTGGAGAGAATAATGTGCTATATGAAGTTTATTCCCCTGAACTCAAGGGGCCCAGAATTCCTTCCTGGGCTCCCCTCTCTATAGGCTCCGTTGAGACTCTCTTGTGCTCTCTTACCTTGGCTTCCGCCTGGAGGAACAACTCTGTAAGCACTGTCCGTGGCTCCTGATTTCTGTGGTGTTGAGACTATATCATAACAAAGGCCATTATTTAGTGAGTACCTACTATGAGCCAGGGATTTTGCTATCATGATCTTCAATAATATTAACAACCCTGCAAAATAAATAGCAGTATCAGGTGAGAAAACAGACTCAAGAGAAATTTAATAATGTGCCCAGGGTCATACTAAGGTACAGATTTAGAATTCCAACTCTGGTGCATCTTGTTCCAAAGCCAAGAGCTTTCTAGACTGTCAAATGACTATCCCTCCACCCCATCATTCTCCTAATGCCTTGTTTCCAAGGCAGTCCTCTGTCAGAAAGCATTAGCTTTCTACACCCCGTCTCCCCATCATGGTAGGAAAGAGGTTTCTGCCTCCAGATTGTCTCAGGCAGCCCCCTGATGACAGCGCACATGATTCCAGGACATTCAGGTGCATTCTGTCATGGTCAGGAGCGTGTGACGTCTCCTACCTCCCAATCCCAACGCTTAAAACAGTGGCAAAAAAGAGCTCTGTAATGGATTTTAACCTTTGAGTTTATTAATATTTTTAAATGGTTGTGGTACAGCAGCCACTAAGAATACAAAGACAGGAGAGAAATCCTACCCTCAAGTCCAGTGAAAGAGCCAGATTCAAGGTCAAATAATGATGACAATGTAGTACAGCAAATGCAACATTGGACTGTATATAAGGAAGAGTGATGAGAGACAGGCAAGACCAGCTCTGCTTAGGGAGTTGGGGAGAATTCAGAGGCAGACGAGGCTTGGTCCGGGCAATGAAGGATGAGTCGGAGTTTGGTGGACAAATAAGGGAGGGACAGAACACTGGGGTCAAAGGGAGTCTGGAGTCCATTGCAGGGTCCTGTCCTGGATGGCTGACGTTACTTGCATGGGCCAGGATCAGGCACTTACTCAGCTCCCCTTTTCATGGAAAGCATGCTATAAAAGCTACCAGTGGATCTTCACTAAATCTTATCTGGCTTTGCGTGTCCGATGCAACTTCAGAAACATCTGGGCCAATGTTCTTGTTTCCTCAGATGAGCACAAAACCCCTTAGTCCTAATGTTTTCTGCAGCAGGAAGGGCCTTCCAGGAGTCCATGTTGTAAAGGAAGCTGGAGCTACTCAGCTTGCAGTTGTCATCAGCGTGCAGCGGGACCCTCCTAGGCACGCCAGCACACCCAAGCTACCAGCAGCCAGCAAGGAGAAAGGGGCTGACCGTCTTCCCATTTCTTCCTTTGATGATAGGGAGTCTGTTAATGATGAGTGGGAAAGTCAGTATTTCCCAAGAAAGGACATTTTAGTGTTTTTAAGTAACATTTCTATGTTTTTGTTGTTGCTCAGTCTCTGTCATGTCTGACTCTTTGTGACCCCGTGGACTGCAGCACGCCAGGCTTCCCGTCCTTCACTATCTCACAGAGCTTGTGCAAACGCACGTCCGTTGATTTGGTGATGCCATCCAAACACTGCATCCTCTGCTGCCCCCTTCTCCTCCTGCCCCCAATCCCTCCCAGCATCAGCGTCTTTTCCAATGAGTCGGCTCTTTGCATCAGGTGGCCAAAGTATTGGAGCTTCAGCTTCAGTGTTAGTCCTTCCAATGAATATTCAGGGTTGACTTCCTTTAGGATTGACTGGTTTGATCTCCTTGCTGTCCAAGGGGCTCTCAAGAGTCTTCTCCAACACCACATTTTGAAAGCGTCAGTTCTTTGACACTCAGCCTTCTTTATCATCTAATTGCAAAAGTAACACATGTTCATTGTACAAAAGTTGAAAAGTAGGGAAGAAAATATTACCTATCCAACTTTTACTAAGAGTAATGATGTCAATATTCTGTTCTTCATGTGTGCATTTGAGAAAAAACAGAAAAAGAATAATAGTGTGCTGTACAAACTCTTTTTCACTTATTAGTATGATGGAAATATTATATCATTAGTACACTTCTGGTGTGTTATTTTTAATGGCTTTATAATATTCTCTACCTTATTCATGACTTATTTAAAGTCTTCTATCACTGGGCAAGGGCATCCCAGGTGGCACCAGTGGTAAAGAACCTGCCTGCCAATGCATGAGACCCAGGAGCCGCCATTTGTATCGCTGGGTCAAGAAGATCCCCTAGAGGAGGAAATGGCAACCTACCCCAGTATTCTTGCTTAGAGAATCCCATGGACAGAGGAGCCTGGTGAGCTAGATAGAGTTCTTGGAGTCATAAAGAGTGGGACACAACTGAGTGTTTAAGCACATCACTAGGCGTGGAGATTGTTTTTTTAATTTTTTACAGTCATAAAACTGTGATAAACATCTTGTAGCTAAATCCTTGGGCACATATGTGATTACTCTAATTCCAGGAAGAGTGTTAAGCAGGCATACCAGGTTGAGAAGTAAGCCTTCCAGGCAGCCGTGTGGATGGCAGCTTGCTTGAGAAGTTGTCTCCTTGGTTGCCTGGGCTTAGGATGGTGGACCAACCAGAACCCTGGGCTCCCCTTGCTAAGCTGGTTCGGAACTGATACCACCAGGGACTCCTGCTTTGGCTCTGAGCCTGGCTATTGGACTGGGGCCTCCCAGTTGAGAGTCACCACTTAAGGTGGGATAGCACCATGGGGAGAGGAGAGGGTTCTCTCTAAATTTGCATGACACCAGGCTTCTATTCAGTGTTTTGGATAATTAAAAGTAGACCCCCACCCAGGCCACATTTTTAGTCTAAAATGTACTGCAGGTGGATTTTGGAATTGGTTCCTGGGAGACAGAGAGAAGCACCATCCCCTGGAATATCTAAACTAGGTGGAGAAGTAGCCTCAGACGTGTTGTGCAGAGCAGACCCTCCACAGGCCACGTTCCTGATGACTTCCGCAGTCCTCTCATCTGGTGAATATCAGACCTGATTTTAGAGGATGACCAGACTCAGAATATAAGCTTTGAATAACTAAGTCAACCCCTGTGGAGTGACAGACACATCCTTCTTCTCCATAACTTCAGCCTTAAATCCTCTGTTCTCTCTGATGTTTGGGGAGGGCCCATGCCTTCCTTAGTTTCCTTGGTTGGGTGATGCTCGGCTTGCCTGCAGTGACGGCCGAGGCACCCTCTAGGGCCCTCTGCCTGGGTAATGGAGCCTCCTACAGAAGTCCCGCCAGAATGAGAAGGGGATGAATCCATACCCAGCTGTCCCCACCTTCTAGTCCCTGGCTTGCAATGTAATGAGGACCCTTGGAACAGGGCCATAGACTTCCTGCTTCTCCCTCTGGGGTCCTCAACTTTTTTTTTTCACTTGGAGTTAAAATGACTGGCACAGCAGGAACACAAACATGGTTGTGAGATGGTGATGAGGCTATAGCATCATTGCCACGGCCTGGCCTGCATTTGTCCCAAACCTCATTCAACACACATTCATCACTAGAATGGGATATATTCATTTATTTATCACTGCAGTCTTTAAAGGCAAGAATCTTGAACTTGTTCACTGGTCTATCCTCAGGCACGTAGTATGCCCTCAATAAACATTTATTAATGAGTGGATGAATGAAGGAATGGAGCGTGTCCTGTGGCCAAGGTACTGTGCTAGATGCTGGGAAAGCAACCGGGTAGGATGGAAAGGCCACGAGATTTGCAGTCACACGGTCGGTCATGGGTTCCCATCCACGTTCTGGCCTCCGTTTCCTCTTTCAGGAAATGGGGCTCACAGTGCCCCCCTTATACGGAGAGTGTGATGATTGTAACTGTTGGTCAGTGCCTAGTCCCGCACCTGGGCGGTTATCATCCATCTCCTTCTGCACATCCTGGACCACACATCTCCCTGAGGACTCAGCCAGGCTGAGAAGATGCTTGAGAAGCGAGGGCTGCCTGTTCGGCATTGGGCCACCGCTCCCTGGTACCTGGTGGAGAAAGCTGGCTGTGCTTGCATCATGTCATCCATCTCTTTTCAGGCCACCACCTGGAGCCGGGAACTGGAACGTGTGAGCTCCAGCAGCAGCTGGTTCATCTTATAGCCACAGCCCAGACACATGGTGAATTTAGGAAAGAGAAGAAGAGGTGTTCATCTCTCTCTGAGGGAAAAAAAAAAGAAAGGAGCGAGGCCTCACTTTTACCGTGTACACCGGCATGTTGGCTTGGCAGCTGATCTATTTCATTTTATAGTTTACTTTGCAGAAGACTGTTTGATTCCAGCGTGTGCACACCAGAGGTTCGCTGAATTTAAAAGTCAAGCGTGGAAGATGTCCACTGTCTACATCAGAGGAGGCCAGGCAGTGGCGTGAATCATAATTCTTTGTGCACTTAAATTCCCCAAACTCCTTGCTTATGTGCTTAAATAAAAGGCTCTGTATTGAGTACCAGTTATTAGCCAGTTGATTACATTTCAGAAGAATGTCTGAACTTCCCAAGGCTTCTATTTCACACCAGAAACCTAGGCTGAAATATTTTCATGTGGTAACACTTTTGATAGAGGCAAAATAATTTAAACAAATAATTAGCCTTGAGAACAAAAGTGTACACAAAAGCACAATTAATGAATTTACTAATTGTCCTTCCCTGCTGTGGACATTGCTCAAAGTTGAATTTTAAGCTGTTACATAAATATAAACTACTGTAGCAAGCCACACAACTGGATGACTCACCATTAGTCATTACTGTTGCCTCGAAAACAAACCTGAGCTCTCAGAGAGAAAATGTGTTCACCTAAGCAGACATTATTTGGAAAATAAAGCCAGTCTTACATGATAAACTGTTCTTTGAGTCTGTGGGAAAACACACACACACACACAAGAGATTTGTGGGTTTTAATGCCTTATGTAAATATCAGACAGGCAACATTTACCTTTTTCAAAATTCTCCATTAGCCGAAAGGGATGAATTTGGTCTGGCCTGGCCACGTGGTCCAATGCGTCCCCTCTCTCTCTCTCTCCATCCCACCCTTTTGCTGAAATGGAATAAAAAAGGTAAACTAAAGTGCCTTTGTGCTTAATACTTTGTGTATGTGATGGAGGCAGCTTTCTACTCCTCCCTGTCTTCTTCTTCTTCTGCCTCTTCTTCTTCAGTTCCTACAGAAGCAGTGTTCTCTGGCTTTGCCTGGAAGGCTGCATATAGAAACTGTAGAACAGAAGCTGTTTTCATATGTTCCCAGCCTGGGAACAAAAAGTGGGTGAAGGCAACAGAGGGATAGTCAAGGGTTAGATAAACTCCTGGCAGAACTGTCAGATGTTTCCTCAAACAGAACAACAAAGAAAGCTCCTTGTATCCCTTAGGGCAATTGTTTTTCAATATGGCTCCAAAGATTCGTTATTTTTAATTATTATATTTTATGTGAAATAACACTACAGCAATCACCTAAAAACAATGCACTTTACATTAAACCTACTTGTATTAATAGAAAGAATGATCCTCTGTGTCTCTGACTTTGGATCTTAAGGGACTGCATGTAGATTAACACTGGTTCATAAAATGGGACACTCAGACAACCCCTCATATCTCTCTAAGTGATGGACGGTTCTAGAGTAGTACAGGTCTGATCTCAATAGTATGAGTATGTGCTTAGTCACTCTGTTGCAGGAAGGAGGACCCCTTCCAGGGCCTGAAACTGGGCTCTTGTCTAACATGTGGAAATGAATTGTCCGAGGAGACACATGTGCTGACAAAGCAAGAGACTTTATTGGGAAAGGGCACCCGGGTGGAGAGCAGTAGGATAAGGGAATCCAGGAGAATTGCTCTGCCGCGTGGCTCGCAATGTCAGGTTTTATGGTGATGGGATTAGTTTCCGGGTGGTCTTTGGCCAATCATTCTAATCCAGAGTCTTTCCTGGTGGCGCACGCATCACTCAGCCAAGACAGATGCTATCGAGAGGGATTCTGGGAAGTGGACGGACATGCGGTGTCTCATTTAGACCTTTCCCGAACTCTTCCGGTTGGTGGTGGCTTATTAGTTCCATATTCCTTATCAGGATCTCCTGTCATAAAACAACTCATGAAAATGGTTACTATGGTGTCTGGCCAAGGTGGGCGGTTTCAATCAGTGTACTTCTAACAACTTAGTTGTGCCTGACTCTTTGCAACCCCACAGACGGTAGCCTGCTAGGCTCCTCAGTCCATGGGATTCTGTAGGCAATAATGCTGGAGTGGATTGCCATTTCCTCCTCCAAGGGATCTTCCCAACCCAGGGATTGAACCCTTGACTCCTGTGTCTCCTGCACTGGCAGGCAGATTCTTTATGACTAGCATCACCTGGGGATCTCAGTAGAGACAACTGCAGGTGATAAGAAGCCCCAGGATTCTGGAAGGGTCTGCAGTGGATTTTCCAGAGGGGACAAAAAGAAAATCAGTGGTCTAACAAAGTGGGGTTCAAGCACTAAAACATATTTGGAAGAACTGCTTTGTGGTATTCCATTGGAGGGGTGCGGGGAGAACTATGTAGAACCAGGATGGGGAGCCAGAGGAAGCGGTGATCAGTAGCACCTCTTCTTCTCTGGTTCAAGCAAGTCTCCATCACATCCACAGTTGGAGGTCTAGAGGCCTGGGTCCCTGGTGTGGCTGGTGCAGGGGAAGCAGCAGTGAATGATGTAATTTTAGAAGCTTCCTCCAGAGTCCTCTCCACCAACAGGAGGTTCCTATTGTAAAGATCTGTTCAAACTCCTTCCTGCCTCCCGCTGAGAAGGAGGGAGGTGGCAGGGAAGGGGGCAGGATGGTCTTACTGTTAGCAGTGTCCATGCCTTCACCATCTCTTCAGTTTTGCTTGTCCAGACAGTGTGCTTCTGATGCTTTGGGTAATTTCAACAGAAAAGAAGGCCTGCGTGCCTGTGTGTGGGGGAGGAGGTGGGGAGGGGAGGGAGTGGGCAGCGGAGGGAGGGGATCTGACTTTGAGGGGACAAAGGACACAGAAAAAAGAAGGAGAGAGGTAGGCAAGGCAAGCCAAGGTATTTTTCCATCTTTAAATTTTGCTCAGGGCCATCCAAGTCCACCAGTGCAAGCCCTGGCTCCCCTGAGATGGACTGGAGAGAAATTTCTACAGGCAGAAAAATCTAAGCTGCCAGGGCTCTTCTTAGTCCCGGGCAGTGGGGAATGTGCCTGCTTGCAGAGGTGTCCTGTGGGAGGGAAAAGTCCTGGGGGGGGGGGTCCTGGGGGACAGTCTGCATCAAAGGGGGCGTGGGGGGCTGCGTCTGTTGCTGCTGACGCCTTCCCACTGATCTCTGTACTTAGCATCCCACAGAAGTGGCTGGGCGCCCAGACTCCCTGTCTCCTGCCTGCATTTGGATCCTGGTTCAGTTATCTTCCACCTCTGTGACCTTGGGACAGAGTTGGTGACCTTTCTGTGTCTCAATTTCCTCCTCTGTAAAGTGGGGATAGTCAGAGGACCTACCTAACAGATCTGCTGTAAAGAGCAAATGAGATAATCAGTAGAAAGCACTAGAATAGTATCTGGTACCGACTGTCATAAATGTTAGCTAAAATCACAATTGCTTTCTCTTCCAAAGAGAGCAAAATTTGCCCTTGTATCCAAGAAAGGATCAGAAAGACTTTGAGTCTTTTATTTATTTATTTATTTTCCTGGAATGGTTTCCAGAATGATTTGGCTTCTGGAGAGGGAATTATAAGGCAGCTGAACTTCACTGGTTCTGTCTTCCACTCATTATCGTGCAGGAGTAACACAGGTTAATCGCATAGCTAATTAAGAGATAACATTAATGGAATCTGAGTTGGTGCCCTGATAAAGCTGAGCCTTGGCAGATAAATGCTGAGGTGGAGCCAAGCCATTTATTTGAGGAGCAGCAGGGCTCCTATCAGGGCACCAACTCCGGTTCCATTAAAGTTATTGATATTACGCCCCAATCTAAAACTGTAAGGAAATTCAATGCCTCTTTCCGTTTCTTCTTTCTGAGTCCGCCTGGTGTTAGTGGTACTGGTGGAACAGAATACAACTCTGGCTAGGTGATACCAGCCCCTATAATCGAACGACACACTTAATAATGAATTAACAAATAATGAATGAACATTACAGAAATTCATTCAGAGCCAACACTGCTGCAATTAATATGCTGCCATTGGCTGGGGGACACTGACAGGGCATCCGGCAGAATCGGATCCTTCCCTGAATTGATCAGTTGTCTCTTTCAGGGCTTTGCCTCCGAGCAAATCAATGAAGGACCTGAAGTACCATTTCTGTATTTCTCCTTGTCTCCTTGCAGTTCACTTGATGAAAGGGTTTTGGAGATTTCCTTTCCTCCTTGCTTTAATAAATTCTCTCATGGCTTCTTTAATTGTTGCTTTTTTTTTTTTTTTAACTTTCTTGGGAAGTAATGATCAATTACTGCATCCAGCAAGCTGATGGCTGGCAAATTCTATTTGACATAATGCAGCCATGATTTAGAGGAAGAGCTATTATACTAACTTCATGGCTACTTCATGAGGAGCCTTGGCAATTATACTGTTCCCTCCCCGAGGGCTCAGGCATCGGACAGTTGGCCACGTGCATTTCTGAGAGCCTCCCACAGCCTAAAACACCACTTGACCCCAGCTCAGGACATCTGCCTCGGAACACAGTCATTCCTGGTTGTGGATTTGCCAACATCTTGGCCAACTACATCCTCACAATTTCCTGCACTCAGGCTGTAGTTGCCCCTTGTCTCTGTTCCCTAAAAGCCCCCACTGGGGCAGATTTCCGTCAGAGTTAGTAACCTCCATCAGCCACTGAAGCAACTGGACTTCACTTGGCATTCCTGTGCTGCAAATTTTAAATACCAGTCGTGTAATGAGAAGTAAACAGTGGGGCCATCTGAAAATCACACATCAATAAAGAACAGCCTCCTTGCTGGTACAGGCATAACTGGAAGCCACTCTGAATTGTACCCAAAGGCCATCTCGGCCACTTTTAAAACCTTGAATTCTCTGAGCCTTGAGATAATGTCCCTAAAACAGAATTCCCGGCACATGTAAAGGCTCAACAGCAGTAGTTCTGGTTATTCTTGTCGCTATATTGCTGTTTCACAGTCTAGACCTAAGTGAAAGCAAAGACGACTTCCATAGAGATATGAAGTAGGAAGAGATGAGGAGCTGCTGCTGCTGCTGCTAAGTCGCTTCAGTCGTGTCCGACTCTGTGCAACCCCATAGACGGCAGCCCACCAGGCTCCTCTATCCACAGGATTCTCCAGGCAAGAACACTGGAGTGGGTTGCCATTTCCTTCTCCATGATGAGGAACTAGCCCGTCACAGTAATGAACCTGGATAACAGGAACATGCATACTAGGCTCTTTGATTTTGGCATCCTGTATTATGGTTTCAAGGAGGAGTGAATTTAAATGCAAGGAAAGTTCTGTCATTTTTTAAGCTGTATAAATTAACAATGTTTCCCTGGTGGCCTGGTTGTAAAGAATCTGCCTGCAATGCAGGAGACCCGGGTTCAGTTCCTGGGTTGGGAAGATTCCCTGGAGAAGGAAATGGCAACACACTCCAGTATTCTTGCCTGGAGAATTCCATGGAGAGAGGAGCCTGGCAGGCCAGAGCCCATGGGTCACAAAGAGTTGAACATGACTGAACGACTAACACTTTCACTTTCGCACTTTTCCTGCAAATTACTACTTTGAAAATCTGACATTCGCCTCCTTTTGTGCTCTTCAAAATTCCCATTTATTGAGTCTCAAAAGCCGATATATTCCTTTCAGCAGTTTTCCAGAGAAATCTGAGCACACCTGAGACCCTGAAACTCAAGGGGAAAAATAATTTTTCCCCTCCTGAAATTTTAAGCAGAGATTCTATAATCTGATTGGACGTCATAGTTTTGTCACCCTAGATAAAGATCTGCCATTCAGCTTTAAAAACTCATCATTACACTATTTACTACAATTGTCTTAGGAAACCAGTAACCCGTGATAACAAAAATAGTGTAGGGAAACTACACGCAGAGGTCCTCATAGTAGGAGAAAGAAGTGGCAAGGTAAAGAAACTCACAATTAAGAATTAAATCTCAAAAATCTACACACAAAGCAAACCAGAGTTGTATGGAGATGGTGACCTACCGTGCCTGTGTACTGAAGAGTAAATTCTATTCTGTCCGGCCCTTGATAAATACACACAATTTCCATGTGGAGCTAACTCTAATTACCGCCTGTGTCAATATGAGGTACGTGTCCAAGAACACAGAATAGCTAGTGGACATGAGGATTCTATTGGTATTTTTTCTTAGGGTGTAGGAGACTAGGGAACAAAGCTTGGGTTTCTGAACCCCAAACGAGCCAGTTCCCTTCTGCGTATGTCCTTCCATATCTCGTTCCATTTGCAACAAGAATGCTCTACAAAGATGCTTTGCAAGATGCTGCGTGAGAGTGGCCATGTGGGCAAGCAGAAACCTCCGACGTTGTTAGAACATATAAGATATGCCAGGGTTGGAGTTAGAATATCTGTCCTGATCATCTTGCTGGGAGGAATCCAGCTTCTTTTTTTTTTTTTTTCATGGTTAACTTCTTTATTGTTTTTTATTTATTTATTTTTCTTTTTTAAATTTAATTTAATTTTTTTTTTAGTTTTTTATTTTTTAAAATTTTAAAATCTTTAATTCTTACATGCGTTCCCAAACATGAACCCCCCTCCCACCTCCCTCCCCATAACATCTCTCTGGCTCATCCCCATGCACCAGCCCCAAGCATGCTGCATCCTGCGTCAGACATAGACTGGCGTGGAATCCAGCTTCTATCTTCTGTTCTTCTCTGAAGTCTTCATGAATTCCAGGTTTGCTCCCATCTCCTTAGTTCTTTTCTCTTTCCCACACCTTGACTTGTACAATATGTTACACACCATCTGTATCCTTTCACCCAATTCTTTGTAATTCCTTTCAACTCAGTTTTCATTTACTTCGTGAGGGCAGAAACAGTTTCATGTATTTCTCCCTGTTCCCTGAGCCAACTGCACAGTCTCTAGAATATAGAAGGGGTTTCTCAAAGTGTTTATTAAATTGAATTATTGAACGTAGTCCTCGGATCATTCCTTCTCACTGACTGTGTTCGTCTCCCTGAATACCTTAGGAAAATGGCTTTCAAACATTACACTTTCATATCTCATTGTACATCTTTCAAGCGGTCAACATCTTCTCTCCTGGGATTTCAAAAATGTTCCCAGCTTCTGAGGGTGGGTCCTTGTATTTTCCATCCCCCACATTTTCCCACTGGGAAATTGCCTCTGTTTCCTTTGCTCAGCTAACCTCCCCTGGGTGGCTTCTGTGTCCACGTTGAGTGTGAAATGGAGAGACAGTAAACTTCCAAGCCTATTGCCATGGAGGGTTTCAACAGTGATAGAAACCCAGAGACTCAGCGCTTCTGCTCAATGCGGGAGGCATCTTGAGCCCTGGTCCTTGCTAGAAGTTATTCTTCCAACAGGAGGAAGGTGCAGTACAGATCCATCTTCCCTCGATACAGCTCAAGGGGACAAGCAAGCCATCCCCAAAGTGGAAACAACCATTCTCCAGAAATACTTTTCTGGCAGCAGGTATTTTTGAAGTGGGCATTGCAGAAAATCAGATGCTCTTTAACAACAAATGGGTATCGTCCCTACTTTTTTTTTTAAAGATTTTTTTTTTTTGATGTGGGTCTTTTTTAAAGTCTTTACTGAATCTGTTACAATGTTGCCTCCATTTTTTTTAATGCTTTGGTTTTCTGGCCACAAGACATGTGGGGATCTTAGCTCCAGGGGTTGAACCTGCACCCCCTGCATTGGAAAGCAAAGTCAATCGCTGGGCCACCAGGAAAGTCCCATGCCCGCTTTTTTTTTAACTAAAAAGTCACATGTGCTATCTAATCATTTCCGGCAGATAGCACTAAGTGTCTGTGTCAAGCCAGAGTCTACCCAGAAGAACAGAGCTTGCATCAGTTCCATAGAGGGACTTTATTGTGAGGTATTGGTTACAAAGGTATTGGAAGATTTGAAAAACAAAAATACAGGTGACATGAAGGTAAACCAGAGATTTATAATGTCAGGAAATGTGTAAGTCTTAAAGGTCAGTGGGAGGCAGTTGTGTTTCCAGAGCCCAGTGGAGTCACAGGGTGAGGGCCTGTCTCCAAGATGTGGAGCCACAGAGGCAATGACAGAAATGCCACCTGAAGCAGAAACAGGGAAGAAACACCTTGGGTTCTCTTCCTCCAGCTCTAAATTATCCAGAGTAATTTAAAACCTAGGACTTGGCAATAATTCCAGCGCAGACTTTTATGGGACACATTCGAGAAATTTAGAAACCCCTGGACATGCAAAAATAATCTCAACCAAATCAGAACAGAGACTAAGCTTATCCACAACCATCTATGAGGTTGCTGGTATTATTTTCTTTAACTATTCCTTTTATGAGGAATAAATGGAACTCGATAACAGATAATCCATACTTGATAACTTGATAATCCATACTCCAGTACGGATTCATTTATGGTTTCTTGCATATAATTATACTTCATGGATTATCACACCTAGTTCTCATTTCATAGCATATGCTCAGTCATTTCAATTAATGTTTTTATTGTCTTCATAAAGTCTAGCTGGAAGGATTCTTCCAGGTATTGTCACAGATAGATATTCAAGTAGGGTGGTCCCTTCTTGGCCATTATAGGAATAATATTGGTGTCCAACCTAGACATATAGGATGTGGTCTTTATGACAGTTATTCCTGACTGGAAAAGCTACAGGTTACACAACCATAGAGACATTTCTTACTTATCTTTAAGGGCAGGTCATCCCTGACATTTTGTTTCATTAGACAAGTGAAGCATTTCTTAAAAGTTTCTCTTAAAAAATCTTATCCAACCCCCCATTAGGTCTTCCTCTATTTCCTCTCTTTCTTTCTCTTCCTTGTGAACATATTTCTCTCTTCAAAGCTAAGACAGTATCCCAGGCTCTGATTTTCTTGTATCTGAACTTTCTTTGTTTTCTCCTTCAGAAACTTCCATCTCACAAATTCATTAGAAACAAGTGTCATCCTTTATTGGCTTCCCAGGGGGCACCGTGGTAAAGAATCCGCTTGCCAATGCAGGAGATGAAGGTTAGATTCCCTGGGTCAGGAAGATCCCCTGGAGGAGGAAATGGCAACTCACTGCAGTATTCTTGCCTGGGAAATTTCATGGACAGAGGAACATGGTGGGCTACAGTCCAGGGGGTCACAAAGAATCAGACACGACTGAGTGAATGAGCATGCATGTCACTCTTTATCAACCAAAGTGCTTTTACTGTTCAGTTTAGTTTCTGTTTTGGCCCCTGGCTGTTTACGCTTTCCTGTTTTCCTTTCCCTGTCCCCCTCCCCAACCCTGGTACCTGGTCTGCCCAGGACCTCCACCCCGGGAGCATCTCCATGCCCTTTTCTGTACTTCGCTGCCTCTCTCTGCACAGAGCCCTTTCCTTCCTCCCAAGCTCCAGATGGCCTCGCCTCCGGTTCAATCTACCCTGCACAAGTTGTTGAAACTTCCTCTGTTCTCAGGGTAGAGCAGAAATATGCCATCCTCTGAGGTGTCACAGAGGAAAATCTCCTTTTAAGTTGGCTCTTTGAGAGACACGGACAAATTGACATGGTCATCATATTCAACACCTGGAAGAAGCAACCGTAATGTTTTATTTCAACCTCACTTCAGTTCATAAAACAAGCTCTGCGTGGCCTCCCTTCCGTGCTTCCTCTGTCCTGCCCCAACAGGAAGCCTCTTCCTCAAAGTACAAATCAGGGCTGCAAATCCAGGTTAAAGCAAGCTCCATGGCAATCCAGAGCCTTCCACCCGACCCCAGACTCCCTCGACCCCCCATCCTGGTAGCTGAGGAAAGGGGACTCCTGTCCTTTCAAGGGCAGGGACCCTCTGTGGAGACTTCTCAGGCTCTTGTCTTAATGAGCTTAACTCCAGAGATGGGCAGCTAGCGCATCCCCGCTGAGCATAATTACCATGATGGGGCACCTGGGGAGAGATTGTCACACAGATAACTGGGTCTCAGGCTATTTAGTGCTTTACAGATGAGAGTAAGGTGGTGACTTGGAAAAATGAGGTCTGGTTCAGGTAGGAAGATGGCTATGGTTCATTTTCTCCCCTCCTGTAGAAGCATCAACTGTTGTGTTTCTAATTGATGTGCAGAAGCCCAGGGCACAAAATGGACTCAGGTGAGAAATCCTAGGATCCCAAGGCCGGATGGGGCCATAGGAGTCATCCTGTCCACCCGCAGCCTCAGGCGGGGCTGCTTGCAAAACCACCTTGGAAGGAGGGCTCTCTTCCCTTTTCATCATCACCTGGGGAGGCCTGAGCACGCAGATAACCGAGGGCTACCTGGGCATTGACACACTACAAAGGATGATCTGTGTGTGTGTTCTTCTGGCTCTTCTTGTTTAAAAGTCTTAGCCGGGGTCAGGGGCAAGTCCCTAACACACGCCACTTACAGCAACACACCAAAATGTCAGAAATTCACCAGGCAGCCTGAACATACTGAAGAACACACAAAGAAAATACACTGAATCATCTTGTGCAAAATCACACCTCGGTGAGGAGCTGAGAGAGGACAGTGATCTTTTTTAACCACTGTCAAACTCTCACTGAGAGTGGCAGGATGGAATGGGCTTCTGCTTTCCCCCAAAGAAACAGCTGGTGGAGGACCCAAAATAGGGGATGGTGGGGGTGGGGTGGATTTGACAGGTGGTCCTGAGACCTCTGATGTTCAGATGCCTGCAGAAAAGAATCTGCTAAGTGCAGGTTAGGTAGAGGGGGTCTGGGGCCAGCAGTCCCCTGTGTGGTCTCTGTGCATTTATTGCCTTAGGGATGTAACAGTGCTGAGAAGACCTAACATAAATAAGGCAGGTGGTGTGGGCTGCAGGACTGGCAGAGGGAGACTGCCGCCCCCTGGCTGGACTAGGTGATGTCCACCAGGAGCCTTGACACAGTCCCAAGATTTCAGGGTGCGAGGAAAGTTTGTAGGGCAAAGAAGACAAGTGGAGCTTTTTCTTTCGACTGTCCACACTTCGAGCCATTGGACATCACATGTCCTTGAAGAGTCTAGAGGAGACTGTCTACTTAGCTGTAGGTAGACAAACTGAGCTTGTAATATTCAGATTACCCTCTCCAGACAGCTGATTCATCAGGTCTTGGACTGGGTTCCCATTGTCTGAACTCCAAAGCCACCAAAGGCAATTCTGGTGTAGGTGAGCATCTGATGACCTTACCAATGCTCCCCTTTAATTAATCAATAAATATTTACTTTACAATTTCTATCTGGCCAGCTCTCTGCTGAATGCAGCGGAAGACACCACTGGTAGAAGATAACTCACCCCTCCCCACGGAAGAATCACCATCTCATTAGGGGGCAGGAGACTTCACAAGCTGAAAGTATTAGATGTAAGTCAGGGACAAATGCCATGGGGCGATTCCACGTGAACTGGGGTTTTGGGTGTAGGGCTGCCGTGTGTGGTTGTGTCACCCTAGTTGCAATCTGTGTCAAATGGAGTGTTTGAGAAAGACTTGGCAAGGTTTGGGATGTGGGGAGGCATCATTTGCAAAGCCACAGAGCAGCAAGGGGCTTCCAGAATGAAAGCTCTGAAAATGTGGGCAGAGAGCAGAGCTACTGGACCACCAAGGGCATTGGTGGGTAGAACTGATGAGCTTTCCCTTCACAGTGAGAAGGCTACTCAGAAGAAGGGCTTGTCCTCCTCCTCTTCTTCAAGCCTTATTAGATACCAAGCCACAGCAATCAGGACTCTAGATTTTTCTACCTAAAATTACTTTTTACCATTTTCTACTTCTTCCTCACCTGTGTCCTCATATACTTTGTAAGCTCCTATCTCATTGAGATTATTTTCATTATGCACTACAGATTTATGCCTCTACTTCCTGACCAAAAAAAAAAAACCAAACCTATTCTTGTAGACTGGATTATTCTTTCCCTACCACCTTCTTGCTTATAAAGAGAATTCTGTCTCATTTCTCAAGACCCAGTGGACGTATTATATTCTCCTTGAAGCAAAACCATCTCCAATCTCTTCTCTTCCAAAATAGAGCTAAGCAAATTTTCATTTTGCAGCAACCTGGTATCTTGAACAAAGCAAAAAGATAGGGTTTACCCTGTAGTAGTATAATTTATCTTCAATTCTACCTGTCTCCTGCATGAGCCTAGGACCTCCTTGGGGTCAAAAAGCCATGTGATCCACTTTTATTTTCTTGAGGCCTCAAACAGTGCATCGTATTGGGCAGGAGACATTTTTTTGGTGGGTGGGTGATTGAATGGTTCATGAACAGGGCATTTTCAGTTTGTGGAGTCCCCTAAACATCAGAGGAATGCAGCCTTGCTGACACTATCAATGAGCCCCATACAGGTTTTTAAATAGGGGATGACATTATTGTTCCATTTTAGGTTACTTATAAGGAAAATATTAATGAAAAGTGGGAGTGTAAGGATGATTTCTTGACTAGGCGAGAAGCCTAGAGATTCTCCCTAGTGAGATACACTGCCTTACTCCTTGATAATAACTCCTTGGATCTCAGTGTCTTCAAATTCAATAACATCTGCAGCAGAAGCTCATGGCTGAGATCTGAGCTGGGCCCTGTGTTTCAGACTGTGTCTCAGTTGGGGCATCTGCTATTGGATAAGCTGAGCTTTCATATGGCATCTCAGAAAAACCTCCTGGGGCCCTGTAAGTCAGGAATAAATAAACCTACAGTTCTAATCTCCAGAATTTTGTTAAATTACAACTGGCAATGGAAAGTGGTTCTTGTTGCAACTAAGGGAAATACTTTAAGGACAAGAACCAACACTACATGCATAGAAATTGGAGGAGTTTCAGAGAACACCAAAAAAGTATAAAGACAAAGGAAAATAGGTCCCATGTGTGCTTAGTCACTTAGTCATGTCCTCCTCTCTGTGACCCCATGGGCTGAAGCCCACAAGGCTCCTCTGTTCATGGAGATTCTCCAGGCAAGAATACTGAGTGGGTTGACATGCCCTCCTCCAGGGGATCTTCCCAACCCAGGGATCGAACCCAGGCCTCCTGCACTGTAGGCAGATTCTTTACCATCTGAGTTACTAGGGAAGCCAAAATAGGTCCCATGAAATTTAATAACAGTTAGACAGTAAGACCTAGAGACAGAAATGGCAACCCACTTCAGTATTCTTCCCTGGAGAATTCTATGGACACAGCAGCCTGGTGGGCTACAGTCCATGAGGTCGCAAAGAGTGACACGACTGAGCGACTGACACACACACAGACAGTAAGAGGGAAGAGGTGGTGGAACAGGCTAAACTGGACCAAGGCAAGTGGAAATGATGTATGGGTTTCTGAAGCAACAAAGATGAGGTCCACAGGAGGTGAGAATAGGGAAATAGTTTCAACAGATGGGTCTAGGATTCTGAGTTTCATTTATGAGGGGATGTAGGTGGTATTTCAGGAAGAAGGAGTCAGAAACAAAGTATCCAAACTCCAAAGATATCTAACCAGGGCTTCTATTTCCCTGACTCCCGATGCCTGTATGAGGTAAATGAAAAAGCCAAACTAAACCAATGTGAGCAGAAGTAGTGTCTTCAAGACCAAGAAGGTTGAGTCCCCAGTGTGCCTTCCCAATACTCTCTTCTGTGTCTATAAGCTCCAGATTAAAGTTGGAAGCTTCTCTAGGTTGCCAAAACCTGGATCCTGAGTTATGGCTTGGAAGAAGGCCACTCAGGAAAACCACCAGAGGAGGCATAACCATCTTGGTCTTTGTGTAAAAGAGACATGAACTCTTACTGGGTTAATCCTTTGAAATTGGAGGTTGCTCATCACAACAGTTGGGCTATCTTTCTTAATTCAGGGTAGAGGGCTAGTTAAATCTGGGGAGCACAGCTAAGTTATAGCCTAAATTGCCATCTGAGATAGGCACCAGTAGGGCAGGAAGAGTTCTAGGTGGTCTTGGGCACATACAAAGCTGGGAGGAATCTAGGGCAGCAGTTCTTTCCCCCCACTGATTTTTTTCTGGGGTCAGGCAGCCTTTGACCATTGATTTTTTTCCTTTAATTTTATTGGAGTATAGTTGCTTTACAGTGTTGTGTTAGTTTCTACTGTACAGCAAAGTGAATCCGCTATATGTATATATATATATATCCCCTCTTTTCTTTGGATTTCCTTCCCCATTTAGGTCAGCAGGGCTTCCCTGGTGGCTCAGACATTAAAGAATTTGCCTGCAATGCAGGATACCCAGGTTCAATCTCTGGATTGGGAAGATCTGGAAAAAGGAACAGCTACCCACTCCAGTATTGCCTGGAGAACCCCATGGACAGAGGAGCCTGGTGGGGTCCAGCCCATGGGGTCGTAAAGAGTCTAACACACTTTAGGTCACCACAGAGTACTGAGTAGAGTTCCCTGTGCCATACACTAAGTTCTCATTACTTAATGTATTTTGTACATAGCAGTGTATATATGTTGTCCATTGATCTTAGCCACTGATTAAGTCATAATCCCTGGTCTGTCAGCATGCACTTCATTTCCTTGCACCTCATGTTTTCACCTGCTTGAAGCTCTACAGTAATCTGCATCTTGAGTTCACAAGTGCACATTTCAGAAGACGTTTAGAAATGTCCCTCTTCCCCACACAGCCGTGTTCAGGCCAGTCTTTTCTTCTGTCCTCCAAGACAATTATTCTTGGGGCTCTTGCCCCTTAGACTGAGAAAAAGGCTATAGCTGGAGGCAGCTGAGCTTCACAGAGCCTACGGCAGGGCAGAGCTCCACGTGGAGGAAGCCAGTGACCTACTGGGAGTTATCTCAAGACCCAAAGACTCCTTTGTCTCTCAAAAACGACCCCATGAAGGTAAGCAAGAGGCAGAGCGAGCTTCACAGCAAACAGGAACTGAAGCGCATCCAGCAAGTGGTGGCTGGGGTGCCAAAGCAAACCTCCTCTCAGTTGACAAGGGGGCACAGAAATAGAATCAAATGTGGCCCATACTGCTTGCAGTGGGAAAGAAGATTCTAAACCTCAGGGCAGATCTGTAAGCGAGAAGGGGCTGGAAATACCCTCTTTCTCTTTCTTTCTCCCTCTCTTTCTGTGGCTGCTTAAAGAAACAGACAGACCAGCACATCAAGATGGCTGCGATGGCTCTCCGGCTCCTCACGCTGGCTGACACCCCTGCGCGTCGGGTGGGCCCCGTCTGCCAAGCGAGCCTCACTAGGCTGCTGATCAATCCTCACTCGCCAGTGACTAGACTGCCAGCCGGCTGGGGATGGCTGCCTAGCAGAGTGGAAATAGCCCTTGGGTTCTTCTCCGAGGCCCCTCCCACTTGGCCTCCTAGAGGAGAGACTGAGGGGGGGTGGGTGTGAGGCCAGCCACGCCCCCCTGCCCCCCGACCGTGTTTCCTGTCATGCGCAGAATGACAGTGTTTGGTGCCGCTTCCAAGGAGGGCCCGGAGAATCGAAGCAGATTGAAAGCTTTGGATAGACCGGAGGTCAGACTGCCTTTGTGGCAGATGCACATTCTGTCACCAGGTTGGGGGAACACAAGCCATTGTGCATTCTCCTTAGGATTTCTGACAGGAATAGAGAGGTTCTGCGCCGTCTATGCCCTCTTCCTAGGATAATAGGCACACAGAATGCTTACTCCCTACACAGAGGCTGGGATCTGCTGTCCTCGATGCTCAAGGAGGGCAACTGCCTCAACAGCCCAGCCCAGGACCCGCTGAGCCTGGTGGGGCTGAGGAGTGGGGAGTGTGGCACTGGGGTGTCTGTGTACGTGTGTGTTGTGCACATGTGGAGTTTAGGCAACATGTCTTCTGGAATTTTTGTTACCAGTTGGAGTAGCCGTCTGAGGGACTCTCAGGCACAGTGGCTGGACCTGGCACATAAGAGAAGCCCAGGGTCCAACCGGCTGTCTGTAGACTGAAGAGGCCCCATAAGTCATGGGTCACTCTTCTGGGCCAGCAGAGCAGCACAGTCAGTAGACAAGGCACTCATCTCCTCCCCTCCTAATGATATCCTCGACTGCAGCTGTCTTTCCCAAACCCAGGTCCCTCTTCTCTCCCTGAGCGATGGTTCATGGTTCTTACCTCCAGCTGGGCTTGGCCTCTTCTCACTTCACTATCTCCTCTCTGACCACCCTCTTCCCTCTGTGGAGTCTATTGTAGGAATAGCCCTGGAATTTTGTCACAAATCCTGTGGTTTGCGAACTTCTCTGGGCTTCCTAGATGGCGTGGTAGTAAAGAATTCACCTGCAAGGCAGAAGACCCTGGTTCAATCCCTAGGTCAGAAAGATCTCCTAGAGAAGGGAATGGCTACCGACTCCAGAATTCTTGTCTGGAGAATTCCATGGACAGAGGAGCCTGATTTAATCCCATGGCTAGAGTTCATAGGGTTGCACAGAGTCAGACAGGACTGAGCAACTAACACTTTTACTTACTTTCTCTAGATAATGAGTACAGTGGGGGCTGGGCCCCTGTCTTTTACATTTTGGCTTCCCTCTGCAGTGCCGATAATAGTACTATTCAACTATTAACCTTGAAATAAATTTTGGCTAAAATGAATCCGTTCTCAGGAAGCCACAAATTAAAGGTTTGCCCCCTGCAACTATATGCCTTGGAAAGAAATATTAAAGACAAACCCCCTTACATATGGCCCTGCTTTCACCTGTCAGGGCTTTGTCAAGAACTGGCAGTCCTGTTGATTGATAAATCCCACAGTGCTTGGCTGGTCATCGCCCTGCCCACCGTGAGACCATTGGAAACTCCCCCTCCTTGCTATCATTTGTCGCTGGCTCCAAAGCTAGAATCACTCAGTAGTAAGTTTTGGTTTTAAGGCTCATGCAGAAGTATTTTCATTTGTGTCCTTTTTTTTTCCATCTGACTCTAATCCTTCTCAACTTCAGATCTTTGCACAAACCTCCCGTGTTATCATTGGGGAGCTCTGGGCTCAGAGCTAAGGTAGGAAGCAAAAAGGCCCAAATCTGCACGTTTTATTTCATTGGTACATGTAGTTAATCCATCTGCAAACTGTTCATTGGATAGCATTGCAGGCTTCTCTCTCTGGGAACACTAAGGTATGTGTATTCAACAGTGGAAAATAAACATAAGATTTTATTACAAAGTGCCACCGCCGCTCCTGGCATGAGTAATTTGTGCACCTGCATTTTTAAAATGTTTCAAAGTTTTTCCCCTTGGTGGCTTCCGTGGTAACACACATTCACTTCCTGGCCGTCACAGCCTGGGCCTTCTAGGCGCCTGTCATGTCTACCCCTGCTTCCGCAGAAGCCACTGTCTTCAGAGCAGATGCAGTGACCGCCCCTGGAAGCCTTGGAGGGTAAGGGTACCTGTGTTGTCCTGATGAATGCCTTCCTCCCAAGAATAGGCAAAAGTGTGGGAGGGTTAATCCTTAGTGCAAAGGGGGTGGGGGTGGACTTTCAGGGGAAGAGTTAAGGTCTGATCTGCCCTCCCCAGATTTGGGAATGGTTTCTGAGGTTGCCCCTCCTCCACACCCTTTGCTTCTCAGTCTGCTTTTTCATAAGCATAGGAACCCCATCTTTTGTAGCTCATCACTGAGGTTCTTTAGCAAAGAAGATGATACAGTGTGAACCAGACAGAACTGGGACACCCAGTCAGCCAGAGAGCCTAGAGAATGACAGGAGTATTGGGGGAGGAGGGCGCTATGATTCCAAATGGGGTTCAGCATCCTGGCTATCTTTTCTCCTTTCCTTCCCCTTCTTCTGCATGATTCTGATTTTCGCAGGTGTCTGTGTGCTCAGCACTCACTAACAGTTTCCCCTGCAATATCTGTAATCTCCTGGAAACATTCCTTGAAGCCTTGCAATGTCCCCCACAACCACCCAGAAGGCTGGCAGTTCCAAGTCATCTTTGGCACATTCGTGCTTTCTTAAAGTCATATCACCACATATGACACTCTCCTCCCTGCAACGGCAGGTCTCAGAAGATGATAATAATGACCCAGCACTACACCAACTTGATCGTTAGAGTTTCTGCTCTCTAAGCAGCACCAGGCACATAACTTGATCTAAAGAGTATTTATTTATCTGTCCAAGGATGCAAATGGAGACAGAGGGAGTGCCACTGATGGAATCACGGGGTGTGAAATCTTCATTGTTCAATGTGATCCACAGCCATGGAATGCTTGTTTCATTTAAATAATACCGGGTTTTCAAACACTGCACACCATCTGGCTTGAGAGCTGCCTGACTCAGGCACAGGAGTGGATGGTTGTGGCATTTTGAATAGTTTAACTGCAAACCTGTTCTGGTTTTGCTTGAGGGTTAGTAATGGAATAGTTGCTTTCAATGTTGAGGATCAAGTCCCTTATTCTTGCTGTGGGTGCAGCTTCTATTGACCAAATGGCCATCTCTGAACTTGACTGTCTAGGAGAATAATTTTAATAGGGTTCTCTTGCAGAAGAATAAAAGAACCTCACTTTGATATCCTCTGTGATGCTTTGTTGTTGTTTAGTCCCTAAATTGTGTCCAACTCTTTGCAACCCCATGGATTGCAGCAGTGCCAGGCTTCCCTGTCCTTCACGTTCCCCTGGAGTTTGCTCAACTCATGGCCATTGAGTTGGTGATGCCAGCCAACCACTGCATCCTCTGTCATCCCCTTCTCTTCCTGTCTTCAGTCTTTCCCAGCATCAGGGTCTTTTCCAATGAGTCAGCTCTTCACATCAAGCGGCCAAAGTACTGGAGCTTTAGCTTCAGCATCGGTCCTTCAAATGAATACTCAGGATTGATTTCCTTGAGGATTGACTGATTTTATCTCCTTCCTGTCCAAGGGACTCTGAAGACTCTTCTCCAACACCACACTTCAAAAGCATCAATTCTTCGGTGCTCAGCCTTCTTAATGGTCCAACTCTCACATCTGTATGTGACTGCTGGAAAAACCATGGCTCTGACTATATGGAGCTTGTGGGCAAAGCGCTCCCTCTGCTTTTTAATATGCTGTTTAGGTTTGTCATAGCTTTTCTTCTGAGGAGCAAACATTTTTTAATTTTGTGGCCACAGTCACAGCCCTCAGTGATTTTGGAGCACAAGAAAAGAAAATTGGCCACTGTTTCTACCTTTCCCCATCTGTTTGCCATGAAGTGATGGGAGCAGATGCCATGATCTTAATTTTTTGAATGTTGACTTTTAAGCCAGCTTTTTCACTCTCCTCCTTCCATTAGAGTGGTATCATCTGTGTATCTGAGGCTGTTGATATTTCTCCTGGCAATCTTGATTCCAGCTTGTGCTTCATCCAGCCCAGCATTTCGCATGATGTAGTCTGCATGTAAGTTAAATAAGCAGGGTGACAATATACAGCCTTGATGTACTCCTTTCCCAATTTGGAACCAGTCGGTTGTTCCATGTTCAGTTCTAACTTTGGCTTCTTTACCTGCATGCAAGTTTCTCAGGAGACAGGTAGGATGTTCTGGTATTCAAATCTCTTGAAGAATTTTCCACAGTTTGTTGTGATCCACATAGTCAAAGGCTTTAGCACAGTCAGTGAAGCAGAAATAGATATTTTTCTGGAATTCCCTTGCTTTTTCTATGATCCAGCAGATGTTGGCAATTTGATCTCTGGTTCCTCTGCCTTTTCTAAGTCCAGCTTGAACATCCAGAAGTTCTCAGTTCACATGCTATTGAAACCTAGCTTAATGGATTTTGAGCATTACCTTGCTAGCTTGTGAGATGAGCACAATTCTACAGTAATCTGAACACTTTTTGGCATTACCTTTCTTTGGAATTGGAATGAAAGCTGACCTTTTCCAGTTCTGTGGCCACTGCTGAGTTTTCCAAATTTGCTGACATATTGAGTGCAGCATTTTAACAGCATCATCTTTTAGAGTTTGAAATAGCTCAACTGGAATGCCATCACCTCCACTAGCTTTGTTCATAGTAATACTTCCTAAGACCTACTTGTCTTCACATTCCAGGATATCTGGCTTTAGATGAGTGACCACACAAATGTGGTTATCAGAGTTATTAGGACTTTTTTTGTATAGTTCTTCTGTATATTCTTGCCACTTCTTAATCTCTTCTGCTTCTGTTAGTTCCTTGCTGTTTCTCTCCTTTATTGTGCCCATCTTTGGATGAAATGTTCCCTTGGTATCTCTAATTTTCTTGATGAGATCTCTAGTCTTTCCCATTCCATTGTTTTCCTCTATTTCTTTGCATTGTTCACTTAAGAAGGCTTTCTTATCTCTCCTTGCTGTTCTCTGGAATTCTGTATTCAGTTGGGTATGTCTTTCCCTTTCTTCTTTTCCATTTTGCCTCTATTCTTTTCTCAGCTTCTTTTCTAAAGCTATGATGCTTTAGTCAAATTATAAAATTAAATCCTGGGAAAGATTTCTCAAGGAATCCCCTAGAAGTTTCTAACTGGCTCCTCTGCTAAGTCCTGCCTTAAATAGAAGTATGAACTTCATCCCAAAGCAAAGATGCTTGCTGTTGTCACTAAAAACCACATATGCACAACACATGCAGACCTGCATTTGAGCACATGCACACCCTATTTGTTTGTGGAGAAATCAGAGGCTTGCTTCGATGTAGTTATCTGGATTGTCTTGTGCTCAGATTGCTCATGTAATGTTACTCTGCATGTTTGCTAAGTCACTTCAGTCATGTCCGACTCTGTGGAACCCTGTGAACTGTAGCCCACCAAGCTCTTCTGTCCATGGGATTCTCCAGGCAAGAATACTGGAGTGGGTTGCCATGCCCTCCTCCAGGGGATCTTCCTGACCCAGGGACCGAACCTGCATCTTTTATATCTCCTGCATTGGCAGGCAGATTCTTTTACTCTGATGCTGCTGCTGCTGCTGCTGCTAAGTCACTTCAGTCGTGTCCGACTCTGTGTGACCCCATAGACGGCAGCCCACCAGGCTCCCCCGTCCCTGGGAGTCTCCAGGCAAGAACACTGGAGTGGGTTACCATTTCCTTCTCCAATGCATGAACGTGAAAAGTGAAAGTGAAGTCGCTCAGTCGTGTCCAACTCTTCGCGACCCCATGGACTGCAGCCCACCAGGCTCCTCCATCCATGGGAGTTTCCAGGCAAGAGTACTGGAGTGGGGTGCCACTGCTTTCTCTTTTACTCTGCCTACAGAACATGATGAGCAGACTGGTGATAACTGAGGAGAAGGCTGTCCCCTTCAGCTGGGTCGAGTGGCTCTTGACAAATATCCCTTGACTTGGATTCATTATTGCTCAGGCTTTTTCCTCAGTTTTAGGCAAAGAGGCTATTTAAATTAATCATCTCATTGATTCAGGGTGAGGATACTGGATTTGGATAAGTGATGCTGTTAAAATGAACCCTACAGCTCTAGTTCCTTCATATAATAAAGGCCTCCTGTTCTTCCCATCATGTTCGTATATGATCTGGGGGGTGAGGTGAGACTCTGTACAATGATGCCAGCCAGGGGGCTGGTCTGTGTCTTCTGTCACCTCCATCTCTACCACACAGCTCCAAGGTAGCCTCAGAAAGCAGGAGAGAAAAGAGTATCTAGAGCATATGCAGCCACTCGACCTGCCTTGACTTAAAAACCCTCCTCGGTACAAAAGGGGCAGGGAATACCTGCTCACGGGTGCCAGGCAGGGGGCAGGTCTCACCACTGATACCTTGCCTTCATTATCTGGATAATTCACGAGACAAGATCCAGCTCCAATTACAAATAATCGTTCCATTTCTCTTCTCATCACATCTTAGTGCTGGTGGAAGGAACACGTGCAGAAGGCCATGTTCTTGAAGTTTTCCTTCTTGGGTACAAATTTAGTACCTTCCACAGGAGGGATGGGCTCAAGATAAGTTGTAAATGGACCTGATTATAGTTATGTTATGACCACACACGTGCCTGGGGTGTTCTTCAATCTGTCTCAACCACTTCAGTCTGGCTTAGTGATTCTTTACAGTAGCAAAACTTCTTTCACTTGTAATTTGAAAAAGGCACTATAAAATCAGGCTATAAATAATATTTCATTAGTAGTTTCAAAGGCATTATGTTTTGAAGCATGATACTAGCTTGAAGTGAAGTGAAGTGAAGTTGCTCAGTTGTGTCCGACTCTTTGCGACCCCATGGACTGTAGCCTACCAGGCTCCTCTGTCCATGGGATTTTCCAGGCAATAGTACTGGAGTGGATTGCCATTTAGTTTACCATACCTAAATCCTTCCCATTGTCTATTATTTAAGCTTGCTTTTGACATAACTACTCCTAACATAATGTTTCTGACATACCAGGCCTATGTTATTTAAATGTTGATGATACTGATAATATGTTTTTCAGTCATTCTAAAATATTTCTTATATTAGTGACTTGTCTTGTCTTTGAAACTGTGATTGGAAACAATAGAATAGTGAAACTCCTTCAAGAGTTTTGTTAAATGGTATTTGGACCACTTGGAATAGAAGCTACATTGTTCTTAGCTCCAAGTTTCATATGTTTGTATGCAGCCGCTTTCTTGTGTCTGAAATAAATTTGCTGTAGTCTTTGTCTCCATTCTAAACGTACTGTACAAACAAGGGCCTGCTTCTCGGGAGAGTAACCAAGCCAAGGATGTCATGTTCCATCTTGATGATGAAATGCAGATTTGTTGTTAAAAGGCAAAGTCTTCATTTTCAAAAGTGGAATAGAAATGATGCTTTAGAAGATTTTAGCTAATGAAATTTACCCTCTTCTCCCCCTCCTAAAAAAAAAAAGAAAAAGAATTTAGGGATATACTCTGGAGCTTAGCCCAGAGTATTTCATTTGGCTTCAAAATGCATACGTTTTCTTTTACTTCATCATCTTGCCTTATGGTATTTTATTGTGCAGAGGGTAGCAAACCAATGTCGATCACCTTGTTGAGCTCAGGACCACTGCCTGCTTGGTTTGCCTGATTTGTTTCCATGGCTTGTGGCTGTTGAAGCTGAACCTGTGTGGTTTCTGGCTGGTCCAAGTTGAGGAAGCTGAACCCAAATGGTGCCGTCGCTCTACAGCCTCTTCATTAGCCCAGACGTGTCTGTCAGGTTCCCTCTCCCCTGTGTAGTCCTTTCTTCATCTTCTTTGAAGTCATTTGTGCAAGATAGGAGGCTGGGAATGCCTCTTCCCTTCCAACATTTCTATCAGCTTAGGCTGAGTTTTCAGTTTGGACTCTGCTTTGGGAGTTTCTGGAAAAGGAAATGGCAACCCACTCCAGGGTTCTTGTCTGGAGAATCCCGTGGACAGAGGAGCCTGGTGGGCTGCTGTCTGTAGGGTCACACAGAGTCGGACGTGGCTGAAGCAACTTAGCATGCATGCATGCATTGGAGAAGGAAATGGCAACCCACTCCAGTATTCTTGCCTGGAGAATCCCAGGGACAGAGGAGCCTGGTGGGCTGCTGTCCATAGAGTCGCATAGAGTCAGACATAACGAAGCGACTTAGCTTGCATGCATTGGGAGTTTCTAGGCTTTGAGAGGATATACTTTTCCAGCTCACCAATGAGTCTGGGAAGATGTTTTTTTTTTCAGCCTCCTCAGTCAGTTCTCCACAAATATCCAAACATGAAAGTCTCATTTTGCTCTTTTGTTTCTGTTCCCATGGCTTGGGTGAGCCACAGTGGATGCAGGTTGCCACTGTGGACAGGACGAGGAGTACAGATGAATGGAGCTCTCCAGCTCCATTCAACACAGCTGCCCTCAAGTTACCAAAGGCTTGTGTGGAGATAGCCCTGTGAAGAGGAAGGTTCTGCAGGGGAACCTGCCAGAACCTCAGAAGATGCAACAAACTCAGTTGCTGGGAGAAGCATCCACTTTCCTTCCTGTGGGGTGCTGGGGAGCTAGGCATCAAATAGTTTTTTGGGTTTTTGTTGTTGTTTGTTTTCTGATTTTTTTTTTCCTGCTTTGTTACAAACTCCAGTGTGACTTTGAAAATTCAGTTTCAGACTGTCCCACGCATCTCTCATCCTCAAGACCAGGAGGGAAGAAATCAGACCCAGGGTTTCACCAGGATAGTAGTACAGTGGAATGGATCAACCAAGATGCTTTTAAATGCCTGCAGTTTCTCAGTGCAGAAGAATGCAGATGAGGCATCTGTTAGACCAGCGTGGTGGTCTCCAGGTGCCTAGTGGCTCTGGGGAAAAATATCAAAGAACCTCTAGGAGACAGACAGCAGCGACCCACACACCAGAGGGGTCCCATCCGAGGCAAGGCTACATGGCTCACCCTGATGTTAACGTGGATGAAGGAAGGGACTGAATGACATTCCCAACCCACAGTGATTCCATTTCATCATTTTGTACACATACATTCACGATGTGCTATATGTTATATATAATTTACTAAAGCATGCTTTTAAAAATAGATTTGAGGAGCATGGAGCCCCCAGAAGCGTATGTTATTGTACTGGGCTTGAGTGTCTGCTTCCCTCCCACAGGGGACTGCTGAGGGTCTATTTGAGGGCATGAATATGGAAAATTCAGCTCCAGCTCCCCCACCCCGCTCCCCAAACAGCACTGCAGAACTATGCTGAGCTCCTGTGGTTTGGAAAGAACAGATGCAAGAGACAAAATAAGTAAAGAAGGAATTTGGGGAATGGGTCCTAAGAATCACCATGTTTCCTATCACTCGCAGAAAATGCATCTCTTTTCAGGGGTACTGTACATCTGTGTGGCTCCAAACCACCAATTATTTTTCCAAGCAGCCTAATTACAGCCTTCTCCTGAAAATGCCAAACACTCCGATGAAATACAGCTTCAAAAACTTTCACTTACGTTAATTGGTTCCAATTACTCAGACCTACTTTGGCCCCCCCAAAAACATGCGAGCCAAGTTCTTTTTTTTTTTCCCCTCTCTTCCCATTCACTTTTTCCAGAAAAAACAGTAGAGAGCTACCCCCTGAATTCTACATATTTTATTAGAACACGACCTAACAGGACAGGAAGTATAATTGAAGGAGGCGGGGAGGACCCTGTCCCGGTGGACACTGACCCTCCACATCTGCACGGGCCCTGAGAGGCCACAGATGTCACAGGCCTTCCTCTCGAACCACTCTGAATGTAATCTGCTGGGCTTGGTTTGCTGACTGTATATGCACGTCAAAGACTGTGGCCATGGATTATTTATAAGATGTTCACTTCCAATTAGCGCCACTTAAAACGTGAGCTTCAAGTTGGCACATGCAGCAGCCGCAGTCTGCTCTGAAAGGTTGGGCAGGTCAGGGGTGGTAAGTAAGCCTCTTGCTGAGAGAGTGTGCACACGTTAGCTGAAGTAGCATTTGGAAGCTGCCCTGTTTGCAGACAGACTCTTATTTCAGTTAGCAGCGCTTTATGTGACATCATGAAAGACATACAAGGGCCCTTTTTCAGGGCCAGATCCAGGATGGATCTGGGAGCCGTGGGTCGTTTGAGTCCATGACTCCTCAAGCGCCCACTTGGAGAATCAGCAGGTCTCATTTCAGATCTGTGTCTGCCTCTGTGGAAAACCCCCATTTTCTAACATGATTGAGACTCACAGGCATTGCCTCTTTACTCCACGATCTAGTATGGTGGGAAGAACTACTGGGAAAATCAGTTTAATTTACCCATTTTAACCAAATCTAATTAACCAAATTTAATTAACCCATTTGCTGAGGTTAATGAAACCCTTGTTAACTTGAGTCAGGAGGGGCATGAACAGGAGGGCCTTTGAAGCTCAGATCCCTAATAGGATCCATGCCTTTGGGAGCCGTGAACCTCGCAAAGCCAGGGTAAGGAGGTTGGTACTTTGAATCTTTTCTCAGGAAGGGAGTCAAGGGGGCATTCTGCAGAGACAGTGGACAGCACTCTAGTCTCTCCTAAAGTTATTCAGAGCTTGAAATTGTCATTTAGTCTAAAACCCAGGGGATTTCAGGTATCAAGGGCATATCCCATAAAATTGCAGTAGGTCATTCCTTTGCCAAGTGGAAATGACCTGGGGTCCACTTGCACTGTCTAGTAGCTGTCCTGCTGTTCCATATTATCAGAAGCCCCATTCTCAGTTAAGGGTGTTTACGAGGCAGACATCCAGACCCAGACTGATGGTTCTCCTGCCTGGAGTTCAGGATCAGGACGATGAACTGGCAAGATCACTGTGTTTTAGTTGGCAGGTGTCACTGTCGCAAAACTCCCCTTCATCTGGCATTGGCTGAGAGCCCCATCCACTGACTCAACTCAGGGGCTTGAACACCATGCAGTCTGGTGCCCTTCTCTCCTCTGTGGTGGTGTTTCTTTAGTGGTTCCTGAACTCTTCTGAACCTTGGGAGACAGCTTCCAAAGCATGTCTTTAGCAGGAAGGTGGCCCCCCTCTTTTTTGGAATGTCAAGTTTGATCCTAGGAGATAAAGAATTTAGAACCTTTGCACACGTGGAGAGGCTAGGAGCTGAACAGAATCTTCTGCAGTCAGAGTGCATCTGCCAGGACTTGGAGGAGGTTGAGAGTAGAGAGCGGCGGGGTGTGGGGGGTGTCTCAGAATTCCACTGGCAGTTTTTTCCTTCTTGATTCAAACGATGGTGTGATCTGTTCAGGACTGATCTGGCCAGGAGGAGAGGTTTGAGGCTCTCACACATCACTGAATGCAATGGGCTCAAAATCTAGGGTTGAGCAAGGAGGGGCTCAAAGTAGCTTAAGAGGCGTTTTGCTCCTCTCAGAAGGCTGTTGCTTCCAGTCACACTCTCCATGTCTGTGACCTTGAGTTCAAAGTATAGAAACGCCAAGTGAAGCCTTTCTGTTCTTTAAAGGGATGTGTTCAGTAAGCCCCCTCCTCCCTCAGTCTTTGGAAAGAAGAATGTACAAAATGCTAGATAAATGGTTTTATTCCTGATCCACCAAACAGGGAAGGGAAGAAAGCAGCTGAATGCAATAGAATGGATTTCCGTAGGATGGAACAATGTCAGTGGGAAAACACAGTAACAAGATTGGGATCAGATTTACCACAAGAGCAGAGCTTTTTCTGTACTGATTATTTAAGTCTTCTTCAAAAGAATTTTCCTGAGATGGTAGAAAAACTCAATGAAAAGGCTTCATTTCTTCATTTATGGGTGGAGATGGAAAAAATACATTAAAAAAGTATAACAAAAACGGACATTATGAGATATAGAAAGTATTTTGGGAGTATTTTCCTGGAAATTTTCTAGTCTTTCAGAAAGTGCTCTTTTCCTAATATGTCTCGAGTCTTCTCCATCTCCCTCATACATTGTTTAGATAAAGGCCTCCAAATGACTTTTAGCCATCATTCTGAAGCAAAAGTGGTTTAGGTGTACCAGAATTGAAATAGTTCTATGTTAATGAATTGATAAAGTGGTATTCCTGTTGGGTCCTTTTTATCCTTCCCTTAGAGGGTCAGCGAGGCCAAGAATTCATTCATGGAGCAAATATTCAAGCCTACTGTTGGAAATACAAAGGAATACAGGGGATGCATTTTGTTCTCAGGGAATGATTAATCTAGTGATTTAAAGAAGATCAACACACAAACAAGGTTGAAGTTCCTACACATTGCCAACCACAGGCAAGTCAAGTCAGTATTGACTTTATTATCCAAATCAGCACCAGAGTGATCATTTTCAGACATCATGGGGGCAATCAAACACACACAGGTGCCACGCACAGCACGAGGATCCTGGAGGTATTTAGTGCTCATCTACATCCTCTCCCGAGGCTGCTGGTCCCAGAACCATGGGGGGAGCTGATGTACTCAGGGCCACAGAGCTTCAGGTGACAGAGAAGGGCTGGAGCATACATTTCCTTACTCCAATTCCAGAGCTCCCATTCAATTTCATAATGAAAAGTTTATTTCACCTCAGCTTTCCTTTGTGACATTCCCTTAACAGCACTGAGATATGAAACCCAAGATGCGCGTTCTGGTCTCTGGGTCACCCTTGACCAGCCATGAGTGTTTAAGCAAGATGCAGACCTCTCTAGATTTCAGATTCCTCATCGATCAGATGAGGTAATTAGACTTTTCCAGTGCTCGCCACACTTCTCCATCAAAGTACCTCTCCTAGCAGAGCAGAGTGGATGATGATCGGAATAAGAGTTTGGAGGTGTGTCAGTAAGTGGCTCCCTACAAGCAAGAAATGCATTTGAAGTGTTGGGATTTGTCATAGTGGTTTGTGTGACTTCTGCATTTTACTTAATATATCTGTGTTTGTTTTCATGTAAAAGCAATGTTTGAAATGTCTTACTGTCAGTTGGAGTTAATTTGCCAAGGGGAGCCGGTTTATCCTGGGGTGTAAGGGCGGGGTGGTATTCTACACTTCTTTCCTCCTCATGGATACCCTGCTCTGTGTCCATGTTTCTTATTTCGCCCTGCACTCCTCTTCCTGGCTTCAACAATGTAAGCAGCTTTCTCACCATGGTGTTCAGTGGCACTCAAGAATGCCTGTTTGTTTAAGAGAGTACCTGAGAGGGAAATTAGCAACCTAGGCAGAGTGTCTAGAAAAGGACACAGATATTTATCAGATGGAAACAGGAGGCTGCTCTTCTAGATAAGATCGGCGGCTAGTTCATCACCCTGGACTCTATCTGATGGAAATCTGCCTTGGTACTGAGCCACATTTTAATACTTTTCTGGAAAGAGGTGAGCCGTGGATGTTGTTGTTGAGTCTCTAAGTTGTGTTTGACTCTTTGTGACCCCATGAAATGCAGCATGCCAGGCTTCCCTGTCCTTCACTATCTTCCGGAGTTTGCTCAAACTCATGTCCATTGAGTCAGTGATGCCATCCAAACATCTAATCCTCTGTCACCCCCTTCTCCTCCTGCCCCCAATCTTGCCCAGCATCAGCATCTTTTCCAATGAGTCAGTTCTTTGCATCAGGTGGCCAAAGTATTGGAGTTTCAGCTTCAGATCAAAGTCCTTTGAATGAATATTCTGGGTTGATTTCCTTTAGGATTGACTGATTTGATCTTGCTGTCCAAGGGACTCTCAAGAGTCTTCTCCAGTACCACAGTTTGAAAGTAAAAGCTGTGACAAACCTAGATAGTGTATTAAAAAGCAGAGACACCACTTAGCTGACAAAAGTCCATATAGGTAAAGCTATGGTTTTTCCAATACTCGTGTACAGATGTGAGAGTTGGGCTATGGATAAATATTTGGATTTCAAAGACACTAGATTAAACCTCTTTGAAAAAAAATGCAACATTACCTCTTATTCAGATGCAAATCCTTTGAGTACCTCAGCTTGCCAACACCAAAGCAGAGAATCAGTTTCTAGTTTGATTTTCCTCCACTCCACTCCTCTCTGACTGTGGCTCCCATCACCTTCTGGGTGTATATGTGTTGGGGGAGGATTTAGGATAGAGGGTGAAAATGGGGATGTTTCTCACCCAGTCCTGGGCAGTGATCAGCAAGGACAGGGAGATCGGCCAAATTTCTTGTCTGCTGCAGCAGCAAAGCCCTTCTCCCCAGTGGCTCTTCCAGATGGAAATTACTCAAGTGTTCTGACCATTTCCCAGAGAGTGAAGTAGACAGGATGAGGAGGCATGTTCGCTCTTTTGAGCAAACCAAGCCCACGTGCATCATGCTGCTTGCGGGCATCCTCAGGCACCTTGCACACAGTAGGTACCCAAGAATGGCTTATCAGATTCACGAATCAGTGCTAGTTCATCACTGAAACGTTGGCACATGGCTTATGAAAAAGAAAACTTGAAAACCTTAAAACCCAGTATCTCAGCTCAGGTTTAGTTTCAAATCCTATAAATATTTAGAGACTAACAAACAGCTCTAGATGAATCTAGGTTGTGGAATTTAGGCTCACCAAGTGGTTTCAACTCTGGTTAAAGAGTCCAAGCACAAGACAAGCTTTCTAAAAATACTGATGCCCAGGCCGCACTCCAGTGTAACTGAATCAGAAACTCTAGGGAGGGACCTGGGTATAGGCAATTCAATTTTTTTTTTCCAGGTAATTCTGGGGCATAAGATTATGAATGACTCATCTAACCAGGCAGGTGAAGTCATTTTCCCTGGACCTCCCCAGGCTGGGGGTAGTGCTGGCTTCCCATCCAATCCTGTGCTCTTTCCCACACACCCCAGCAGCCCTCCTTTACCCCTGTGGCCTGTGGGAGAACTTGAACTTTTCCACTGGGAAAAGGGAGCAGTTGTTGACCCACTAACCCCCTGGAAACAAGTGCTTCAGCACCATGGGAATTTTCCTGGTCCTATTTGTGGAAATGGTCCAACGTTGGATGTTTTTCCAGGAAAGGATATTATGAGCAGGGTCCCTTTGGTAACTGCCTATAAGCATTATTTGTGAGGCATGGGAAGATTCTAGCCCTAAAATATCCCCTTTGCCTTCAGTTACTTATGCTGAAAGGCATCTCCCAGGAATATTTAGAGGGGGTTAAGATAGATTACTTCATAGAATATAAATGAGGCTGTAGGTGACCTCTTTTCTCTCTGCTAGTCTAAATGAAGGGCTGATCATTGGAGTACCTAGCACAGTGCTTGGCCCTAATAGTTTTACAATATGTATATGGTAACTTTTTACAGTTTAATTGAATATTTTTTATTTTATTGAAGTATAGTTGATGGTTGCTGCTGCTGCTAAGTCTCTTCAGTCATGTCCGACTCTGTGTGACCCCATAGACGGCAGCCCACCAGGCTCCACTGTCCCTGAGATTCTCCAGGCAAGAACACTGGAGTGGGTTGCCATTTCCTTCTCCAATGCATGAAAGTGAAAAGTGTAAGTAAAGTTGCTCAGTCGTGTCGGACTCTTTGCGACCCCATGGACTGCAGCTCACCAGGCTCCTCTGTCCATGGGATTTTCCAGGCAAGAGTACTGGAGTGGGTTGCCATTGCCTTCTCCTAGTTGATGGTACAATGTTATATAAGTTGTAAGTGTATGATGTAGTGATTCACAGTTTTAGATGTTATTGTAGTTACTGTAAATTACTGGCTACATTCCCTGTGGTGTGTAGTGCATAGCTTATTTTGTACATAATGGTTTATATCTCTTAATGCTACACCCTCATATTTCCCCTCCTGTATTCCCTTCCTCCATTGGTTACCACCAGCTTGTACTCTGTATCTGTGAATCTGTTTCTCTTTTGTTATATTCACTGGTTTGTTGTATTTTTAAAATTTTACATATAAGTGACATCATACAGTCTTTATCTTTCTTTATCTGACTTATATCACTTAGCATAATGCCCTCCAAGGCACTTAGCAATATACCCTCCATCCATATTGCTGCAAATGGCAAAATTTCATTCTTTTTTGTGGCTGAGTAGTATTCCAGTGTGTGTGTGTGTGTGTGTGTGTGTGTGTGTGTATTCTACATCTTCTTCATCTTTCTATCTGTTGATAGACACTTAGGTTGCTTCCATAGCTTGGCAAGTACAAATAATGCTGTTATGAATATTGAGGTGCATATATCTTTTTGAATTAGTGCTTTTGGGTTTTTGGTTATATAGCCAGGAGTGAAATTGCAGGGACATACAGCAGTTCAATTTTTAGAACTCTTATGTGTAAGAAAACCATGCTGGGTTTAGGTACATTGTCTAATTTAATTATTACCACCGCACTTAGGAGGTAGTTGTTATTATCCTTGTAATGAGGATATACATTCTGAGACTCACATTCTAATTCTGATGCCTATGGGTTTCAATGAAACCAGAAGATTCTCTGAGCTCAGACTAACACTTTGGCTTCATTTATGAAATGGGCCCTTGACATAAGAGGGAGGGGGCATGATTTTCTCTGGGGATGCCTGATATTTAATTGTTTATCAAAGATTCAAGCCTTATAAACATTAGTGCATCAGCTTTTTCCAAAAGTGGAAAAACCAAAGCCTTTGAGTCTCTTGGTTTGGTGTTCAAATCCCAGTCTGATCATTTTCTGGCTGTTAAAGAAAAAAAGGAAAAAAGACTGAACTCGTATGACCCCCACTCTCAGAAGGAGGGAAGAAGAGAGGGAAAAAAAGAAGAGATGACGAGGGCAGGGAAATGGAGAGTAAGGAGGAGTATGCAGAAGAAGGGAAATAAAGAAAAAGAGAAGAGAGGGAGCAGTGGCGGGGGGTGGGGGTGGGGAGGTGGAGGAGGACCCTCAGAGTGTGATGGGAGGCAGGAGCTGGATGCTGTGGGGACCTAGCTACGCTGCACCGCAGGGCGTAGGACACTCTAGAGGAGCAGTGCTTTTTACTTTTAAAAGTTTTTATTTTTACTTTATTCTGCTTTACAGTACTGTATTGCTTTTGCCATACATTGACATGAATCAGCCACGGGTGTACATGAGTTCCCAATCCTGAACCCCCCTCCCACCTCCCACCCCACATCATCTCTCTGGATCATCCCCATGCACCAGCCCCAAGCATCCTATATCCTGTATCGAACATAGACTGGTGAGAAGTGCTTTTTAAAGCACATTTCATTCTTTTCTTTCTGTGTTTATTTTAATTGAAGGGTAATTGCTTTACAATATTGTGTTGGTTTCTGCCAAACATCATCATGAGTCAGCCATAGGTATACATATGAAAGATGCCAAGCAGAAGACCAGGAGCTGCTGTGAGGAAGAGAAGACTCGCATTAGGAACAAACAGGTGGAGGCAGGTCTGAGGGAGGGTTCCCACAGACCCAGGGCCGAGGAAGAGTGGAATTGGTTCCAGAGGAATTTGGTGACAGAGAAGATGCAGGAAGCAAAAGGAAACGTTGGGTCAGTGAAGGCGCCGAAGGGCTTCTCTGTAGGCCAGAATTAAAGACATTGTAAAAGTGAAAGGCATAAAGCAGAACACTTTTGACCAGAAGAATGTACCTCTTTGAAGTGTCTGCCTCCCAAAAAAAGTATGTCGTGGACTCTAGCTTTTGAAAAAAAGGAGAAGGAAAAAAACTGGTCCAAGTGAATCAAAGGAAGTGATAAATCTGCCTGCACCCCTCCCCTGAAACAAAGTACGTGGAGCTTAATTAATGCATTTAGCTACCTGACCAGCAAAACCTCATTTTCAGTCCTGTCTTGGGGCCTCATCTAATTCAGGAGTTCTGGGGAGAGGAAAATCACTTTTAAGTGCTGCCTCTGAGGATGACCATGAGTGTTGTTAACTCCTTGGGAAGAAACCAAACCCATATATTCAGTGTATTATAATGCTTATAAGTGTCTTGTTGAAGGAAGTGTCCTCTAATATAGAGACATGGGTCATGAAATAAGGAAAAGTAAGCAGATTTGGGGAGGTGGAGAGACACTGGCAGAACTAACAGGACTGCTCTTAATTTTCAGACCCTGGACAGTGTGGGAGGGAAGGTTTCAGACAGGAAAAGAGGTAGAGAGGACACGGACGATGTGAGGTGTCTATTGTGAGAACCTGAGAAGAGAAAACGGAAGCCACTCAGAGATGGGGCCCTGTGAGAAGAAAGGGATTGCGTCACGCTAAATTGGAAGGGGTTACATTTCTAGAGAAGGGACAATACCCACAGGCGATGGAATCAAGCACCAAGTATTATACCGACCTGGGAGAACCAGGGAAGAGGCTACGGATGAGCAAAAATGGGCAGGTCCACTATTTCTCCGTGTCTTTCTCCTGTCTCTCTGTGCTTCTGCTGTCTCTGGGGCTGTCTCTCTGACTCAAAGCTAGCTGAAATGGCAAGAAGCAGTATTCAAAATTTTTTAAAAGGCAAAAAGTAACATCACAGGCAAAGGTGGGACCATTTACACAGAACCATGTCTTTTTCTTCTTTTTTTTTTTTTCCACTTAGGGAGATGTCTAAGAGGATAGGTGGCTGTATCAAAGATTTAGAAAATGATGGTCAAGCAGATATTTAAATAAATGGCAAGAGTAGTGCTTCTTGCATGTAGATACATCTCTTAATTTCTTTGTTATTTGATTTCAGAACACTGGAGCGTTACTGAGGTTTACTCATAAATTTGGAGGAGAGTTTTTTGCACATTGGGCCAACCCTGCCGAGGAAGGCAAGGAGAAGCCAAGGGGCATGGCAGAAAGAGCACGGAAATGGGGGTGCCAAAGCTCTGGCTCTTTTCCTTTGCTCTTCTGGAATATTCAGCCTTGGCATGTCACCAGACTCAGTTTCGATTTTTCCCATTAGTATCAGGACTAGGTTATCCCAAAGATCTGATTCTAAAAAGCTATTTTTCTAAATTGGCCTCTCATCAGGAACTGGTTAACAAAAATTTAGAGGTTTGACATTTTCATTATCTCCTGATATCTGTTTCAAAAAACTGCTTTCCGTTTATTGGCTTATGAATCCAGGAGAAATCGCATTGGTTGTACTTAAGCCTTCCTTTTGCTAATATCCTGTCAAGATGTGGTTGAGATTTATAGTTCTTTCTAGGCAGCTCCAATATAGTCTTCTTGAAGAGAAAGTAGCTTCAAAGAGCTGTTCTGTTCCTGTTCTAATACAATAAGTACAAGGAGCTGTCTCTCAAATAGCCGTGGGCCAGGCCAGCTCTTCCTGGGTAGTTGGTCATATTTCCATTGGAAAGACAGTGGAGACGGGCAGGACTAAAAGCTGGGTGCTTCTCTACCGCCCCTCCCCCCACTCACCCTCTATGTGTTTGGGGTAAATTATTTATACTTCTGAAGCCTCAGTTTCCTCATCTATGAAACTAAGATAATAACTGTGTTTCATAGGGTTATATGTATGAAATGCAATAACACAAAAAAACCACTTAACATTATGTCTGATCCAGAGTACAGAAAATGAATGTAAACTGTAATTGTAATGGAAGGGATTGGGGGCAGGAGGAGAAGGGGACGACAGAGGATGAGATGGCTGGATGGCATCACTGACTCGATGGACGTGAGTCTGAGTGAACTCCGGGAGTTGGTGATGGACGGGAGGCCTGGTGTGCTGCGATGCATGGGGTCACAACGAGTCGGACATGACTGAGTGACTGAACTGCACTGAACTGAACTGTCATTAATACAGTTACCAGGAACTTCTTAAATTATAATGAGTAGCCTCAAATTAAATTCTATTCGCTGCTCTCGTGGTTTGTGACTCAGATGCTTTCTTCCCTCCCCTCTCTGATTCTCATTGCTGAGTAGTTACATTAAAAATGTAACAAGCTGAATATCATTTAATAATAACAGTTAATTCAGGAGAATTATTTTCTCTCTCTTTTTTTTTAATCACTTTTGTTCACTCCACCTACCTTTCTGTTGGGGTCTTCGGGGTTAATGAGGAGCAGCTTTATACTTGGATAGTTGGTTAATCACCAAGTAGAATGTGGGAAGAAAGCTACTCAGATGCTTTTCATCTTAGCATCCAATTCCCAGGGAACTCTGGAAAAAAATTTTTTTCCTCGTCTAAGGCCACCTACAGTATTAGGTAATTATTAGAGCTGATTGCATATCAGAGCCTAAATACAGTGTTATAGAACCGTGCTTCACTCATTCCCCCCTCACGGCAAATGAATCAGAAGCACTGCCATGTATTTTTGAAGAGTAAATCTTTGTGCTAATTAATTATATTAATATCAACATGTTGATATTGATATAATTAGCACAGTGGATGACACTGATATAATTAGCACAAATATTTACTCTTCAAAAATAAGTGGCAGTGCATATGCATATAATAACCTTAATAATAACACTGAACAGTTATAGCACCATTTTCTCCAAGGAGCTTATAAAAATACATAAATAGCAAACAAACCAAAACTCAAACCTCTTTGAGAATTTTAATAGCATCACTGAGCAAGGTTGAAGGGGATGACTTGGTCAGAAGAAAGCCCATGAATAGATTCTGATGGGAGTCTTTCCCCAAAATGAAGTGACTCTCCAAATAGCTCCTGATAAGCCTAAAACTAAGAGCTGCACCAAATTATGTAATGGGATTGAAATTGAAAAGGAATCCTTCTCTTTCCTTATTCTAATTAATGTTCAGCTAATCTAAAGCCACAGTGATTTGGTTTTAAAACTAAACAGAATTGGGTAAAAGTAGGGGTGTCAGCGAGTAAGACAGAAAAATATATTTGGGCCATCCTGTCTTCAGTGTCTTTGACCTAGAAAGACCATGGGCCCACTGGCCAGAAAACCTGTCCCTAGGTCTTTCTCTCCTTTGTTTGATGATACAGGCTCCATGCCTCTTCAGATAACTGTGACAGCAAGAGCGCGTTTGGGATGACTGTGTGCGGTTCCATGAGAGGAGAGGGTGGGCATGGTGCCTAATGGTTCCATTGGCACTCTGCTGTCAGGGGCCTCTGAGAACCAACTTTCCCACTGTGTTTGTGATGGGAGATATCAATCTCAACCAATTTCTTATTCCTTTATTTGAGCACAGGCTAATCGAGTCATACATTTTCTTACCGTAACAACCATATCAACAGCCACCACGGTTTTGAAGCCGCTGTGGCACACACACGTATCTGCCCACACAAATACACAACACGCACACCACCAAACAGAGCCTCGAGTTCAGATGAGCTCACTGATGAACATGGTAGATACAGGCTGGGAGACTTTTCCAATATGTTGTGTTTTATAACACTCTGATTTACTGGCAAACCTCTGAAAAGGAAGCATGGTTTTACGGACTGACAGAAAGGAACATGCGTTGTGTTAACCCTCTTTCCCCCCGAGGATGGACTCCTGTAATGGACCATTCCAGATGTTCTGCTGCTTAACACCTCTTTGGACGTGAAGATTGCACAGCAGGAGGCAACATCTGGGGGAAAAGAAGACTTAGAATATTGGTGTGTGCCTGGTATGATTCTTGGGTAGATTCTTCTTTTTTCTGACATGGACCCTTTTTTTTTTTTTAAGTCTTTATTCAGTTTGTTACAGCACTGCTTCTGTTATTTATGTTCTGTCTTTTTTGGCTGCAAGGTATATGGGATCTTAGTTCCTTAAGCAGGGGTTGAACCCACATCCCCTGCATTGGAAGGTGAAGTCTTAACCACTGGACTGCTAGAGAAGTCCCTAGTCTCTTGTAGATTAGTATTTTTAATTTCTGGGTGCACAGCAGAGAGGTAGATCAATATTTCTTCTCGAGTTTTGAGTTTTGAATTATCTAAAGAATTTTTCTTTCTTGCATTCGTGCAGTTTTAGAATTCCAGATATAAACTGACCTTCCTCATTACCCTAAATTGTATGGTGTTGCAACTTCTTATTTGATAAAACCGCTTTGGTCTTTCAATAAAGGGCTTCGTTGTTATCATGGTGAGAAATAGTAGACAGTCTCATGAACATCATTGCTCGGACTGTGCTTGGTTCTTGGATCGGGGGGAGGTTGAATTTCAGTCCTAATGCTTATGATTGTTTCATTTCATTTTGACATTGTAATTGAGACAAATCTCTGCCAGTTCCCCCATGCCCCACCTCATCACCACATCTCTATATTCTTGCTTCCAAGTTTAATCTTCCACTGCAATTTGAACGTAACAGCGTTGGAGTGGATGACACATACAGTAATCATTTTGCATTGTAGCCTCAGTCCGTGACGTTTTGCAAAGCAGGTATCCAAAGGCACACACTGAACTCATTTTGCCAGTGTAATCTTGCCTTTTAATAGCTTCCTAACAGGGTATCCAAAGAAACACTCTGGAAACATTTTGCCCTCCTAATTTCATGTTGTAATGACATCAAAATGTCATAAAGCAATTACCATCCCAAGCACAAAATCTTTAGAAGTTACTTTCTCCATAGGCTCATTAACTTCTTTCTAGCTTTAATATCTTGATTGTTTAAAGAAATGTTCAATGCTAATTGAGAGACTTCATTTAAAATTGAATACCATTTATTTAGCACAGACTTTCTTTCTGTTTCTGTCTCCCTCTTTCAACCCATTTGCACTAGGCTAACAGGACCCTGGATTTATAGATGCATACACACCTTTTGACCTCTCCAGCTAAAATTCGAAGTGGAATTGATCTGGTACAATGCAAAAATCAGCATAAAGCCCGGACTGCTTCGAGGACAAAGGGATCAGTAGATACTGAAGATGTCCTTGGTAGCAAGGCTGTCCCAGAGCTTCTGCAGTGGCCCCAAAATACCAGGCTGTGTCCCTATTATGAGACTTGGAACAAACGTGAGGTGCTTAATGGGAGAAGTTCAACACAACCATCAGCCTTCAACTCCCTTTATTTCTCATGATTGAGATCTGCCAGGCGCATTTCTTCAAATGAAAAGTCTAAATCCAGAGAACCGACAGTGACAAATTGGATTCAGTCTCATTCTGTGATACCGGCTGTGATTTGCAGCTGTCCTCTCCTGCAACATATACAGGAGGAGTCTGAGCTTGTGTTTTTCTGCGGGCTGTCTGTCTGAAATAAATAAGGAATGGGGAACAACCTCGACAACCTTTTCTACAGAAGCATGAGGGCCAATTTGCTTCTCCCACACATGCCAGGTAATCTTCATATCTTAACCTTTAGCTCTCAGAGCACATTCTTATCTGGATAATGGAAGGGTTGGAAATAAGCTCAACTCATTTGCACAAAGCAATGCCAAGGAGTCACGGCCTCTCTACTCAAATCAAGAGATAAGATGGCCTCTGACTTTCTCTATAGACTCTCTGTCCAAGACTAAATAACACAGGGATGTTCTTGCCAAATATTTTTTTCTTCTGTTTTGAGATCCCTCCAAGGTGACCTATAGAGCTCTTAGCAACCAGTTTAATCCTTTACCGATGGTGGAGAGACAAAAGGATTGGTTCAGATGTTTGAAAATAAAGCTAAAACTGGGAGGGGCTACTTGGTTAATAATAAATAGCAAGAAAGATATATGAATAAAAATAAGCATCTTAATGATTTACCATTGCTATGAAACCAATAGGTTGGTGATCCAATTCGATATCCGCAAATTTGTATAATCCTCGGGGTAAAACAATTTAATGGGCTGTCTCTTTTATAGTTACAAAAGGCCTTTCATGTGATCAATTATACATAAGAGTACAATAAATGTAACTTTCTTCATACTAATCACATCTAACTTAAATTCTCTTGTTGGTCTTTGGAGTGTATGTAGCATTCCCAATAAAGTTTTTAGTTCTGACTCTTACCAAAAGTTAATCTGCCCAGAACTTCCAAGTAAATCTTCAATACGAGGGACTTTTTTCCACACTAAATAAAATGGTTCAGACAATACACTTTGTTAGGAAACTACTGCCTCCTCCTGTTCTGGTCCCTTCTACAACACGACAATCCTGCTGCTTTAGTCAGCCAGTGGGCAGTGGGGGGTTGGTTTGATTGTCTTTCTTCTGTTTGGTTTTGTTTGTAGTTTGTTGGAAAGGCAGCCTAGCACTGTGTTAACACTGTCACCCGAGGCTAGCAAAACTTGTCTAAGAGATGGAGATTGCCAGTCTTCACTCCAGTGACAGGTCCCAGGAGGCCGTCGGACCCTCCCAGATTCCTATAAAGCCCAGATTCCCATCTGTTTTATTAGATGTTTAATTAGTTTGCTCCTCTATGAAACCAGAAAGTAAAATGAAAGCCCTCATCATGAACCACTTAAATTAGAGGTAAAGGTCACAAAGACTCTAAAGTTAGCGAAAAATAAGAAATGACTAAATTCCCCGAATTGCTTGAATGAAGAAACTGATGCTTGACTATGAGTTAGTTGATTTAATAAACTTTCTTGTAGCCACTACCAAGTACCAGAAACTGTTCTAGGTGATATAAATGCAGTCATAAGATTTAACTCTGTAGCACTTCAAACAGTAGAATGAACTTCAAGGCATTCCCCTGTACCTACACACAATGTATAGACAATTCAAGTATGAAGCATCTCAGAACATAGAGAATAGGACTGAAGAAAAATAATAGGGAAAGGCAGTGGATATATATTTTTTCCCAAGCCTCCAAGCATAAAATGAAAGATATATGAGATAGGAGATTTCTTAAAGTCCCAGTTGGGAGATTAGTTAATCCCTTGAGGATTAATTTTAGGGCTGCACATCCTGAGAAAGTTACATTATGTGGAAATTTAGGAAAATCTAGGTCTAATCACTAAAATAAAAGATGGGAGTGTGTGTGTGTGTGTGTGTGTGTATGAGTGTGTGTAATTTGCCTGAGATTATCTAAGAAAGCACATTCTAAAGACTCACTTGTTGCTGCCTTGATCCATGATTTTGGCCTCTCTAGTGAGGTTTGCTAAAGAAATCAGGCTGCCAGCAAAGTACAGCAAATTGGGAAAATGAACTGGAACATCATAATCTGCTTCAGCTCTAGCAAAGAAAAAGACATCTGGTAGACCACTTGGAAGCCAGCCAGTGATGAAGACTTCAATTAAAATAAAGAACATGTCCTCAGGAGAGCATCTCTGAGCTCAAGAAGTTATGAGTCCAGTGTGCTACTTGAAAGCCAACTACTAGAGAAAAATCATTTTCAAATAAAGCAATACAGAGAAAGCAAGCTTTGAATTCTTTCAAGTAACCTCTTCCTACATGTACTGTCCCAATTGATGACTTAACAGGAGCTGGGGATACCACCACTCAGTGCTGGAAATAGGGTCTCACACAGGAAATGAAGCTGAATGTCCCCATAATGTCTCTGTCAGTGTTTGTTGCTCAGTCATGTCTGACTCTGCGACCCCATGGACTGTAGGCCATCAGGCTCCTCTGTCCATGGCATTCTCCAGGCAAGAATACTGGAGTGGGTTACCATTCCTGTCTCCAGGGGATCTTCTCGACCCAGGGATTGAATCTGGGTCTCCCGCATTGCAGGCAGATTCTTTACCCCCTGAGCCACCGTGGAAGCCCCATATTGTCTCTGGGGAAGCTGTGGAGGGTGCCATGGTGGAGCTGAGCATGGGTGGACTAGAGGTTGGGGGACCTAGGTTCCAGTTCCAACTCCGCCACTTTTGATCCTTGAACCTCGGGCAAGAGACTTCATCCTTGTCAGTTTCTATTTTCCCAGCTGAAAAACAAGGATAATAAAACCTACCTCATAGGACTAAAGAAAGAAATACACCATATATTCTATGGAAAGACATTTAATACAATGCTTGTCGTATGTTAATACTGTGGCTACAGTATGTTAAAGAGAATAAACCAGAGAGAAGAGAAATTCTTTGCTAAGATAGATTCTTTGCTAAGAATCAGGTGTTAATTTTCATAGTAGATAAACAGAATCTCATGCAGACAGCATCGATGAAATAAACACCCAGACTTGCAAAATACTGTTGTGCTTTCCTGAAAGAAGTATCATGCAGCTATGGAAGAGATAAAAGTGTTTTGTAGCATCCCAGACACAGACTCAACGATTGAACGTAGACACCACTGGACACATAGTCAGCAAATTTCCACTTAGGAAAAGGAGTCAGTGGTCAGTGTTTGCAAGGTAATGAGGGCTCCGTAAATTGAAGTTGCACAGAAATTCTCAATAGACTATATGCACTAGTTTCTTGGTATACCAGTAACTGAGTGTTTTTATTAATTAGTATTCTTGATATCAAATTTATAACAAGAACATTTCTGTACTATAGTTATTCCCCAAAATCCTGGAAACCATGAAATCAAACACTGTGGTGATTCAAGAGGATTAGCACAGGGTATGCCCCTAACTCTTGAAGGGGTTATTTTTTTTTTAATTGAAATATAGTTAGTTACAATGGTGTGTTAGTTTCTGGGGTACAGCAAAGTGATTCAGTTATATATATATGTGTATATATATATATATATGAAATATACAGTATTCTTTTCCATTATGGCTTATTATAGGATATTGAATATAGTTCCCTGTGCCGTACAGTAGGAACATGTTGTTTATCTATTGAATATTTTATATATGGTGATGGTTCAGCCATAAAGCATCTGCTTGCCAGTGCAGGAGATGTAGGTTTGATCCCTGGTTTGGGAAGATCCCCTGAAGAAAGAAATGGCAACCCACTCCAGTATTCTTACCTGGGAAATCCCATGGACCATTCATGGGGTTGCAAAGAGTTTGCCGCGGTTTAATGACTAGATAACAACAGCGACAGAACTGCTGACCCCACACTCCTAATTCATCCCTCCCCCGCCCCTTCTCCCCTTTGACAACATAGGTTTGTTTCCTGTGTCTATGAGTCTGTTTCTGTTTTGTAGATATGTTCATTTGTATCATATTTTAGATTCTACATGTAAGTGACATCATATGATATTTGTCTTTCTCTAAGATTCCTCACTTAATGTGGTAATCTCTAGGTCCACCCATGTTGGTTTCTTCCATATCTTGGCTATTGTAAATAGTGCTGCCATGAACATAGGGGTGCGTGAATATTTTCAAATTATAGTTTCGCCCAGATATATGCCAGCAGTAGGATTGCTGAATTATATGGCAACTCTGCTTTTAGTTTTTTCAGAAACTTCCATACTGTTCTCCATAGTGGCTGTGCCAACTTACATTCCCAGTGTAACAGGGTAATTCTTAAAAAGAATCATCAGGTAATACCTTAGAAAGAATTTGTTCAATAAGCCATTCTTATTTATTAAGCCAAACAAAATGCAACACTACTAAACCTTTTGTTTTACATTCTTAAAGCATGTATTACATTCTTAAAGCATTTATAGTTAATCTGAATTAATTATAAAGGTTATGTATGTATGTGAAGTCGTTCAGTCATGTCCGACTCTTTCCGACCCCATGGACTGTAGCCTACTGGGCTCCTTAGTCCGTGGAATTTTCCAGGCAAGAGTACTGAAGTGGGTTGCCATTTCCTTCTCCAGGGGATCTTCCCAACCCAGGGATTGAACCTGGGTCTCCTGCACTGCAGGCAGACACTTTACCATCTGAGCCACCAGGAGGCCTCCCTTCTAATTATAAAGATTGGCACAGGCTATGTATATATATAGTACTAATATATATTGAAGAATGAATGAAAGAATATGCCTCAAACAGTTCACTGGGAATGATGCCTTGTGGGAAAGGTGCTTACAAGCCATAAGAGCACCAGCAGGGCGCATGTTAGGACTGGGGAAGGAGAGGAGAAAGGTTTAACGGAGGGAAAGTTATAGAAACAAAACTTGCCTTAGATCTCAGATCCATCTGGGAGGAGCTGGTCCTTACCTTCCCAACTCCAGGAAATGGCTTTGTTGGGCTAGTGACCCCAGGAAAGCTAACCTTCACTAGTAAGCCCTAGTTTTCTGTTTGGAAATTGATGGATGAACTCTGAAATGAAGAAAGGCAAATGATGATTCTTCGGAATGAATGACTGCAGATTACAATAGGAGGGGTCCCCCCTCCATCGCTAACAGAGAGCCAACACCCTGCTGATGTAGAGAAATAGCTTTCCTTCCCCTCTACTCTCTCTCTGTCTGTCTCTGAAACCATAGGAGAATGAGGGACTGGGGGAAGAAGGACAGGGTGTGGATGCCATGAGCCATTGGGCTGTCTTGACCATGGAGTTTCTCAGGCGCTTCCCAGAGCAGCTGAGAGTCCACACACCTCATTTTCAGGAAGGTTCTCAAAAGCAGCACAAGGATGTCACCATTTCCACTTGACACTCAGTCCTTTCTGCTCCCACCTGGTTTGTCAGTACTGTCATCCTCATTCAGAACCAGAAAATCTCTGGCAAGAGCCTGAAGATCCATAGCCAGCTCTCCGCTGCTTTGTTCAGGGCCAGCCCCCATCAGCTGGCTGTCAGGGAAACTCGTACTTGCCTTGTCCCGAGTCCTAAGACATTGATCAGATGCTTAAGAAGGTGTGTTGCAACTCAATGCTTTTTTGGCTCCAGTAACACCATTTTCTGCAGAAGTTGTTCAACCACAGGATGGCCTTTTCACCAACCTCGATTTCTATGGATTGAAGCCCTCCTGTGACATATCTCAAGTGGGCAGGATGTCAGGTGGCGTCTCCTTTAGAAAGGACCCAGATTGCTAGGGATGACGGGCCATCCCACGCCTGAGCCCATTAGTGCTCTTCCCGTGGTGATGGAAACCAGGGAGCTGTCTGCTTTCAGTCACGTGTGGCTCTCGTTTGGAGAGCATGGTGCTGGGCAGCTGTGGAGAGCCTTTTAGAAGGAAGAAATCACCCTGAAGGAATGAGTAGTACCTCAAGATTATGGTGCTTGGAGTCCCAGGGAGTTGTCTTGTAAACCAAGATATACAGCCCCATCCTCTGGAGAGGGGGGCAGCTGGTGACCTGCTTTATTGCCCTGCCTTTGAGCCCAGAGAATCACTGTTAACTTCAGTATCTCTTCCTGGCTGGCCAGTTGCTCTTATTGTCCATCTCTGAGCAGCTTCATAGTTAATGCAGGAATTCACGGTGTGTATCTGGTGGGGAAGCAATTTAAGACTGAGGTGCTAGTTCTTTCTTCTTTCTCTCCGTCGTTCCCCTTGTTGCTGATGTACTTGATGCTGCCTTCTGCTCTAGCCAGCATCAGTTCAGTTCAGTTCAGTCACTCAGTCGTGTCCAACTCTTTGCAACCTCACAAATCACAGCACACCAGGCCTCCCTGTCCATCGCCAACTCCCAGAGTTTACCCAAACTCATGTCCATTGAGTCGGTGATGCCATCCAGCCATCTCATCCTCTGTCGTCCCCTTCTCCTCCTGCCCTCAATCTCTCCCAGCCTCAGGATCTTTTCCAGTGAGTCAACTCTTCACATGAGGTGGCCAAAGTATTGGAGTTTCAGCTTCAGCATCAGTCATTCCAATGAACACCCAGGACTTATCCCCTTTAGGATGGATTGGTTGGGTCTGCTTGCAGTCCAAGGGACTCTCAAGAGTCTTCTCCAACACCACAGTTCAAAAGCATCAATTCTTCGGTGCTCAGCTTTTTTCTCAGTCCAACTCTCACATCCATACATGACCACAGGAAAAACCATAGCCTTGACTAGACAGACCTTTGTTGACAAAGTAATGTCTCTGCTCTTCAATATGCTATCTAGCTTGGTCATAAATTTTCTTCCAAGAAGTAAGTGTCTTTTAATTTCATGGCTGCAATCACCATCTGCAGTGATTTTGGAGCCCCCCAAAATAAAGTCTGACTAGCCAGCATGACTTCCTACCAATCCTACAAATAGGAAAGAGGAGGCATGCGAGAGAAAGCCATTTAGGTCTAACCTAATCCTCCATAAGGGCAGAACTCTGGTCTAACTTGTTCATCACTGTGTGTTTAGAGCCTGGGACAGAGCTGAGGTCAAATTTATAATAAACTGCAGGCTTGCTGTGTTGATTCAGTTGTGTCTGACTCTTTTTGACCCTGTGGATTGTATCCCACCAGGCTCCTCTTTCCATGGGATTTTTCAGGCAAGAATACTGGAGTGGGTTGCCATGTTCTCCTCCAGGAGATCTTCCTGAACCAGGGATGAAACCTGCATTTCTTAAGTCTCCTGCATTGGCAGGCCAGTCCTTTACCACTACTACCACCTGGAAAGCCCTGTAATAAACTAGAGACTTTCAAAACTCTTGACCCAGTCAGAATGGCTGCTATCAAAAAGTCCACAAACAATAAATGCTGGAGAGGGTGCAGAGAAAAGGGAACCGTCTTACACTGTTGGTGGGAATGCAAACTAGTATAGCCACTATGGAGAACAGTGTGGAGATTCCTTAAAAAACTGGACATAGAACTGCCATATGACCCAGCAATCCCACTGATGGGCATACACACCAAGGAAACCAGAATTGAAAGAGACAAATGTATCCCAGTCTTCATCACAGCGCTGTTTACACTATTTTGGACATGGAAACAACCTAGATGCCCATCGGCAGAAGAATGGATAAGAAAGCTGTGGTACATATACACAATGGAATATTACTCAGCTAGGTAATCATTTGAATCAGTTCTAATGAGGTGGATGAAACTGGAGCCTATTATACAGAGAGAGTGGTAAATCAGAAAGAAAAACACCAATATAGTATATGAATGCATATATATGGAATTTAGAAAGATGGTAACGATGACCCTATATGCAAGACAGCAAAAGAGACACAGATATGAAGAACAGACTTTTGGACAATGTGGGAGAAGGTGAGGGTGGGATGATTTGAGAGAATAGCATTGAAACATGTATATTACCATATGTGAAATAGATCGCCAGCTCCAGGTTTGATGCATGCAACAGGGCACTCAAAGTCGGTGCACTGGGACAACTCTGAAAGATGGGATGGGGAGGAAGATGGGAGGGGGGTTCAGGATGGGGGACACTTGTACACCTGTGGCTGATTCATGTCAGTTCAGTTCAGTTCAGTCGCTCAGTCCTGTCCAACTGTTTGCAACCCCATGGACTGCAGCACGCCAGGCCTCCCTGTCCATCACCAACTCCCAGAGTTTACCCAAACTCATGTCCATTGAGTCAGTGATGCCATCCAGCCATCTCATCCTCTGTTGTGCCCTTCTCCTCCCACCTTCAATCTTTCCCAGCATCAGGGTCTTTTCAAATGAGTCAGCTCTTTGCAGCAGGTGGCCAAAGTATTGGAGTTTCAGCTTTAGCATCAGTCCTTCCAGTGAACACTCAGGACTGATCTCCTTTAGGATAGACTGGTTGGATCTCCTTGCAGTCCAAGGGACTCTCAAAAGCCTTCTCCAACACCACAGCTCAAAACCATCAATTCTTTGGCGCTCAGCTTTCTTAATAGTCCAACTGTCACATCCATACATGACTAGTGGAAAAATCATAGCCTTGGCTAGACTGACCTTTGTAGGCAAAGTAATGTCTCTGCTTTTTAATATACTGTCTGATTCATATCACTGTATGGCAAAAACCACCACAGTATTTTAATTAGCCTCTAGTTAAAATATATTAATTAATTTAAAAAAAACTCTTGACCTGATTGGGAGAACTACCCAAAGGTACCAGACCATATCCCCTCCTTTTATAGTGCCCTGTCTTCTGTGAATCACCCTGTGTCACAGTTGAGGTGCACTTTCCCTGCTAAAGAAGGTTAAAACTACAGCAAAATAATGAAAATGATACTACTATTTATAATAAGAAATGTAAATTTGGTTTCTTACCTACTTCCCGGCACAGAGCTCCTGGTGCAGCTTGAGTGGGTAAGTTCAGTTCAGAGGTAAAAATAGGAGTAAGCCCAGTGGTTTGCCAAAACAGTCTTCAGAAACAAAGCTGATATGTTGTTTAGCTGCCTAACTTCTGTGTCTGTTACCCAGTCAGTCTAGAATTTTCAGAAGGAGCCCATTAAAGGTGCTTTGGCCCACTCACACTGCAGGACCATTTTGTTGACTGTCAAGTCTGGTGAAGTAGTTTTGTGAATGGTTTCTCAGTGGTCCAGATCCCATGTAGCCAAGGAGAGAGGAATAGAGCGTGAATATGAGGCTTAGCGCAAGGACTTCCACCCCCATCCCCAAACGCTCAAAGCACAGAGGATGCTCTCACATTAAGTAATCTCTCTTCCAACAATTTAAGAAACTGGTCTCCCTGAGAGATGTGTGCTTCATACATCTGTACATGGAATCAAGTCCACTTACTGATGGATGTCCGACTGAGTACCTCCTCATGCAGTTCAGTCCTTCAATAGATGTGAGTTCCAGGAAGGCAACTCTTAGTCTTTCAGTTTGCCATTGCATGCCCAGAGGCTGGAATGGAGCCTGAATCAGAGTAACTGCTCAAGTAACTGCTTTTTTTAAATGTTTGTTAAATTAATGAATGAATGAAGTCACCTCAAACTAAGCTAAATTATTTAGCTCATCTCTATCTAAGTGGAAACTCATTTCGGACGATTTTTCTCTACTTTTCAGTCAACTCAGCAGTATTCTTTAATGATTCAGGCCCTTCAAAGTACCTCCTAATGGGTTTGGTTATTTTATTTATTCTGTTTTGCTCAATCACAGATAAATTTGCATTCGATTGGACCTAAATGGTTGGCAAAGACCCATCCTTGGCTACGACCCATCTAACCATAACACAGAAGGCTGAATTTGGGCAAATTTCCACAGGAGCAAAATATTTTCCACATACATTCAATTATTCATTTATGGGTGGACTGCTGTGCTTGAGTATCATCTATATGTTTTAGTTTCCTTCTTTCTCCAGTTTTCCAGCATTTGAAACTTTCTTCTAATAAATGGCTGTAGGGCTGAAGGATCACAAACCAGTTCATCTTGCCAAATAAAAGGACTGCATTATCCTCAGCTCCTGACACAGTGAACTCTGAATTCCACTCTCTAATGGAAACTTCTGTCCTCTTACTTATCTACATGTGCAAATCCTTTCTTTCCTGACCTCAGTCCAAGGGCTGTTTTCTTCGTGAAAATGTTCTGTAGACATAGTTAGCTACTGTCTCTCTCCCTGTTCCCAAAAGCACCAGGTTTGAATGTCTTTTAGCTCTTATCACATTTTGATAGAAGTTCATCAGAGTTTTCACTGTGACTCTTGAGAGTCCCTTGAACAGCAAGGAGATAAAATCAGTCAATCCTAAAGGAAATCAACCCTGAATATTCACTGGAAGGACTGATACTAAAGATCCAATATTATGAGCACCTGATGTGAGGAGCTGACTCAATGGAAAAGACACTGATGCTGGGAAAGATTGAAGGCAGGAGAAGGGGATGACAGTGCATGAGATGGTTAGACAGCATCACTGTCTCAGTGGACATGAGTTTGAGTTTGAGCAAGCTCCAGGAGATGGTGAATGACAGTGAAGCCTGGCATGCTACAGTCAGACATGACTTAGTGACTGAACAACATCATTGTGACCCAGCACATAGACTCTGATCCAGACTCCCCAAGTTCAAATCCTGGCTCTCCTACTTAATGGCTGTGTGATCGAGGGCAAATTATTTCTCTCTGATTCAGTTTCTCATCTGATTTATAAAAAAAAATGGGAGGGGGGATAATAGTAGGACCTACCTCACAGAGTTGTCAGCATTCAATGATTTAATACATGAAAAAAAACTTAGAATAATGTCCAGCATGTCAAGGACTGATAATTATTAGTTCTTCTAAAAATTATGATTCTTTCACATATGTTTGCCTCACCAATTAAATGGTCATCTCCTACAGTGTTTGATGTATGAATTTGGTATCTTCAACTTCCAAATCCTAGAGCAGCATCTGGCACACAGTTGAAGTAGTATAAATGCCTGCCAGTGGATGGAAGATAGCCACTGACTGTGATGATAAAAGTGAGGTATGGGCATCGTCTGTCTCAGCATGGGCTCTGAGAGTAGGGGAGGACCACTGAGTGTGGGATGATGATCGAGGAAGGAGACTGTTAAGACTGGGAACCCTTCACCCACCTTCTGGGGTCCCAGCCTTAGAGGCAGACAAAAGAGAACTATAATTTCCTTTTCAGGTCAGTGATCTGTTCAGCCCAAGACATGGAATAGATTGGCCCAAGACGTGTGAGAAGTGAGTATCCATTCTGACCCTTAAGAGCATCGCCTTCTTTTTCTTGTCCCATTGACTCTTGGTCCATCTCTGTGAGCAGAAATAACCCACTGGCCCCAAAATCATGAGAGGCATGTTGAGCAGACCAGAAACCTGCCTAAGGCTCACTGACATCACCACAATGCTCTCAGCTCCCAGGTTCATATCAGGGCCCAGAGCTCAGACACCAGCCTAGCTCAGCACTGCGGCTGCTGCTGCTAAGTTGCTTCAGTCGTGTTTGACTCTGCAACCCCATAGACGGCAGCCCATCAGGCTCCCGCAGCCCATCAGGCTCCCTCATCCCTGGGATTCTCCAGGCAAGAACACTGGAGTGGGTTGCCATTTCCTTCTCCAATACATGAAAGTGAAAAGTGAAAGTGAAGTCGCTCAGTCGTGCCCGACTTTTAGCGACCACATGGACTGCAGCCTACCAGGCTCCTCCATCCATGGGATTTTCCAGGCAAGAGTACTGGAGTGGGGTGCCGTTGCCTTCTCCACTAGCTCAGCAGAGCAGCAAGCAAAACCTAGTCAGGGTCACCCAAAATGACTGTAGGTCAGTGAGCTGGAAATAAATGCTTCTTGTTGCAGGCACAGAGATATTGTGGTTGTTTGTAGGTAGCACGGTTAGACTCACACATGAGAAACTTAAGAAGCAGGAGGAAAGGCAGAAATAGCCGAATTTTACCTTCCTGATACTTTAAAAAAATATATCTTAATGCAACACTTTTAAATTTTATTTCTATGAAGCAATTTGGAGAAGCTTGATTATTTCCTTAAGGCAAATTTGTATAATTTATTATCATGGTCAGTAGGATTTGACAATAATAAACTGTATATAGGCTTCCCAGGTGGCGCTAGTGGCAAAGAATCTGCCTACCAATGCAGGAGACACAAAAGACTCGAGTTTGATCCCTGGGTCTGAAAAATTCCCTGGAGTAGGAAATGGCAACCTGCTCCAGTATTCTTGCCTGGAAAATTCCATGGACAGAGGAGCCTGGCAGGCTACAGTCCATGTGGCCACAAAGAGTGGGACACAACTGAGAGACTGAGAACATACAAACCATATATAATACTAGTTTTTCTACACATTTCTTTTTAAAAAATGTTTTAAAAATCAAAGCAGAGTTGATTTACAATGTTGTGTTAGTTTCTGGTGTACAGCAAAGTGATGTGGTTACATATATATCAGTTCATATATATATAATTTCTAAATATATATATATTCTTTTATATTATAGGTTATTACAAGATACTGAAGATAGCTCCCTGTGCTATACAGTAGGACCTTGTTGTTTATCTATTTTGTGTCTGCTAATACCAAACTCCTAATTTGTCCCTCCTCCCCATCTCCATTGGTAATCATATGTTTCTTTTCTAGGTTTGTGAATCCTTGTCTGTTTTGTAAAGAAGTTCATTTGTATTATATTTTAGATTCCACATATAAATGATATCATATGATACTTGTCTTTCTCTGTCTGACTTGCTTCACTTAGTATGATAATCTCTGGGTCCATCCGTGTTGCTGCAAATGGTATTATTTCATTCTTTTTTATGGCTGAGTAATATTCCATTGACTATCTATACCACATCTTTATCCATTCATGTGGATAGACTTTTAGATTGCTTCTATGTCTTGGTTATTGTAAATAGTGCTGCTGTAAACATTGGAGTTCATGTATCTGTTTGAATTAATTTTCTCTCATTTCTTTAATTTTATTTTTAAAATTTTTGTATAATTATAAAGGTTACACTGCATTTATAGTTATTACAAAACATTGACTCTATTCCCCGTTGTTGTACAATACATCCTTGTATCCTGTCTTATACCCAGTACCTTCCTTATACTTTCATCTGGACTGCCTCAAGGTAGGCCAGAAGTTCTACAGCCCATGACCTGCAGGACAAGAGCAGCTGCAGCCTGCCTCTATTTCTGTTTGTAACACGCACTTAAACTTAGAGTTCGCATGTGAAATTCCTCATGCATGTTTTCCCACAGAGTAGAGGGGAAAGTTAGGAGAATCCCCTCTAATGGTAAGTGGCATTTGAGATGCCCCTGGTGGCTCAGATGGTAAAGCGTCTGCCTACAATGAGGGAGACTCAGGTTCAATCCCTGGGTCGGGAAGATCTCCTGGAGAAGGAAATAGCAACCCACTCCAGTATCCTTGTCTAGGAAATCTCATGGATGGAGGAACCTAGTAGGCTACAGTCCATAGGGTCGCAAAGAGTTGGACATGACTGAACGACTTCACTTTCAACCCAGTATGATCCATGCAAGTTGTAAATGACACCTTTTGATTGGCATCTAAAGGGGGATTGATTGCTTCAAGCATTCCAGTAAAGCCCCAATTCTTCTCGAAGGGCTACTAGGTGGACTGGAAACTATAAATCTGAAGAACTGGAATCGATAAGATTTGGTTGGTTTCCTGCCTGTCTTAAGGCTCTCCTAGTGGCTCAGATGGTAAAGAATTTGCCTACAATTCAGGAGACCTGGGTTCAATCCCTGGGTCAGGAAGATCCCCTGGAGAAGGGAATGGCAACCCACTCCAGTATTCTTGCCTGAAGAATTCCATGGACACAGGATCCTGGCAGGCTACAGTCCATGGGGTCGCAAAGAGTCAGACAAGACTGAGTAACACTTTTACTGCCTCTCTCAGGTGTGACCACTGCCAAATGATTTAGCTCTATCTGGACTCAATCTCCTTGCCAGCAAATTAGGAGCAGCAATATCAACCTTGCACAGGAATTTTGAGGAGTAAAGAAGTTAGTTTAGGTAGATTCCCTGGCTCATAGTAGATGGTCAATAATAATAATAAGTAGTGGTTTGTACTATTTTCACCAAATTTCTCTTCTCCTTTCCTATATCAAAAGAATATAATCAAATGATGACATAGAAACAAGTACATGTTATAACTCAGTGTTATAAACCTGTTAAAGGTTTAGAGGTAATCGTGGTAGGACACATTCAGTTTTCCCAGCAGTGGACTGAGCCTGCTCTGTTTCAGATGGGTTTAACTGAAAGGTGACTAATACTCCTTCCATCCTGGTTTTGAGCAGTGTTGTGGGAGAGGAGGGCCTCTGGGAGGGTGTCAGTAGAGTCCTAAGCTTCTCAAACATACAGAGGGTTTTGCCAAGGCCACGTACACTATTATTAAGATTAACGGTTTTCAGATGGAGTCAGCTTTTTCAACTAACTCAAGTCAGACCGACTGGTAATGATGTTCATGAGATGCCATTTCCTGCCAAACAGTAAGATGTGGAATTTGTTAAATTAAGCCATGTGATGGGTCTGAAATGTATTAACTTAATCCATAATGAATGTCATTCCATCCCTTTTAACATGCTTCCCCAATTAAACTATTTAGGCCTCAGATATCTAAAGAAATTGAGCTGTCCTACTTGGTGCCAATTGTTTAATTCCTTGATGATGGATAAAAGCTACTAACTGCTTTTGTTTTTAAATCTGTGTTTTCTTCAGTAATAGCAATCTTTTAATCAGCTGTTATAGAGAAAATGCTTAACACTCCATAAGCAGATGCTCAAGAAAGTCAAATAATTAGGATGATGAATGCAAGGAGGCTCTGTTCAGCCCACCTCAGCCCTTCCAGCAGGACCCAGTGTGGCCACACAAAGGACCTGGTGGTCATTTTTATTTTTTAGCCCCATGTTAGACACACAGTAGATGCTCATAGCTGTTTAGTGTTGATCAGGCTGAACTCAACTGAACTCTGGAGGACTCTTAAGGTTTCTGACACCGTGTCTCTTCATAAGACAAGTATTTGCTATTTCAGGATGCCCTTCCCATTCCCAAGGGCGTATGATGAAAACTCTAAATAAGAGTGTTGTGCCTCTACTGAGCCCAATCTATGGGGCCAATCCCTACATAGGTACACAACCTCTGTGTGTCAACAGTAGACTTAGCCACCTTAGATTACCCCTGACTTAGCCACCAAGGTGGGATGTAACACGTCCACTGTTTCCTGAACATTCATGAATGTTTTCTGAAAACATTAAAGTCATTAAAAGATGACTTGGTTATGAGTGCCCAGTGCAATCTTGCATGGTGTAGCTTATTGACAGATAATCAAATGCAATATTTCAGTTCGTAAACCCCACTTTAAAGGATAGAATGTACCGATTTGAAGAAAGCTTTTAGGTGAAAAGCCATCCAGGGTAAAAATCAATCTCTGTGATAAGGAACTCATATTGTTTTGTTTTGTTTTGTTATCTTTGGAGCCCACTTGATATTTCCAGACTTGATCTATCTTCAGGGTGTTTTATTATAGGGGAGGGATCCTGGTGAGGAACTCTAGTGGTTTAGATCAGGAGTTGACAACCATAGCCCGTGGGCCAAATCTGGCCTGCCGTCTGTCTTTGTAAATAAAGTTTTATTATAACACAATCATGCCTATTCATTTGCACATTGCCTATGGCTGCTTTTGAGTTATAAAGGAGAGTTAAATAGTTATGGCAGAGACTGTATTTCACAAAGCCTAAAACATTTACTGTCTGGCCTTTGACAGGAAAGGTTTGCTAACCTCTGGTTTAATACATTTTATTTTTGGCTGCTCTGGGTCTTTGTTGCGGTACACGAGTTCCTTGTTATTGCGCTTGGGCTCTCTCTAGCTGCCATGAGTGGGGGCTACTCTCTAGTGGAGCTGCGTGGGCTTCTTGTTGCTGTGGGTCCTCTTGTGGTAGAGCTCGGCTCTCGGGTGCAGTCTTCCGTGGATGCAGTCCACAGGCTCAGTAGTTGTGGTGCATGGGCTTAGTTGTCTCGTGGCATGTGGAACCTTCCCAGACCTGGGAATAAACCTGTATCCCCTGCGTTAGCAGGTGGCTTCTTCACCAGTGGACCACCAGGAAAATCCCTAAACTCTGATTTTGATTTTTCAAATATGTTCACTCTCTTTCTACCTGATTTCTGAAAGACTATTTTTGCTCACCCCATGATGCTGGCTTGCCATGTCTTGGGGGGCAGATGCTGTGTCTATGCCCCTTGATTTGGGGACTGCAGTAGACCAAATTCAAGGTCCACTGGCTCTTCAAGTAAACATGAGTCTAGGCATAGATGTGGAGGAACTTTGCAGATGAAATTAAGGCTCCAGATTTCAAATGAAGGAGAGGATCCTACATTATCTGGTGAGCCCAATTTTATAAGAACCCTTTAAAATAGAGAAATTTGTGGCAGAAATAGAAGTGTGGCAGAAGAAATACAGCACAAGAGGAAGCTGTAGAGACTCAAAGCATGAGAAGGAATGTGGGCAGCCTCTTGGACAAAGGCGGGTCCCTGTCTGACAGTCAGAAGAAAAACAGGAGTCTCGTCCTACAACCACAAGAAATGGCATTTTACCAACAGTTTGAGCAAAGTTGGAAGTAGATTCTTCCTTAGAGCCTCTGGTAAGGAGCACAGTTCTATCGATACTTTGATTTTAGCCCCACAAGACCTGTGTCTCACTTCTGACCTATAGAACTGTCAGGTAATAAACTTGTATTATTTTAGGCCACTGAGTTTGTGGTAATTTGTTAGGTGCATCAATAGAAAGCTATTATAGGGTCTGATATCTGACCTGCTTTGGCCAAAGTAATGTTACAGGATGGAATTCAAATAGAGAATGTAGATATGCCAGGGCCTCTATCATCACTGTCAAAAATGTGGTTGAGACTTCTCTGTCAACTGGCTAGCCTGATTGTCTAAAGAGAGTAAGGGACACACAGAACAGCTTTGAGCCCAACTTGTATCTTGGAGTTGAGCCCTCCTGAGACAAGTCTGAATCAGCTGATCCCCAGGCAACACACAGATGTATGTACATTGACATATGATTATTTTAAAAGCCGCTGAATTTTGAGATAGTTTATTATGGAACATCATAGTAGATAAATGATAAAGACAGAAATCAGTGCTGAAAATCAGTTACTCTCATTCAGTTCTGTTCAGTCTCTGAGTCGTGTCCGACTCTTTGCGACCCCATGAATTGCAGCATGCCAGACCTCCCTGTCTATCACCATCTCCCGGAGTTCACTCAGACTCACGTCCATCAAATCCCTGATGCCATCCAGCCATCTCACCCTCAGTCATCCCCTTCTCTTCCTGCCCCCAATCCCTCCCAGCATCAGAGTCTTTTCCAATGAGTCAACTCGTCGCATGAGGTGGCCAAAGTACTGGAGCTTCAGCTTTAGCATCATTCTTTCCAAAGAAATCCCAGGATTGATCTCCTTCAGAATGGACTGGTTGGATTTCATTGTAGTCCAAGGGACTCTCAAGAGTTTTCTCCAACACCACACTTCAAAAGCATCAATTCTTCGGCACCCAGCCTTCTTCACAGTCCAACTCTCACATCCATACATGACCACAGGAAAAACCATAGCCTTGACTAGATGGACCTTAGTCGGCAACGTAATGTCTCTGCTTTTGAATATACTTTGGTCATAACTTTTCTTCCAAGGAGTAAGCGTCTTTTAATTTCATGGCTGCAGTCCCCATCTGCAGTGATTTTGGAGCCCCAAAAAATAAAGTCTGACACTGTTTCTACTGTTTCCCCATCTATTTCCCATGAAGTGATGGGACCGGATGCCATGATCTTCGTTTTCTGAATGTTGAGCTTTAAGCCAACTTTTTCGCTCTCCTCTTTCACTTTCATCAAGAGGCTTTTTAGCTCCTCTTCACTTTCTGCCATAAGGGTGGTGTCATCTGCATATCTGAGGTTATTGATATTCCTCCTGGCAATCTTGATTCCAGCTTGTGTTTCTTCCAGTCCAGCGTTTCTCATGATGTACTCTGCATGTAAGTTAAATAAGCAGGGTGACAATATACAGCCTTGACATACTCCTTTTCCTATTTGCAATCAGTTTGTTGTTCCATGTCCAATTCTAACTGTTGTTTCCTGACCTGCATACAGATTTCTCAAGAGGCAGGTTAGGTGGTCTGGTATTCCCATGTCTTTCAGAATTTTCCACAGTTTCTTGTGATCCACACAATCAAAGGCTTTGGCATAGTCAATAAAGCAGAAATAGATGTTTTTCTGGAACTCTCTTGCTTTTTCCATGATCCAGCGGATGTTGGCAATTTGATCTCTGGTTCCTCTGCCTTTTCTAAAACCAGCTTGAACATCAGGGAGTTCACGGTTCACGTATTGCTGAAGCCTGGCTTGGAGAATTTTGAGCATTACTTTACTAGCATGTGAGGCGAGTGCAATTGTGCGGTAGTTTGAGCATTCTTTGGCATTGCCTTTCTTTGGGATTGGAATGAAAACTGACCTTTTCCAGTCCTGTGGCCACTGCTGAGTTTTCCAGATTTGCTGGCATATTGAGTGCAGCACTTTCACAGCATCATCTTTCAGGATTTGAAAGAGCTCAACTGGAATTCCATCACCTCCACTAGCTTTGTTCATAGTGATGCTTCCTATGGCCCACTTGGCTTCACATTCCAAGATGTCTGGCTCTAGATTAGTGATCACATCATCATGATTATCTTGGTCTTGAAGATCTTTCTTGTACAGTTCTTCCGTGTATTCTTGCCACTCTAAACTATGTGTTAGTGGTTTGGGAAACAGACAGTCATTGATATACGAACTACTATAGCCAGCTAGAATAAAATAGCAAAAAAAAAAAAAAAAAACAAGCAAACAAACAACCCAACTAATAAAGGAACTTGGAAAACCCATGTTGCGCAGAGCCAGACATAGATAAGCTGTTGCCTGCCATATTCTGGAAGGTGGTTGATGAGCCTAATGAATGTGTGCATTTGTGGTAGGAGACCTATGGCAAGATGTTGAAAGCTTGAACTGTTGCTTTAACTCCATTTGATGAGCTCTGACAAAGAGAAGAACTCAGAAAACAGCTGGCTGTTTTTTACAAGCAGCATTTTGAGGGAGTGTGGAAAGTCCAGAAATCTTAATGTTGGAAATAAAATGAGATCTTAGAAAATGGAAGATATAGCCAGTATGATAGAGACTCTGTGAAAACATTAAATCTGTGGTGCTGACAGGAAGCTGTGTCCTTAATTTGAAAACCAAATCAGAGGAATGGCTACCATGCTTTTTATTTAACTAGCGAAAGAAATAATGTAGTGCCTATTGTATTTTTTCAGCTGAACAGAAAGTCTTACAAAAAGATTAGAGAATAGTCCTACAGAAGTCTGATGAGGTTGAAGTACTCGTAATTGAGTCTGTATATAGCAAGGAGATCAAACCAGTCAGTCCTAAGAGAAATCAACCCTGAATATTCATTGGAAGGACTGATGCTGAAGCTGAAGCTCCAATACTTTGGCCTGATGTGAAGAGCCCTTTCATTGGAAAAGACCCTGATGCTGGGAAAGATTGAAGGCAGGAGGAGAAGGAGGTGACAGAGGATGAGATGGTTGGATGGTGTCACTGACTCAATGGACATGAGTTTGAGCAAACTCTAGGAGATAGTGAAGGACAGGGAAGCCTGGCATGCTGCATTTCATGGGGTTGCAAAGAGTTGGACACGACTTATCAACTGAACAACAAATAGAGAGAGGCATGTGTTGGAAATAATTGCAGATTTTTTTTTTTTTTTTGGTGCATGGAGTTGTTGTGAATGATACCCATAGAAAACCCACACAGCTTTTGAGAGATTTCTACTGTCAAAATAATTGATGGACATTAAAAAAATGATTGTTCAAGCTATATAGTCCTCTGAGCCCCCAAGATTCTAGAGACAGGAGGGTAGAGAAAGCTGCTCGACTCTTTTCCATCAGCTTAATCAGAAGAGGCCAAAGAGGACTTTGGAAAAGAAAAGACCTTCTAGCGAGTGGAGCCACGAGTGATGGAGAACAGTAGACACAAGACAGACCCAGAGAGGTAGACTGGGGCCAAATCAAGGAGCATTTCTTACCTCCAGGGAAAGGGCACTTGACACTATTTTCCCTGTAGAATGTCAGACTTGCTATGATTAGTGGTAACTGTGTATCTCCCATGCTTTCCTTTTTAAAGAGGGGTCCTACCCCTGTTCCACTATTGTGTTTAAAGTGTGAAAGGGGCATATCACTTGTCTTTTTAGTTTTTTTGTCTCCAAATCAAGAAGAGGTAAACTCAGAATTGATGTAGTCCATGAAATCTGGGTTTTGAACCCAATGCCATGATTCAGTGACACTTTCGAGGGTCCTGGGATGAGAGTCCTTCCGATAATAACTACCTTAACTTAGGGTGTGATCTTGCAACTTGCATTGATCAATAGAATGTTATCAGAAGTGTCACAAATGATGAGTGAAATGTCCATGTGTGGTTCGTCTTATTCTTGTATGCTTCTGCAATTGGTGTAAGAGAAAGTCCTGGCTAGCCTACCAGTCCAAGGAACATGGGAGACAAATAAGCAAGACCAGGACCCAGACTGAAGCTTGGAGCCAAGCCCATGTGAGACCAACCTGGATCAGCCCACTTCCAGCTGATCAACAGATACCTAAATGTTGTTTTAATCCCACTGGGTTTTAGGGAGGTTGTTATAGCATTACTATAGCAAAACCTAATAAGACAGATTTTTTTTCCCCCTCTTCTCCCGAACATTCCATTATTATGAATACCAATGGCAAGTCCTATATTTCCTGTTCTTTTTAATGTGCTTCCCAGTTAGCTATGTAGCTGACAGAGCTTTACTTTGGGAGCCAGGAAACCTGGTTTTAAATACCAGCTCTGCCATATTAAGCTCCTACAGTTATTAATTTATATTATTTATATATTATTATGAGTCTCAGTTACCTCATCTATGAAATAATGATAATCATCCCAACTTCTTGGAGTTTTACAAGGATGAAGTGAGATAGCAGATTTGCAGAAACGCTGCCTGACATAAAGCAGGGTCTGAATAGGAGCTGAGGCTAAATAATTGAAACAGGCTACTGGATGACTTCCAAGGTTCTTTCTAGGCCAACAATAGCATGGTGCTGAGAGACTCCTGGTCTCCAACACAGTACCTACTCACTGATGCTTGCTTAATGATGACAAACATGTTTATTTCACTATTTGAGACAATCCTTATATTGGAAACATTCCTGGAAGGGTTAACACATTGGGACTTAAATTTATGTGACTTTCTTGTGAATGACTAACAACATTAGAGCATAGTTTAATAGATATCCATGAGAGAGCAGCAGAGCATTTAGGTTCATGATTAGGTTCCTAGTGCATAGAAGGTCAGTGCATGGGAATGACAGAGAACACATCCACTTAGTTCATAGCCAAGCGACATTTGTGTAGTGGCTGTAGTCTGAGAGAAAGACACCCAAAGAGTGTCTGTCTCTAAATGACCGAAATAGCACCATAACTGCTTTCCAAAAACCAGTGTAATCTAAGTATCCATGCAAAAAAAAAAACCTGACAAAAATTGACCCAGTTTATTGAAATTTATTTCTGAAATGTATTGTATATTTCTAAGTAGAGTAAAAAGTTTTACATACAAAACCAGAGCTTGAAATTTCTAACTTAAAAAGTTTTAAACTCTTTCAATTCAAACCTTACTATTGATAAGTTTGTATAAGACATAAAGTTGTTTTCTTATTTTAGGGATAAAAATTAGCAGCCATATTTTTATTTGTGAGTTCTGGGTGTTGCTAGTCTCCAGGTCATCATCACAATTGGGAAATCTCATAGTTTAAGACCAAGACCCCAGTAGGTATCAGAAGTTGAAATAAATGTTTACTAATTGCATTAATGGGGCTTCCCAGGTGATTCATCTGTTAAGAATCTGCCTGTGATGCAGGAGACTCCAGTTCGATCCCTGGGTCCAGAAGATCCAGTGGAGAAGGAAATGGCAAGCCACTTCAGTATTCTTGTCTGGGAAAGCCCGTAGACAGAAGAGCCTGGCTGGCTACAGTCCTTGGGACCACAAGAGTTGTACATGATTTAGTGACTAAACCACCACCAATTACATTAAATGCCCTGGAAATAAACTTTTTGATGAAGTCCCTGAAACTACCTTATTTTGCTTTGTTTTGCCCCCAGAGTGTAATATAAATAGAAATAAACAATAACAAATAAAAACTTGGTTCAGGTTATTTTAAGATAATCTAGGTTATCTTATTTTTTTGTTTTAAGGTTATTTATAGTTTAAGGCTCAATTGGGTTTCAGTTAATTGCAGTTTTGCTATATTTCCTCAATGCCATTTTCCTTACCATAACTCTGTAGATTACCAGAGTGGACTATTTCATGCACAATTTATTGCAGAGACAGGCAGTATTTATCAGTCCCTTCATGGCAAAGAAGAATCATCTGCTTGAAGGCCATCACTCACGCTGCTGTCAGCAGAGTGGACGAGCTGCATAATAAAAGAAAAGAGCCCCCCCCCCCCCACAAGTGCTGGATATGTGATAACTTCATTAATTTGAGAATTAGGAGACTTTTAAAAATGGGGTGGGGGAAAAACAATACCCAGCCTTTTAGCAGAACATCTTAGATAAGATCCAGTCCAAGCCTTGCCTCATCCATCATTGTTTAGAATAAGCTTTCACGCACTTGACCTTAACCATCACTCTTTTTGTCAAGCCCGGGTGTCAACACAAAAGAAATTGGTTCATGGATGAGAGTCCCGAGTGTGCATCTGATCACACTTCTTTCAGGCATTTTACCTTCTCACAGTAAGGGATCAATTAAAACCAAATGGAGCAGATTTCTCTGGATATCTGGGTCGTCCGATGTGGAATGCTATGGTTTGGACAAAGAAGCATTTAACTGGGGAAGAGAGAAACTTCTGGCTGGAGCACAAACAGGCCAGGCATGTATGTCATAAGCTGCGGGATGTAAGCACATTCAGCACTGGACGCAAAAGGACAAGGACACAAGAGACCGTCTGTCATGTCATTACCTGAATATCTAGCTGTATTATTTATAAACCCACTCGCAGCAGATGTTGTCTTTTTTAACACAAATTCTCCTTCCCCAGGCATTATGTATGAGGCCTAATTGTAAATGCCTATATTGTTTCTTTCCCCTACTGATTTATTGTTCTATAGACATCTACATGGGAACGCAGTGTGGAACTGTGCTGTTTTCTCTATTAATTATTTTCACTCTTTGATTACTAATTTCAGAAGACAAACTTCTCACTGTTGACCTCCTCAGGAGTGGATTGTTTTACAACGAGGCTGTATTAGGGAAATGAGTCCCCAGTGAAAGCAGAAGGGCATGAAAACCTTGTGTCTTATTTACATTAACCCAGACACAAGTTTCCCCGACTCTTCCCTCTTAAATCTTTATCTACTCATAAAAGGACAAGTCATAGATCCAGGAACAGTGATTCCACTGGAGCTGTTGTACAAAACTGGGGCTATCATATTAAAATCAAAGTCAGCTGAAAAAAACCATTGCTGTTAGACAATAAGGCACTCTGTCTCTCTCTGTACCAAGGAAGCAAAACCACCATACCATCACACCATACACGGTAGGTACACAAAATATATGCCTGTCCTTAAAATTTAGAATCTGACATGGTTTCCACAGTAAGCTTTTAAGATATAATGAGTTGAAATTTGGAGGGGAGGTTGGAATTCTTTTCCAGAGAAAATTTTCTTGTGCCACAAGAATTGGGAGGCCTCCTTGACCCGCTCCAGTATTCTTGCCTGGAGAATCCCATAGACAGAGGAACCTGGCTGGCTACAGTCCATGGGATCGCAAAGAGTCAGACACAAACTGAGCGACCAGTGCTAACATACTTGACCAAATGCCCACCTGTTTGTGTGATTTCTCACCTGCCTGCCCACTGGGAGAGAGATGTGATCTTTGGGGAGCATTCGGGGAAACTGACCCTCTCCACTTCCTTCCTCTCACCTCCACGAAACATGAAGGTGCAGTCTGTACAAGCCAGGCTGAAAGGCAGAATCCAGGGGCTGTTGTCCTGAACTCTGATGGGGAGCTAGGGGTGGAGAAAGTGGGGGCGTCTCTTGCCTGTTTCACGTGCTGCTTGTCCCTGCGTGGGCCTCATATGTTCCTCCGGGGTCCCAGCTGAACTTGGCAGAATCGTGAATTGAGACTTGGGAAGGTCAGGACAGACTAACCACCCAACTCCAGTGTCTACCAGCAAACTGGTCCTACCATTTGCTGCTTAAATGACCACCCAGCAGGGACGCTCTCAGGAATGGTGAACATACTCCCTCCTGAATGAGCTGCTCGTTTTATTTTGTGAGCAATCTAATCATTGTGATGTTGTCGTTTAATTGTTAAGTCATATCCGACTGTTTTGCGACCGCATGGACTGTAGCCCACCAAGTTCCCCTGTCCTTGGGATTCTCCAGTCAAGAATACTGGAGTGGGTTGCCATTTCCTTCTCCAAGGGATCCTCCTGACTCAGGGATTGAACCCGAGTCTCCTGCCTTGGAAGGTGGGTTCTTTGCCACTGAGCCACCAGGGAAGACTGGAACTAATTGTTGTTGTTGTTTAGTCACTAAGTCATATCCCACTCTCTGTGACATGGACTGCCGCACGCCAGGCCTCCCTGTCCCTTACCATCTCCCAGAGTTTGCCCAAGTTCATGTTCATTGCATTGGTGATGCCATCCAGCCATCTCATCCTCTGATGCCCCTTTATTCTGCCCTCAATCTTTCCCAGCATCAGGGCCTTTTCCAATGTGTCATCTGTTTGCATCAGATCACCAAAATACTGGAGCTTCAGCTTCAGTATCAGTCCTTCCAATGAATATTCAGGGTGGATCTCCCTTAAGATTGACTGACTTGATCTCCTTGCTGTCCAAGGGACTTTCAAGAGTCTTCTCCAGCACCACAGTTCAACGGCATCAGTTCTTCGGCATTCTACCTTCTTCACAGTCCCTAATCGTTAGGGTGACCTTAATTGTACCAAGCCTCTGTTCAGAAGAGGCTTTGTCACTTTCACCTTTCTGTTCCATCTTTTCTTTTTTTAATTAAATTTTTTTTGGCTGTACTGGGGTTTGTTGTGGTGCACCAGCTTTCTCACTGCAGAGGCTTCTCTTGCTGTGGAGCACAGGCTCTAGGGATGTGGGCTTCAGTAGCTGCGCTGCATGGTCTTATTTGTTCTGTGGCAAATGGGATCTTCCCAGACCAGGGATGGAACCTGTGTCCCCTGCGCTGACTGGCAGATTCTTACCCATACTGTACCATGAGGAAGCCCCCTCCCTATCTGCTTTCTGGAGCCACAGGAGGGAGTTTCATCTTTCCTCCATGTGACAGGTCTCATGAACTATTGGACGAGGATGTGTGGATCGATAGGGCCATATTTCATTCCTGAGCTCAGGGGAGGTGGTCACTTTCTGCCCACCCTGCCTTGTCCCTCTCCGTTTTGTCAACGGTGCGCATAGGTCCTCTCACCCCAGGGTAGACCGAATAGATGAACCTGGTGGGGCAGGCAGGGCTGTCCACCATCTGGAAACAGGATGAAGAGGCAAGTAGAAAGAACAGAACTCAGGTTCCTTAAACAGATCAAGGGGGTGGATCCTCCTGATGCTTGGTTTTCCCCAAAGATGTTCTTTATTCTGCACCAGTGGAATCGTCCCATTTCAGGTACTAACCACATGGCCTCGTGGGCCTGCTTGTTCTTCTGGGGCACCACTTACTTCTGAAGACTCAAAGGCATGCCGTGCAGAAGAGCTGGTAGCCTCTTTCCCTTGGCTGTCAGATTTCTCACCTGCCCTTTCGAGTGGGGACAAGAGATTCTCCTGAAGGCCCCAGCTCGGAAGACCCTGTCGCTGTCCTTATCACCATGGTTAGATTAGGGTTAAAGGCCCGTTTTTATAATGAAATGTACCACCAGCCCTATATGTTCACTCTCTTTCTCTCAATCTCTCCTCTCTTTTCCATGTCTTGGGCTCTCCCCTCAAGAATGCCAGCAAATACAGCCCTGACTGATCTATGGCCCTGATGAGGGGAACTAAGAGGATCTAGAATTTGTTCCTGATGATTAAAGGGCTTCCCAGGTGGCGCTAGTGGTAAAGAACCCGCCTTGCCAATGCAGAAGACAGAAGAGATGCGGTTTCGATTCCTGGGTCCGGAAGATCCCCTGGGGGAGGGCACGGCAATCCCCTCCAGTATTCTTGCCTGGAGAATCCCAGGGGTAGAGAGGCCTGGTGGGCTACAGTCCATAGTGTTGTACAGAGTCAGACAGGACTGAAGCACCTTAGCATGCAGATATGCACACTGATGATTAAAACCTAGCCTTGGATCCAGTAATGGGATTGGGAGTACAGGGCTGGGAGGTGAGGGTGAGGTTATGCAAAAGAGAAAGCTTCATTCTGAAGGCTAAGGAGAACCTAGATTGCCAAACAGAATAGCAAGAAAGGGCCTTGAGGGAGGTGGCAGCTGAGCTACGACAGGCACATGCTCAGTATCCCCAGCAAGGTTAGATGCTCAGAGTCATGAGGTTGCTGGCCTGGGCAGAGATACCTGCCTTGTGCACAGAGAGGCAGAGCCTACATCACTACCACTCCAGCACTTAGAGTTTGATGTCCCTGTTTGCCATGCCAAGACCCCGGGGATAAGGAGGCTCTCTTGGGGGAGATTCTGGCATGGGGAGGGGTGGGGTGGAGGACAGAGAGGGAGGTGAGGGAGGGGGAGTCCTCCCAGCCAAAACCTACTGCAGTTGATCAGCCAGCCCCTGAATGGCAGCTTTTGACATCTCAGTGGGTGTGAGGGAGGTGTGGTCATCACAAATGAAACAGACCGCAGGGGGTGGAGGAGACCTCTGCAGGGTCCCTAATCAATTACTAAAAACACAGAGAGGGTCCTGGGAAAATGAGCGAAGGAGACAGATGCATGCTGATGCTCAGTGGTGTCTCTGGGCACCAAGGAGAAGTTGGGGGATTTTCAACTTCACAGAGGAGGGAGGTGATTGTATTTTTTTCATCAGTTGTTGGCCTCAGTAAACAGAACAGACACCAGAAGAGAAACATTGCCTATGGAAAAAAAAAATTCATATAGAACTGAAAAGGATGAAATAGGAGGAATGGAATTCTGCTTTTATGAGATAATTTAAATAGTCTCAAATGCCCAAAGGGCCTAGGCACTAGATTATGTGTTACAGAGAGGTTGCTATCTCCCAGAGGGGATATGAAATGGGAGATGAATATTATTAATCATCCCTATTGGCTGCATGTTAGGAAACCAAGGTAAAGTGAAAATGAGTAATTTTTACCTCCTGACTCACATGCCCTGGCAGCCACAGTTGGGGTTGACAGACAGAAAGTAGATGCCCTGCAAAGCTGGGTAGTGAGGGTCATGCAGCTGAAGACAACAATGCCCAGTGACCCACAGGGCAGAGGTTGGCCATCTACCTGAAGAACCCCCTAGGTGTGTCCACAGGCAGGTCACCTGCTTGACCCAGGTTGACTTCAGTTCACTTAGAATGACCCCAAGGGACTGGGTTGATATGGAACTTCACTGAATCAACCTGAGGTTACAGAGAACAGATTAGAATATCAGATTCATTGGGTCAGGAATTGTCTATTTAGTTCACTTCTGTATCCCCAGGACCTAGCCCAATGCCTGGGGCTCAATCCATATCTGTGGGATCATATTGACTGCTTTTGCGGTGCTGGGCAGTGACAGGCAACAGGATCGGAATGATGATTAACGCAGCTATTCTCAAAGCGGTCTTGTAAGGTATTGATAGGTGTGCTGCAGGGGTGGGGAGAAGGAAGTTCTTGGACCAAATGAATACGGGAAATGCTAAGTTTAGCTTTATGTTGGAAGGATTTCTCATAGCCTTTAATAGGTGAAGATGGTTTGTGAGTTTCCAAAACAAAGATAGATTTACATCATTTCCCAAGTATGTGCTTGTTTGTGGTTTGTTGTTTAGTCGCTCAGTCGTGTCTCTCTTTGTGGCACCAGGGACTATAGCCCACCAGGATCCTCTGTCCATGGGATTTCCCAGGCAAGAATCCTGGATTGGGTTGCCATTTCCTTTTCCAGGGGATCGTCGCAACCCAGGGATGAAACCTGCGCCTCCTGCATTGCAGGCAGATTCTTTACCTCTAAGCCACCTGAGAAGCCACCTTCCCAAGTATAAAAGAGGTAAAAGCCCCCTCCCATCCTCACATGCACCTTTTGAGTGTATATTGCTAGCCATGTTTTCTCCTTAGGAAAAGCATAACTCTTGCCCTCAAATAGCTCACAATCTCTTGGTGGTCACATTCATTCAAGCTCCACCAAGCCAGAACTGGTCTTATTGATGCTTGTTGGTCTTAGAAATGACTGGGATCACAGTTAAATTACAGTTACCAATTACTATAAAGAAAGCTGAGTACCGAAAAATTGATGCTTTTGAACTGTGGTGTTGGAGAAGACTCTTGAGAGTCCCTTGGTCTGCAAGGAGATCCAACCAGTCAATCCTAAAGGAAATCAGTCCTGAATATTCATTGGAAGGACTGATGCTGAAGCTGAAACTCCAATACTTTGGCCACCTGGTGCAAAGAGCCGACTCATTGGAAAAGACCCTGATGCTGGAAAAGATTGAAGGTGGGAGGAGAAGGGGGTGACAAAGGATGAGATGGTTGGATGGCATCACTGACTCGATGGACATCAGTTTGAGTAAGCTCCGGGAGTTGGTGATGGATAGGGAGGTCTGGCGTGCTGCAGCCCATGGGGTGGCAAAGAATCGGACACGACTGAGCAGCTGAACTAAACTGGACTGAACTCTGGACCCTATATACTGCTCACTACTTGGTACCCCACCAGCCTCCACCCACAGCTGTTGGATACCCCTAGCTGGGTGGGCTGGGACATGGGGTTGAAGACCCACTCTCCCTAGATGGAGTCAGCTCTCACTTGAAGACAAGCTCAGAACCTGATATTTAAAGCAGAGACTGAGTCACACCCTTCAACCTAGTTCTGTTCTCCGTAATTCCAACCCAGCAACACTGGGTCTAAATCCTGCCACCTGGCTTGTCCTAGACACAGAAATGAATAACACAGACTCTTCAGACCCCGCAGCCTTCATCACATGGAGCCCAGAGTTGTCAACATGTGGCATCCAGGGTCGCCGCGTCTCAGCCTCCCTCTCACACTCGGAGGGCTGTCCATGCTCTCAGGCAGTAGACTCTCCCCTTGCTGTGGTGGGAATAAGTCACTGGTGCCCTTACTGAAGGGAGTTAATTGCATTTGGAAATACTGCAAGTGCTGGGGTTTGTTTGGCCAAAGACATGGGCAGGGGTAAAGAAACGGGCGCATCTACTTTTAGGAAACACAGGTTAAGAATAAAGGGACCAGCATTGCCTAATTTATAAAGGATCCCCCCACCCCCACCCCCACAACACTCCTCCCTGTGTTTCTTTCCAGGCGAAGAATGTGAGAGGAACCGTGGCCATATTTTTCTTTTAGGTATAACAGTCTGTCAGTATCAAATTCTCTCAGTCAGTGGGGAGCAAATAGTGTTGATTTACTGAAAATCTGGGATTATGTCTGCTCTGCGGTGAGTGTAGATTTAAGAGAGGAGAGGTAAGGGGTCTCCAAAAGGTGAAGAAAAACACAAATGAAAGCTAGCAAGGAAAAAATAGCTTGACAGTGAAGATACAGTGCAGCCACCATCCACATCTTCTGGAAAGCAAAGCCCAGAAGTGAACTCGCGCGTGTGCACACACACACACACACACACAGATGGGAAGGTGTATTAGCTTCGAGCCTGTGGACTGGAAGGTCTGCAGCCTTTCCTGTTAACCCTTTTCTCTTTGGGGGCATCATGAGCATGTCAGTGAAGACTCCAATGCTGCAGAGAAATTGTGACAAGAGACTCAAAATTTTGTTGTGGTTTTAAGGATATGGCTTTTAAAAAGGACTTGTGAGGCGCGAAGAGGGAATTCTTTCCTTCAAGGGCCCTCTGACGGTTGACCACATTCCTGGACCTTTTCGTCACCAATGTTTCATTATCCTGAAATATTCATTATCTCTACTCTCCTGCTCCTTTTCCCCTTTGCCTTAAAATAACTGCCACGCTGCATGTTATTTTACCCCGGCAGTATTTTCTAGAAGCCCCATCAGAGTTCTTCTTTTCCTTTTATTATTTTACTCTTCTTCCTTTGAATCCGGTTTGAGAGGGAATATGATCATCCATCCATCCTAAGTCACTTCGGTTGTGTCCAACTCTCTGTGACCCTATGGACTAAAGCCTGCCAGGCTTCTCTGTCCATGGGATTCTCCAGGCAAGAATACTGGTGTGGGTTGCCATACCCTCCTCCAGGGGAATCTTCCTGACCTAGGGATCAAATTCACATCTTAGGTCCCCTGCACTGGCAGGAGAGCTCTTTACCACTGGCACCCCCTGGGAAGCCCAGGGAATATGATAACTAAATGGAATTGAAAATGTGAAAATGGGAAAAAAAAAAAACAAACGACCAACCTCGTGACAGTACCTGAGAGATTTTGAGAAGGGATGTTGGCATATTTCCTTTCTCTGGGATAAGGATCAGGCAAAAACTGCTAAGAACGGGATCATAAAAGGGGTGGTGAGTGGCCAGAGTGAGGGTAATTGGTGATTGGACCCCCTTCCCCTTCCTGACCCCCACCAGCCCCAAGAGAGACTGCTGGATTTCAGGACAGTTGGCAGGTGAGCAGTGACTGTTACCATGGTGGGTCTCAGCAGTGTCACAGTGGATCAGCCACTCTGGAAGAATCTGATGAGAGGGCAGGGGCTGAGGCCCACCTGACGGCTGGAAAGTGTTGAAAAGTGAATGTGAAAGTGGTAGTTTCTCAGTCTGTCTGACCCTTGCCACCCCATGGACTGCAGCCCGCCAGGCTCCTCTGTCCATGGAATTCTCCAGGCAAGAAGACTGGAGTGGGGTGCCATTTCCTTCTCCAGGGGATCTTCCTGACCCAGGGAATGAACCTGGATCTCCTGCACTGCAGGAGATCCTTTACTGTCTGAGCCACCAGGGAAGCCCAGGAAGGGGTTAGATGTGGTATTTGTGTGGGTCCCTGGTAGCTACAGAGAGAGACGTCAGGTGTGGGTGAGTGGAGGCATCAGTAACCCCCATCTCTGTGGCCACCAAGAGACCTAGGACTGCATTATGTCTCAGGGTTAGAAAGGGAGAAGAGGAGGAAAGAGGGGAAGAGAATAGTGAAGAAGATGCCAGTGTGTGTGTGTGTGTGTGTGTGTGTGTGTGTGTGTGTGTGTTGGTCACTTAGCTGTGTCCGACTCTTTGTGAACCCATGGACTATAGTCTGCCAGGCTCCTCTGTCCATGGAATTCTCCAGGCAAGAGCACTGTAGCGGGCTGTCACTCCCTTCTCCAGGGGATCTTCCCGACCCAGGGATCCAACTACTGTCTCCCGCATTTCAGGCAGATTGTTTACCATCTGAGCCACCAGGGAAGCCCAAAGATACCACTATCATCAAGTAATTCTGGACAAGAACACAAAGCTATCTACCTGTGAATGAAATGCCACTGTGTCTCTTTATTTTTTTTAATCATAAATCCTCAATCTCCCGAGTTGGGATTCCTATGTTATTTTGGCAAGTGGACTCTCTGAGTTTGTGATTCTCCAAGACATGCCTCTGAGGTTAGGATGGAGGCTGTCTGTGAGGAAGTGTGGATTCTATGCTAGGACCTGCAAGATCCGCCCCTGGATTGAGCAGACGTGTGACATAGCTTACCTGGAAGAGTCCTGAGTCATAGTTTGAGTTCCTGGTGTGATTATCAATAACAGCCTCTTTCACTCTTCAAAATGTCCTGGTTTTACTGATGAATTATATGTCTTGCCTGCCTATGTGGCTTCCCTGGTGGCTCAGAGTAAAGAAACTGCCTGCAATGCAGGAGACCAGGGTTTGATCCCTGGGTCGGGAAGATCCCCTGGAGAAGGAAAACATACAGGCAAAGGATGGACCTCTTTTATAGGCTATCAACCACCTCCCTCCATTGAGAATAAAAACTACCTGAAAAGAGCCGAGAGCAAAATGAAACTCCAGGGCAAAGAATGACTCCTTCAAGATCACTTCTCTTTCTCAGAAATGAGAGCAATTAGACCTCAAAAGAGGCCCCCCCCCCCCAACCCCTGCATTCATACATACTTGGGCCCCGTTTAGACAGTATTTCTTTTCTTCTTTTTCTTCTTTTATTTGGCACATCGGTCCAGCTATTCAAGGCCCAAGAACCTGCTTGTGACCAGGGTGCTTCACAAAGCAGCGTGACAATGACAAGCGTCACAGTGAGACCCACAGAACAGTGGACCCAGCAAGGGGACCCCCAAGGGAGAGCCGGCTCTGGGCTGGAAGAGGGCCCTTGAAAAATTTAGCCTTCAGGACGTCTTTCACTTCATTCTCTAAACCCAGGAAGAATGCTGGAGACTCTGAAACAAAACAAGTAGAACTCCTCTCAGATTCTCCCGGTTCTGCTTGGTGCAACAAAGACTGGCTTTTTTACATTTCAAAAGAGGCCGCTTTCTCTTTAAAAAGTAGGAGCTACTTGGTCTGCTGCGGCTGCCTTTATCAACCATGAAGTTCCCAGCAAGGCGCTGTTAGAGCCTGATTAAACGTCATACCAACCCGTGTCCCCCATGGAAACCCAGAAGACATCCGCTGAGACCAGGAGCGCTGACTCGGTTTAATTGCCCCGGCTCTCTGTGATGGCCGGATTTCTTGTCTCTCAAGGCCTGGAATGGAAATCCATGTGATCAGATGAACTATCCGGGTGTCTTGACAGATCTGAAATATGAATATGGAGATGGTATGGTGCTTCGCAGCGACTTCTGAAGCCCCAGTGGTAGAATAGGATCTGTCACTGAAATGATTTCAGGAGTGTGCTGGATTCATGTAAAACCCATTTTCTAATGAAACACTAATTATTAGTAAATCAGAACAAAAGGAGAAAGAACAAGTGTGTCTGTATATGTGGTATATATATAAATGCATATGATATTCATATGTATGAAAGTGAAAGTATAATATCACTCAGTCGTTTCTGACTCTTTGTGACCTGATAGACTATATCAGTATCCTCTGTCTGTGGAATTCTCCAGGCAAGAATACTGGAGTGGATAGCCATTCCCTTCTCCAGGGGATCTTCCCAAACCAGGGATTGAACTCGGGTTTCCTGCACTGCAGGCAGATTCTTTACTGTCTGAGCTACCGGAGAAGCCTGTTTATAAGATATGCATATGTATATACATCTATCTCTATAAGTAAATATATATATCTCCATTTAGACGTTTGTAGACATAAATAACTGTCTTTGGATTCTTGCTTTAGGGAGAATTTATAGGATGGCAATAACTTGTATTTACAAAACATCATACTCTAAGGAATTCACACATTGAAAATACCTGATTTTCTCTCCCTCTTCTACGATGAATGAGGAAATACAGGATGCCACAGTCTTTTTATTCCCTAGAGGAGGCTAGCAGGGCTTGAGTAAAGGCAGCAATGAGACCGAATTGGAGCTAGCAATCCTCTGGAATCACATTCCTGCTCTATCAGAAGGAAGTGGGTAAGCAAGAAATCAGACAGGAGACAAGATGCCTTAACGAACGCCCGGGTCACTGGGTTCCCCATAAAACTTCCCTTTCTTTTGGAAAGGCATCAAAAGGAAAGACAGTGACCGTCAAGGACCAAGGGGTCCACTTAAGGAATACTACAGACCCAGATTCTTGACTTCCTCCTCCTCAAACTCTGGTTTAGAAATTGCTTCTCCACCCACCACCCACCTCATATCATTTGCTCTGAGATTTTAAATCTACCAAACGAAGTAATAGGGGTATAGTGACAACTAGAGATCTACTAGTTATGCCCACTAATCCCTGTGATGACCCAGTCATTGTTCCCATCCACACAAGTTATCCATCATTAACTCACAGGGCTTGCTATATTTCTGGCCTGCTGCTGCTGCTAAGTCGCTTCAGTCATGTCCGACTCTGTGTGACCCCAGAGGCGGGGGAGCCCACCAGGCTCCCCCATCCCTGGGATTCTCCAGGCAAGAACACTGAAGTGGGTTGCCATTTCCTTCTCCAGTGCATGAAAGTGAAAAGTGAAAGTGAAGTCGCTTAGTCGTGTCGACTCTTTGTGACCCCATGGACTGCAGCCTACCAGGCTCCTCCGCCCATGGGATTTTCCAGGCAAGAGTACTGGAGTAGGGTATTTCTGGCCTACTTCTAGCCAAATCAAAGAAATTTTACTGATTTCTTCTGCAGCCCTATTTTGAGTAAATATGTGATTTCCATTAGGCTTTTTGAAATATGTAAAATATATAGACTCCCATTACTATCTTCAGAACCTCTGGGTGTTTGGGGATCCCTTCCTGGGAATCACTCCTACGCCCAAAATGAGTTTGAAGATGAAAATTATTGCTAAGGGGAAAAGAACTGTTGGTGTAACAAGATATTTAAAAGCAAAATTTTTTCCCACCTGGCCTGGTCCAGGCCAAGCAACCAAGAAAAGGATGTTTTCAAAATAAGAGTAACTGCCAAAGCAAAATGTATAAAACCGAGTCATGAGGCAAAAAAATAAGACAAGAGCGTTTGCTTAAAAAAGACAGTTCTCTTGTGTTAAGCTATTACTCCTGAAATAACATTTCCATTCAGCTGGGCAATTTTCTGGGCCTCCCCAAATTTTATTAGGTTTTGGGCAGTTATCCCAAGCAGACCCAGAGAAAGGCAGGTAAAAACGGTACAACTGCCTAATGTGACAGAAACAAAGGAAGCTACATACAGCTTTTCATTAATTAACATATTTTGTCCTCAGTGCTCTAAGGAAGGAAATTGTAAATTTGTAATCAGGCAGCTCTCTAAATTTTCCAAGAAAGTCTGTTTCTTTTCCCCTTACCTAGAGTAAAAAGACAATATGTTGCACTTGGTGCAAATCCTGCACCAAGGATTGGTGGTTGTTCCTATGTTACTCAAGTAAGTTTTCAGGAATAGTCATCCGTTTCTTTTTATATTTATTATTAATTCATTTTGAGAAGCTTTCTTTATTCTAAACCTCCAGGATCTGTTTGTAAGTGTCCTGAGTCTAGAGTTTCATGGAGAAAAGATGACTGAGAACCAGATTCCACCAACGGTTTTGTGGTGTCCGAGCTCAAGCCATCAGCCAGAATATTCTTCCATGTCCACAGTGAGCACTGTTTGGGGTCCTTTCTGCAAAGAAAGTTTATGGATGTTTCCTCCCCAGTACTATGAGATCCAGTTCCTAGAAAGTGGACAGAAGCATGTAGTTCACCCTGGAGATAAAGCCAGTCACCTTGTTAATAACAGAAAAGAGGGTTATCAGTACTACTTAATTTCCACCAACTAGTTAATGCAAATACTTGTTGCTGTTCAGTCACTCAGTTGTGTCCAACCCTCAGCAACCCCATGGAATGCAGCACACCAGGTTTCCCCATCCTTCAGCATCTCCTGGACCTTGCCCAAACTCATATCCATTGAGTGATGCCATCCAACTATTTCATCTTCTAGTGTCTCCTTCTCCTGCTTTTAATCTTTCCCAATCTTTTCCAATGAGTTGGCTCTTTGCATCAGATGACCAAAATATTGGCACTTCAGCTTCAGCATCAGTCCTTCCAATGAATATTCAGGACTAATTTCCTTTAGGATTAACTGGTTGGATCTCCTTGCAGACCAAGGGACTCTCAAGAGCCTTCTCCAGCACCACAGTTAGAAAGCATCAATTCTGTGGTGCTCAGCCTTATTTATGGTCTAATTCTCACATCCATACAAGACTGATAGAAAAACCATAGTTTTGACTATATGGACCTTTGTTGTCTCTGCTTTCTAATATGCTGTCTAGGTTTGTCATAGCTTTTCTTCCAAGGAAGTCTTTGGGGTTAAGTGGTGTATTCCCTTCTTAGGGCTCCTGTAACAAACTGCCACAACTGTAGTGGCTTAAAACACGTGAATTTATTCTCTTATGGTTCTGGAAGCTTGAAGTCTGAGCATCTTTTAATTTCATGGCTGCAGTGACCATCTGCAGTGATTTTGGAGCCCAAGAAAATAAAGTCTTTCACTGTTCCCATTGTTTCGCCATCTATTTGTCCTGAAGTGATGGGACCGGATGCCATGATCTTTGTATTTTGAATGTTGAGTTTTAAGCCAGCTTTTTCACTGTCCACTTTCACCCTCCAAGAGAGTTCCAGAGAAACATCTACTTCTGCTTTTATTGACTATGCCAAAGCTTTGGACTGTGCAGAACACAACAAACTGTGAAAAATTCTGGGAATACCAGACCGCTTTACCTGCCTCCTGAGAAATCTGTATGCTGGTTAAGAAGCAACAGTTAGAACCGGACATGGAACAACAGACTGGTTCCAAATTGGGAAAGGAGTACGTCAAGGCTGTGTGTTGTCATCCTGCTTATTTAACTTCTATGCAGAGTATATCATGCGAAATGCCGGGCTGGATGAAGCACAAGCTGGAATCAAGACTGCTGGGAGAAATATCAACAACCTCAGATATGCAGATGGCACCACTTTCACTTATAGCAGAAAGTGAAGAACTAAAAAGCCTCTTGATGAATGTGAAAGAGGAGAGTGAAAAAGTTGGCTTAAAACTCAACATTCAAAAAAACGAAGATCATGGCATCCAGTCCCATCACTTCATGACAAATAGATGGAGAAGCATTGGAAACAGTGACAAACTTTATTTTCTTGGGCTCCAAAATCACTGTAGACGGTGACTGCAGCCATGAAATTAAAAGGTGATTGCTCCCTTGGAAGAAAAACCTATGGCTGTGACACCTATCTAGGCTATGACAAACCTAGATAGCGTATTAAAAAGCAGAGACACTACTTTGCCCACAAACGTCTGTCTAGTCAAAGCTACAGTTTTTCCAGTAGTCATGTATGGATGTGAGAGTTGGACTATAAAGAAAGCTGAGCTTGGAAAAACTGATGCTTTTGAACTATGGTGTTGGAGAAGACCCTTGAGAGTCCCTTGGCCTGCAAGGAAATCAAACCAGTCAATCCTAAAGGAAATCAGTCCTGAATATTCATTGGAAGGACTGATGCTGAAGCTGAAACCCCAATACTTTGGCCACCTGATGTGAAGAGCCGACTCCCTGGAAAAGACCCTGATGCTGGGAAAGATTGAATGCGGGAGGAGAAGGGGACAACAGGGGATGAGATGGTTGGATGGCATCACCAGCTCGATGGACATGAGTTGAACAAGCTCCAGGAGTTGTTGATGGACAGGGATGACTGAGCGACTGAACTGAACTGAACTTTCACTCTCCAAATGAAAATACTGAAGATAGCTAATAGGCAAAATTTTGACTTTATTCTCTTTATATTGTTTCTCCACCCCAAAGGTAAATGCGAAAGTCTCCTGAATTGAGTACCTTATCATTTTGGTTCACTGATGGATTATCCAGAATCTGATTTGCATTTTCCTCAATGAGAAGCCACTTAAAAATAGCTCTATAAAAATGCCAAGTAAGTGTCCCCTGCAGGGGGCGCAGTGGGTGCAGGAACCCAAATCCCCAAGGGAGGAAACCCTGGACTAGCATGAAACTAAGGAAAGGAAACTTGACAGTTGGGTATTCAGAAAGTGTTCCTTCTAGTCCTGTCTCACTGGCGATGGAGGTGTCTCTCAGGGGAAAGCGGTAGGAGCCCCACAATCAAAGGCGTTTAAAAGGAGGCCTGGCTGGGGCTGTGGAAAATTAACCATAGGAAACAACCCAGTCCTGGCAGGGGAGAGAGGAGACAAGTTGAAGAGCTCTTTCCAGCTCTAATTTCTAAGAATCTGATTAGAGTACAGAGAAAAAAAGAAAGTTTGAAACTGGGCAAAAAAGGAACAAAAGCCAGGAAAGAGCCTAATGTAATCACTCTAAGGCACACAGAAGAAACGCTCTGCTGAACCCTAACCCTCATCCAGCCACAGTCCCATCCCAGCTGCCACAGAGGGGAGGCTGTCTTAAGAGAACTCAGGCAGGCAGCTCACAACCAGGTGGGCCAAGGGGAGACCGCTCTGAACTTGCTCTGAAAACCACTGAAAACTTGAGAGGCATTTTCTTAACAAAAGGCTGAAAGAGGAAGCCTGTGATGGGGGAGCCGCTAAGGTTCCTTTTCTGGTGGAGTTTGGCTATGCCTTCTCGCTTTAATCAATGCAATACAGAGAAGTCTGGACTTGAGCTTTTTTTCCTTTTTTTAAAGGACTTCTGGAGATACCACAAAATGGCACGTGATTTGCCTTTTTTAAAACATACTTAGTCACAGGTAGTCTGAATATCTAGCGTGCTAGCTACTTCATGCTCCTGCCTTATTAAGCTTCATGTAAATCAGCCCAGATTAAATATTTGAGTCATATAGTATTCCAGGATGACTAAGCAAGGCTCATATATTTATATATGATCTTGTGTGTGTGTGTGTCTGTGGAATAGCAGACACTTCCATACTTCTGATTTTATTAACTGGTCAACAGAACTGTGACCCTAATTGAGAGTGAACCAGGTTCCAAAAAAGCAGTTTTCCTGAGCCTGTACAGACAAAGGAAATAGTTTCCTTACGGAAAGAAATCAGTTTGAAAGCTTTTAGGCCAGAGTCTGCTCCGGCTCAGATTTCCTTTTTTTTACCCCTTTGATGAACCACTCATATGGAGATGCAAGCGTCTTGTGCCTGGTTTGAATTTAAGCTGTTGCTGACTTGAGTGGAAAACTCTCATAAAATCAGCTCAGGCTTTCTTCCTTTCCTTCACCACTGTCGACTGATTTCTGATATGTCCTTGGATATTCATCTTGAGTCATTCATGTCATCAACATGGCAGAAAACAAATTTTTTTTTTTCCCCAAGAGAGACTGAATCCGATATGCTCCTCTCTCCTGGAGCTCTGAGCACTGCCATTCTCCTGCTGGGGCAGGTGAAGGGTAGAGTAGAGATGGAGGTGGAGGTGGGGTAGAGATAGAGGACAGCTGGATGCAGGAAGGTGGAATGGAACATGAGTGATGCTTTGGGACACCTGCTCATGATCTCATGTCTCCATGGCAGAGTTATGACCAAATAGTGCCTCATGGAGCCCATTCAGTACCCGCATAAGGAGCTGTATTCTCCATATGCCTTTCTTCAGGAATGCAATGGCTACAGAGTATAGTTTTTTTGAACTATTTATTTATTTGACTGGGCTGGGTCTTAGTTGTGGCACACAGAAGCTTTAGTTGCAGCATGTAGGATCTTTAGTTGCTGCATTTGAACTCTTAGTTGCAGCATGTGGGATCTAGTTCTCTGACCAGGGATCAAATCCAGGCTCCCCAGCATTGGGCATGTGGAGTCTTAGCCACTGGACCACCAGGGAAGCCACCAATATAGTTTTTTTAAAAGATGCTTTGCCTTCAAAACAAAACTCTTTCCTGGTCACCTGAGAACAGTTCGCTGAATAAAATCCTGCCCCAATTTTCGCTGGGCTCTTTGGAGAGTTGACGGTCTGGGTACCCGGGACATTTTGTTCAGGAGCCTATGTCACCTTCAGGATTGTGTGCTGAAGACCAAGAATCTTGGAAGCAAGCCAGTCTGGATTTGGAGCCCAGCTCTGCCTGTTAAATGGGTTACTTCCAGCAGGTAACTTAAGGTCCTTAACCTGCTGCTGCTGCTGCTAAGTCGCTTTAGTCGTGTCCGACTCTGTGAGACCCCATAGACGGCAGCCTACCAGGCTCCCCCGTCCCTGGGATTCTCCAGGCAAAAACACTGGAGTGGGTTGCCATACTTAACCTAGTCTTCAGCTTATCTGTGAATCTGAGATATTGTCCTTAGTTTATGGGTAATTGTGAGGATTGTATGAGATCTCATTCCTAAAGTTCCCTGTCTGGGCTCATTCATTCTCTCTGACCCTCTGCTCTTGCTGATAACTTTTCAATTTGTCCTGGCCCCACATAGCTATGACAATTCTGTCCAGTCCAAGAATGGAGCACCCAAGAATGTCCCAAGGGTATGTGGGGCCCAAGGCAATAACACTGATTGTTCCTGCTCCCATCATGTTTATGGAGATGTAAGTGAATCTCGAAGGCAGTTTTGAATTGAAGAGGAATATATCATCAAAGGAAAAGTCTACAAAATACTCGTGGAAGCAAAAAAAGGGAGGCAGTGTTGGAGGCTGTGAAATCCCCGTCCTGGGCTTTCCCTCAATGGTTTTCTCATCCCCAGCTTCATGGATCCCCAATGGCTTCCGCCTTATGCTCAGAGCTTGACCACTACAGCAGTGCCTGGGTCATCTGACCCAATTTGACCACCGTGATTACCAAAACCTGCAGGAGTGATTGCTAGAAACACCTCTCTCCTCCACAAATGAGAGCTTCTAAACTTCAGGAAGCTGGTTTGCTACAGTTCCTTTAAAAATGTGGTTATAAATGAGCCAGGTAGATTTAGGATGGGGCAACCCACACACCTACTTCAATTAAAACATGTCATCCATTAAAAAAAAAAAATAGAGGATGTCACTGTAGAGCAGAGGGTTCAGCCTGAAAGTAAGTCACTGGGGTTAAGTGGTGTATTCCCTTCTTAGAGCTCCTATAACAAACTGCAACAACTGTAGTGGCTTAAAACACATGAATTTATTCTCTTATGGTTCTGGAAGCTGGAAGTCCGAAATCACTTTCCGTAGGTTAAGGTCAGGGTTGACACCAGACACCAGGGCTGGTAAGCTCCAGAGGGAGCGTCTATTTCTTGCCTCGTCCAGCTTCTTGTGGCTCTAGGCTTCCTTGGCTTGTGGCCACATTCCTTTAGCCTCTGCCTCTGTGGTCACATCATCTCTCCTGTAGTCAAGTTTTCCTCTGGCTCCTTTTCATAAGACCATTTATGATGACACTTAAGAGTGAAAAAGCTAGCTTGGAAAGTGAAAGTGTTAGTTGCTCAGTCATGTCTGACTCTTTGCTGGCTTGAAAGTCAACATTAAAAAAACTAAGATCATGGCATCTGGTCCCATCACTTCATGGCAAATAGGAGGGGGAAAAGTGGAAGCAGCAGATTTTATTCTCTTGGGCTCCAAAATCTCTCTGGAAGGTGATTGCAGCCAGGAAATTAAAAGACATTTGCTCTTTGGAAGAAAAGCTATGACATACCTAGACAGTATATTAAAAAGCAGAGACATCACTTTGCTGACAAAGGTCTGTATAGTAAAAGCTCTGGTTTTTCCAGTAGTCATGTACAGATGTGAAAATTGAACCATAAATAGGGCTGAGTGCTAAAGAATTGATGCTTTCAAATTGTGGTGCTGGAGAATATTCTTGAGAATCCCTTAGACTGCAAGGAGATCAAACTAGTCGATGCTAAAGGAAATCAACTCTGAATATTCATTGGAAGGAAGCTAATACTTTGGGCACCTAATGCGAAGAAGTGACTCATGCTGGGAAAGACCGAGGGCAGGGGGGAAAGGGGGCATCAGAGGATGAGATGGTTGGATCTCATCCTGTCCAACTCAATGGACAGGAGCAAACTCTGGGAGTGAAGGACACGGAAGCCTGGTGTGCTGCAATCCGTGGGGTCACAAAGAGTCAGACACAACTGAGCGACTGATCAACAACAAAAAATGGCACTTGGGCCCCACTGCAGAATCCAGGGTCATCTCCCCCACCAATCACGTCTTCCAAGTCCCTTTTGCCTATGAGGTGACATTCATGGGCTCCGGGGATTAGGATGTGGGTATCTTTGGGGTCCATTACTCAGCTTACCACAAATGAGAATCCCCTTCACTGACAACTACAGGCCGCCACCTTATTAAAATGTGTCCTTTGCCCAACCGAACAGAAAAGCAGTTCTCAGGAACCCTAATTTTCTTTTCTTTTCAATCTATAATCAGCTTCAAGGCCAGTATATTACAGGAGCATCATTTCCTGTGATTGCTATTGCCTTTGTCATCTCAGAAAAGGGGCTGAGAAGTGGCTTCTAAAGAAATGAACCATCCAACACCTTCCTCTCATCTATGTGGAATTACCGTATACACACATCTCCTTTTCCATCACATCAAAACTGCTGAAGTGTTCCAGATCTGGCAAGAATGCATATGCTCTTCCAGACACATAAAAACCTAAATGTATACTCTCCCTTAAGAGACAGAGACATGGCTTTTAAGCCCAGAATGGTTCCAGTTGAGAAACAGGAGATTGGAAGGGGAGAGCTATTTAAAAGTCACTCTGATATGACCTATTCTCCAAATAATTCATCTCCAGGTCACAGCCATTGTTGCTAGGTGGCATAACATTTATTACTGTAGTGTCCTGGGCTCCTCGGATTGGTAACAGACATATCTGTTCCTCAGAGTATGAGCAAAGTTGATAATGTCCTCTTACCCTAGGCGAGCTGAACTTCAATCACCAAGATACTGGTTGACATTAAGACTTCGCAACACCTATCATTGTCTGTCACCTCCCGAGATAAACTCTCTTGTGATGGGCTTCTCCCGTCACCAGCCACTGATGCCATTTTATTCAGTCTCTTTTGTAGACTATCTCTTGGGTGCCAGACACTGCCTGGCTTGCTGAGTTTGGTCATATGCTCAAAGCTAAATCCACAGACCTCCAGACCTCAGAGTGTGATGGGATAGAAAATAATCAGAGGCCCTGAACAGAGTAAGACTGTCAGAGAAACTGCAAATCAGCAAAAGAATGAAAGCCCCTTGACCCTGGCACATCTGCCACGTATTTAATTCCACGTGCTTGCCAAGCCCTGAAAACCCAGGCTGGGAAGACGTGGGGGTGGCGTGGGGCTCTGCATTCTAGGAGACCTAGAGGTGAGAACCCTGGCAGGTTGCCACTCTGCAGTCCACTCTCCTGGAAGGAATAGCTGATGGCGGGGGAGGGCGCTGTGAGCGTGAGGATAGTCTCGGACGCTGACCTAAGGGGCTGCGGGAGTGTCTGGGTGACCAGCCGCCAGTTGTGCTGTATTGATTTTATTTGCTGGTGACTTTGCCAGCTGGCTCTAGACCAAAGGAAGCAAGAGGCTTTAGCTTTTCTTGGGGGTTTCGGATCTCGAGGTGACATTAAGAAGTTCCTTCGATTTGGGAGGAAGTGAGCCAGTGAGAACCTGGGTGAATCTTCATTTCCATATACCAGGGTCAAATTCAAAAGTAAGCCAGGCACAGAAAGGTTTTGTATGGGGGCAATGCCAGAAGGACCTTCCTGATCGAGCCCCACCTACATCTCCGGTGTCATTTTCACGCCTCCCTGCCCGTCCCCTGCACCTCCCTCAACACACACACACAGACACTTTTAGCTCCAAGAAGTCAAAGGATCTACTTTCATTTTCTCTTCGTTCTTCTCATATTTCTCATCTAGGTCAGATGTCACTGTGTCTTGGACTCTTTCCTAGATTTCCCATTCTGGGTTAGTTTTCCCTCTCTCAGCCTCCTTCAGCATCCTTCACGCTGTTCATTCCTTTAAATACTAGAAAACTTAATTTATTGATCATTCCTATTAGACCAGAAAGTATTTGAGAGTAGAACTTTATCCTTATAGTCCCAGTTGGCACATGGTCAGGAGGCAATCAGTGTTGGTAAAGAGATGGCACTGACATATCAGACATTCCATTTGTTTGTGGAAGAGCCTTTTTGAGCATGAAACTTTGGTGTCAGAGTGTGTGTGAAGGATACACTACAAGGAACAGCTATGAAGCCACAGGGCTTCATGCACATCATCTTGTTTAAAGAAAAGTGACCCCAACAGATATTTAAAATTCCAGTTGCTGTGGTATACTCTTTCGGGGAGGTGAAACCACGGTGCAGGAAGAGCAACAAGATAACCACATATGTTCCAAGCCCAGGAAACTTGGCCATCTTGGAAATGCCATCAAGAATTCTGCCCACAAATGCTCCATACTAAATGCACTTATGCGGGCCCATCACATCTCCCCTTGGTAAGAATAAGGCAAAGTCAAAGACCAGAGGTGATAATACTCTCAAATATTTCAAAGGCTCACCTACATTTCTTAGACTCTCATTAGTTAGGCTGGGAAACTGTGATTTGTTCTGGTCAATAGACTGCAACTGGAAGTGACTTGTGTCACCTCTGGGCCCAAGCATAGAAAGGTAGGTGTGAATTCTCTGACCACTCACTTCCCTACTGTGGTGAGCGTGGAAGAGATGGCAGAGCTGGAAAGTGAAATCAGCTTGGATGGTGGAGTCACCACATGGAGAAATAGCTGCCTTGGAGAGGTGCCCAGAGCCACAGCAGAGTCTGCATGAGTGACACATGAATGTGTGTCGTCACTGGAGATTTATGGGTGGCGGATGGCCTATCCAGTGTTAGTAGACAAGTTGTCCAGGGCAGTCTCGCGCATACTTATGAAGTGGACCATATTCAGGGCTGACTTCCCAGGTGGCTCCGTGGTAAAAGACCCTGCCTACTTCTCCTGCAGGAGAGGCAGGAGACATGGGTTCGATCTCTGGGTCAGGAAGGTCCCCTGGAGGAGGAAATGGCAATCCACTCCAGGATTCTTGCCTGGAGAATCTCAGGACAGAGGAGCCTGGCGGGCTACAGCCCATAGGGTTGCAGAGAGTCAGACACAACTGAGCATGCGTGCGCAATATACCCAGGGCCAGAAGTGCTGACGTGAGTGGCCTGTCTCCTCTCCTTCGCTGGGAGTCAGCATGCACCTGTCTTTGGGAGCCCAGGGAGCCTGGCAGGCTGATATGCCCAGGGTGAATTCACTGAGTGTGTTGTAGGCTCTATACCTCTGTGCACCTTCTTTACACAAATTCTTGAATTGTAGCTTCATAAACCAGTCATCAGCCAGCAGGAGATAATAGAAGGTACGGGTGACATCAGGTATTTAACACTTTTGGATGTCTAGTCACAAGCCATTTCAAAGAACCCTACCTCCCAGAGCATTGTTTGACCTCTTATGTGTGTTCTTCACTTAGTATTTATCCAACATTTAATAATTACACATTCCTATTTGGTGCAGAGATGTTTCTTTGTCAGCAGTCATGGGCTACCATCTATGGATTCGAAGGCCAGACCTCTGCACAGAGCAAGTGTTCAAGGTGGTCTGAGTGAACAAATTCGCCTTCCTATGATTTTACCAACACAGAATCTACCAACCTGAGCTGGAGAAAACAATCCCCTCTTAAGTAAACACTCACCTGGTTATTATTTACTGTAGCCTCCATCAGAAATATTCTAGGATTTCTTTGCCTCAGAAATAAGTGATTATTGTATAGACCTAGAAGGGGAAATGAATTTGGTTTGCAAACATCCTTAAAAGCTGCACTCCTCTCTCCATCTTCTCTTTCTCTCTGTAAGCACCGGGAGGCATTTTCTATTAAAAACCTCAGCTCTGCTTCTTATCACCTTTGCCCTCTTCTCTGGGCTGACTTTAAATTCAGGAGATGGTTGCCCTGGGGAATATAGATCCTGGTGCCATGTGATCTGGCCTAAAGGGTAGCATGACAGAGCAAGACAAAGGGGATGCTAACCTCGCCTCCTCCTAGGCGGGTCCACGTCTCTCGCTGGATGCCGAGGCCCTGCAGTGCGTGGGCTCAGCAACCTCTGTTACACCCTTCATCTGTGTGATTCAATCTTTGGCAAGGCCTGTTCTGAGTTGGAAAGGGGACATGGAGTTAGCAAAATTTCTGGTGAAAAATGTATTTTTTATGGATTTTATTGCTTTAATCTTTTTTGTTTTTGTTGTTACTGTAGAATTCATACTTGCTCATTATGGAGAAGGTAAAAAAAATACAGAAAATTGAAAAGAGAGAAAAATCATTTTTAATTTAGCCATATAGATTCTGTTATTACCATACTGGTTTGAAACCTCTCTATGTGAGTGTGTTGAGTGTGTGAATTCATGTGCATTGAAGTATCATTATTTATATATAATTAAATATACCTAGTATTATCATCGAAATCTTATATTAGTTATCTTTAAGAAATCAGCGTTTCCATTCTGAAGGCAACTGGATAAGGGAAAAAAAATAACACAGAAAAATATCTTTTTAAAAAACTGTTTTTATATTGGAGTATAGTTGATTAGGGCTTCCCAGGTGGTGCTGGTGGTAAAGAACCTGCCTGCCAACGCAGAAGATGTAAGAGGTGCAGGTTCGACCCTAGGTTGGGAAGATCCCTTGGCGGTGGGCATGGCAACCCACTCTAGTATTCTTTCCTGGAGAATCCCGTGGACAGAGAAGCCTGGCACGCTATGGTTCATAGGGTCACAAAGAGTTGGACACAACTGAAGCGACTTTGCAGCAGCAGCAGCATAGTTGATTAACAATGTTGTGATAGTTTCAGGTGTACAGTAAAGGGACTCAGCCGTACTTATACATGTATCCATTCTCCCCCAAACTCCCCTCATCCAGGCTGCCACATAACACAAGCAGAGTTGTCTGTACTGTACTCACAGGTTATCCATTTTAAATATATCTGTGTATACCTGTCCATCCCAAACTCCCTACACTTGGGAAAATATCTTGATGTATTGCTCAGAGTTGGACAGTGTGACATGAAAGTCATCAGTTACAAAAGAAAAGTGGACCAAAAATGTGGCTGAACTGCAGATACTCAGAGGTTAGAGATAGAGTTATAAAAATGGCAGAAGGACATTTTAGAAAAATCCAACATTGATTTGGATTTTACTGTTGTACGGCACTGAAACGTAATCCTTCTAAGTAGCTCCCTAAGACTCCAGTGCCTTCTGTGGTGCTTTCTGGAAGATGTCAAGGACAGATGCTCTGTCCCACTTCTGGGGTGATAACACTGGGGTGTCACCCCACCCTGGGTTAGCAGAGGGGAGGACAAGATTACTCACTGACCTACTTTGGCGCCAGAAGGAGTGCAGAGCCAGAAGGAATGAGGAGGACATTAAGCTGCCAGCCCCTCCATGAATGCCTGGACCTCAGAAAGAGTCTCAGGAGAAAATAGGAGAAGAGAAGAGAATACAGAATGGGGCTGGAGTGAATACAATGTGAATTCCAAAGCATCTTGTGCTTTGGCCTTCATCTAAATTATATACATTTAGTTTTAAAAGGTGCTATTGTGCTATTTCTATTATTTCACTCTATGGATTTTCACATAACAAATATTTCAAGATCATCCATGAAAATATACCCATAAACATAGGGACTTCCCTGGTGGCTCAGACAGTTAAAGAATCTGCCTGCAATGCAGGAAACCCAGCTTTAATCCCTGGGTCAGGAAGAACCCCTGGAGAAGGGAATGGCTACTCACTCCAGTATTCTTGCCAAAACAATATCATGGACAGAGGAGCCTGGCAGGCTCCATGGGGTTGGAGAGTCGGACACGACTCAGGGACTAACACTCACTTTTTTTCATCATCGCATTAGTGTGGCTGTAACAGAGGTTGGCTAACTACTTATGATTGATACTACTAGTATTCAGGAACTAGTTCTCTCTCTTTCTAAATATCTGAAGATCCCACTTGTCATCCCTTGCTTTGGGCATGCTCATGTGACTATGAACAGAAGCGACAAGTGCTGCTTCTTGTTTAAAGCAGTGAAAAGACAGCGACCGTATCTCCAGTTTCTCCTTTCTGTCAAGGGACAAGCTTTGTGTTGACATTGATTGTGCCAACAATCGACAGTGGTCTGGGTTGCTGAGTCATCACGTGGAGGAAGCTGCCTGTAATGTCCACACTGTGTGTGGGCAAGAAATATCCTGTGTTGGTTGAGTCACTGAGATGTGTGGAGCTGTTACTGCAGCATTAGTAAGCTTAACCTGACTAATACATGGGTCATCAAATCTACTTCCTCCTTTTCCCGGGTACTTAGCCAGGTTGCCTTTCCCAGCCGTCCTTGGCTTTGTAGCTGAGTTTTAGCCAATGGATTGTGAGCAGAAGCCATGCCTGGTCCCCTTGGCTGGAGATGGTAAAGCGTGGGACTACTTTTTTTTCATCTCTTCCCCTTTCTGCCAATGACCATGATGCCTAGGAAATAAAGGAGTCTCACATTTAAAATAATTATGGATCCTTGAAATACGCTTGGAGGAGGGCTGCCCACCGTTTGGAAATACTTGTGTAAGACTGAGTGAGAAGGAATTTGTATCGTGTTTGAGCCACTCCACATTTTTGGTGTTGTTTATAACAGCAGCTAGCGTTACCTTTGGAGAAGGAAATGGCAACCCACTCCAGTGTTCTTGCCTGGAGAATCCCAGGGACAAGGGAGCCTAGTGGGCTGCCGTCTCTGGGGTCGCACAGAGTCAGACACGACTGAAGAGACTTAGCAGCAGAGCAGCGTTACCTTAACTTTTAAAGAAATTGATGCTTTGAATGTGTTTCCATAACCAAAACCTAAAATAGTTGTCATCTGGCTTAGACTGAAAGGGTGAGTGGCAAGAAAACTAGCAGTCTAGAGGGCTGAGTACTCCATTACACATTGGCAAGATACTTGGTAAAATTGTTGTCTGCAATAGGTTGGAAGGCTGACCAGCTCCATACCGAGACTGTTAACTCAGGGAAACTGTTGGGAAGTGTCCATGTGAATGTGTGACGGCCACTATTATCTGATCCTACAAGGTTTTATGAGAAAAAGATGTGCTGATGCAAGAGCTGGCTAGTGTTTCAGCAGAGATGAAAGGGAAAGGACAGAGTTCACGCTGGCCTGAATGTGAGGGAGAATTAGACTTCTGTCATGTGGACATTTTTGGTTTTGCCTTTTTACATAGTTGTTGTTGGTATGGCTGCATACTAATTTATTATATTAACATATCACGATTTGTTTAAACAAGTCCCTGTTGATGTACAGTTGGGATGTTTCTGATTGTTTTGCCTGTAAAAAGCTCTACTCTGAACATACTGATACCACATACTCTATTGATTTTTGATTATTTTCTTTTTTAATATTTATGTTTATGTATTTGTTTGGCTGCAGCACAAGGGATCTTTGGTCTTTGTTGCAGCGTGTGAGATCTAGTTCCCTGAACCTGGACCCTCCGCCTTGAAAGTACAGAGTCTTGGCCACTGGACCACCGGGGAAGACCCTGGTTATTTTCTTAAAATTTATTCCTGTAACTGGAATTGTAAGGTAAAAAATTAAGAATATTATGAATTTGATATATTTTGCCCAAGTTCCTGTAACTAAATTTACATCATTTTTAAATCCTAGCAGGATAGTCTCATCAGAAACATTATCAATATTTTTATTTTTAAAAGAGATAAGCAAAAACATACAATGTCCTGTCTTGGGATTCTTTCCTGTTGTTGTTAGTGAGGTCTAACATAATTTCAAGTTTACTGCCACTTTATGTATACTTATCTCTTGAGATGCCTGTCATATAAGGATTCAGTTTAGTTTGTTTAAGTTCGACTTTCTGCGTGTTCTTTTGGCATTAAGTAGAAATAGCATCCTCTATCATTTCCAAAGTACTTTAGTTTGCATAATAAATTGTATGATCATCCTAAGCCCTGAGTGTGACAATATGTTGCTGTTTCCCCCTGGATTGTCCTCTTTCTTTTAAGTTCATTTAAATTTTGATGTTGTGAATCTGGCCATTTTTTCTTAATGATTTCCAGCTTTATAATGTTTTGATACAACCATTCTAAGGTTGTATGAACAGCTCCCTAGGTTTTCTTGTATTCATTTTGTGAATTTAGTATATACGTGGCAGAACATTTCTCTCGCCTTCTTCAGGTCTTTACCCTTCCACTTGAATTGAATCTCATACCTGGTTATTGGGGCAATACTAACTATTTGTTTTATTTTCTAAGTGTTATTTTTATGTCTTGATATACCTACTCAAATCTATCAAAAGTTGCCATGTCTTTCTATCTATTCTCTGAAAACAATGGTAAATGCATGTATTCCACCACAAATTTAACATTAATTTTTGTTTTGTAATCCCAATCACACTTAGTGATGCTTTGATGTTTAAAACATCAATCATCGAACTGTAAATAAATCATCAATCATCTAGGGATTCCAAAGGAGACTGTGGATTAATTCCCATAGATTCTTCAAACTATTATGTACATTTCTATGTGTATGTAGTATATTTTTGTCTGAGAAGGTCCATGCCTTGCGGGATTAGTTGTTGCTTCATTTTCACTAATAGTCCTTTAATAATATAATTTTCCCATTCTTTTTGGTTCAGCTTTTCTACTGCTGGAATATATCTGCAAATGACCTTTTTCATGAATTGTTCATTAGTGATATACTTCCCAAATTTTTGCTGTTTTGAGCATACTTTTCTTTTGTCTTTACGAATAACAACTTGACTGCATATGAAACAGTTGGCCACAAGCTTTTCTCTTTAAAATTCTCTAATACTGCTAATGTGAAATATGGACTCACTTGATGATTTCTAGGCATTTACCAAGTACTTATTATATGCCAGGCAACAGGCTGAGTACCTTTGCCAAGGTTTTTTACTCTTTCTCCTATGGTAATTTTCTAAGTTATGTTCTACCTGTCTAACATCAGAGCAATGCAGTTTGAACCCAAACAGTGTGACTGCAGTCTTAAGCAGTGCTAGGATTTCTTTTTCTTTTTTCCCTTAAAGTTCTGTGTCTTTGCTCAGAGAGACTTTGGACATTGACAAATTTTTATTCATTTGGCTTGCACACTGCCTGTTCTCCCTTTTGTATTTTTGATTATCATTTCTGACTTCTTCGGGCATACAGTCTACAGGCTGAGTCTTCCCTTGTTGATTTCCACAGCTTCGTCTTCGCTCTGATCATTTCCTTATCTTTGTTGTTCTCTCTTCCTTCTAAGTGATTCTCTTAAGACAGTTCTCTACTGATCCAATTTCTTTAGCATCACTTCTTTGTTTTGATTCTTCTACTGTAGTTTTATTTCTATAATAACATTATTTTCCCCCTTTGGTTTTTAGTTTTCTGTGGCAGTTTCCTTTTCATTTTGTTTTCTCCCACCTCTTTAATATGTTTAATGCGTTAATTTATCCTTTCCTTTTCCTAGACGTGTGATGGAGTTGTATATTACTCAGTATGCCTTCTGATGCAAAATTTACTTCAAGTTGCATGTTTTATCTCTCTTATCTCTTTTTTTGCATGTTAGGCTCAATTTCTCCTTTTGCATCGTACAATTTTTCTAGGTCTCAAGCTTCTGTTTTTTTCCCTCATTCTCACCTTGGAGGTAGGACCTTGTAACTGAATTTACCATCAATACAGAGAAAGTCAAGTCTCCAAAACTCTAATTTGCTAGGATGTAATGTGGGGGCGGGGGCTGGATATTGTAGAATCAAGTATCACTTTATTCATTCATTTGCTGAGGAAGTTATCATGAACAACTCTGTCCGTTGAATTTTGTTAGATATAAATAGAACCCCCTTCATGGGGCCAGCACCTGAGGGGAGAAGGAAGGAAGAGGGCCCTCAGTTTGCTGTTTGTTCACCTGCTACCCTGCAAGTGGAAACTTCAGCTATTCTGATACTTAAAACCTTGTTCAGTCGCTGAGTTGTATCCAACTCTTTGTGACCCCATGGACTGCAGCATGCCAGGCCTTCCTGTCCTCCACCATCTCCTGGAGTCCACCCAGGTTCATGTGCATTGAGTCAATGATGCCATCTAAACATCTCATCCTCTGCCACCCTCTTCTTCTTTTGCCTTCAATTTTCCTCGGCATGCCATTGGGCAGGTCAGATATTTTTTCCACTCAGTAACTTTCCTTTGTTGCAGTTGATCTAAGGATGTAATATTGTTCCCTCAGACATTGTCTCAGATTTTCATCCATTTTATTAACCTGCTTCCTGATCATTCTCTCAGTCTTCAGGAAACATGTGGAGCCCACAAACACTGAACATTCCGCTGGCTTGGTGCCCACCATGGCTCATCAGGGAGGGAATAGACTAAATGGCAGTGTGGTCCCACGTTTCTGTGGTCCACTCATGTCTCTGTTCCCATCTCTCCAAGTTGAGAAACATTGTCGTGGACTGACAGCACTGTCTCTACCCACAGCCTTACTATTCTGACACCCTCACAAGTATAGGAATTATATACTGATTCTTGGAAACTTCTTTTAATTTGGTATGGAATTTTAAATTGTAGTATATCCAGCAGGTATCTCTCAAATCTTAGCAAATACTTACACGTTTTAGAAGCAAATGTGATTAAGAGGGATTAATTAGATTGAAGAGTGCGATCAGAGAAGACAAGCAAGTCAAGTATTTTAAGAGGATAGTCTTGTTATTAATATCAAGTTCTACAGAGATAGCATATAGGATGAGAACTGAAAGCATCCATAGGATTGGAGGCCAGTGAGGTAAGGGAGGAAAGAGGAAGATGTTTCAATGCGGTGTCTGGGGCAGGGGAGAGATTGCAGGAAGTTACTAAATGCATGACAAATGTAAAATAAATGTGAGAAGAGTATGTGGCAGAGAGATGGTCAATGATCCCTCTGGTCAGCAATTCCCCTTACCATAAGATAAGAACTATACTTGGAATCTCTAAGGTGCCTTCTGCTTAAGAGGCCGCCAGGATGAAGCAAGGGCTCACTCTCCTTGAGGCGAACTACCTAGGAACTTCCCATCAAATCTGTAGAAAGAACACCAACTTTAAGTTATCTTGCTGAAACACTGAAATGGACTCTAATTTAGCCTTTAGATCTAACTTCTAATGCATGGGAAATGTGGAGGGAGAGAGGACCAAGGCTAAGATACCAACAGGAAAACAGTAGGTCAAGCCCAGAATGCGAGACATTTTACAGGATGGCAAATCAGTGGCAACACAAGAGAATAAAGGGGAGGCGTGGCTGACTCTAATCCCACCCCAGCTGAGTCGTCGGTGGCCACAGTGGACCGTTCCTGTCCATGTTGGCAGGGTCCGCCAGGGTCACCTGGTGCTCTCTGCTTCCCTGGTTCAGGCTCCCTTCTAGTATCACAGGCGCATATTCAGCCATTGAGCAGCGCAGCCCAGAAGTAACTCATGACGGGTGAGAATCCCCAACTTTTGGTGGGAAAATTCTGCTTCCTCAGAGTATCCCCTGCAGAATTTAATCCCAGTTACTCACAGTCATGACCTGCTCATCAGTACATCTTCTCTTGGCTTTTTCCGTCTAATTTGTCCTATTCTTTCATTTTTGCATCCTAGCACCACCCCCAAGTAACATACCTACACCCAGATCCTCATCCTAAGGTCTGCTTTTGGAGAGACCCAAACCAAGACAAGAGGTTGATTTTTTTTTTTAAGAGAGACTTAGGAGGCAAAAACACCCAAATACATCAGTTCAGCTCAGTTCAGTCACTCAGTCATGTCTGACTCTTTGCAAACCCATGAATCGCAGCATGCCAGGACTCCCCATTTATCACTAACTCCCAGAGTTCGAGTCAGTGATGCCACCCGGCCATCACATCCTCTGTCGTCCCCTTCTCCTCCTGCCCCCAATCCCTCCCAGCATCAGAGTCTTTTCCAATGAGTCAACTCTTCGCATGAGGTGGCCAAAGTACTGGAGTTTCAGCTTTAGCATCATTCCTTCCAAAGAAATCCTGGGGCTGATCTCATATCAGGTGGATATCAAGTAGATCAGGCTTGAATGAACCAACTATAAAATGATATATTTATGGTGGTCCAGGAATTCTGAATACAGACTTGGCATTTGATGATATTAAGGATTTTTTTTGTTAGTTTTGTTGGTTATAATACTACTATTGTGTTTGTAAGAAAATGGCTTTATTTGGAGATGCATAAGGGTGAAATACCTTATACATAGAAATCAGAAATTGCCTGACATGATATCAGAACTTTTTAAGTAAGTGAAAGAAACAAAAAAGAAGGAAGGAAGGAAGGAAAGAAAGACAGAAAAGAAGGAAAGAGAGAGGGAAATGGAATAAATAAAACAAATGTGGCAATAATGTTAATAACTATGGAATCTGGATGATAAGTACATGAAATATATTCTTTGTGCATTTTCAAAATCTTTCACAATAAAAAATTTTAGCCCTTCTTTTAGAAGGGAAAAATTTTAATTCCTGGAAAATACCAAGTTTGATAGGAGGCTAAATTCCTCCAGGACAGCTGAATTTCCAAGACCTAAGTACAGACAAGACTTTCATATAGCTCTTTCATACAAGACAAAAACCAAACACCCTCCTACCCCCTCTGCAAAATGACATCCACTAATTGCTCACCTCCTGTATTCCCTGCCTGCCGCCCAGCCAAGCACCACGTGTCTCTCTCTAAAGTATCAGAAACCAAACAAACTCTCCTGAAATCAGCATATTCCACTGTTAGAGCCCAGCCACCGAGGAGTCACATGAACAGCCCTCTGAGCACCAGACGGGTTTTCAAATATTCTGGCCAAGAATAGTTCCCAGGGCAGAGCTCAGGCACACCACGCAGATCACGTAAAGAAAATTCCATACATTTTCCACAGGCGGCCCACAGAAATAGACCGAAGCTTTGGTGAATCCGTTCTCGAGACAGGAAGGAACCCCCGAAAAAAGAAAGAGCTCTTGGTCTCCTGCAAGGTAAAATGTGCGCCTCAGACCTGCCAGTGAAAGAGGATCACAAACATATGGTTAATGACTCACCCCAAATGGAAAAACAGAGTTTGTTCTATTTTATGGCGATTTTACATGTCGAAGGTACATCTGTTGCTATTTATGCTGACATGTATGTAGAGATTGGCAGACTCAGTTCTCTGTAGGGATGAGTGAAATCCAAACCAAACCACAGAACTTTCTAACTTGGAGCCTGGCTCCTGGGATGGAAAATGGTTTCTTGATCCCTTGAAACACTGCCTGGCGGAGCAGGGTGACTGGGAGAGGCCACATCATAGGACTGCACAGTGGGAGGAAGAAACACAAAGTTCCGCTTTGCTCGGGGCCTCCAGAGGGGCCAGAATGAGCCCAGGAAGTGCGAGAGGCGTCGCAGAGCTCAGGGAACATCCAACGGGCTCCTCCTTAATGAGGGCCTTCTCTGGGTGATGGCTTCAGGCCAAATAGACCACATCTGTTCTCACAAAAACACGCCACCCACCACCTAGGATCACACAAAAGTCTGCTCCCTCGGCTCTGCTAATAACATTCTCCAGCATGGTGGCCATGTGCCCCAGCAGACATTTTAAAAAGCAGAGACATCACTTTGCCCACAAAGGTCTGTATAGTCAAAGCTATGATTTTCCCAGTAGTCATGTACAGATGTGAGAATTGGACCATAAAGAAGGTTGAGCTCTGAAGAATTGATGCTTTTGAAATGTGGTATTGGAGAAGACTCTTGAGAGTCCCTTGGACAGCAAGGAGATCAAGCCAGTCAGTCCTAAAGGAAATCAGTCCTGAATATTCATTGGAAGGATTGATGCTGAACCTGAAGCTCCAATACTTTGGCCACCTGATGCGAAGAGCTGACTCGTTGGAAAAGACCTTGATGCTGGGAAAGATTGAGGGCAGGAGGAGAAGGGGGCAACAGAGGTTAAAACGATTGGATGACATCACTGGCTCAATGTACATGAGTTTGAGCAAAGTCCAGGAGATGGTGAAGGACAGGGAAGCCTGGCATGCTGCAGTCCATGGGATCTCAAAGAGCTGGACACGACAGAGGCAGTGAACAGCAGCAGCGCTCTGACGAGTTTGAAGACCCTTCCTCAGTTACACACACTTCCACAATCTCCTGTTTTATAAATCATATTTAACTCTGTTCAGTCGCACAACTATATAATGTTTGAATAGCAGTTGTCTTGCCTGTTCAATCTAACCTCTGTCTTCCTCCCTCCGTCCTCCCTTCTTTGCTTGTGTCTAATAGAGGAGACGCAACAGGTGAATGAGCAGCTGTATATACTGAATGGCTCAAAGAGAGAAGTGCCACAAGAGGGTCATTTATTGAATTGAATCTCCCTCCTTCCAGATCCTTGTGTTGAAGTCCTCACCTCTAATACCGCAGAATGTGACTGTATTTGTCCTTTTTCCTTTTCAGATGCTTTTCCACTGTGGTTTGCTGGGCTATACAGCAGGACCTTGTTTATCTGTTTTATAAAGAGTAGTATATACCTGCTAGTTCCAGACTCTTCATTTATCCTTTCCCCACTTTCCACTTTGGTTACTACACGTTTGTTTTCTATGTCTGTGATTCTGTTTCTGTTTTGTCATGAAGTTCATTCGTATCATTTTTTTAGATTCCACATGTAAGTGATGTCTAACCTCTATCTAAGGGCTTCCCTTGTGGCTCAGTAAGCAAAGAATCTGCCTAAAATGTGGGAGACCTGGGTTCGGTCCCTGGGTTGAGACAATCTCCTGGAGAAGGGAAAGGCTACCCACTCCAGTGTTCTGGTCTGGAGAATTCCATGGACTGTATAGTACATGGGGTTGCAAAGAGTTGGATATGACTGAGTGACTTTCACTTTCATCAGTGATATCCTATGTTTGTCTTCCTCTGAGTCACCTCACTTAGTATGATAACCTCTAGGTCCATCCATGTTGCTGTGTTATTTGGCATTAATGGCATTATTTCCTTCTTTTTATGGCTGAGTAATATTCCATTTTATAAATGTACCACATCTTCTTTATCCATTCCTCTTTTAGTGGAACGGAGGTAGCTGCCATGTGTTGGCTATTGTAAATAATGCTGCTATAAATATTGTGATGCATGGATCTTTGCAAATTAGAATTTTCTCTGGATACATGCCCAGAAGAGGAATTGCTGGATCACATGGTATCTCTATGTTTAGTTTTTTTTTTTAATTTATTTTAACTGAAGGATAATTACTTTGCAATATTGTGGTGATGAAGTGCCACTAGACTCCTGCTGTGGACAAGAAGGATGTAGTTTAGTGGGATCAGAAAATCCCATCTGGAAGAGGGAGAATATGAATTTTGTCTTGAGAAATGGGTAGAATCTGCTTCCGCACTAGGAACAAGTGTGAAAAGAACAGAATAAAAAACTCAACTCGCTTTCAGACACCTGCCCAAGGCCTCATGCCTGGTCCCCAGAGAGTCCGCTGACATCAGCCACTGAGATGTTCCACTCTTATTAGCACTTCACAGCAGGACACGCTGTCCTTGCTATCTGATCCTTTCCAACTCTCACCTCTACTTTTGAGTAAGTAAACCCATGTGAGAATTAAAGGTGCTTGCTAATTCCCTGTTTGTCTGTAGGTTATTACCACTGAACTTTGGCTGAGGGCCAGTGGGAGGCCAAGCACAAAACTCATCTACCCCATGATACATGCATGCTCAGTTGCTCAGTTGCGTCCGACTCCTTTGTGACCCCATAAACTGTAGCCCCCTAGGCTCCTCTGTCCATGGGATTCTCCAGGCAAGAATAGTGGATTGGGTTGCCATCCCCTCCTCCAGGGGATCTTCCTGACCCAGGGATTGAACCTGTATCTCTTACGTCTCCTGCATTGACAGGCAGCTTCTTTACCACTTCTACTACTTGGGAAGCCAGACAAACCCTTGTGTCCCTTCTCACCCCTGCTTGGATGACATTTAACACTCTCTACTATAGTCATGAACTTGTGAGTCTCACACTCATGATCCATGAGATGAGCCCCTGGGGTGGGGGGAACCTGTGTCTAATTGGGTGTTTGTACCTCCAGCACCTTTCTGTGGACATTCGCTAAAGTTACAGAAGCCCCAAGAACCTCCCTGTGCCCTGTCACACTCAATCCCAGGCCTCCTCTTTGCTACTCCTGTGTGGCCAAGACTATTTTGCTGTAAATCAGTAGTTTTCAACCCTGGTACACATTAAGATCACCTAGGGAACTTTTGAAAAATTACTGGTGCCCAAGCTCCACCCTGGACCAATTAAAAGAGCTCTCTGGGAGTGGGGCGTGGACATCTGTAATGTCTTAAAAGCTCCCCAGGTGATTACAACATACAGGCAGGATTAGAAGCCATCCAGCCTTCAACAAATCCGTCCAAACACTAACTAATAACTCAGAGCTCAGCATCAGAAGTAAGAGGTCATTTGTCTATTCTCATCAAAGCAGAAACAGTCCTCGTTTAAAAAAAAAAATTATTTGGCTTCGTTGGTCTTAGTTGTGACGTGCAGAATATTTATTGTGTTGTGTGGTAACTTTCTAGCTGTGGCGCATGGACTTATTTGGTCTGCAGCATATGAGATTTTAGTTTCCTAACCAGGGATTGAACCCGCACCCCTTGTATTGCTAGGTGGATTCTTAACCACTGGACCTCGAGGGAAGTTCCAGCCCTCATTCTTAAAGACACAGATTCCAACTCTCCTGTAGACAAAGGTGAACAATAGAAACTGTACAAATAAGACCAACAGGTATCCTGAAATCAGAGTGAAGCAATAATGACCCCCTATCTTCTAGTTGGTTAGAACAGTGGTCTGTGATTGCAAGTCCATTTATGGATCAGGGGACTGTAAGCAAACATTTGAACAAATTATGCCAGATCATGATGAGAATGCTGTCTATGCTTTCATTTTACTTAGAGAAATATTCATCTCTGTTTCTGAGTATGATCACAGTTAACCCTGCCTGCCATGATGTAAGCTAACCAGCAGTCTCTTGCAAACTCTCTGTGGCCCCAGCACTACCACAGCCCCAGCCAGAGATCTGGGTGCGTGGGGAAGTCGCAGAAGACAGGTGAGTTGACACAGGCCTCACACAAATTTGTCCTGGGCCCATTAGAGTTAGTTCTTCCCTTCCACCCCCACGCTGAGCTGAAACAAATCAAACCACACCTCTCTTTTCTTTTAAGATGCAGTTTCATTAAAAACCACCTGTTTGTAGTTCTAGTCTGGTGTGACATATTGACACAACTGTCAGAATGGAAATTTGTTGTTGTTGTTATTGTTTAGTCGCTAAGCCATGTCTGACTCTTTGCAACCCCATGCTCTGCAGCACGCCAGGCTTCCCTGTCCATAACCATCTCCTGGAGTTTGTTCAAATTCATGTCTACTGAGTTAGTGATGCTATCCAACCATCTTATCCTCTGTCACCCCCTTCTTCTCCTGTCCCCAATGTTTCCAGCATCAGGGTCTTTTCTAATGACTTGGCTCTTCACATCAGGTGGCCAGATTCCAAGAAACAGGTGCGCAATTATTGAAGAAAAAAATTGTGATATGGAAGCTAAAAGTTTTCACTTTTATTTCCTAATCTATTAAAATTTGACCAGTGTTCTAGAACAAAGTATAGTATTAAAAGCTCAAAAGCTACCTACAGTTTATGGAATAAAATTCATTGTAACTAGACATTCACCATACTTGTGAAAGTGAAAGTCACTCAGTCATGTCTGACTTTTTGCAACCCCATGGGCTGTCCATGGAATTCTCCAGGCTAGATTACTGGAGTGGGTAGCCTTTCCTTTCTCCAGGGGATCTTCCCAACCCAGGGATCAAACCTAGGTCTCCTGCATTGCAGGCAGATTCTTTACCAACTGAGCTATCAGGGAAGTCCTAAGTCACCATACTTAGAGTGACTTTTGGGGGGTTTTAAAAATCCATTAAAACAATGTGGCTAAGTGCTACTGTATGTAACTATAAAAGAAGTTTAAAATGAAACTCTGATAACCTCAAGAAAATGCTCAGCCTTTAATACCAAGTCATTGAATGATGGCCCCAAGATTGTCATCTCTCCTGATATATGGCACTTTTCAGGCTGGTAGAGGGGTATTTACGATCCTCATTACATATATATGAGTAAATGATACAGATGGCTTGAATGCCAGTTAATACACATGAAAATAACCAATAATATATCTTCTTTGCATAAATGACTGACTGACATTTTTGAAATAATTTCATTCAGTTCTTCAAGTTATGCTAATTATGCGTCCTGTTTCGCTGATGCTTTTATTTGTCTGTGTTTCTTGGTACCTGTACACACATTCACAAACTCACATACAAAGGCAATTACTATTGCTTAAGTTTATATGAAAGCAAAATCAGCTATAGATGGAGATATATAAAGGCTCACGTGTGTTCTGATTATGACAGTCCACAGTTTTCTCTTCTTAATTTGTTTGGATATTTATTTATTTATTTTTGGCTTCATGGGCTCCCCCTAGTTGGGGTGCACAGGCTCCTCTTGTTGCAGAGCACAGGCTCGAGAGCTCAGTAGTTGTGGCGCGCAGGCTCGGTTGCTCCATGGCATGCGGAGTTTTCCCAGGCTAGGGACTGAACCCATGTCCCCTGCATTAGCAGGTGAATTCTTAACCACTGGGCCCCCAGGGAAGCCCAGCTCATAGTTTTATCTACCTTTTATGATAAATATGTAAAAAGAAGTATATTTTTCTGTAATGTATTCCATTTCTGTAATGAAACTTTCCCCCCACAAGTTTGGTCACAGGAAGAAAAACATTCTGTATTTGGGGATTGCAAATCACGGCTTATATAAATCGTAAAAAATTAATGCAGCTCAGATAACAGGAAACATTTGAAATGGTTTTGATAGATTTCATTTTTTAAAGTATGTTTGATTGTGCTTTTATTCGCTGATCAATTTGTACCTTTTGTATATTTTTCTCTAAGTTTTTAAGGTATAATTTATACATAATAAAACGCACATACAGAAAGTGGGCCATTTTGTGAGTTTTGATGAATGCATACAGCTGTGTAACAAGCACTGCAATTAAACACGGCACATTTACATCTTTCCACCAAGCTTCCTCATACCCTTCTGTAATTAATCTCCCCACCCTTGACCTCTGGATATAACCAATGTTCTGATTTCTGTCACTGTAACTAATTTTTGCCTGTTCTGTAACTTCACATAAATTGAATCGGTTGGCAGGTACCCTTTTAATCTGGCTTCCTTTTCTCAACCTACTGCTATAATGGTTTGGTATTTATTTGTGTCATATGTATTAGTTGTTTGCTCCTTTTTATTCCTGAGCAGTTTTCCATTCCATTAACCTGTTGATGAACATTTGGGTTGTTTCCAGTTTGGGGCCATTGTAAATAAGACCATTCCATTTCTGTAATAAAACTTCCCCCCCACAAGTTTGGTCATAGGAAACTGCTGAGTCGCTTCAGTCGTGTCCAACTCTGCGACCCCATAGACGGCAGCCCACCAGCCTCCCCCATCCCTGGGATTCTCCAGGCAAGAACACTGGAGTGGGTTGCCATTGCCTTCTCCAATGCATGAAAGTGAAAAGTGAAAGTGAAGTCACTCAGTTGTGTCCGACTCTTCGCAACCCCATGGACTGCAGCCTTCCAGGCTCCTCTCCCCATGGGATTTTCCAGGCAAGAGTACTGGAGTGGGGTGCCATTGCCTTCTCCAAAGTCTAGAATGAAACTTTTCTTTCTCTCACCCAGATAAACATGGTCCTGCCCTCCGAAATTTAGGAAAGAATAAATAACTTTGAACATATCATAGTGACAAAAATCCAGGAATATAATACTGGAGTGAATTGATTGAATGCATTCTCCTGAGGCTGTTTTAAAGTCCCAGGAAAGACTGAGATATTCCACCAGAGCTGACCTAGCAGGTGGTTAGGAGTTAGGCATCATAGCTCCTCTGGGGGACCTATAGAGACAAAAGGCCTTGAAAATCCCCAGCTACCCTCCAGAGCCATCTAATGTTAGGAAGTGATGCTTCTTTCCCATTCTTCAAGTTTTGCTGTGAATGGAAGGCACTTTCTCTCTTGGCCTCTTTCCATCCTGTCCCCCACCCTTCCCCTGGGAGGAGGGTGGAGTCGATTATCTGGTGATGAGTTGGGAAGAAGAAACAGAGCACATTTCCCTGACTTTTCCTCTCTTCCTGCTCTTGAGAGTGAGTCATCCATAGGAAGCAAATATTTGGTTTGCTTCTCTGTCCCCACATTTTGCAGGGTAGCCTCCCACGTGCGGTGGCTAGTAGGGATCCAACCAACATGATCCATTCCACAGTCTAATTTGAGGTCTCTATTACATGGCCTTCATGCCTGAAGATGTAAGCCATATACCCCAAAATCAGGATAGAAGGGTATTATCTTGGTCTCCTGTCATACTTTTAATCCTATTTCTCAAGTTGTTTCAAATTCAAGTGGGGAAGAGGGTTTTATCTGCTTAGTGTCTTCATACCCTATTGAATCTTTTCTTTTTTTCCCAAGATTTATTTATGTATGGCTGTGCTGGGTCTTTGCTGCTAGGAATGGGCTTTCTCCAGTTTTGGCAAGCAGGAGCTGCTCTTCATTGCCTTGTGCAGGCTTCTCATTGTGGTGGCTTCTCTTGTTGTGGAGCATGGATTCTAGGGTGCTTGGGTTTCAGTAGTTGCAATGCGTGGGTCCAATAGTTGCAACTTTGGGGTTCTAGAGAGCTGGCTTTGTAGTTGTGATGCATGGGCTTAGATGTCCTGCAACATATGGGATCTTCCTGGATCAGGGATAGAACCCATGTGTCCTGCATTGGCAGGCAATTTTTTTTAACCGCTGACCCAGCAGGGATACTCATGTACTGAATCTCGTAACTATTTCTTTCCCCTCATCCCTATATGACCTCAGAAACCTCTCCGATACATTTTTTTTTGTTGTCATTCTTGAAGGATTTATATTGAATTGCTCCAAAAGCATTATGTCATCTAAATATATAAAGCAGTAGTTACGTCACATGGGTAGAAAAGCTGGAAACTAAACAGTCTCAAAGATTTATGGCCCAGATTAATAGATATTACTTCTATTGTCATCCCACAAACAGAGCAGAGGATCCAAGTGTAATCTGTTTCACTGATTAAAAAAGTCAGGGACTCGGGGAAGATTATCCAGTGAGTCTCTGGCAGACAGAAGTTGGACTGCCTTGCACTTTACAGCTCATGACAATGACTTGCTGTTGTTGATGCTTAGTCACTCTGCCCTGTCCGACTCTTTGCAACCCCGTGGACTGTACCCCGCCAGGCTCCTCTGTCCATGGGATTCTCCAGGCAAGAATTCTGAAGTGGGTTGCCTTTTCCTTCTCCACATGGTGATGGCTGCATCCCCACAAATATATTTACACAGTGGCTTTGGGTAGAGAAGCAACTCAAAAGGAAATTCACACTCTCCCACAGAAAGCCTGAAATTCACCCAGGTTTTCCAGATCTGGAAGGCCAAGATCAGCTGAGTCAGGCCAAGACCTAAGCTTAAGAAACATTTTTTTTTGGTGCTCATTTTAGACAGTGAGACGCTGAAATGGCTCATCCATTTAGGAGAACTTCTGAGAACGTTTTCAGCTAATTACCATGCTGCTAAGTGAATCTGAGGAAAGGGATAGAGGAGGGACTGAGCTCCCCTCTTCCATGTGGTCACTTACACGTGGTCATTTCCACTTTTCTACCCATGGCACGCCTACTTTCAGCCCTCTCTCCATAATGTTAGTTCTGGAACAGCACCTTCGCTCTCAGGCCAGGCCTTTGAAATTGTGGGGGTCACAGACTGGCTTTAGTCAGCAGTCATTTTCTTGTCACAGTCTGGCACATCATTAGGTTGTAAAATTTCTCTACTGCCGGACACTTACTAACAGCTTTAAAGTGATTCCAGACAGATGCGCACAGAGGCTCCAGGATGACTCTCCAAGTACCAACGGAAGCTTGGGGGTGAGTCATTGTCTCCAAGGCTGCCAGCCTATCCATCCCAGTATCAACCTTTCTGGACCGAACCCCCCATACCACCATGGCCCTTTTCATTCTTCTTACCAGAAGAAGTACATTTTTTAAATTCCTCCATCTTCAGTGAACTGGATCTTTGCATCCCCAGCCAAGTGTCCCCACCACTTTCTTGGATACTCGAAATAACACAGATTCCAAGCGAAGACAGAAAAAACAATTTTGACATTAAAAAACATGGGAACGGCTAGCCACATGGGTTTTGATCTGTAATTGAGACAAGGTGAAGTGGCGATTTATTTTTTTTAACCTCCCTCTTTTTCCTTTGCACTTCATCACAAGGGCTGCCCATCGGAGTCAGGCAAACACATTTGGTCATCTCTGATCCTTTCTCATTTCCACCCAACAGGCTCTGCTTTGTGATGGCAGTCCTCTGCTTGTACACACGTGTATTCCTCTGGAGTTGCTCCTGAAGAGTAGCCCGTGTGTGTTAAAACCACAAAACGGGGCTCATAATGATTTTTCTGCTGCCTTATCCATACCTCTAGCTGCAGGCAAGGCATTGAAAACCAATGAAATCAGGCAGCTTGCCTCAACACAGAAATTAAGATGTTGGAACGTTAACAGAGACCCACAGACAGGAGAACAAGAGCACTTGTTCAGAGCTGGGAGGAGAACACTGCCTCTCTGCTTCTTTGACAGATGAAAGCTGTGTGTCTGTCAGGTGGTGATGACCTAAGATGTTGTGAGTGTACCGTCAAGCACCGTCTACCAGCACGTTCTTCTTTTTTTAAGTTGGAGGATAATTGCTTTGCAATATTGTGTTAGACTCTGCTGTGCAATGAGGTGAGTCAGCTATATGGATACACATAGCCTCTCCCTCTTGGACCTCCCTCCCACCCCTCACCCATCCCACCCCTCCAGGTCATCGCAGAGCACTGAGCTGAGCTCCCTGTGCGATACCGCAGCTTCCCACGAGCTACCCATGTAACATGCGGTAATGTGTATATTTCAGTGCTCCTCTCTCAATTCTCCCCGCCCTCCCCTTCCCCTGCTGTGTCCACAAGTCTGTTCTCTGTGTCTGTTTCTCTATTCCTGCCCTGCAAATAGGATTACCAGCTGATTCTATGACCCAGAGTTTGCAAGGAAATTTCCAGGGTTCCCCCACCTTTATCACATTCCCAGACTCTTTAGCACTGACTGCCCTTTTGCCTTTCTGGGGCTGTTTACAAGCTAAAAACACTTCCAGAAGCCAAACCTCCAACTTTCGAGTAAGGTGCAAGCTGCAGTTTCTTGCTTGAGGCTCTCTTTCAACTGCCTTTCTCTTGGAGGAATAATAATGACTCCCTTCAAGAAGGCTCTGGCAGAGAGGGCGATGAAGAGAAGGAGATCCTTCTCCCTCACAGAGGAGATTGAAATTAGCCTAATTAGATTTTCTGAGCGCTCAGAAACCACGGTGATAGACGCCATCTAAATACATAGACAGATCGGAGGAGAGCACAGATGTTGTGTGAGACCACTGATTTAGTTCCAAGTCAATACTCTTAATTAACTGCAAACTGTTTAAATATATAACATTCCCAACATGTAGCCAGTAGCACCTATATAGAACTCTTCATGTATGTACCTTAAAGCAGAAAGCAAATTAGTGATCACATCCAAAAGTACAAGCCTGTAATAATAATTTCTTCTATTTAATGTAGACACACTGCCTCTAAAGTCAGGGCCCCTAAGGGTGTAACACACTTGGTAGATAATCATCACTTGGACAGAATAGGAATGCAGCCATTAACAAGGTGAAAAAAACAAAACAGGTGCATCTAGAAGATACCAGCTATCCACATAGAGGAAAGTTTTATGGCTTTTGGTTTGTTTGTTTAATGTGCACTTACCCTAAGTAAAATCTGATTCCTAAGTTGGTTGGTGCCTAGATGTTGTGGTGTTGGTTGTAGACCAAGCTGCTGGAGAATAGAGAGGGGCTTATCTTCACTCAAAGAAATGACAGTGGTGTTTCCCAGGTGGCAAAAATGATAAAGAATCCACCTGCCAATGCAGGAAATGCAAGCAAGATGGGTTTGATCCCTGTGTCGGAAAGATCCACTGGAGTAGGAAATGGCAACCCACTCCAGTATTGCTGCCTGGAAAATTTCATGGACAGAGGAAACTGGTGTCCATGGGGTCACAAAGAGTCAGACATGACTGAGTGACTGAACACATACCCAGTCTGAGCATAAAGTAAGCCTTAAGCAAGAAGCAAAATGAATCTGAGAATCTCCAAGAACATTGGCAATAGCCCCCCTAGGTGACATATTCCTTTTTTTTCTGGAAGTTGAATCAAAGTGATTTGCTTGTAGTTTATTCTCTTATTGGTTTATTTCCTTATTGAATTATCTTATTCTCTACAATAAAACTTCACTTAATAAATATGGTCCCTACATTTGTTGTTCTAGACTGTAAATAGTCTGTTTACAAAAAAACAGAGGTCTGTTTCCTCAAGGGACAGACTCTGTATTTGGGAGGATGAGAAGTTAAATAAATGCAGCAAATATTTGTGAATACACAAATGAGGGATTCATTGTAGGATTACATAGAAGTCTGAATTTTTATGTAACCATATAGCAAATATTTATTAAGCATTTAGTCTGCGTTAAATCCTGGACAGACAAAAACAAACAATTTACCTGCCCACATGGAGTTCACAGTATCATAAAGAAGATAAAGACCAAAGACATAAACACAAACATTACTATTAATGATGATGGAGTGGAATGGCTACATGAATCACCCTCCTCCCCTCACCTCACACCCACAGATAATAATTATAAAATCTGTACAAAATATAAAATACTTACTTATAGAAATAGGAAAACATCCAAGAGCAGACAGAAGCCAGAGGAAAGTTTGCTGTTAAAAAACTGCAACTAGGAAGAGGAAGAATTGGGAGTTTGTAATTATCTTGCCTGAAAATGTTCCCCAACACTCCTGTTGAGGGCAATGGAAAACAAGAAGGCACCTTTCAAGTTCAAGATACCAGAGAGCAGAGCACAGGGGAAAGTTTAAGGAGGGGTCTGTAAGCAAGAGAATGGCAAAAGTATTGCTGCTAAAAAATCTGAGCATAAATGTTGCCCAAATCACTGGTTGCCTGCTAAACTATACATCTGTGGAGGAGAATCTGATAGAGGGATCAAAAAAGCGAGCAATGGCCGGAAAGGAATGTAGCCTTAAAAGGCAGATCTGCTTTGGGTGGGTTCTGTGGATTTATCAAGGGTCAAATTAAATACTGAGCAGCTGGAAGTCAGAAGAAATGAATGGCGTTATCAACAAGCACACATTGCAGGGGAGACACAATCTTCAGTTTGACTCCAAGCAAATTAACTGCCTAATAAAACAACAATAACAATAACAAAAATACTCTAAATTATATGACAGAACCCAGAGTCGGCACATTGTATTTTCTACAATGTCCGGTTTTTGAACAAAAATTACTAAACATGCTAAGAAACATAAAATTGTGACCATACTCAGGAAAAAAAAAAAAAGTCAATAAAACCCAACTCTAATTGTGTCCAGATGTTGGCCCAATTAGTTTTCAAATCAGCTATTACAAAATGCTCAAATAACTCAAGAAAAATGGTCTTAATGAATGAGTAGTTAGAAAATCTCGACTGAGAAAGGACAGCCTTAAACAATGGAAATTCCAGGGCTCAAAAGCAGACTCACTGAAATGAAAAATTCACTAGATGGGCTTAAAGAAGATTGCAATGTCAAGAGAAAGAATCAATGAGTTTAAAAAGAGAGTGATAGGAATTACTTATATCCAATATGAAGAAGAAAGAGAAAAAGGATTGAAAGAATAATGAACACAACATCAGAGATGTATGGGACATCATCAAAAGACACAACATATAGAAACTGGAATGATTTCACATCAGAATGATAGAAAAGGGGAGGCAAAAAAGGACCAATAAAAGAAAATAATAACCTAAATTTAAAAACTCCCCAAATTTTGTGGAAACATTAGTTCCAGGTAACTCAGCAAAACCCAGGAGTGATAAACCAATATAGTCAAGGTGCTGAAAGTCAAAGATAAAGAGAAAATCTTTAAATCAGCCAGAGCAGGATGACATGTTATATATAGGAGAATAATAACATGATTACTGATTGACTTCACATCAAAATAATGGAAGGCATAAGGAATTAGACAGGCATATTTCAGCTTCTGGAGAGAGAAGAGAATTGAAAACCAAGAATTATGTATTTAAAGAATTTATCATTCATAAATGAGAGAGAAATTAAGGCATAGCCAGATAAATGTAACTCACTGTCAGCAGAATTGTGCTACTAGAAATATGGAAGAAAGTTGTTGAGGCTGAAGGGAAATGACATCAGATGACCACTCAGATTTGCTGGAAGAAATAATGGGCATGAGGAGCATGAACACTAAGAGTGGTGGGAAGGCCAGGGAAATGAAAATATTAGTATACTCTTGTAAGATTACTCTGTCTTACGTAAGATAATTCAACATGACCTCTGAATAAATTGAGATAAGTTAAAGGTATGTCCACAGTTTGTTGTGATCCACACAAAGGCTTTGGTGTAATCAATAAAGCAGAAGTAGATGTTTTTCTGGAACTCTCTTACTTCTTCAATGATTCAACGGATGTTGGAAATTTGCTCTCTGGTTCCTCTGCCTTTTCTAAATCCAGCTTGAACATTTGGAAGTTCATGGTTCACATACTGTTGAAGCCTGGCTTGGAGAATTTTGAGCATTACTTTACTAGTGTGTGAGATGAGTGCAATTGGGTGGTAGTTTGAGCATTCTTTGGCATTACCATTCTTTGGGATTAGAATGAAAACTGACCTTTTCCAGTCCTTTGGAAAATTCTCTCTTGTGGAAAATTCTTAAAGAGATGGGAATACCAGACTATCTTACATGCCTCCTGAGAAATCTATATGCAGGTCAAGAAGCAACAGTTAGAACTGGACATGGAACAACAGACTGGTTCCAAATTGGGAAAGGAGTATGTCAAGGTTGCATATTGTCACCTTGCTTATTTAACTTATATGCAGAGTATATTACATGAAATGCTGGGCTGGATGAAGCACAAGCTGGAATCAAGATTGCCAGGAGAAATATCAATAACCTCAGATACGCAGATGACACCACCCTTATGGCAGAAAGTGAAGAACTAAAGAGCCTCTTGATGAAAGTGAAAGAGGAGAGTGAAAAAGTTGCCTTAAAACTCAACATTCAGAAAACTAAGATCATGGCATCTGGTCCCATCACTTCATGGCAAATAGGTGGGGAAATAATGGAAACAGTGAGACTTAATTTTCTTGGGCTCCAAGATCACTGTAGATGGTGACTGCAGCCATGAAATTAAAAGACACTTGCTCCTTGAAAGAAAAGCTATGACCAACCTAGACAGCATGTTAAAAAGCAGAGATGTTACTTTGCTAACAAAGGTCCTTCTAGTCAAAGCTATGGTTTTTCTAGTAGTCATGTATGGATGTGAGAGTTGGACTATAAAGAAAACTGAGCGCTGAAGAATTGATGCTTTTAAACTATGGTGTTGAAGAAGGCTCTCAAGAGTCCCTTGGACTGCAAGGAGATCCAGCCAGTCCAGCCTAATGGAAATCAGTCCTGAATATTAATAGGACTGATGCAGAAGCTGAAATCCCAAACCTTTGGCCACCTGATGGGAAGAACTGACTCATTGGAAAAGATCCTGATGCTGGGAAAGATTGAAGGCAGGAGGAGAAGGGGACAACAAAGGATGAGATGGTTGGATGGCATCACCAACTCGATGGACGTGAGTTTGAGCAAGATTTGGGAGTTGGTGATGGATAGGGAAGCCTGGCATGGAGCAGTCTGTGGGATTGCCAAGGGTCGAACAAGACTGAGTGACTGAACTGAACTGAAAGGTATGTCTGTTAACCTCTGGGTTTCCAGGTGGCTCAGTGGTAAAGAACCCGCCTGCCAGTGCAGGAGACAGACATGACTTCAACCCCCGAGTAGGACAATCCCCTGGAGAAGGGTACGACAACCCACTCCAGTATTCTTGCTTGGGGAATCCCCATGGATAGAAGAGCCTGGCAGGCTACAGTTCATAGGGTCACAAAGAGTCAGACATGACTGCAGCAACTTAGCACACACGCATGTGTTAACCTCTAGAACAACCATTATAAAAATGCACGAGTTAGCTTGATGGTAGGAAGCCAATAGATGAACTAAAGAAAAATGTTAGAAAATATTTGATTAACACCAAAAAAAAAAGTAGGAGAGAAGGAAGAAACAAGAAACAGATAACATGAAACAAAGAAAACATCTATATAAGCACACAGACACACACATATATATGAAGGAAATATATCTGTACTTGACGATTATATGATCGTGCACATAGAAGACTTTACCAAAGAAGTTTCTAGGTCCAATAGGGAATTTATCCAGGTCAAAAGATTCAAGGTCAGTATACAACACTGATTGTACCTGTGTATGCTATTAAGGAATTCTGGAAAGTAAAGAAAAATTACAATTCTATTTTGTGATAGCTTCAAAAACATAAAATAATTAGGATAATTATAAGCATCTTCACATATAAATTATAGCATTAATATTTTGTTATGGGGAATTGCTTATTTGTGATCATTCTGGGGCAAACACTGAGTCTCGTCATCATCTTGTCACCGTTGCCTAGCACAGAGCCCAACTAAATGGATGAATAAACATCTGTGCATATATTATCCTAAAACCACAACATACATACATGGATGAAAGTTTTGAAAATGGAAAACAAACGGAATATATCACTCATGGTCCCTTCATTGTCAGCATTTTAGATTTTTTCCTTCCAACATTTTTTTCCCCTATAGGTATAGTTTTAGACCTAACACATTGTTCATACGGTAGCATTTGTTTGTAAGTATAATAATGGTCAAAGCTCTACCTTATTCATGTTGAAACTTTCTCCAGTTACAATCTGCTGTTTTGATTCACTGAAACAAAGTGAAATGTGGTCAGCTACCAAACGCTTAAAGGAGGCTGCATAGAAGCAGTCAGTTGATGTTTTGTTGTTGTTGTTGTTGTTGTCGTCTTTAACTAATTGATGTTTGACTGTGCTGGGTCTCTGTGGCTGCGCCGGCTTTTCTCTAGTTGTGGCGAGGAGGGGCTACTCTCTAGTTATGGCGCGTGGGCTTCTCCCTGCAGCGGTTTCTCTTGTTGTGGAGCACAGGCTCCCAGGTGCATGGGCTTCAGTAGCTGGGGCATGTGGGCTCAGTAGTTACAGCTCCTGGGCTAGAGCGCAGGCTCAGTAGTTGGGGCACATTGGCTTAGGTGTCCTGAGCCATAACAGATCTTCTTGGATCAGGGATTGAATGGGCATCCCTGCGTTGGCAGGAGGATTCTTAACTGCTAGATCACCAAGGACGCTCCAGTTGCTATTTTAATGTAATTGCTGGGCTGACTCCCTCATCTCAACCCTGGTCCCGCATTCACATATGTTGTATCAACCATGAGAGGGTTTGATCCATATGTTCTTTTGTAAGATTCTGGCATAACTGTTTTTTCAACTCATTCATATAGGAGTATGTTAAAACCAGGACACAGGAGATGAAGTGTCTGCCCATTGTAGGAAAATTTGGGCCATGATCTGAATATCTCCAATATACCAGTCAAAACTGCCCTGGAAAACAATGGTGTCCTGAAAAATTTCCTAAATACTAAGTAAGATGAGTTCCTGCCCCAATTTCTTGCACTTCAAAAAACAATGTAGGTCACAGTAGAAACATGAGGTTCAAAAACAATAAATTCTGTTCACTGAGAAAACTAAGATTCAAACAGGGAAGTTCTTCTCCAGATAGACCAATACAAGTGCTTGTCAGCCACAATAAAAACACGCAGATAACAGTATCAAACATCTGAGAAAGGTCCAAAAGCAGTAACAACAGAAATAAAACTCTGGTCATTAGACACAACAGACCAATGGGATCGTTGTCATGGAGCCACAAACAGAATAAAAGCCAGATTGGTTGCGATTTCCTATATAAACCCAGAGATACATGGGCCACAGACAGACACTCATTAACCACTGTGAGGAGCAATCCTCCACAAGCTATTTCCTTGAAAATTAGATACTGTGGTTCCAAACTCTGTGCCTTGACTTTGAACAGAGTAGTGATAAGCCTGGGGGAAAACAAAAAGAAGGCTGAGAGATAATCAAAATATCAGCAACAACCCTTTGCAAAACTCAATCTTCCAGATACCTGAGTGCAGTGGGCTGGCTTGGCAGAAATAACCTCCATTGTGTCTTCACTGGATGCAAGAAGAGATCAGACAAAAAAGCAAAGGAAGTACTAATTAGATGAAAGGGACCCACTGAAATGAGAGAGAAGTGACTCTTCTGGAAACCAAGGTACTCGACCAGCCATGCAGCAGGGTCCTCCCTAGCTTCCCAGAGCCTCCCCTGGTGGCCTTGAACGTTCTCCTTCATTTATACTCTCCTAGAATTTCAGGTGTTATTCTTTGTCTCCCCATCGGCAGAGCAGTTTGTTGGACTGAATTGATGATCTGTGATGATTCCAGGGAAGAGACCATGGGGCATGCGTTGCCTTCTTTCAGTGCCTAGTATGGAACCCAGCTATGTGAATTAACAAATACACACGCAGACATAACCTGAAACTTTCTGAGAACTGTGTCTTGTATCTCTTGTTTTCTGAGATGCCAGACACATAGCAATCACTCTATATCTTCTTAATGAAATCAAACTTCAATTATGCTAAGGCTAATGAAGGTCCATGTAGTCAAAGCTATGGTTTTTCCAGTAGTTGTGTATGGATGTGAGTGTTGGACCATAAAGAAGTCTGAGTGTCAAAGAACTCATGGCTTTTGAACTGTGGTGCTGGAGAAGACGCTTGAGAGTCCCTTGGACAGCAAGGAGTTCACACCAGTCAATTCTAAAGGAAATCAACCCTGAATATTCATTGGAAGGACTGATGCTCAAGCTGAAGCCACAGTACTTTGGCCACCTGATGTGAAGAGCTGGCTCATTGGAAAAGACCTGATGCTGAGAAAGATTGAAGGCAGGAGGAGAAGGGGGCAACAGAGGATAAGATGGTTGGATGACATCATTGACTCAATGGACATGAGTTTGAACAAACTCTGGGAGATGGTGAAGGACAGGGAAACCTGGCATGCTGCAGTCCATGGGGTTGCAAAGAGTTAGACACAACTGAACGATTAAATGAACAACAAAAAGGCTAACTTTCAACACAGTAAATGACACTACCTTGATTTGGGAAAATGAGCCATCACCAGATGAAAATTCATACTCTAGGCTGCTCCTTTGGCAAAGTCATCTCTCAGGATTTTAGAAAATCAGAATATCTTTTCAGAATGAAGGCATTTGGATTCAGTCTTCATGGTACACTCCCTGACTCAGTGTCTCTGTTATCCTGCTGGTGACCCCTAGCACTCACCCTGTCAGACAAACATAAGACATCTCCTGAGTCAGTCTGGAAACAGCTGTCCCCCCACGGGGCAGACCTCAAGAAAGGCTGGGTTGCAACATGTCCTAACAGCTGAAGCTGTCCTCAATTTCACATTCTCTCCAATCACAAAAGGGAAATTAGAGTTTTCCACTAGAGCTGACTCTAAACAACACAGACCTGTTAGAAATAGGAAAGAAAGTTTGTGGCATATTTTCAGACCAAGAAAAGAACAAGAAACCCAGTGATCTGCCCCATATAAAGCTTTATAAGAGTACAAAGTGCTGAAAAGACTTCAGGTATGAAATAGACTCTTTCCCAGTAGAAAAGGGGGCTCCAAACACAGAGGCTTGAGGAAGCAGAAAAGAGTGGAATTTTCAATATGAGAGACTTGGGTCGACTCTGAATTGCTGGTTCCACAGCCTTGGGTATGGTTGAACACTCAAGAAATAACAACTTCAGATCTCACTTCATTTCCGCCTTCCAATTTCAGCAGACTTCTTCTGATGACTTCTTCAACTCTCCCTGTGGGTGGGAATCATTCATTAGGATGGGAAGCCTCAGAGTCATCACCCTGCCCCTGGCCACCAACCAGCACCACCACCCCAGGCTCAGCTCCCATCAGCGGCGGCCCCACTGCTACCATGTCCCCACGTGTGTTGGGCTCCTGTGAATCCACTGGAGCCTCTGCTCTTGCTGCCTCTAGTGGAAGGACATTTTCCTTCCAGATTGACTGTTTTTTAAATCGACCTTAAGTTCTCAGGTCCCTAGGTGAACGTGGTTTTCTGTTGGATTTTAGCTTCCTAAAATGAGTATTTTCAGCTTTCTGTTGTCCTTTACTGAGGATCTTATATCAGATGCTGAGCCATGGCCTCTTTGTGAATCTTGCTCTAAGTTGTTAACCAGCCTGCTTCCAGACCTCCGCCTTCCATTTCCAAACATCATCCTTTGATTTCCCTCCATGCTACTTTATGATGCATGTCCTTTCCTTTTATATTTTCTCCCCCCTTTTCAGCGTGAAGGGTCTAAAACTGACATTTAGTCTGACTTACCTAAATTCTCCTTCATTATTTAAAAATGGAAAAAAGCTGGCATGAAGCAGGCACATGTACCACTGCCTCTCCCCTCTCTGACCAGGGCAGACTTAGCCATTTGTCATGGTCCAAATGCCTCCTTCTTCCCCACTCAGCCAGCCCTCCCTGCCAAGCAGAGAGAGTGCACCACTTGGAGCATCTTTGTCACTTCTGGCACACAGGACTCTGTGCTTCAGAGTTCCTGAGATGGGTTTGCAGCTTAAGATCCAACTCTCAAGCAAAAAGATGCTTTCTGATCTCCTTGGTAACTTTCTAGAATTCTCCAAAAGCACCCTGGGGAGTAACAGTGTTAGTTTTATGAAGAGTTAGCATTTCTGTGAGTCTGTGATGCTAAAGGATGAGCCTATTTGGGGAGAGGGAAGTCTCAGTGATTACCATAGACCTTCCATTATGAAGATACCTTGCAAAGAAAGCCAGGAATGCTTGGGAAGTCTGTTCTGATTAGTTCTGCCTGGCTCCTTTTATAATTATCCACTTGCAATGTCTTAGCCGGTCACATTAGGACAATGGTAATACTAGCTTCCACACCTTATGGAGGTACCAGCAAAATTATATGATTTAGAGCAGGGGTCTCCAACCTGTAGGATCTAATGCCACCTGATATGAGGTGAAACTGATGCAATAATAATAGAAATAAAGTGAAAGTCACTCAGTCATGTCCAACTCTTTGTGACCCCATGGACTATAAAGTCCATGGAATTCTCTAGGCCAGGATACTGGAGTGGGTAGCCTTTCCCTTCTCCAGGGGATCTTCCCAACCCAGGGATCGAACCCAGGTTTCCTGCATAGTAGGTGGATTCTTTACCAGCTGAGCCACAAGGGAAGCCCAAGAATACTGGAGTGGGTAGCCTATCCCTTCTCCAGTGGATCTTCCCGGCCCAGGAATTGAACTGGGGTCTCCTGCAATGCAGGCAGATTCTTTACCAACTAAGCTATCAGAGAAGCCCTATAAATAAAGTGCAGAATAGATGTATCAATAAATAAATAGAAATAAGATGCACAATTAAGCACTTGAATCATCCCTAAACCATCCCCTATCCCCTGCCATGGGAAAGTTGTCTTCCACAATACTAGTCCCTGGTGCCAAAAAGACTGGAGACCACTGATTAGAGGATTAGAGAGCAAGAAAAGACCCTTCAGTTCAGTTCAGTGGCTCAGTCATGTCCGACTCTTTGCGACCCCATGAATCACAGCATGCCAGGCCTCCCTGTCCATCACCAACTCCTGGAGTTCACTCAGACTCGTGTCCATCGATTCAGTGATGCCATCCAGCTATCTCATCCTCTGTTGTCCCCTTCTCCTCCTACACCCAAGCCCTCCCAGCATCATAGTCTTTTCCAATGAGTCAACTCTTCGCATGAGGTGGCCAAAGTATTGGAGTTTCAGCTTTAGCATCATTCCTTCCAAAGAATACCCAGGGTTGATCTCCTTCAGAATGGACTGGTTGGATCTCTTTGCAGTCCAAGGGACTCTCAAGAGTCTTCTCCAACACCACAGTTCAAAAGCATCAATTCTTCAGCACTTAGCCTTCTTCACAGTCCAGCTCTCACATCCATACATGACTACTGGAAAAACCGTAGCCTTGACTAGATGGACCTTAGTCAGCAGAGTAATGTCTCTGCTTTTGAATATATTATCTAGGTTGGTCATAACTTTTCTTCCAAGGAGTAAGCATCTTTTAATTTCATGGCTGCAGTCACCATCTGCAGTGATTTTGGAGCCCCCCAAAATAAAGTCTGCTACTGTTTCCACTGTTTCCCCATCTATTTCCCATGAAGTGATGGGACTGGATGCCATGATCTTCGTTTTCTGAATGTTGAGCTTTAAGCCAACTTTTTCACTCTCCTCTTTTACTTTCATTGAGAAAAGACCCTTAGAAATTATCAAGTCTAACCTTGGAAGAACTTTAAGCCCAGAGAAGTGAAGTGACTTGTTGTAGATTTCCAAAACCAAGTAGTAGCATGGTGGTCCTGAGCCAAGGCTTTGTGAGCTTGTGGTCAGGGGCACCTTGTGGGGCTTAGTCATCCTCCTCCACAGACACAAGAGAGGGCCCCATCTTATATTCTGCTCTTGTTTGCTGCTGTCAGACATTCTTCAATGAAGGGAGCATTCATGTGCAAGAGGCTGGGCGGTGACCAAGAAAAACACCACCCGTTGTACATTTTTGTTGATGAATGGCCCTGGAAATGATTAATTGAAAAATACAGTAAGAGTGACCTTGTTTTTCTTGGATGGAAAAGGGAATAAAACTCCAGACAGCAGTGTTTTCAGATAGAGGAAGATAAGCTACAAGAAAGATAAGATGCATGAAGATAAGATGCCAAAATGACTCAGTCCACGCAGACAGCCAGTGGGTACATTGTCTGCTCACACAGAAAGTGAGACCAAGATACTGGCTCCTCTCACCGACATTTGGGTCCCTTGAGGAAAGACTGGGCACCTCTGTGGCAATGCATGAGCAGAGGACAATATCCTAATTCCAAACCAACCCTCATTCTTTTTCTCCATCTGCTTCAGAGGAGACTCAGATTGCTTTGAGGAGAAAGCTTTGGGGAGATAATTAAAGTGGGACATGTGGCTAAACGATACACTAAGTTTGCCAACACTGTTTATATTTAAATACAACTTTCTCTCGCTAGTGTTCTCACTTCTTGGTGAAACCACAGCACAAACACAAATGTTTCTTGCTAGTTCTTCACTTCTTTGGATGAGCGGGAGAGCTTGAAGAAAATTATCTAGGTAAATTAGGGTCTAAACTATCCCTATCTTTTTTTTTTTAGTTAATTTATTTATTTTAATTGGAGGGTAATTACTTTACAATATTGTGATGGATTTTGCCATATATCAAGATGAATCAGCCATAGGTATACATATGTTCCCCCCCCTCATTCTGAACCCCTCTCCCACCTTCCTCCCCACCCTATCCCTCTAGGTTGTCACAGAGCACCAGCTTTGCTCTGCTCCATGCATCAAACTCACACTGGTCATCTATTTTACATATAGCAAAGTAGCCCTATCTTTAGCTTCGAATGGGGGGATACACAGGGAAGTGTTTGGTTTGTTCCACTTGCGAGAGCTAGATGATTCACTGAGTTTTCTAATGAAGATTTCGGCTCCCAAAGCCCATCTAACAATTCCTTCCCTCAACCACTAAGTCTTTCCTAGATGCCCCAGGGCACCGGCACCAGCATTCTCAAGGTAATGTTGCTCTTCCCCTTTAATTTTTCTCTCCACAATTCTGTCCTCACGCCCTACAGCATCTAGTCTTTGGAACACACGCATAGTGTTTATGCACACGTGCACACAAGTATACATGCATGCATGCACACTGGCACACTTCTGAACCTGCCACGATCTGCATCCTTCTTAGACCATCCCTAAACCCCTCACTGGCTTTAAAAGTTCTGGCAAGCCACTTTTCACTACAAATTACAGCTTCTTGGGGCTTTCGGACATCTTGTGAATGAATTGAGAGATTCTCTGTTGCTGCAGTAATAATAATAATAATTTACACACACAGTAGCGATTGAGTACTTTAACAATGGCAGATGCTACAGAGTCCAGAGCAAAGCCCCCCTCACCACTCCCTCCAGTGACCCTGCTTTTTCTCTGTCTTCTCCAGAAACTCTGAGAAATGCGCTGATTCTCAGAATGATCGACTCCCAGACAGTCTTACTGAATTGTTGCTTTTTGCCTGGGGATTACATATTTCCTGGAGCAGTGCATTTTCTTCTCTCCTTGTCTTATTTCCATCAGTACTCTATTTATTTGGAGCACAAGATAAAAAATATCTATATGGCTAGGCTATCAGCCCTTCACGTGGAAAGTGTGACTCTTCTATATTGGTTTATCTATGATGTAAAGATATCCCTAAGAGACATACGCTTCCTCCATAAAGGAGAGCATGTCCAGTAACCCAAAAATTAAAAGGAGGAGAAGAAAAAGAAGAAAGAGGTGGATGAAGAAGGAGGAGGAGGAAGCAGAGGAGAAAGAGTATGAGGAAGAGGATGCTAGTTTCTTAAGAGAATAACATCCTAAACAGAAAGGCACAAGCCGGGGACAGATCCAGTTTCAAATCTTGCCTTCCTAAAACTTTGACTAGACAATGCTGAGCTTCAGTTTCTTCCTTGGTATGTGAAGATGAGAATACAACATTTCATATGGTTCTTGTGAGGATTAAATAAGAATTGAGAAGGGTCTGGCACAGAGTAGGCACTCATTTCCAGCAGAAGCTGAAAACTGAGATGCTTTGTGCTAATGGAGAAGCTACTCGATGGTAGGCACTTTGCCTTCACCATCTCTTTGGGATGTTTGAAACCCACCGTTGTGTTTGAGCTCTTGCATTTAATGATGCATTGATTTGCTTGCTCCTGGCTCTCTGCTCTTCAGTGCTGGGCATTGTGCTGGGCACCAGCATCCCCTAGAGGGAAACCACACCCTGCCCTGGGAGCTTCAGGCTGGAGAGGAAGTGAGCAATAGGAAGTTCAGACTGCGCGTTAAGAAGAGGGAAGCACAGGGCGCCACGGTACATAAGGAGGGGCTACGTTGCTCCATATTGGATGTGTAGGAGGTGCATTCTAACTCTGCCTTGCTTCTATTTTCTTACCCATAAATCTGTCCCCAAGGTCGTTTCTTTACATTTCCAGGTTAAAAAATATTTTATTGATAAAAGGCAGAGGATCTTAGCATAGCAATCATTCAGATTTTAGCTAAAAAGTGAATTGCTGAAAAAAAAAAAAAAAACTAAATGACCAACCCTGGTAATCAATCCATCTTCTCACAATAAGCAGATCTTGATGAACCTCCCAAGAAACTCTAAAAAGATCTAAGTCCTAATTAAACCCAACCATTATTCACCTGTGAGAGTCATTAACTTAGGGTGGGCCAGCTGGGGGACATCCATCTTTTAAGACGAGGTCAGCACCTATGTGATGGGCGTGACCGTGAGGCCCCAGAGGTCATTATGGTGGCACATTGCCCTTCCTGGCCAGATGTAACTGCTCTGCTTTCTCTGTTCTCATTCCCGTTTTTCTCTTTCTGATGTCTTTACCTTTCCTTTTTTTTTTTTTTCCTTTTCCTCTCCCCCTAATATATGCTGAGAGCCTGCAAATGGTACCAAGGAACACAAACCATTCTGTCAGCACTCATGTCTAAAGAAGTGATGGATTTTGGTCTAAAATATGATCACAGTTTCTCTCAGTGAAGATGACACCCAGAAAATGGTGAGATTCCAGGGAGAAGAACAATGAGTACCATGAAATCCTTATGGTGTCCATTTAATGGAGAGAAAATGCTCAGGGCCTGAAAGCTGGTCCCACTGACCTTAAGAGCAAGCACATTAACATTCAACATTCATTCACAAACATCTCACTGAGCATTTGTTTGCTGAGTTTTTTATTTTTTATTTTCTGTACCCTTGGGATGCAGATAAATTAAACACAGTCCCCAATCTGGTGGGGAGGGAGAGAGATATAAAAATTTAAAAAATTTTGATAACTAAATCTAACTTGGGTGACTTCCTGCAGGGTAAAGGGGAGTTGTTAGAGTGGTATTCTGGAGCCTTCTCTCCAAAGTTGCTATCACTGATTTCTCATGTGGCCTTGGGTAAGTCACTTAAAGTCATGCTGCTTTAAAATGTGGGCAGTAATAATGAGTCATAGCTGGGTTATGGGCTTCCTTGGTGGCTCAGATGGTGAAGAATTTGCCTGCAATGCAGGAGATCCAGGTTTGATCCCTAGATTGGGGAAGATCTCCTGGAAAAGAGAATGGCAACTCACTCCAGTATTCTTGCCTGGAGAACTCCATGGACAGTGGAGCCTGGCAGACTATAGTCCATGGTGTCACAAAGAGTCAAACACAACTGAGCAGCTAACACTTTTATGGGCATTACCATAATGATGAATGTGAAAATTCTATTTTTTTTTTAAAGTCACTCAGTCGTGTCTGACTCTTTGTGATCCCATGGACTATATACAGTCCATGAAATTTTCCAGGCCAGAATACTGGAGTGGGTAACCTTTCCCTTCTCCAGAGGATCTTCCCATCTCAGGGATTGAACCCAGCTATCCCGAATTGCAGGTGGTTCTTTACCAGCTGAGCTATCAGGGAAGCCCGAATGTGAAAATAGATTATTACAAAAAAATGCTACATAAATCCAAGGCATTATTATTCCTGCTGTGATGCCATTTGCAAAATTTAATTTATCTATAGAATTCAGGTGTACCCTTGGACTAGGCATAAGGGACCAGTTTTCTTCCTTTTTTTTTTCCATGTCTACCTACATCTGTTGTCTTTTCCGTCAACTAAGAGAATCACCCCATCAGTACACCCTGTGTCTGTACACATCAGTGCACCCTGCTCTGCTAGGCTGTGGGATAGAGTAGGGAATGAGGTAGATGCAATTTTTATAAAAGAAATGTCTCTTCCCCAACTACGAATGTAGATTGCCCCATTTCTACATGTTGTGTGTTCTTTGCGGTTTTGCGTTTTTCTTTGAAAGGGTATGTTGGGGCTGCAGTGCAGAGGGAAGGCGAACAGCAAGTACCTATGGCCTGAGATGCACCCCGTGGCCTCTGATTAAAAAATGAAAGGGAGTTTTACTGAGCTGCAAGCTTGGGAAGCAGATTCAGGAACAAAGCTTGTGTCTTATCTTTCGGGGCAGGGCCCAGGGCCAGTTGCACCCCTGCAAGTCATGGTGGAATTTCCCCTGGAAGAAATGGACATTCCACTGGGAACCCTTCTGGGAAGAGACATGTGTATCCTGGGACAGGAAATGAAAACTCAGGAGGTGGGGCTCAGAGAGGGACAAGGAGAAAAACATCCTCCTTGCTGTGTAGCCTGAGGATCATGGGAAGAGAGGCCTGCAGAGGCGAGGCACAATGGGGGGCAGTGATGGTGGGGGGCAGTGGTGGCGGGGGGCTGTGGGTGCCATGCAGGGAGGGCTGGGGATGGACCGGAAGCTGGGTCACCCTTGAGCGGTGGCTCCATGTCACTGTCTGCAAGGCATTCCTGGCCCCAGATGTGCAGGAAGAGCTCATTAGGAGGGACTACCCTGTGGGGGAATTATGGGAAAGGGCTGTTGTGGAAAATTAAGGAGAAGGGTGCGTCTACCATCAGAGATGGGTCGGCCAAGGAGAGGGGAGTGGTCACTGTGAAGGATGACTACCCCGCTGAGTGTCAGTTCCTCAAGCCTGAATGCTGACAGACCTCAGAAGAAAGACACACAGAAAAAACCATTCCAGGCTTTCCTGAGCTGCATCCTGAGAGAGACAGGGACACTGAGCAGTGGAAAGCCAGTAGGAACTCGTGCCATCGTAATGGAAATTACACAGATACTGTCTGTCTGACAGGTCATGGTAAAATGGTCAGCAGAGCAACCTGATGGACACACACTCACACAATAAGATGATGTCGTTTTGCTCCTCATCAAAGAACGTTTTATGGGGCTTCCCTGGTGGCTCAGAGGGTTAAGTGTCTGCTTATATTGCGGGAGACCTGGGTTCGATCCCTGAGTCGGGAAGATTCCCCCGGAGAAGGAAATGGCAACCCACTCCAGTATTCTTGCCTGGAAAATCCCATGGACAGAGAAGCCTGGTAGGCTACAGTCCATGAGGTTGCAAAGAATCGGACACAACTGAGCAACTTCACTTCACTTCACTTCAAAGAATGGTTTGGACTTCCTGGTGGCAAAATGGATGGCTATCCACCTGTCAATGAAGAGGACATGGGTTTGATCCCTGGTCCAGGAAGATCCCCCAGGATCCAGGAAGATCCTGCTCTGTGAGCCACAACTACTGAATCTGAACTCTAGAGCCCACGTGTTGCAACTACCAAAGCCCACATACCTGGGGCAAGCTCCCCAGCAGTGACAAGTGGAGAAAGTGAAAAGTGAAAGTGTTTGTCAGTGGGACTCTTTGTGGCCTCAAGGACTGTAGCCCACTGGGCTCCTCTGTCCATGGGATTCTCCAGGCGAGGATACTGAAGTGGGTTGTCATTCCCTTCTCCAGGGGATCTTCCTGATCCAGGGATCGAACCCAGGTCTCTCGCACTGCAGGCAGATTCTTTACTGCCTGAGCCACCAGGGAAGCCCTGGAGACAGCCGGCAGAAAGCAATGAAGACCCAACACAGCCAGAAAAAAGAAGAAGAAGAATTCAAGGAGGAAGAGGACCTAAAAGATGCCCTGAGGACTGACTGAGTGCTGAGAGGAGGCAAGAAGGATTTGGAAAGGGGAAGCCGAGGACCAAAGGTGAGGCCAGGGAACATCCAGAGGCTAGCTGAGGAGGGGAGGTAGCAGGGAGCCAAGCAGCTGAGCTGGGGAAGATGGGGGTGAACCTACTGCTCGAGGTCAGCCTTTTAACTAGAGGGAACCCCACCCCCAGCCTCTGGCTCCCAGAGGCCATTTGCCTCAAGCCAGCACAGAGCAAAATGGACCTGGTTTCCAGGGAATTTGATCTACATAGAAAACCAATCAGGAAAATTCAATCTCTTCAGAAACTCCACTTACTCGTCATTAAGAGAAATTTGGGTTTGAATTATGTAGATAATTGCCTCCACTCTCCACTTCATTTTGCCTGTAGATACTTGCCCTCGGAGGGGTATTTTGAGGATAAATGAGAAAGGGGCAGGAGGCTTTGAACTCCTTGCATGAAAGGTAGCCTATCAATTCAGGCCTCACATAATGAAGATGCTTCAAATTGCCAATACACGTATATTTATAACACCCATTATAATCACTGGATATCGTTTCTTCCCTTTTATATTTTTTACAAGAAGAAGGCAGAAAAGTCTAATTTTCCTTTAACCACTCTGCTTTTCTGCACTTAACATTAACCTTTCCTTACGAATGTCATTAGCTGCTAATTAAGATGTTGATTTGCAGATTGTATATCTTGCAATAGAAGTGATTTGTGAATGCTTACTAGGTGTTTCTCCATCTACACAACTCATATTGGTTTAGCAGGAGCCTAGTGCATTCTAATTTACTGAACCGTTTCCCCATTCTCCACTTATTTCTGCCTGTGCATAATGAGAAAAAAAATGATAAGAAAGAAAAATGGGAAATACTATAAATAGTTGCTGAAGAAAATGCCATAGGAAAGAGTTACAGCTCTAAGTGGGGGTTTCTGAAAGAGTGAACAGATTGAATGTATTTTCTCTCCTTTCCATTTTTTCGGCTGTGTGGGGTCTTCATTGCCGTGTGGGCTTTCTGCAGTTGCAGTGTGCAGGCTTTTCATCGTGGTGGCTTCTCTGCTTGCAGTTCATAGCCTCTAAGCACAGGGGTTTCAGTAGTTGCAGCACTTGGACTTAGTTGCTCCAAGGCACATGGGATCTTCCCAGACCAGGGATTGAACCTGTGTCTCCTACGCTGGCAGGTGGATTCTTAACCACTGGACCACCAGGGAAGTCCTCATTTTCTCTTATTCATGGGGTGTTTTAAGAAATAAAAATTTGCACATTGGTTAGGTAGGTGGGTATCTACATGTCCTTGAGTGGCTGGGCACATACCAAATGGCTATAGGAAAGAGCGAGGGACTATGAATTTTCTGGAAGGTACATGCTCTTGTTTTTCCAAGGCCGCCTACTCCTTTGCCATGTTCATGCCTTTAAGGCTTCCCAAAGAAACTTCTTGCTTCTAAAACCATCCTTAAATCAAAGAAAGAAAAGGCTTATTCAGTTACTGCAAGGGATTCTGCAACATAGGGGACATTTCCACAGGACGTTTTAATATAATTTATGAATATTTGCTAGCAACATAATTGTCTTTTCTGCTGACATTTTCAAAGCAACACTGTGATTTGTTGGGTCTCTGGAGAGTCCAGCTACAAAACTGATAATTATATTAAATATACATAGACAATAAAGAGTGTGTTTACATAACTATGCCCATAAATATCTGATTGAACAGTCATTGTTCTCAAACCCCTTTTAAGCAGCTCTCTGAGGCTTTCAGTTCTAATGACATGATGGTTTAAAAGATGTTGCTCAGTCTTGTTCCATATTTAATTAACTTTCCTTTTTTAAACTTGTGATGGCAGAGACAATAACAAACAGCTCTGAAAACAGGCAGCGCTTTGAAACATGAGTGAGACCTTGTCAGGCTTTGTGTGGTGCGGACAGGAGGTGGGCATGTGAGCGGGCCTGGCCTGGGGCCTCCTGCTCTCCCCTGGGAGTCTGTTGGTGGCCATTCGGACTCTCCTGCCTCATACACCTTCTCCCACACCCATATCTGTGGAACCATGCCTTGTGCACAAACCCTGGCCTGTGAGCAGCTACATCCCTCATGATGAAGACAAAAGCACAGAGTGAAACCCACATGCCTTGGGAGGCAGGGGCGGGGCAAAGGGGGCAGTAATGGAAGAGGCAGGGGACTGGAAGGTCTAGACGCTTGATTCAGGCGTTGCTATGTGATCTTAGACAAGTGTATTCACTTCCTATGGCTGCTGCAACTAATTATAAACTTGGTGGCTTCAAACACCACAAATTACAAATCTTTTTAAAAAAGCTTTCTCTTTTGTATTGGGGTATAGCTGATTAATGGGCTTCCCTTGTGGCTCGGTGGGTAAAGAATCTACCTACTATGCGGGGTTTGATCCCCGGGTTGGGAAGATCCCCTGGAGAAAGGAAAGGCTACCCACTCCAGTATTCTGACCTGGAGAATTCCATGGACTGTATAGTCCATGGGGTCGCAAAGAGTCTGGCACGACTGAGCAACTTTCACTGTAGCCGATTAATAAGATGGTGGCAGTTTCAGGTGAACAGCAAAGGGACTCAATATATATATATACATGTATCCATTCTCCACCAAACCCCGCTCCCATCCAGGCTGCCACCTAACACTGAGCAGAGTTGTGTGTGCTGTACTGTAGGTCCTTGTTGATTACCATTTTAAATGTAGCAGTGTGTATAGACAACCATAAAGTCCGCATATAAGGGATGCCATATGCTATTTCTCCTTCTGTCTGACTCACTTCACTCAGTACGACACTCTCTAGGTCCATCCATGTTGCTGCAGAGGGCATTATTTCATTCTTTTTAATATTCCATGTATGTACCACCCCTTCCTTATCCATTTTTCTGTTGATGGCTATTTAGGTTGCTTCCATGTCTTGGCTATTGTAAACAGTGCTATAGACAAATTACATATTAATATATTGCGGTTCTGGAGGTCAGAAGTCAGAAGTGGGTCTCACAGGGCTAAACTCCAGGTGTTGGCAGGGCTGGTTCCTCCTAGAGGCTCCAGTGAAGACTCTTGTTTCCTTGCTCTTCCCGGGTTCTGTCAGCCACCCACATTGCTTGGCTCATGGCCTCTTCCTCCATCTATGAGGCCAGTAATGAACAGTTTAGTATTTCTTGCGCTGCAGCACACTGACACTGATGCTCTTAACCTCCCTTTTCAAAGACCTATGATTATGTTGGACCTGTGCAGATAACCCATGCCTATCTCTGCATCTCAAAACCCTTAACCACATTGGTGAAGTTCCTTTTGCCACATAAGTTAACATATTAACAGAAATTTAGGTGGAGAATGGTTGGGGGCCATTGTTCTGCCTGCCATAGAAAGACCTCTAACATCTGTGAGTGAGAGAGCTGCTATGGCCTAAATTCGATCATCCAACAAGCTGAGGTCCAGGTGATACAATAGTAAACCCATTAACTCGACCCCTGCCCTCTACAGAACTTCAGTGTGGAGGGAGAAAAGTATATATAATTTTTCAGATGTGTTAAGAGCTGCAAAAGGAAGTATGGCATAGCAGGAGAGTGTTTCACAGAGTGATGTAGGGAAAGTGAAAGTTTCTCAGTCATGTCTGACTCTTTGCGACCCCATGGACTATACAGTCTGTGGAATTCTCTAGGCCAGGAGACTGGAGTGGGTAGCCTTTCCCATCTCCAGGGGATCTTTCCAGCCCAGGGATCAAACCCAGGTCTTTTGCATTGAAGGCAGATTCTTTACAAGCAGAGCCACAAGGGAAGCCCAAGAATACTGGAGTGGGTAGCCTATCCCTTCTCCAGGGGATCTTCCCAACCCAGGAATTGAACCAGGGTCTTCTGCATTGCAGGCAGATTCTTTACCAACTGAGCTATCAGGGAAGCCCCATGTAGGGGAGGGAGTAGTCAAAGAAGGCTTCCTGGAGGAGGTGACAGGAATGTAGAGGTGAAGTGATTGACTTGCCATGGTCCAGCAGTATGTGTGACAGGTGGGACTGGCAGAGGGGCCAGGCAAGGATTTACAGTCAGGAAGAATGGCCAAGGCTCTGAGGCAGGGGTGGAAAAATTTGGTTTGTGGAGAAGAAGCCATTCAGAGAGAGAGGTTTGCAATGGGCTGAGAGAGGCAGAGATCAGAGGAGTGAGCCCTCAGCAAGTGGTCAGCTGCTCCAAGAGGTTCGTTGTTGTTGTTTAGTTGCTCAACCGTGTTCAACTCTTTGCAACCCCATGGACTGTAGCCCACCAGACTCCCCTGTCCATGGGATTCTCCAGGCAAGAATACTGGAGTGGGTTGCCATTCCCTTCTCCAGTGGATCTTCCTGACTCAGGGATCTGAACCCACATCTCCTGCATTGCAGGCAGATTCTTTACCACTGTGCCACTGGAGAAGCCCCACAAGAGGTCTGTAGGTAATTCGTTTTCATAAGTTAGATATGACTGTGACCCTCACTTTGTAGAGGACAAAACCAAAGGTCAAAGAAGCTGATTGATTCCCTCCCTCTCCTAAGAGTCAGGATTTGCACGGGTCTGTGCTCTTGGCTGTGTCTCAGGCAGGACTGTGGGACCTTGACATTTAATCTCTATGCTAATAAGAGCAATTGGGAGCCATAGAGGGCTTAGGAGAGATTGCTTTTGGTAATGGAGTAGTGGCATCAAGTCAGGGAGAAGGCTCTCAGGGAAAACGATGTTGGCTTAGTCCAAAGTAAGAACAGAGTTGGTGGTAAGAAATGAAAAGATTTGGTTAATACTGATGAGGTAGAATTGACGTCTTGCTGATTGACACAGGGTGAGAGGAAGGAGATAATAAAGATGAGGGCTTTGCTTCCACTCAGGGCATTGAGACGGACCCATCAATTCTGTCCTGAAGTATGGGGTTCATGCAAGGCTATGGACAGAATATAGACATGTGCTGAAGCCCTAAAACCATGAAGACCCTTCAGCCATTAATAGGACAAGAAGCTAAGAATGAACTGGTTACTCATTCCATTCAGGATTTCAAGGTCTCAATAAGAATTCAGCAGAAATTCTCTGTCCCAGTCCTCTCCTTGTAAGAGATGAATCCTGCTTACCATCACAGCTATGATTCTGTGTTTGTGCTGAACTCTTACTAATTGTCATCAATTATGATTCATTTACTTTAAGGTGTCTTGCCTGTCATAATATTATCATTTGTAAGTCTTTCCCTTTGCAGGCTGTGTGAATCTGTTGTGACATCTCAATAAAGCAGGATTCAATCAAGGTGTGAATGAATTGTTAATCTTGTTATAAATAGAAGGTACCATATGTCAGTGTGTAAGGGATGTCTCCCTCTTTGTTGAGAACAATGTTAGTGAAACCAAACAAAAGAAGTTTCAGAAATATCTGGTTCGGTTCACCAAGCTTCCAATTATGTTGTAGCCAACAGTTCTCTGCATCTGATTCAGATTTCTGGAGCTAGGATTTACACATATTTATTTAGAATCAGTATTTGAAAGAGAAAATGAGTGTCAACTTTGGCCTTCAGAACCCCGGGTACTGCCGTTCCTCCTGATGGTGAACCGTGGAGGTAACCTTATAACTCTCCAGCCATATCCTCAATACATGCATCTTAGGAGCCATTTGATCGACATCTCTTTTTCCTTCTTCTCTGCATTTTCTGCATGGCTTGCAGATTTTTAAAATTTGGCTAAATTGGCTGAGCTCCAGCCCAAACTAGTTTATGAAAAATGTACCCTGAATCTCTTTCTCGAAGTGCACTCTCAGGGGTGAGGGTGGGGGCTCCGGCCCTTCCTAGCCTGAATGCATAGCTGAGGCACCTGCGGCAGCGAGTATTTTGAGGTCCAGCAAACACTAGAGCCAATAAAGCTTAAAGTAGCATCACATCATCTTGAGCCATTTCCCCTCTACTCTTGCGGAGCCCTGCTCACCCCTCCCCCTCCCCGACTCCTAAGCCTGTCAGCGTATGCGCCAACCTTGTTCCATTTCTTCGGGGCCTCGCTAAGTGACTAGCTTGTTAGTTCAAAATCAAGTTAATGGCTAATACTGGTTCTCTCCCAGTGCCCCGTGGCATTGCCACCAAGAATCAGTGCAGAAGAGTGAAAAGAGCTTGGATTATGGAATCAGCCAGGGTTCACGTTCTGGCTGTTCTAGTCACTTGTTCAGTGTCAGGGACAAGTCGGTGCTCTTTTGAAATTATAGCCCAGCCTTTGAAATAGTGACTTATACATCATGAGTTTACAAGAAAAGAATATATGTTTAGCACATATAACTGTCCTGAGCTTCCCTGGTGGCTCAGACTGTAAAGAATCTGCCTGCAATTCAGGAGCTGTGAGTTTGATCCCTGGGTCAGGAAGATCCCCTGGAGAAGGGAATGGCAACCCGCTCCAGTATTCTTGCCTGGAGAATCCCATGGACAGAGGAGCCTGGTGGGCTACAACCCATGTGGTCGCAAAGAGTTGAACAGGACTGAGCGGCTAATACTTTCACTTTCTTCACAGAATCTGCGCAGCCCCCTGGAGACCCACCTCGGTCACGGTCACTAGTGATGATCTGGAGACCATGATTGCCTTTATCTCTTTCTCTCCAGCTGTCTCTCCTTTCTCTCTCTCCTTTCTCTCTCTCCTTCCTTCTTTTCTCCTTTCTCCCACAGTGATTCCTTGAGTTCTTGCTGGGTTTAAAACACTTTATTTTTCACTATTACCAACACAGGGTACCAAGGGCATCAGTGGTGGCATATAATATGAGAAAAGTGTGGGGAGCGTGCACCAAGCCCCGCAAACAGCCATCCAGAACAGCAACCCTCCTGCCCTGGCCTTCCAAAATGGGTTGTAAACTTGTCCTACCATAGTCATTAGAAACACAAAGGAAGCTCTGATAAGTTCCATGATTCATTCAAGGACCAAGGTTAATTTTTATTTATTCCCAGGCCATCACAAACAGAGGCAGATGGTGGTGGCATTTCCTTCTTGCCGGGAGCTCAGATATTATCTGGATAGATTTCAGCAGGCTTCTTTGTCCATTGCCTCTCTGCACGGGCAGCTTTCCTGGATAGGGCCCCAGCCACCCAAACTGCAGACGGGTTTGATTTAATTCTGATGACTTGTGGTCAGTAATCGAGGTCACTGGGGCCTGGCTGGAGGGGAGCCAGCATCGCCAAGGAGAAAGGCTGACATCGTTTATCCTTTAGTGGCTCTTCCTTTGGAGGGTTTATTTTTGGTGACCCATTTAGGTGGTAGCTTACTGAACTGTGGCTATCCGTTCGTTGCAGAGCACTTTCACTGTTACTAGTATCGGGTGACCCTGGGATGGTTTAAAATAACTATACTTCAATTTAAAAAAATTAAAACAAGAAACAAACAACATCCTCCTATGGAATTTACTGACGCAGCCCTAGAGGAATCACTGTAAGGGGCCAGACCCCAGGTTTATCCAGCCAGTTTTTCTGCTACACACATGAGTAGCATACGCAGCTCCTTCTCTCAGAGCTCACCTTCTGGGTGGAGAAAGCAGTCACGTTCCACTGAAAACAAACTGAGGCCATGAGACAGTGTGGCTCGTGCGTTCGTGGGTGGTTCGTGAATACCAGTCAATGGCCTCTCCTGCACTTATCCTTCCTTCTTTGCATGCGGGCTCTTTCCTGTCTGACTCTGCGGCCCCATGGACTCTACCCTGGCAGGCTCCTCTGTCCGTGGAATTCTCCAGGCAAGAATACTGGAGTGGGTTGCCTTTTTCTACTCCAGGGGATCTTCCCAACCCAGGGATCGAACCCAAGTCTCCTGCATTGACAGGTGGGTTCTTTACCATCTGAACCACCAGGGAAGCCCCTCCTATACTTCTAGGTTCTTAGAAACTTGAGGACAGCACAGGGAGGCAATTGAAGAGCAAAATAGTATGAGCTTGTCTTCTAGCTGGGAAGGTCTGAGACCCCCTGCAGCAGAGCTTCCGGTTAGCCTGGAGCCAGAGCACAGCTGCCACTCAGCTTCCCCTGAGGAGAGTTAGAATGGAGGCTGGGGAATTGGATCTGCACATCAAGCGTGTAAGCAGCGCTCTGCCAGGAGCACAGAGCCCTGCTTCCGGCTCAGGGACAGACAGACCACAGAGCACCAACGGGAGGCTAGGCTAAATGTGGCTCCCCGCCAGGTGGACGTGGCCCCGTGGCTGCCTGCTTCCCCCATCTTACCGAGAAGGTCAACCTGTGTGCAGAGAGCTTAGTTGTCACTTGTTCCTTGCTGCACAACTCAGCCCGTGTGGGCTGCAAAAGAGAAGCCACCACAATGAGACGCCCATGCACCACAATTCGGGTGTAGCGCCCGCTCATCGCAACTAGAGAGAGGTCCACATGCGGCCATGAAGACCCAGGGCAGCCATAAATAAATAAAAATTAAAACCCCTATCTTGCATGCTAGACTTTTCACCCTTTTTGACCCCAACAGTTGTTCAAATCTGGGTGAATCAGAGGGTAGTTTGTCCCCCGTCTACCACTTTACAAACTCAGGAGTTTCAGATATTCATCTAAATCTCATATTGGCTTCTTTAAGAAGCCAGCTTTCTGCCACTGTTGTATTCTGTATCCATAGGAGGCCCATCAAAACTTCTCTTCCCACCTCTTCTTGGCATCATGGTACCATCGTCTCCGTAGCCAGGAACCAAACCTGACTGAATCTGGCCTAAATTGGCCTTAAAGAAGAAGGATCCTTGAAGGCAGAAAATATGATTCTGAGTGTCCATGCCCTGGTGTGGGGGATGAGGGAGAGAGAAACCTTAATAAATGTTTCCAAGGCAGATGCTGACCATTCCTATCAGGTTGGCATCACCAGTCTTTCTTCTGTATGTTGTTGTGAAGGTAACGTCATGTGTATAAATGCCTTGTGCAGTGCTGGCAATAGCACCCCACTCCAGTACTCTTGCCTGGAAAATCCCATGGACGGAGGAGCCTGGTGGGCTCCAGGCCATGGGGTCGCTAAGAGTCGGACACGACTGAGCGACTTCCCTTTCATTTTTCACTTTCATGCATTGGAGAAGGAAATGGCAACCCACTCCAGTGTTCTTGCCTGGAGAATCCCAGGGACGGGGGAGCCTGGTGGGCTGCTGTCTGTGGGGTCGTACAGAGTCGGACACGACTGAAGCGACTTAGCAGCAGCAGCAGTGCTGGCACCTAGTGTGTACTAGTCAATGATCGATGAGTTTTATTTATTTTAAATGTAAAATTTCTAGAACACATTCTAGCGTCTCCTTTATCTTGTTTCCATGATCAGGCACATTAAAAAAATCTGTTCTGCCACCAACATATGTAAATGATTAGCTGATGTTAACAGGAATAACCATTGGAATCTGCATGATAGTGTTGCTGTGGAGATTAAATGATTTGCATATGTAAAGGGCTTAGAATAGTGTCTGGCAAGTCCTAAGTATATAGAAGTGTTCTGTATGTGTGCTTAGTCGTGTCCAACTCTTTGTGACCCCCTGGACTATAGCCTGCCATGCTCCTCTGTCCATGGGATTTTGCAGGCAAGAATTCTGGAGTGGGTTGCTGTTTCCTCCTCCAGGGGATCTTCCTGACCCAGGACTCAAACCTGCATTTCTTATGTCTCCTGCTTGGCAGGCAGATTCTCTACCCACTGAGCGATCCGGGAAGCCCTATATTTAAGTGTTAAATGCTAATATTCTAATTATTAGTAGAAGTTGTCATCCTCATCATCATAGCATTTTGTATCAGAAATTCCTGTCTATTGCTACCACCCTGCAGAGCAGAGGGCTAGATTTCTGAGGTGATTCAGGGAAGGAAAAGGTGGTCATATTGGCCAGAATGCATCCTGCCATCTGCAAGGTAGGAACCCACCCCAGTTTCTCCATCACATATTTCTGGTGACATGCCCACCTACAGCCCCACTGCATTAGATTCCTATTCACAGGCCTATCTTCTCCTACATCTATGAACCTCTTCAGTTAGTGTTCAGATGTCATCTGTATGAGAAGTAGGGAGATGAAGATGAAGTCAGAGAGGCAAGGATTTTATCTTGGGATGTTGAATATTTATTTCAAGAGACCCTTACTTAATTGTGTGGACTAACTTTGCTAGACAGGACTCAATCTAATTGTTGCTTTCCTGCCTCTGCCTAGCAGATGGGTACACATGAAAACGACCAAATCAATAGGGACATGATGATGCTACACACTCTTTGCACACCCATGTGCAATGTCAGCGATTTGACCTGCTACACAATATGTGAGCAGTCACACTTAAGTCATTTAATATTAGCTGAGCGGAAGATCTTTGGTTTGTGTCTGCCGAGTGGTGACGTCTTACTAACTTTATTAATATGCGTATTTGGTAATGCTTCAGGGTTCCCAGGCATGGAGGATATACACAACAGAGTTAAATTAAGATCCAGAGATTGCGATGGCTTGTGTGTCCCAGTACTAATTGTCTGAAAACATTGTCAGCTGTTGTCATACTTTTGGATCTGTTGAGTCTGTTTATTTTCCGTGCCTCTCCCCTGGTCACTGTCCCCCGAGGTAAGTGGATAACTTTTCCAGGACCCAGATCACTCAAAACTGTGAGAAGTTTTGGTCTGCCTGAATTTGGGTAGTGGCTTAGGACTGAACCATTTTCTGGTTCTCTGCTGATCTGGGACAGGGCTGCAGTTTTGCTCTTTGGAGCCATGCGTCTTTCTTGATATATGTGGACTGCTCCCTTCCTTCTCCCAGAATCCAGGCCTTTGGGTTCTATTATGCGTTCCGTCTGGTTTGCATGTGGTATCTAGAACTTTGATTTATCTGAGTCTGTGCTCTGAGGACTCCCCAAAGCTGCCGGCCTGCTGGTTTACCTGTCTGCACTCCATATGGTCAGTCTGTGTCCTTCTGTGGGGACCCTCTGTGGCCTGGTCAAGGACTGATGGATGTCACTGATCTGAACTGAGACAAGGATTTGACAGGTCCTTGGACAAGGAACCCAGGCAGTGGGACCTTTTGTCAGCTTTAGCTGGGTCCACCCTGCCTGGAGGGTGGGTCGCACATTTACTCTTAAACACTTTTCCCGGCTCCCAGTCTGTGCCAGCGCTGTGATGGGACCAGACAGCTGTAGTCCCGATTCTCTATGGGGCTTTGGTCCAGCTCACCAATGAGGCATGATTCTGAGCCCCCGCCCATACTTTATCGACACACTGTTTCAATGACTCTGAAAACGTGGTGTGAGCGGTGTTCCACGCACAGAAACCTTTATTTTGGTAATTCCAGCACCTTGACAGAAGTTCATTTCATTTGTGCTCAGGCTGTTGGCTCTATCCAGGCTTGACAAGCCAGCAACCTCTTCACTGATTTTCCCACTGCACCTCCCCACTGAAGCCATCATTGAACTCGTGTGTACAGGTGGACACCTCACTCCTGCACTCTCACAACACCTTTTTGACACAGAGGGGCATTTCCTCACGTGGATGGTCACTGCATGCGGGGTCTCTGCCTCCTGAGTTTTCAGTGAGCTCACTGGATGAAAGATGGTGTCTTATTCAGTCCTGCAAGACTAAGGTCTTGGTAGGCACCTGATAGAAAAAAATCAATGGTAAAGAAAATTAACAATTGTTCCTCAAACTCTCAGTTGCTCCTAGGCTAAAGCAATACTCTTCTAATGAATAGGAACCAAATTTACTGAGCACCAACTAGGTGGCAGACATGGTGCTGAACGTTTTATGTCTGTGTTCGATTCAGTCTTCATAGCAGCTTACACAGTAGGGAACATTTCTTCCATTTTAGAAATACAGTGATTGAAGCCCAGAGACCTTATTCCATGTCCAAAATCACACAGCAGCACAGGAACTTAGGACTTCACCATCTTGCATCCTGAGCCCCATAACTTTATAAACTGACCCCCCAACTTAGTGTCCCTTGGAACTGTTATGGCCCCAAACCTCCAAGTTTCCCTATGTTGGCTTTTCCACAGGAGGAAATCCACTTAGGTGTAATTAGGAAAAGAAAGACCAAGTGAATTATAAAGGGGGCATCATTACCTCTAAACACCCATCGATAACTGGAGCATATGGTTGCTTAAACCGAGTGATTCCCTTTGGCTTATTACACTCATTACTTCCTGTCAGTTAGAGCTCACCTGCTTCAGTTCTACCAGAATTGCATATTCCATATCTGACTTTGCAGGAGCTCACCCTGAATCCATTTCCGCCCCCCCCTCCCGCCAAATGATAGTTGTAGGGCAGTCAAAAGGTCTTATTTGGTCTTATAAATGATTCCCTTTCTCTATGGAATGCCAAAGATGATGCTAACTAATCAATGTTTATAGTTATTCTGTATTTAGGGACATGACTCTAAGTTGGACATTTAGCTAGTGCATAAATATATATCACATAAATACACACTTGCTCCTCCTTTTTCTCTCACATACATTCCTTGGTCCTGGATCATGCCTCCACTTAGCTGTGAGAACTTGGGCAGGTTGCCTTACCTTTCTGAGCCCCACTTCTTTGGGAAACGGGGCTCTCACGTTTTCGGGAGTGGTGTGGGTTTAGAGAGATGCATGAACTTCCCAGGCAGTTGGCTGAAGACATGTCAGGAGGTGGGTGTCCATTGGAGACTGAGCGACCGAGGCTCCGGCTGCTCCCCTGTGGCCCACCTCGCGCTCTCGGTGGATCTCTTTTTCTCAGGGGCGCTTTCACAGCATGGTGCTTGGTGTGGGTCATCCAGACGCCAACCACTCACATGTTCTCTGCCTCCTGCCTGTGTGGGTTTCCACCACGCAGGAGACAGAGACTGGACTCTACGACTGTCTGAGCTCTCCAGGAAGAACCCACTCACCCAGGATCATTCATGAGCGGTGTGCCTTCACTGAGGATTTAGTGCAGAAGAGAGCAGAGGTTTGCCTTGCTCAGTCTTCAACAGGAACCAGGCCAAACAAAACTAACAAAACAAAGCATAGAAACTTACATCAGACACTCCTGATCTCTATAGTCTTCACTTGACAGTCACACAGTTGGGCTTGTTGCCACTTCTGGTCCTTTCTTCTCTGATGCAGAGCCCAGTCTTGCTGCTTCCTCCTCAAGAACAATGCGAATTCTTTCTCTTGTCTTACGCAGAGAAATTTTTAAAAATTATTTATTTGGCTGCGCCAGGTCTTAGTTGCAGCACATGAGGTCTTTGCAGGATTTTCCATCTTCTTAGCAGCATGCAGGATTCTAGTTCCCTGACCAGGATCGAACCTGGACCCCATACATTGGGATTATGGAGTTTTAGCACTGGACTGCCCGAGAAGACCCCGAGAAGTATAATTATCATCTTCTGTTATATGTGTAGATTCCTGGACCTTCACTGTTTGATAAGTAGCTTATCAGAAGACTTCTAGTTTAAAATGAAGCATTCTCTGGTACATTGAAATTTTCCCAAGTGATTCCCTATGGAAATTGAAAAGTGAGGCTGATCATTGTTTCTTTGGTACAGCGTGGACCAGAGGGGCAGCTAGGGTTAAAGTAGGGCCCTTGAGCCAGAGGTGGCCATACTGGCATGAGAACACAGGCCCACTTTCTACCACCTTCTTCCCACCCCTGGATTCTCCGTATGCAGAAAAGGGGGAGGGGAAAAGGAGGGTAGGAGGTCAGATTCGAACTTTCATTGGGTGAGGACTAGTCAAAGTGATCTTCTGTCCATCTTAAGAGGCAAGAGGGCTAATTTGATGTGACAGCAATATAGCACCTGGGCCACAGTAGATGCTCAGTAAAAGCATCTCCAGTCCCCACCCCCATCATGATAAACATTGCCTTCACTCTTCACAAGCCTGATTGAAAATTAGCCAAGACAATAAGAAGCCCAGGGCTGACCTGCGGTCAAACTCATTCTCCAGGGTCATCAAAACTTCACCGTCCTGTGGTCAAAGAAGCCTCCTTGAGATGAGATTGGCATATGCAGAAGGCCTTGGGTACCTTTTATCTTCACAAAATAACACTCACTCTCTTGTTTCTTTGAGCTAAATGACATGATGATCCTCAAAGGAATCCTTACAATTCTCTCCGGGAAGTTTGAATGCCTCCTGTAATTTAGTTAAACAGCTTTTGAGTATCACAGAGAAACCTGTTACTCATGGAAGGAAAAATGGATCCCTATACTCAATGCTGGGGACCTCTTAGGGTCCATCCCAGGTTCCTTGCAACCACACGACTCTCTGGCTCCCCAGACTGCCTTGAAGGGACAGTCAATACATGAGCTCTCTCACCATTTGCTACTGCTCTGTTTGCTGTTCCTTTATTTACATAACTAGAAATGCAACATCCTAACATGTTTTGCAAGCTGTCATGACATGAGAAGCTAGTAATCTGCTCTGTTTTGCTTGCTAACATATTTTTGACATATTTTAGCTTTTGATTATAAGATTGCATCTTTGCCTGCTACCATCTGTCTCGACTCAATGGAACTCTGGCATTTACAAAAACAGTGGGGTGTAGTATTTCTTATCTACTTGAACTCTACCAGAAACACGCTATTTTCAGTCTTAACCAATATGTCATGCTTTCACACACGAAGTCTGAAATGTTTGATATCTTGCAAGATCTGCCAGGGATAAGGAACGTATCTTCACGTCCAATTTGGCTGAGATGAGAAATGCCTTAATGAGAAGAAGGGAGCAGGATCCAGCTTCTAAACAGAGGTAGCTTTTTTATGTGGTTTTCCTTCTCTTGACTATGCTTAGCCCTTTATCAGCATGATTAACATCTTCCGTGGAAATACATCTTCTTTGGGACTCGGTAGGCTCCCAGTGGCCAATGTTCTTGAGGCACATTTTTCAGCGTGAAATAGTTATCCACCAACATTTGGTAATAAGGCATCTTCTACGTGGTGTCCTCTTCTCATTTCTCCTTTTACTCATTAGGGAAAATTACCCCAGGTTGGACCCAAAGGGTTAGCTTGGTTCATGTCTCTGTTGGCAACACAGAGGAATGTGACACTGTATTCAAACAATGTGTTGGAGGAAAGGCAAAAAAAAAAAAACAAACAAAAAAACTATACACAAGTCTAACATGCGTGTATTCAACACCAAGATTAAATGAATTTATTATGCTCCTGGATCACACCCCATAGGCCAAGAAGCTGTCAACTGTTGACATTTCCTTTTCTCTCCATGTTCTGAGCTGAGTGTAAATATATTTGTCAAGGGAATATAGTGCATGCTTGGTTCAGAATATGCCCATTTCTTCAGAGGGAAAACTCTGATCATCTGTAATCACATTCAACATATTTTTTGCTTCAAGAAAAGAATGGGTGGCAGTTTGGATTTACATATAGATTACATAGATGGAGAAACAGTGGAAACAGTGTCAGACTTTATTTTGGGGGGCTCCAAAATCACTGCAGATGGTGATTGCAGCCATGAAATTAAAAGATGATTACTCCTTGGAAGAAAAGTTATGACCAACCTAGATAGCATATTCAAAAGCAGAGACATTACTTTGCCGACTAAAGTCCGTCTAGTTAAGGCTATGGTTTTTCCAGTGGTCATGTATGGATGTGAGAGTTGGACTGTGAAGAAGGCTAAGCGCTGAAGAATTGATGCTTTTGAACTGTGGTGTTGGAGAAGACTCTTGAGAGTCCCTTGGACTGCAAGGAGATCCAACCAGTCCATTCTGAAGGAGATCAGCCCTGGGATTTCTTTGGAAGGAATGATGCTAAAGCTGAAACTCCAGTACTTTGGTCACCTCATGCGAAGAGTTGACTCATTGGAAAAGACTCTGATGCTGGGAGGGATTGGGGACAGGAGAAGAAGGGGACGACCGAGGATGAGATGGCTGGATGGCATCACTGACTCGATGGACAGGAGTCTGAGTGAACTCCGTGAGTTGGTGATGGACAGGGTGGCCTGGCGTGCTGCGATTCATGGGGTGGCAAAGAGTCGGACACAACTGAGCGACTGAACTGAACTGAACTGAACTTGGTATCTTTTTGATTCACTTTTTTAAAAATCTTGTAGACATAATCATCATTTAAAGCCAAGTTTTAATATCTAAAAGAAATTTTATACAATTGTAAAGGTTACTTTCCATTTACAGTTATTATGAAATATTGGCTCTATTCTCTGGGTTGTACAATACACCCTTGAACCTTACTCTTGGACCCAGTAGCTTGTCCCTCTCACTCCCCCACCCTTATATTGCACCCCCAGCCCAGTAACCACTAGTTTGTTTTCTATATCAATTTCAGTTTCAAATGCTGTTTTAATGATCATCTTGAATCTGCATAGCATTACCCATAACCAGTGCAAGATTCCATTATGGATGGAGAAATGACTTTGGTCAGTCTGGTCTGGACCACTTCTGGTGGGTTTTCTGCTTTGCTGTGTGCTGCTGAGTTGTTCAGAAGCAACTGATTGCAGGGTTTTTGTGCTAAACACATCCACTTAAATTAGTACTATTGAAGAGACAAAAGGAGGAGGCATTTTGGATATCCAGCTCCAGTGGGTTTTGACTGTAAATTGAGTCTGTGCTGACCCTGTTTCCTGATGCTCTTCTTTACCTGGTTAATGAGGACAGTGGCAACTGTGGAACCCAGAAAAATGGCTGCAATTGTGCCTGTGGGTAATTGTAATTGTGAGTTTCTGGGGAGCAAGGATCTTGTCTTACCCCCTCATTCTTTGTTGAACTAGGAGGGACCGAGAACTGTAGTTAAGCTACAACTATAGCTATTTATCAACATGTACTTCATTGAACTTCCTTGGTGACATCACATGGTTGGATTACAAAAAATAGAGAGAGAGCAGATTCCCCATGCTTGAAAGATTTACAACCCAGCTAGGAAGACAAAATTCATTTTCAAGAAAGCCATTGCTAAGCTAGGCTGTAAGGGCAACAGGAATTCAGACAAAGGAGATAAAGGAGCAGATTAGCCTGGGATTCATGGGAGAAGAGGGACTTGGTCTGTGGCCAGAAGGCTGGCTGGGATTGAGGTAAAGAGAAAAAAGGAAGAAGAATAGGAATAAACAGGCAACAGATGCAGAAAAATGAAATGAAGGGATGGACGAGATGTACCATGGTGAATGATGTGGCCTCAGTGATAGAAACAGGTCGATGCTAAATGGGTAATTGGGCAAGATTAAAACACTCTTGAAAGTCTAAGGATATTCATCTTTTTGTGGAAGAAAAGTAGAACATTACTCCAGGTTCTCATAAGCAGGAGATAAGGGGAAAGTGTTGTCTTTCTTTCCTTTGTTGGCTGCACTGGGTCTTGGTGGTTTTCTGCGGCCTTTCTCTAGTCGCGGTGTGTGGCGGCTTCTCTTTATTGCAGTGCTCAGGCTTCTTCTTGTGGCGGCTTCTCTTGTTGCGAAGCACGGGCTCTGGGTGTTCGGGCCTCAGTGACTGCAGCACGCAGGCTCAGTAGTTGTGGTGCACGGGCTTGGTTGCTCCACGGCACGTGGAATCTTCCCAGACGAGGGCTCAAACCTGTGTCCCCTGTGTCAGCAGGTGGATTCTTTATCCACTGTGCCACCAAGAAGTCCAAGTGGTGTTTTTAAATAAACACTATAAAGGAGAGAATCTGAGGGATAAGAGAGAAAAAGCAAGGGAGTAAAATCAGTGATTCTAGAATCAACATAAAAAGAGCCTGGATTAAATAAAGATGAAAGTGAAAGTGTTATTTGCTCAGTCGTGTCTGACTCTTTGTGATCCCATGGACTGTAGCCCACCAGGCTCCTCTGTCCATGGGATTCTCCAGGCAAGAATACTGGAGTGAGTTGCCATTTCCTTCACCGGGGGATCTTCCCAGCCCAGGGATCGAACCCCAGTCTCCCACATTGCAGGCAGATTCTTTACTGTCTGAGCCACCAGGGAAGCCTAAATAGAGATAATAATACTTAAAGCAATAACTTTCCTGTATCAGGCAACTAATGTATTTCCGTGGCATTTTTGGCCACTGATTAATAACGTCGGCAAACATCCTACAATGACTTGTAAGTATACTTACCCTCCAATTAAAGAAGGATAAAGAAATTTCAGAAAAGCAAAGTAAGTTGGCATAGGCTACATATCTATTAAGTGGCAGAAAAGGATTCAAGCTCTTTTTAAACTACCCTGTTTTTTCACTGTGTTACTCTGGGAGTTGCTGGTATTTATTGAATGAGGAAATAGTGTGAAATAAAGTGTTTTATAAAGATGAATGTGGTGGCCATATACAAAAGGGATTAGAGAGAGGAGAAACCAGAGGGAATAGATGGAAAGGATCACCCCCCACCCCTAACTCCCATGCCGCCCTAGGGTCCTGCCATTGGGAACAGAAAGGGAAGAATACACATAAGAAGTATTGCCAAGCAAGAACATGGGACCGGGTGGCTGATGGCATAAATTATTGAAAGGCAGAGGAGAGTGAGGACTGGGGGAAGGAATGCTTCTCACTGGGATGTGAGAAGGCCACTGGTGACCTTGGGAACACATTTTCAGTGAAACAATATTGATGGGAGCCATCCTGCTGGTGAAGAAGGAGCAAGTCAGTGGTCAGGAAATGGAGGATGTGGGGGCAGACCACAGATCTGAGAAATCTGGAAGAAAATAAACGAAATAAATAAAACAGTCTTGGGAGGAGGTTTCAGAGTTTTAAAAAAATGATTCTTTTTTAAGAAGGATATTTGAGGACAAATAACAGTCTGAGGAATGAGGCTAGTTGGGGGGGTAAAAATGAAAGGAGCTAGAGAAAGAGGGGCCTCCATATGTGGAAGGGGTCCAAGAAGGTGGAGAGGGTGGGTTAGATTGTCTGATTGCTCACTAGAACTTTCTGTGATGAGAATGTTGTGTATCTGTGCTGTTCCAATGGTAGCCACTAGCCCCATGGAGCAACCAAACACTTGAAATGTTCCTAGTGAGACTGAGAAATTGAATTTTAAATTTTACTTCATTTAAATTGATGTAAATCTATGTAGCCACATACTTAAGCAGCTAGTGGCTACCATGTTGGACAGGGCATGGCCCTTAAGAGAGCCAAAGGTTTTGACTCCTGGACGAGGAACCAGAGTTTTCCTCCGATTCAGTGAAAGCGAACAGAGAAGGAAAAACACACGCGCAGGGGAGGAAAAGTGAGTTTGTCTTGCCACGTGACCTTGATTTTCCTTGGCTATGGCTTGGTGATAGCTGCATTATAAGAGCACTAGATGAAGGCTGAATGATAAGGGATTTGAAATTCACATCCCCATGTAGATGTCATGGTCTGAGCTGTAGTCTGTATGGACCAGATGAATTAGGAACTGCTAGGTCTCATATCAGAGAAGGCAACGGCACCCCACTCCAGTACTCTTGCCCAGAAAATCCCATGGATGGAGGAGCCTGGAGGGCTGCGGTCCATGGGGTCGCTAAGAGTCGGACACGACTGAGCAACTTCACTTTCACTTTTCACTTTCATGCATTGGAGAAGGAAATGGCAACCCACTCCAGTGTTCTTGCCTGGATAATCCCAGGGATGGGGGAGCCTGGTGGGCTGCCGTCTGTGGGGTTACACAGAGTCGGACACGACTGAAGTGACTTAGCAGCAGCAGTAGCAAAGAAGGTGATTCTCCTCAGAATGGTTTCACTTGAACATAGTGAAAGTTTTCTCCAAGAATTTCCCACCCAGAAAAAGGAGTGAGTCTCCTGCCCTGGCTTCTACAGGTAAATCAACAGAGCACCCTGATGGGACAGCATCACCCATCAACTGTTTCGCTGGTACGCCCTCCCCTGGATCATGGCGTGTGCTCTTTGGGCTGTTTTTCATAGTCTCCGCAGCTGGGAATTCAAGATGCTATACTTAGGCAGAAGTCCATGAAGGAATTAATTGATATGAGCCAGAAGTTGATTGCCATTTAAGTACTCAGCCTCCACCATTGCCAAGTTTCCTTCTTTGCAGAAAGAACTGAGCTTGCCTGCAAACTGGCTCATCCAGGATGCGAGCACAGGATGGAATTCAACCTTTAATATGCTGCAACACCTGCTTGGAAATAAAGGGGCTCTGTGCCTCTCCCCCCAAGGAGTTGACAGCTGACTTCATTACGAAGGAATCTGGCCGAGATGGTCGTGGCTACTCCTCGGCCCTGGGAGGCACTCACCCGGGAATGCGGTACCAACCAGGCTTGAGCTTTGGGGTTCTGCCAGAAACCCATAGTGGGTCCTTTCACCCTGAATCATCCCTCTTGCTTGAACTCCAGGCGTTGGCAGTACCTTTGGTAGCACTCCCTCCACACCAGGGAGATGGTAAGAGGCTCCTGTGTGCTGGAGCTGAGAGGAGAAGCATTTGCAGGTGTTCTCTGATGGGATCTGAGTTTCAAACTTCCTTTCTCAAGGCTTGTGCATTGTTGCACCCCAATGGGCGCAAAGCAGGGCTGCCATGCTCTTTAGGGTGGGACTCGAGGATTCATTGGGATCCTTATCCAAGTTCTGAAAGAGACCCAGGCGGCTCTGAGGAGCCTACCCCAGCCTGTGGGGAACCCCTAGAGGCCACCTTGACCTTCCATTTGGGCTGGAACACTGGTTAAGCTTGTACATGTGCATGCTAAGTTGCTATAGTTGTGTCTGACTCTTTGCGAGCCTATGGACTGTAGCCCAGCAGGCTCCTCTGTCCACGGGATTCTCCAGGCAAGAACACTGGAGTGGGTTGCCGTGTCCTCCTCCAGGGGATCTTCCCCACCCAGGGGTCGAACGCACGTCTTCTATGTCTCCTGCGTGTGAAGGGGGCTTCTTTACCACTAGAGCCACCTGGGGGGCCTATCAACTTCCAAAGTAGAATGTCAGCCTTATCATCAACCTTATCACCTGTTTGTATGATTTCCAAAGCAGCTAACCTGGCCTCCATTAGCAAGAGAATACAGCATATCTGGCTTTCAGAAGAAACTATTGACTTTATGCTATTTTTAATCCTTCATCATTCAACAAACAAACAAACAAAATCCATCTGAAATTGAAATATCTGGGAACAAGGGCGGGCTTATATAGAATACATCCATTTGGCAGATTACTGCTCCACCTGAAGCAGTAGAATTATGAAGGCCACAAAGCAATATCAAAATGGCATATGATGCTTACATACACAAATTGTGTAATTATTTTAAACGAACACTTTAAATAGTCTGGCGTGAAAACAATTGGGAAAAAAATAATACTTGATGCTGAAGGTCAAAACTGGCAATCCAAGAGCGGGACCTGGCCTGAAAGCCTATCTCATATGGCCTGCACAGCGGGGGTCAGCAGAGTTTGAATAACAAACGGAGTAGGCTGCCAACATTTAGAAATTGGCACATGGCACGTCACCACCCGGATCGCTGGCTTCTCCTAAGACACTGGGCAATCTGGCCTCGGCAGGCTGCCTTTCCTCCAGGCAGCAGTGGGGGCAGCTGATGGGGGGCTTGCTCCCTGGGTGTCCAGAGTCCCCCCTGGGCCAGGTTTCTCACTCGTTAATTTGTAATCCTGGATGTAGGTGTAAGGGTGGTAGGCTTCTGGGTCATTTTCCCCCTTTCTCCTGGTTCTGAAACTTGCTACACGTTAGTCTACTTAAAATAATCATTACATGCCCAGTTATAAAAAGTAACGTTGAAGAAAAAGTGTGTGAGGCCCATATGTCTCTGCTCCTAGGATGCTACTTGCATATTTCTAGTCTTGAGCCTAGTATACTGAAGTGAGAATGTTAGCCTGGCCCAGTGGGTCTCAAACACGGCTATACTAGGTCACCTGGGGCACGTTTGCACTCTAGACCAATGAAGTCTGCTTCTCTAGGGGTGGGATTCAGGAATAGTGTTTTTTAGGGAAAGTCCCCGTTGGTCCAGTGGTGAGGACTTGGTACTTTCACTGCTGGGGCTCAGGGGGTTGAATCCCTGGTCAGGGAACTAAGATTCCACAGCCACACTGTGTGGTGTGTGTGTGTGTAGGTATATATCTCTCTCATATATGTATATACGCCACATATATACACATGTGTATATATGCCACATATATACATGTGTGATATATATATATCACATAGACACACATGTATATGCAACACATATATGTGTATGTATGTGGCATATAAATATATACACACATATATATATGTATAGTTTCCCTGGTGGCTCAGACAGTAGAGTGTATGTGTATATATATAGAGCCGGCTAAAAAGTTCTTTGGGGTTTTCCATAGTATGTTATTCAGATATATGAATCTTGCCCTCAATAGATTTTTAAAAAGTTTTCTAGATGATGCTAATGTAAAAAGTTCCTTGAACAGTCGGAACACTTTACATCCGACCCGTTTCTCAGCGTTGGCACTGTTGATCTTCGGCAGCTGTTAATTCCTTGTTCTGGGGACCCGTCCTGTGAATTGCAGGATATTTAGCAGCATCTCTGGCCTCTGCCTATAGATGAAGCCACGTTCCTCCAGATGACAGCCAGTGCGTGAGGTCATAAAATTATGTCAGGAACACTGGTCATCATGTTGGCCACTGGACTGCATAGAAGGCCATTGCGAAATTTCTTTGGGAATTAAGTGTTAAGGGAAAAAAAACAAACTCCCATAAGGAACTGGTACAGTTCTTTCTGTTGTTTTTTTTCCTTTGCTATCAGGAACCTCAAAGCCAATGTAAGAATGCATTCAAAGCAGAATTAAAGCAGAAAACAAGCCAATCACTCTACTGTGTTTTCCCCATTCTGTAAGATGCTGCTTTTAAAAAATTATTTATTTATGGCTGTGCTGCGTCCTTTGCCATGTGTGGGCTTTCTCTAGTTATGGCAAGTGGGGGTTACTCTTCGTTGAGGAGCTCGGGATTCTCATTGCAGTGCTTCTCTTGCTGCAGAACATGAGCTCTGTAGTTGGGGTGCATGGACTTAGCTGCTTTGTGGCATGTGGGATCTTCCTGAACCAGGGATTAAACCCGTGTTCCCCTGCATTGGCAGGCAGAGTCTTATCCACTGGACCACCAGGGAAGTCCCAAGATGATGCTTTTCCTGTTAACGTTGTGTTAATCTTAAAGTTGCCTTATATTCTTGGGGCATGAAGCAGGAAATAAACATAAACAAGGTAACAAGCAGGAGGGAATGACTGTTCCATGCACTGTTCAGTATTTATGACCCAAAGAATGGTTGGTTATAAAGAAGAGCCTGGTGAATTTGAATGACCTTGTCACTGGAGGATCAGCCAGGCCTATGGGGTAATGAGTCAATTTCTTTGGCCTCCGGCTTTGTCTGGGAAGTGACTGAACCGTGCTTGTGTTGAAGGAACTCAATGGCCAGCCGTGAGATGGCCTCTAGAATTATAAGCCTCAGTATCCATTGCGTCTTAAGAAGTCCAACCCCTGCTGTTTACCAGGAGTTTGGAAAGTCTCAGAGGTGATGTTGTTAAAGGCAACTTGGACTTCATCCCTGGATAAATACCATTACCTGCTTTCCTTTTCATGAATGAAGAGCAGCTTCCCTTTAGTAAAATATAACCCATTCATTAATAACCCAAGGTTCTAAAGCTTTAAAAAAAAATCAGCATTAAGTGTGGCTATTTCATTTTAAATGCAAAATCCTTGAATAGACCAGAGATCTTAATTTTTTTAAATATAGCGGAGTATTTTAATTATGAATGCACTTGCATATTCTCAGCATACTTCATTATTTATGTAGCTGGTGAAAAAGCTTTTTAATTAAATAGCATGCTGGCAATCCATTGTGAAATGTATAGATGTAGATTTTCCTAGCATTAAAAAACTAAACACATGCGCATGATACCTTCTGGCAAGCACATGTACATTAATCACCAGGAGGTACTTGTTTCCAAGTGATCCTAAAATTTGACCAAACTGTCTTTTTATTGGAAACAAAATAAGTAGCATAATTTGCTGGCACTCTGCATGGTTATTCTCACTCAATGCACTCAACTCATTTGGAAATGGGGTAGAGCAGTGGTTTTCAAAGTGTGGCCCCTACATCAGGAATAGGAGCTCCCAGCTGGGTGCATCCTCAAACTGTCAGCTCTTGAACTCCACCCCAGGTCTACTGACTCAGCAATTCTGAGTGGTCAGCACCCTGTGAAGTAACAAACCCTCCAGGTGATCCTTAGGGAGGTTAAGGTTTGGCACAGATTATGGGGTGAGGCTTATACCTGGTATCTGGGTTTTACTCATGGTTCCCCTCATGACAGTTGGCCATAATAAAACTAATAAGTCCATGCATTAGTTTCCCGATCAAAAAAACTGTTATGAAGATTCTCGCTTAAGGTTTAGAGAACTGCTTGAGGTCGTCAGAGTTTCAAAGAGGGTGAAAGAGTCCCAGTGGGTAGGTGAAGTATTTGAAGCAGGAGGTGGAAGAAAGCTGCCCACTAATATCAAGTCTATACTCACTGATTTCGAGTCAAGATATATCAGGGCTCAATGTATATACATGGCGATTCTCTTCTGTTCCCCCTCAAAAAAGCCTCTGAAACTCGAGAGCACCTCCTCATTCACCATTTTGTGGCAAGCTGTGGCATGGTGTTAGCGGTCTTGTGGAGATACCCTGTGCCTGTATGGAGGCTGATGACCAATCCGTGTCACCTCTCTGGGCTAGGGGACAGAGGCCTGGAGGTGGGTGGTGTGCAGAAGACCACACCGAGAGTCCACACTCTGGCCCAGCGCGACGCATACAGGCTCCCAGCTTCCTGCTCTGTGCTTTGTCTTCTGAATGAACAAAGCTGCTTCTTAAGTACACATAAGCCAAACTGCCTCTCAAATTGCAGCCATCTACTTTGAGTTCAGATTTGCACAGCATGACATGAATTGGGCTGCAAATTATGCAGAAAACAGCCATCACATCCATCTGTGATGTCAAAATCCTCCAGTACAATGTGACCTAGTAGGATCTGTGAGAGGAGTAAGTACTTTAGGTCTGATGCCTTCTCTATGCCATGTGATGAATCTCCTCCTAGGTGCTTTTGGCCTAGTGTGGAAAGGTTAAACATGATTGAGGTTGTGCCTGGGATATTCTCAAGAGCAGAACTCATTTCCAGGGGTGCAATTAGATTTTTTTTTTAATGGCAAAGTAACTAGAAAAAGAAAACACACACATACACTCATACCTAATGGTAAACTGAATTTATTTCCTCTTGGAAAACAATTCCAGTAATCTCCAGGTTCAGACCGCAGAGTAAACATTAATAACAGTAACATACAGGTTAGTTCAACTGATTCAAGAATTTGGCTGTGTGAAATCATTAAGGAAAACCTTGAACACTCAAAGCTTCAAAATGTATCCAGGAAAAAAAAATTCTTTGACAGTCTACATAACAACTATTGCATATATAGTGATGCTACCTGTCACATTGCAAGGCTTACAAATATATATACGGGCCTTACCCAGCTGTGGGGTTCTGTGAGAACATCTCTTCATGGTTTTTTGCAAGAATCTTCAGCAATAAAAAATAGTCTTGGGTTTAACCGTTGATATACCAAAAAAGAGAAATTCTAGGCTTAAGTGTTAAGAAAAGGAAGTCCAAATATAGTCTCACGTGTAACTGGGTTGTTTTAATCTGTCTTCCTTGAAAATACTTTCTCTTAAGCCATTTCGCTCACATTCTTTTTTTTTAAATCTTGCCTGAATAGGGCCCAAGTCCACTTGTCTTTATAAGACCATTTTAGTATCAGACGACATAATACATGTGAGACACTTTATATACAGGGGGTCTATCCGGTGCTCAAAAGTTCAAACACATGAACATCCAACAGTTTTGATAATACAAGTTTTATGGTACAATACAATGTTTCTGAATAATATACATTAACAATGAAAGTTTCGTGCAAAGAGTAAAACATGTTCCCTTTTTGTGCCACAAAAGTCATTCTCCTTGAGAGACGGTGCTTGCACTAACTGCTGTGTTGGGTCATCGTATGGTTCTGTAATGAGAAAGAAAACGGGGGTGGGGGGAGAGAAGAACCTTAAGTGATCATATTTTCATCAAACCAAGTATCTATAAATGCTCGTTGATTTACAATGCCCTGAAAACTGTTTCTGGGTCCAGAAGAATGGGGGTTCGGGGTTGGGGGGGCCTGGCTTCTCCCCACCCGCAGTGAGAGCCAGGAGGGAGGGGTGGGGCGGGGCCAGGGGGTCTTCCCTTTCTCTGACTCTGCTTCACTCCCCAGAAGACGCCCCCTCACCTTCTACCATCTCTTCTTATCAGCATACGCCTCTTTTCAAACACCAGGGTAACACTATTTTAACAGTTAGATTTATCTGTGCATTATTTCCATTGATTACAGATGCTTTTGTTCTACTCATGCTTAGAAGGTGAACATCTTAACAACAGAGGCCCTGTCCATCCCTAAATACAGATTTTATGGAAAAGAGCTGCCCGGCTGACACCTGACAAACGGGGCAGGAAACATCTCCAGCTCTTCTCTTGGGGGTGGGCTCGGGGTTGGGTCCCCACCTGGTGCAGAAGCAGATCACAGCAGCCTGAAAGCAGCCCCCCCTCTGGTCCCCAGTAGGTGCAGTCTTTGTTGTACTTTGGTGGTGTCCCCTCCATCCACACAGCACGTCCCATTCCTGAGTCAACATCCTGGTTCCAAACTGTGAGCGGGAAACTGGGCTTTCGGGCAGCTTATAACCACAAGCCAGGTCCAGAAGGTGAACACTGGGTGGGTGGGCTCTGGACCTGGGCCTGTGGCCTGCATGGGGGATGCTCACAGACCCAAAGGACATTCATTCAGAGCAAACACCTGGAGATGACCCCACCTGCGCCTTCCCTGAGCATTGTTTTCCCACCTCTCACAGTCGACCCCCTCCCCCCATCCCTTCTGATCAGAATCTGGAGATCTGTCCCCAAGTACGACCACTTCCATGCTCATCCCATCTAAGACCGCTTCCCCTGTCTCTGACTGCTATATCATATGCAGCTGAGGTCTGGTCTTCTGGTTCTCTGCAGTTCTGGCTCTCTCCCTGTGTCTGTAATCCTGGTCTTCATCCACTTAGTCATTCCTTCACAAGCAGCTCTTGAACACTTGCACACCACCAGCCACAGGCCCCAGTATTGCAGCACTTGGCAAAGAGGACCTGGCCAAATGAATGACCAGCTAGGCAAGGGCCACTGGAAGGAGAAGGATGGTCTGAGCCTTCACATCTTCAGAGTGCTCACAGACTCAAGAAAGTCACATAGGCACATAACGAAAAAGCCACCTGGTGGGAATATATTAGAAATGACCCCAGGAATATCATGTACACCTAACCTGGCCTGGCCTTTGGGGAAGGCTTTGTGGTGGACCTGGCTTAGGACATTTTAGTTGAGGCTGGAAACAGGAAGAGGCATTTGGGATGCAGGGCGGGTGCTCCAGGCCAAAGACCCTTGTGGGTAAAGGCAAAGAAGCAAGAATACACAAAGTAGGTTTGTGGACCTACAGCTCATTCAGGTTGGCTGGAATCTTCTTGAGTGTCCAGAACCAAGAGTGTGGATGAGAAATGAAGGTAGAGAGAAGTTTGGGGCCAGATTCTGAAGAGCCTTCTGTACCTGGCTAAGGAGTTCAGACTTGGTCTTGTGGGTAAGGAGGAGCTATGGAAAATTTTCAGCAGAGGGCTTTGTCTTTGAGATCTTTGTTATCTTTTCATTTCCCCAGAAAACTAGCCAAACACCTGCCCAGTGAGTAAAGGGTGAAAGGCCAGAGGCTTGGCTGCTTTGAGTTGCCCAGCTGGGGCTTACAGCACCAGTGAGGGAGAAAGGGGTGTTGTGAAGATGACCCAGGTCTTCTGTTCCCTATTTCAAACTAAGTCCACTTTATAAGAAAATGGACAACAAATACTGAGGACTTTATTTCACTCACCTTTATTTAAAACATACCATTTTTATTAATTTAGTGAAAGATGAGCTGGATTTTTTTTATTCTTCTTTTAACAATATTAGCCTAAATGTCCATACAGGAGCAGGCCAGTTTTATGCCAACTCTTTTTTTTCCTTTGGATTGATTCTAAATAAATATTTGTGCAAATTATTTTTCTCCAATAGGTAGACATAAAGGGTAGTAAAAAAAATTTCTGTAAGATTGGGCTTGACTCTGAGATAGCAAAATGTCTGAGAAAATTTAGACAATGCATTTTGAATGTTTTTATTGTTTATAACTCCTTTGATCAGAATTACATTGATACTTAAGGGGATAGTAATGTTTCTTAGTCTTACCAGTATTTTGATGACCCTTTACGTCTGCCTATTGGAGAAAAATAATTTGCAGAAGTATTTATTTAGAATCAATACAAAGGAAAAAAGTGAAAACAAAGTGGTAATCGCTTAGTCATGTGTGACTCTTCGCAACCCCATGGACTATATAGCCTGCCAGGCTCCTCGTTCCATCAAATTCTCCTGGCAAGAACACTAGCCATTCCCTTCTCCAGGGGATCTTCCTGTCCTGGGGATCAAACCTGGTTCTCCTATATCACAGGCAGAACTCCATGGACAGAGGAGTCTGGCAGGTTACCATCCATGGCATCACTTTCATTTTTTTTCCCTTTGTATTGATTCTAAATAAATAGTTCTTCAAATTATTTTTCTCCAAAAGTAGACATAAAGGATAATCAAAAAACTAATGAGACTAAAAACATTGCTATCCCTTTAAATATCAACAAAATTATGATCAAAGAGGTTATAAACAATGAAAACATTCAATTACTCAAAATGATCTGTCTAAACATTCTCATACATCTTGATATCTTACAGTCAAGACTGATCTTACAGAAAGTTTTAATTTAAAAAATTAAGAAAATAAGTACAAGAAGCTGAGACAATAGCTATCTAAATGGTAGAACTTTGACAGGAGGGGTCCCAGGGCTCAATCCCTGGTCAGGGAAGTAGATCCCTCATGCTGCAATGAGTGATTCCACATACCACAACTAAGACTCGGTGCAGCCAAATAACTAAAAAAACGTTAAAAAATGGAGTGCTTACTCCAGACATTCCACATTCAATTGAATTTTGGAGGTTAATGAAAGAAGCTATATTACAGTCTCTCCAGTGCTCTTCTATCTATACTGAGAAACTGGAAAACAGAAACCTAACACAAACTGGCCACAATAGTCGGCAACAGTTGTTTCTTGGATGCTTTCATCCTAAACCAAAGCTATACACGTCTCTTCAGAGGTGCAAAGAAATGAACAACTACATATGAATCACTTATTGCAACAGATTGAAGTTGCTACTATAAAGGATTTATGCTTTGCATATTAAGAGAGAGGAACATAAATCATCAGCGAGAAGGACAAGGGTAGGGCTTGTGAAATGCAAGCTTCAACAAAAATAAGGAGCTGCAATATAAATAACGTCTAAATGGGAAATCTGGCATGAAATATGGTGACGGCAGAAAGTTCTCTCGTGCAGAGATACCTGCATACCACTGAGGTCACTCATTGTCAGTCTTTCTCTTTTTTCTTCCAAACTGGCTGAAAGGGAGAACAGGGTTCCCCACCCCTACCCTCATGCCTAGGCACGGCATTCGCCACTGTCAGTGATTTCCAAGGTGAGAAATGGGTGTGTGTGTGGGTGTGGGTGTTTGTGTTCAGTCGTGTCTGACTCTATGCAACCCCATGGACTGTAGCCCACCAGGCTCCTCTGTCCACGGAATTTCCCAGGCAAGAATACTGGAATGGGTTGCCATGTCCTTCTCCAGGGAATCTTTCCAACCCAGGGATAGAAACCGGGTCTCTTAGGTCTCCTGCATTGGCAGGCGTATTCTTTACCACTGCGCCACCTGGGAAGCCCGGAAACGTGGCATATCTGCATGGAAAACCAAACAAAAAACTCAGGTGATTCTGATCCAGTCCTCAAGGGTTTGTATTCACCACCTTGGAGGATCCTTGAAGTATGACTTCCCCTCTCCCATACAGTACTTTGAGTCACTAAAAAATATGAATGACCTGATTTCGTTTTCTGGAGGAAGGAATGGGTATCTGAGCTGCACAGGTTACTGGGTTGGCAATTAGGGGTTGGAGAGAAAGACAGCGTGTTCATCTCCAGACTTCACCGAAGATCCACCCATAAGAGAAACAAGAAATTGCTTCTTGGGAGCCCTCTGCCTAATTGGGTGTGTTTTTAAAATCACAGACAACATTTTTCAGAAAGGGAGACAAGAAGTGAGTGGGAAAGATGAAACATAGACCAGAGAAGTGCTAAGCCCAAGGAGAGGGCAGGTGCCTGGTGCTTGGTGCTCCTCACCAGGCCAGCCACATCACAGAGCCCGCCGTGAACCCCCACAGTAAGAACAGGGACGGGGACAAGCAGAGCAAAGAAAATGCTGCCAGGCCATCCTTGAGTCGCCTTCTCTTGTAAGAGTTTTCTGCTCTTTAGGTCTGGAGGAAACCACCACACTAGAACAAAGCAGTGGGTAATCTCACCAATTTCACACAGCAATTCACAGTCCCCAAAGCACTTTAATGCAATGACAGGTTATGAGAAAAAATATCTGTTCCAATGAAGGGAAAGTGTTTTACATAATCGAGGAGAGCATCAGTGCAGCATCGACGCCGGTGGGGAGGGGTGATGACAGAAAAGGAAGTAGGAAGAGAAGAAAAGTTCTGTAATCCCACAGAGAGCCATATTCTACTCTGCAAAAAGCCATCTCTTGGAGACCCCATGTCTAAGTAACTGAAAATTGCAAACCATTAATCCCAGTTATGAACAGTTGTTTTACACGAGAGGGGTTTGTGTTAAAAAAAATTAAATTCACAACACACCTTAAAGCTTTAAAGACAATCCATCTACGTATGATACCTTAATAGCCAGTTTTAAAACAAAAAGAACACCAAAAAACCCCACTCTCTTTACTGTAAACGGCCCCATTTGGAAGGAGTTTGTTCTTTTTCTCTCTAAAACCTGAAATTAAACTTAGAAAGCTAAAAAACAGATGAGGACCTTAAAAATTCCCTTCTAGCACTATGAATTTCTTTTTAAAATATGAGATGCCTTTCATTTTACAAGACTGGAATTCTCATTTTGGGCTTGGCACGCTAACACATGATTAATTCAGCCTCTCTCTTTCTGAGAGCTGACCACATTTACTGGTCAAACGGTTTAATCCTATTTAAAATGCAATCCAAGCAAAATATTTTTAAATAAAAATAAAAACCCACGATCCCCTGTAACTATTCACCTTGGCCAAACTATCCCATTTGCCTGCGATCTTGATGTGAATTTGAATATCTGCACCTATAACAATGATGAAGTTAAGCTCCAGAGGAAAACCAGGGGCCATCTACCTTCCCAGGGTGGAAAAATTAAGTCCCCACCCCAAAAGCGGTGCTCATGGATCACCCTCGCTTAGCCAATATTTTGGCAGAGATGATGTCTCGTAGTCTGTGCTTTGTAGCCTTCTGTTGGCATCAACAAAATATTAAGTAGCAATAGTCATAAAAATAAAAACTGTCTGAATGGAAGTTTTGTGAGATCTGTTGAGTCAAAGATGTTAATCATTTTTACTGTGACTTGTCTATTTATAGCCCTTTGTCTCAAATTCTGACAAGCTTTTAAAACTAAGAAAAAGAGCCATTTTAAAAAGGAATGAAAAAAAAAAAAAAAAAGAAAAGAAAACAGGCTTTCCACTAATTCACCATGCCATTAGAATCCCGAATTTAAACTGGAGTTGTATTCAATTTAAATGAGATGTTTTCCAACCAGGGGAAATAGGAGGCAATTGTGGCTTTGCAACAATGCAAGGCGGGAAGAAATAAAAGAAATAGAAAGATTAAATGTAGCTGTTTCTTTCAACAGATGGTGACAGCACCGAGGCAGCATGTTGTTTTTTCTTTAGTTGAAGAACGCAAACATCCGTAATCAATCATTGCTGATTAACTAATTATATTACCCTTCCTTTTATCACCAGGGTTGGACCTTTATCTGTAAACACTATCATAGTCTGTATGCTCTTATTTTTCTAGAAGCATATCCCAGTACACAGACACAGTCGTGCAGTTACAGGCTGCAAACAGAATTCTACATTATTATCCACCTTTAAGCACTACTGCTTTATTTTTTATTTTTTTTAAACAAAAGCAATTGGTTTCCAACAGGCTGGATAATAAGTCTTTTGACCTGCATTCTTCTTTGACCCATTAAGGTCACCCCTGTGCTCGGGCATATAGCTGACTTCGGAAATGCCTGCGAGTCCTACATTTCATCTCCTGCCCACTCAAAATAAAGCTTTCTTTAAATGTGTCTGCTCGGGTCCCTGAAGGCCAAAGAAGCCTCCCTGTAGTGGGCGATGGAGGGACAGAAGCCTCTGCCTTTATTAATGAATGCAGACCATTATGAGTCTGGCTGGCTCCTTCCCTGTTCCCAGAAGCATATACTGTACGTGACTTAAAATGCTAGAATATTGACACAAAGCGAGCTGGGCACCCCTAAGGAAAATTACTCCTTGGATATAATGTAGGCTCGTAACAGCTATTAGAGTACAAAATAAAACCCTCCGGGATCAAACTGACATATACCGCATTCTACCTAGTCCTCAAACATTAGAAGAAATTCTTTGTGAAGGCACTCTCAAGGACAGCATTAAACTGACTTTTGTAGCAATCTGCAACAGCTTTTTGGCTCAGAGCTTTTAGTACTAAATCTCTGGTTTGAATCAATATAAGTACTATATCTTCTACATTAATCAATACATTTGGTTCGATACATGTTCTATTAAATTATACTTTCTAATCAAGATTTTTACATTTCCACCCTCTCTCTTTTTTCCATTCCCAACTTTGTTTGCTAGTAAAACAGTTTTAAGAGTGTAGCCAGCTCATGGAGAGAAGATGTTGGGCGATCTCCCCTCACTGGTTAGAGAAAAAATACAATAGCGAAGGGCAGCCTTTAAACATCTTGATAAGGTTAACGGGATTTGTGAAGGCGATAAATTAACATTTTCAAAGTCCACACAATTACAAAAAGGACTCACAGTTTTAAATTAATTAGAAGTGAATGACTTCAGCTCTGTAAGTACCATTAGAATGTTCTAAAAAATCACCCAAATCATCCACAATACCAATTAGACTCCGTTTCACCATCCCAAGGTTTCTCTTGTCCACAAATTACATTCCTTTTTAGCTGGGGAAATCTGAGGTAATTGTGTTTTCATGGTCCCTACCTGGTAAAGATCACGAACCTATACATGGGTTTGTGCATTTTGGTGAGATACATTTTGGTGGCTCAGTGGTAAAGAATTTGCCTGCCAGGGCAGGAGATGCTGGTTTGATTCCTGGGTTGGGAAGATCCCCTAGAGAAGGAAACAGCAACCCATTCCAGTACTCTTGCCTGAGAAATCCCATGGACAGAGGAGCCTGGCAGGCTACAGTCCATGGGGTTGCAAACAGAGTCAGACACAACTTAGCGAATAAACAATAACAACAACGTACTTTTAATGAATATTCTTTAAAAGACAAATATATAATGTTTCCCAAAGTAAAAAATATATTCATAAAATGGATTTTCATGACTGGGGGTGGCTGACTCACAGTTTTCACTTTGCTAGAATTTACTAAAATGAAGTCTGCTCTTGTATTTTGATAAACAGCAATGGAGTTTCCCAAACTGTCTATCAGGATAATGCTTTGCCTCTCTCTCTTTAATGCCATGAATGTTACATTTACGATCATGTTTGCACTGACAGAATCTCCCTCTTTATTTTTTCATATGGTAATGTCATCACCGTGAACTTAGAGAGACACTGATGGATTTTCTTTTGACATTTAACAGTTCGCATGGGCTTGGCCTGACATTGCAAAGCATTTTCTGGGTGACACTAAGCTATATTAAAGCAAAAGGTGAAATGGCATCATCAGAAGTGATCAGAAAAATACACGACATTAAAGACAGAAAAGGACTATTAGGTTATTGAATTTGTCCCCTTGCTGAACAAAATTTGTTCTACGAAGTTTATACTCTGGGCTAGTTTTTAATGGTCTTAGCAATGAAATTTCCATCACACCTCCCAGAGGAAACAATTTCACATTCTAATAAACCTCACTAAAGGACATTTTTCTTTTCTTTTTTTTTCTTTTTTGTATTTTTTCTTTGGACATTCATGCTAAAAAAGTCTAGAAAAGGTCGGCCTGAGATAACTCTGAAGCAGGCGGACATTGGCATGTTTATGAGTTTATGTTCAGAAGCCTTCTTGATTATGTATTTGCAGTAGAAAGTTCTTCTGTCTCATCCAAAGAAACCCAAAAGACAATTCAGTAAGCAGTTTCTTAGGCATTATGCAAAAATTGGTCATTCAGTTGCTTTGTTCTAGAGGGAGAGTCCTGCAAATTAAATGGAAGGCCAGGGAGATCAGGTTTCCCAACCTTAGCAGCAGTGGCTTGTTGGGAGGGACAAGTCTTTGCTCCTCTGTGTTCTAGGATGTTAGCAGCATCCCTGGCTTTCATCAACAATGTGCCAGTGGCACCTTTCCAGTCACGATAGCCAAAAACGTTTTCCCTGGTGCTTTAAATGGTAAAGAATCTGCCTGCACCGCAGGAGACCCAGGTTTGATTCCTGGGTCTGGAAGATCCCCTGCAGAAGGGAATGGCTACTCACTCCAGTCTTCTTGCCTAGAGAATTCCATGGACAGAGTCTGGTGGGCTACAGTCCATGGGGTCGCAAAGATTCAGAAACCTCTAGACCTTGCCATATCCCCTGGAGGAAAAAATCACCCGCAGCTGAGGACCACTGCCTGCAGTGCTTTGAAAACACACTGAACTTGCCATGCCTGCTTGAGGACACAAGCTGGTCTTCAGTCTCAGTGGCATCTGTTCCCCACCAAATTTAAAAGAAAAAAGAAGGGCAGCAAAGAGACACATATATACCATATGGAACTATACTGCATGGCATTTAAAAAATATGCTCAGGGATTTCCCTGGTGGACCAGTGGTTAAGAATCTGCCTTCCAATGCTGGATATATGGGTTTGATCCTTGGTTAGGGAACTAAGAGACCACATGCCAGGGAGCAACTTGTGGAGCCCTACACGCCGCAAGCAGAGTGAAGCCTGCGCATTGCAGTGAAGATAACGCATGCCACAATTAAGACCCGACACAGCTATACAATCAACGCTGAATATTCACTGAAAGGACTGATGCCGAAGCTGAGGCTCCAGTACTTGGACCACCTGATGCGAAAAGTTGACTCACCGGAAGAGATCTTGATGCTGGGAAAGACGGATGGCAGGAAGAGAAGGGGACGACAGAAGATGAGATGATTGGCTAGCATCACAGACTGAATGGACATGAGTTTGAGCAAAGTCTGGGAGATAGTGAAGGAAAGGGAAGCCTGGTGTGCTGTAGTTCATGGGGTCACAAACAGTTGGACATGACTTAGTGACTGAACGACAACAACAAAATAAAATAAAAATATGGTAGAGAAATCGTGAAAATGATTGAAATATATAATAAGTGGCATTACTTGTATGAATAATAATTTCTCCAAAAATATCCACTCATTCAGCAATTTACTGAGACTTTCCATGTACCGTCAGTGAACAAAGGTGGAACATGTGACTCTTAATCAATGCTGTTTTAGAAATATTAACAATATACTAAAGTATAAAAGGACCAAAACACTAAGCTGTGGAAATTAATATTTAAGGTATGGGAACAACTCCCTACTCTGAACAACTGCAGAGCCACCATCCCTCATTTGCTGGTCGAGATTCAACAGCAGGAGTCAGCGATGTAAGTGATGTCTCACAGAACTAAAGAAATGGTTTCTAGCAGCATCTGTTCCAACATCCCATTTCATAAATGATGAAGTCAAGTCCCAGAGACTTGAAGCCAACTTTCAAGGTCTTATAGCTACTCCACGGCTGAACTGGCTTCTGCGAAGAAGCAACTGGTGAGTGGTACCAGTTGCTATGTTCTAATCCCTGGGCTGGGCTGACTATGGAGCCCAGACAGATGCTCACCATTAGGGCACTCACCAGGGACAGGAGGACTGGGTACAATGGATCATAGAGAAAGGGCACCTCACCTCCTGAGCTTAGTTCTTGGAGAAGTCATGCTTGCCTGGTGCTAGAGTGATGATGAGGAAGAGGAGCTTAGAAGACAGAGACAGGCCCCAGGGGGAAGGTAAACAGGAGCCAGGCTGAGAATCATGGAGTTGGGGGTGACTGATCCCTGGGGGGCTGGAGATCCATCCAGCTGGGCAGGCAGATGGAGGTCACTTCAAACAGAGCTTGTTTTCACTGTGTGTGCTGGGAAAGCCAATGGTGGTGAACAGCATCTCAAGAATACCCACCGAAAGCAGTCTGAAGAGTTAAAGTGTTAGTTGCTCAGTTGTGTCCAACTCTCTGCGACCCCAAGAACTTTAGTCTGCAGGGTTCCTCCGTCCATGGGATTGCCCAGGCAAGAATACTGGAGTGGGTTGCCATTTCCTTCTCCAGGGGATCTTCCTGACCCAGGGATCAAAACCAAGTCTCCCGCATTATGAGCAGATTCTTTACCATCTAAGCCACCAAGGAGGCCAAAGTAGTCTAGCCTGAGTCGTCAAAAGCCTAAGTGAAGTTGCATTTTTAAAAGAATGTCATGACTGCACTGCTAATATAGAACAATGTCTAGTATTTTGACAAGTAAATATTTCAGAGAAATAAAACAAGCCACTGTGGTCCACCAGCTTCAAAGAGAGACAAATGCTGCTGACAGGTCATACATGCCCAATGTTAACTTGGTAACAGTTTTGTTTCTCATTTCTCACTTAAAAATGGTAGTAAGATTTCAGTGGCTAGCTGACTCCTATCTGTTTTGCATGTAAGACAAGCTTGACTTTGAAAGAACTGATAGGACCTAGCTACTACATTGAGGGGGAAAAAAAAATAAGGGGCTGAATTGGAAGAAAAGGCTAAAAAGAGCAAAGGGCAACTGGGAGATACATTAAAAGTACAAAGTTTATTTTTAAAAGAGAACAATGGGTTGAGCGGCCTGTTTACATGCATGGAGCCAACAGAAAATTTAAATCCAACTGTAGAAAGCCAGCAAAAATGAGAGTCCAGAGCTTAAAGATTCTGCTCAGATTCTAGAACTGCAGGATCCTAGTGTATTGTGAGACAGAAGGCTTTGATAGGCAATACAGTCTAATAAGATATTCAGGGATTAAGTCAGTGCTTCACAGACAGATGTGTCCATGTGCCAGTTGTTGCTAAGCTTTAATTTTTTCCCCCTGTAATGTTTAATTTATCACACTGGCGCTTTCTAAACTAGAACATCTGTAAACAAGGTTAAGAATGACCTCCTTCCAATTTTACATCCGTGAACAGTGCCCCTTCTTCGTGCTCTAATTTTAGATACCTTAAAGATAAATAAATCTGTGGAAGGAAGGAAAAAGAAGGCTTGGCTGACACTGAAATGTGTTCATCTTGCTCGAATACAAATTTCCTCTCTGCCTGGCTTCTGGGTGCACAACTGACTCAGGATGCTCAAGTTACATTCACTGCACCCCCCCTACTCCACCCCAGCCCCCCACCGAGTCAAACACAATTAAACAAATTTCTCTTAAATATTCAACAGTCTCCTGTAGTAATTAGCAGGAAAGAATGGGAGCTTAAATTGATAATTGCTCAGCAATGTCCTCTCGCAAATGTTACATATTTCCTGCTCCTCCCTTTTCTCTTAGATTTTGAATCACAGAAGTTTTCTGGTAAAGCATTCAGTTAGTGAAATGACCCACCATCACACTGCTTGGCCCAAGATCTTGCAGTCAGGTTGGGCTGTTTGACTGTCAGCGGCAAGTTTCCACCCTCATTGCTTCTTTCACTCCTGTTTTTGAAATCTATTGAAAGTTATGTACCTGGAAGCTGTTGGAAGAGGGCATTGATTTAAAAACTGACTGGCAGGCTTAGGATTTAAACTCTGGTCCACCAGACGCAAAAGGTCATCTGATTAGAATGGGAGAAGCACAAGGCATCGTAATTTATATTCAAAGGGTAACCTTTGTAGGAAGGAGGAGGAAGCGAGACCTCTTCCTGCTTTTCCACTTGATATGGACAAGGATTCCCTTCAACCAATTCCCAATAATTATGAAAAATAGTGTCTTGATCTTGGACAAAAAGCAAACGAAATGCCACTTCCTTGTGTTATTTCTTATTATTAAAAACACTGCCACGCTGTCTAGGAGGTAAACTCACAGTGAGAGTAAGTCAACATGTTATAAATCATGAAGAATAACCGAAAACCATCTTTCCTCATCATAAGCCACCAAATACTTGTCTCCTAGGGCATTTGCTGACGGAAATACACATACAGAGAATAGAACTAGGAGAGGACAATGTCCTGATTTCTGTGTGTGTGTGTGTGTGTGTGTGTGTGTATGTAGCTCAGTTGTGTCCAACTCTGCAACCCCATGGACTGTAGCCTGCCAGGCTCCCTTGTCCACGGAATTCTCCAGGCAAGAATACTGGAGTGGGTTGCCATGCCCTCCTCCAAGGGATCTTCCTGACCCACGGATTGAACCCAGGTCTCTTGCATTGCAGGCATATTCTTTACAGTCTGAGCCACTAGGGAAGTCCAGTAATTTCCACAATTAAGCTTCAGAAGAATAAGTGTGTGTGCATATGTGCCCATGCACACACCCATGCCTCCACTGGATGTTGGCATGAGCGTGTGCCATGGAGCCGGGAGTTACATGCATGCCTGGGTTCTACAGGTGAAACTCCTCATGTTTGCCTTTGATCTTTGGGTCCCCCAGGGCTCATATTCCAGCATGGAGAATGCAATTAGAAGGAGCCCCAAGTAGGCTTTGTTTTAAAATTCTAAGAAAAGCCTTTCAAAATACAAATATTTCACAAGCCCAATTCTATTTGGATATCTCTCAGTTTAAATTTCGGAGAAGGCAATGGCACCCCACTCCAGTACTCTTGCCTGGAAAATCCCATGGACGGAGGAGCCTGGTGGGCTGCAGTCCATGGGGTCGCTAAGAGTCAGACACAGCTGAGCGACTTCACTTTCACTTTTCACTTTCATGCATTGGAGAAGGAAATGGCAGCCCACTCCAGTGTTCTTGCCTGGAGAATCCCAGAGACGGGAGAGCTTGGTGGGCTGCCGTCTATGCGGTTGCACAGAGTTGGACACGACTGAAGCGACTTAGCAGCGGCAGCAGTTTAAATTAAAAAAAAAAAAATCCTCCTTTGAAGAAAGGAGAAATAATTCTGCATTCAAGTTTGGTGATTTTTTTTTTTAAAAATCTTACATATTCCCTTTCCTTTCCCCTTTCCCTAAATGTTTTTGTGTACTGGAGAAAGTTTCAAATCCCCTGACTCCTCCTCCTCTGAAATCATCCCTGTTTATTAGCCAGTGCACCCAGGCAGGGAGAGAGGAAATCAGGAACTCTAAGTGCATCTCTCATCCTACATGGAACTTTTATGGTCTTAGATATCCGTGGATTCCCTTTTGCCCCTCATCTCTTCTTGTTCCAGAATCTTTCAGGTCTTCAAATGGCAGAACTATACTCCACCCCCACTCTCTGTCCAAAAGAGCCTCTATTTGCTTCATAAACCCACAGATTACACTCCCATTCTCTTCCCATTTCCTGGGCATCTTTTCTGACACTGCTTCTTGGTCTCTATGGAACAGTTTCCTCACCCCTCACGGTGCACATAGCTTCTAGAAAGACAGCCCCTTAATTCCCCCACACAAAGATGTGCTGTAGCTATGGTGAGAGTAATCTATAACCCTCGTATCCTTATATAATTTGCTACTCCACATTCATTTTAATTCATTACAATGAAGCAATATAATTAAAAAAATAACTCCTTAAAGTGAAATATTTAACATGATCCTGGAAGGAAGGCAGCTTCCGCTATCAGAGGGCCAGGCTGCAGGCATAGTGCACGCTTGTGCAAATTCAAAGGTGAGCTGTAAACAAGCTCGTGCACCAAGGCTCCCGTGCAGAAAGGACCGGGCGGCGGGAGGCCTCATTCTAATCAGTCCTCAAAGGAACCTGCCACACAGAAGTGGCACTTATTCTAATTTAAAGCCCTCATGCTTGGTTCAGTGTTGCAAAATTTATAAAAGAATAACTTCATTAAACTGCCTCGCACTTCAAACACAAATGCAAACCAGCCACAACATAGAGGGTGCTGGACGCGAGGAAGAGAAATATTCCCAGAGTTGTTAGCTATTCAAATCCTGTCTGCATTTGGGCGCTTCTCTTTCTGAGGATGCGTTTACCCTGGAATGTTCCTCCACCAGGAATTTCTGCCCCCAGGGTCCTTTACTTCTGTCCTGAGGGCCCGTAAGTCTGCTTAATAACACTTAAAATCACCCAAAGTGCTTGGCAAGGCACACCCCTTGCAGAAATACATCTGGCAGTACCTAAATGAATGCTATTCACTGCTCCTTTCCTGGTCTGCAGAAAAGATTGATTCTCAACCTGCCATGATCACAGTTCCCATTTACTTGGGAATATATTTCAGACTAACCTAAGTTGTTGAAAAACTAATGCCCAAACATTTTTTCCCCCTTACCCTCGGTCCTCCAGAAAGCCAGTACTAATAACGGATAAGTGGAAACATTTTGATGAACTCATGCACAGCCACAGAGAACAGTTATTGTCACATCCTAAAACATACACTTGTATGGAAAATTCTTTTTCTCCCCTGAATCAAAGAAATGCTACAGAAAATAACTTCAGGCTAGATTCGTAAGCTACAATGAATGCACTTTGTGTCAGAACACACACCGTTTCGTGCTGAACTGTCAGCATCCTTCTCCAAATCTTTTTTTCAGGGGAGGCAAAGAAAAGACAAACCTAGAAGCCTGTGTGAAAGAAAACTTGAAACCTCTGAGCGAGGACACGTCGCACAGAGGCTGGGCTATGTCTTGAGAGCCCGAGGTCTCAATAACGAGGAACAACTTTTCTGTTCAGTGTTTCTCGTCACCCAGGTTCAAACCTGTGCTAAGATTTTGCTTCAGAGAGAAGACAGTAAGCAATCAAAAGGCTTGCAAATGGTAATCCACGGATGGATAAGAGGTAATGACCTCCGGGTGAAAGCTCTTAAGGTGGATCTCTCCAAGTGCAAGTACCACAGACTGTTTATCCCAGCTGTCCTTCAGAACTGAGGAGCGTTCTTGGTTTTGGTCAGAAGAGAGACCTGCTATAGGCTATTCATGCCAGGCTGACTAGAAGACAGATTGACACAGTAGATGTGAACGTTGAAGTTATCACCACAAAAGTGCCGCGTGATGCGTCTCACATTATTCCGGTTCCTAGGATAAACAAATACTGAAATTAACGCTCCATCATCTTTATAAATGTGTTTCACGGTGCTGAGGGCTCTTTTACATTCACACCATGCAATAGGTTGGAGAAGGTACGTTTGTATTATTTTTCCTCTCCATGAATAAAACAGGGCTAATCAGATGGAATGAATGAGCTAATTCAATTACAGGCAGCTTTTATTATACACTAAAATATGGATTATTGATCTTGTGGAGTCGGCAATGCAGGATGCAAATTCAGTGAGCGAAACCCGCAGATTTGAGTTGGACTGGCCTGTATTCATGCTGAAATCTGCTAGAACTGTTCTCACTTGGGGCGGGGGGAACCCTAAAGAAAACAACATTAACTATTTAGACCCAGGGAACGGATAAAAGGTTATGTTGGAGGGCTGGCCTAAGAGCCTGAGCGGGGGTCCCAAGAATGGAGGTGAATACCCTGTCAGGCTCCGACAAAGGAGGGAGGAGAAGTGGACCAGCTCTCTGGGCCTGGCTGTGCAGTAGTAAGTGAAACTTATTTGGGAGCCTGGAATGTACTTCGCAGGCATCTTGCTGCAAATCCAATCAAGTCGAGGAAGAAGAATGGGTGCATTGTGGTGGCCCTGCCCGGTTGAGGCGGGCTTGTTTGAAATACAAGCCCACTGGACTGTCCTAGCAAAATCCTTTTGTCTTTCATCTCTAGGGGGGAGAAAAAAATGCAGTCATCAACCCTGGTTAGAAAGAAGGCAGCCCTGAATGTGGGATCACGTGGGAAGAAAGCCCATGGCAGCAAACGCTAAGGGGGAAAGAGAAGGTGAGGTCGGGTATTTCAGTATCTATTGGCACACCTCTATCCTGCCTTCCCACTTCCCAAATACAGCTGCCCAAGCCTCCAGGGCCTGTGGCTGCTGTCTGTACTCAGCTCAGAGTGCAGACAGTGTGGGCCAGACCGGCTCCTGCCTTCCCTGTAAACTTGTCCCAGCTCCTCCCCGCAGAGCCAACACTCTTTCTTTTGACTGGGTTCATATCCTCTCTACCTTTTTATGGGCCACAGCCCAAGTGCCCCCCACGTGGCAGCACAGACGAAAATAAGCTCTTCTCTCCCTTAAAAAAAGCCCAGAAATGGGTTCTGTGTTTTGGTAGGCCTCCCTCCAAAGCATAGGTAAACGTCCATGTGCCCTGTTTTCAAGCAAGCTTCCAATGAAAGGGAGGAAGAGGGGGGAAGGCCTAACAATACCACACAAAGTTGCAGACTGTTCGGCTACAGTCCAGAAAATGAATCCAATTTTTCATTCTGTCATTATAAATATTTCATTGCAAATGGTACTGATTTTCTGCAACTGTGGTTAAGCAAAGGGCCTCTGTGTGAATATTTAAGAAAAAAAAAAAAGAGAGAGGAAGACAATGAGGAAGAAGGGAGGGGGGAGTGAAAGGTTAGCAACCAATTAATTTCTTCCTTTAAATGTAAAAGATTCTGGGAGAAATTCAACAGTGATGTAGTGTGTGACTCGGAGAAGAAGAAAAAAAACATTTACTCTGCTCTTCTTCTGACAGTTTCTCATAAAGTATCTGCAGTCCATCTATCTTTTAGTACTCTAGGCTCCTCTGGAGAGCAGAAAATGGTGGTTTAAAGCTCTCTTCAGTGCCAGTCTGCAGGAGATTGCTTTCCACAGGACCCCCGCTGATGGAGGCCTAGGGGAAGAGGCCCAGGAGTTATTCAATCAGCCGGAGACTCTGGGGCGGCTGGGGGTCCTTTGAGGGCTGATTAGAAAGCTGCCCTCCTGTTGCCTGCCTCGGAACAGAACGAAATGAGCAGCCTCTTGCTGAGCAGATGCTGCAAGAAGGAATTTCACCTGTCATGGAGTTTGTCAGAATTTCAGGATTTATCTTGGTGCAAAATTAATAAAATACCAACCAGGATTTCAGGCTGACTACTCAGCTGTGTCATCTCCAAGTGATCTTTCACCCAGGAAAACCTGGACAGGGCGCACAGCCAGCTCCCTGCCCTACTTTTCCTTGGGAGGGTGAGCGAGACGATGGGACGAGCACCAGCCAGACGCCAGGAGGAGATTCAGAACCAATTACACACAAGGCTGAACTGCAGTGTGGGTGCTACTGTCTTAGTGGGTGACCTCTCACCTCGCCTCCGGAGCTGGGACGGCTCTTTGGGTCAGCCCGAGTCTCAAGTAGAGAAGGGCTGTTTTAGCACTGTCTCACACAGGAGGTAGCTCATGGCATCACATCTATTAAATTCATCTGCTGGTGTCCCCGGCCTGGTTTTGCTTTATCTTATTAAAGGAGTGCTAACAACAGGCTCTGTTAAGAGCACATATTGTGAAACACTGAACATTCATCCATCTGGGGTCAGCCGTGCTCAAGGAGGTGTGCGCTCATCTTTTATTTGAACCCATGCTGGCCTCGTGGCCCCGAGGGGGGGAGTGAGGAGTGGGAATCAGGGAGGGAAAGAGGGAGGCAGCGGGCACTGAGGAGCTGGGACTGGGTGGGAACAAACCATTGCCGGCTCTGGACTGCAGGGAGCTTGGGAGTTTGGCCACCTCTGCTCATTCCACTTCACAAATGACCATGGCTATTTTAGGGGGGTTCTGTAAAGCCCAAGGCTTGACCATATTGAGCTGAGGCTTTGAGTAGCCCTGGAACAATTGCTCTTGTTCTCAGGGTGGCCAGCATCTCCTCACAGAGGGGCTGGTGTGCAGGCCTGGGTTGGCCCCCACAGCTGGTCCAAGCCCCTGGACAGAGCAGGCAAACATCTCTTCAGATTCAGCTCTGGACTCTGCACTCTGGCTCAGAACAGGATTAACCTGAATCGTAATGTCTACCCTGTGAGGCCTCTCACCATGGACCACAGGTGCCCCTTTACTAGCCAGGGACTGGCAGAGCATCCTGGACTACCCCGGAGGTTGCGACTGGTTTAAGGGCACCGCTGCCTCCCCATCCCTTTCTAATCGACATTTTCCAAATAAGACATTTCACCACAGTGGAAGGCGTCCCTTCCAGCTCTTCCACTCGTAACACAACAAGCCTGTTTTGGAGAGTCACCTTTACAAAGTGGGTAGTAGCTGACAATATTAATACCAAGAGATCTCAGGAAAGAGTGAGTAACAGAGAGGAGAGAGAGAGAGAGAGAGCCTGCGCTTGCAAGTGGAGGCACAGATGGTGGGCGGGGACGCAGGGTGCTCTCAGCAGGCTTCAGTGGAGATGCATTAACTCCACAGAGAGATGAGGGCCTCCCACCAGTACTGTCATGAATTATAACTGAGCACGAGGGTGAGGTCTTAGTGCCTGGCTCATGGCGAATAGACGGTTCTATCTTCCTGCACAAACACCTCTCCCCGCTTATAAACTCCCAAGCAGAGTGAAGCACACTGCTGATAGCTGATGGTGTCACAGTAGCCTTTTATGTGTCTAGAAGGCACACGCACTTCGCAGATGTGCCCAGTGGTGGAAGTCAGATGATTATAAAATTAAGTCTTGGCAATGCGAAAAAGGAAACCTTTTACGGGCACTTCGGGTTTCCAGCAAGAGATGGTCTATCTGCCAGCTGAGGGGCCGCACCAAAGCCAGAGGAAGCCACTAAAGAAAGCCTGCCGGCTTCCCAGACACGCTGGGTACAAGGGGGAAAGCCTCGCCTCTGCAAACGCTGCCCTCCTCTTTACTGGAAAGTGAAAGCGGGTCCTGGCCAGTGAGCTCCCCGACATCACTCTCTCAATGAAGTTATCAATGAAGGAGGCCTGTTATTTTAGGCAGTTTAGAATTTCACCACTTTTAAAGGCCTCGTTTACCCTGCCTCTCACTCCCATTTAAAGCCTTGGAGTTGCTGTTCTAAATGACAGCACCGTGCGCACCGCTTTTAAGCACTTTTCTTCTCGCCTGCCACATCGCAGGCTTTCACAGAATCCCGCTCTCTCCCGGTTGAGGGGGAACTCGCTCCTTCATAGCTGCAGGGCAGAGCCTGTTAGGAGCTGTAGATTCGCTGCAAATATAACAATAAAGGATACAAATGTGAATTCCCCTTAAAATACACGCTTGGCTCTGAAGCTGCCTGGCCTTAGCAAACTCGATCAAGAACAGCCTATCAATCTTGCTCCAAACGCTCAGCAACAGCTCGTTTCATGCGGTCGGCAGAGGGATTGCCACTTCAATGGACTGGAAGATGCTGGAGTGAATTCTTTGCTCATTTTAGGGGATTGAGCGTCGAAGCCCATGATGACCCTTGCACTGACTCTAACTGCCACAAGCAGTGGTGTTTTTCAAGAGTCCAATCTAAGTTTGCAAACACAAAGAGTCTATTCTGGGCATTATGTCTCTGCGAATGTGGAGGAAACTGATCCGCATGTGGAGCGAACATCTGCAATCGGAACACATGTGGGGACTTCAAGGTGCCTCCCTGGATTGTGGAATGTTCTAGAGACGTGGATGTCCAGCTTTCTCCTGGGGATCGGACTACAAAAGCGCCGAGGCAGAGAGCTGTCTTTGTAGGACAGCCGTGCCCGCAGTTTCTCGTTCCTGATGGAGGCAGATCTTCTGGTGCCGTGGCAGCAAGCTGACTTGGCGGCCCAGGAGACGGCAGGGCCAGCAGAGCCCAGCCAAAGCGGAATGTGGCAGAGGTGATGAACGTTTCCAGGGGGTAGGGGGGAGAGGAGGAGGCTGCACACTGGCCGCAGTGCTCTTCAGTACACCCTAGCTGAATGCTCCATAAAGTCGCACTGATGGCAGTTCCGAGATGGCCATCTGTCGTCAACTCTGGGCCAGACAAAAAAATAATGTCATGGCAGATCGCTAACAACAGGGCTGTTGGAGGGAGGGAACGAGTCCTAGAACGGGGAGGTGGTGCTCCATCTTTTAACAGCGAAAACCAGCCGTCGATAGGAACATCGAGAAATTAATGGATGGAGAATTTTAAAAAACTGAGCTGGGGTGCCGTAGAAACGATTCAAATATAAATAAAGTGGTTTTCCGCTTATTGGCTGAGACCTCTGTTGCTCTTCCTCTGGTCCTATTAACTGCTTGATTCTTAAAAATCTGATGAGCAGGACACATGGTGAATCGGTGAGGGCCAAATTCAGAAAAAGGTGAGCCCAGGTTGTGCCTCCAAGCATGCATACACAGATTAGGCATTTATTGGTACAAAATGGGTAATTGAAAATGCATTCACTCATTGAGTCCAAATGAGTTCATTGTGACAGTCCTGCTTATCCATCTTTCTGGATGGATGTTTGCTTAGTTTCTAGGTGCAGTTTTATTAAAAGCAGAATAAAACTTCCTCATCTTTAGATGCACTGTGAATGCTATAAAATTTTAAACTCCCTTCTTTACTCAAGAAAACCCCCAGCTTTTTGCTACTGCTTAGATGACAGGAAGAGAATGGATGCAGGGTGGGAGGAGAGGGGTGAGAGAGAGAGGGAAGTAAACAGTCAAACCGAGGTGAGCGGCGCCCTATTTCTTTGTCCTATATGATTAACTTTCTACCTTCAATGGTAAGGCCAATCAATCCTGATTGAATTATCCAATATTAACAGCTGAAAGTGATCAAAAGTAATGGTGAAAACACAGCTCCAATCAATAAATCAATGCAAATGATTCAGTTCCTGGAGATCGGATCAAATAAAAGAGATAGATCAATTTAACCACTGGGCAAATTAAGTGGAAGCTGCCGTAGCACCAATTTACTTCAAAAGCCCTGAAGGCCCACAAAGCAGAGAGAGGAGGTGGTGGAGAAGCGGACCAGTTCCAGAACCACATGTTCACTGGACATGATTTATACTCCTGCAGACTTCCGTGTCTATAAGGTGGTTTAGGGAGTATGATTTTGGCCCCGAGAACAAGAGACACAGAGGTCCAATGGATGGAAGGAAGTGGAGAGCGAAGGTAGCAGGTGCAGGCCACCCAGGAAGAGGCAGGATGTATGTCCTTATGTCTCTTCCCACCCCCTACACTGACTGTCCTCTCCCAAATGATCAATATGGAACCTGGCTATGGTGGGCCAGACGCAGTGATGGGCAGTTCTTTCCAATCTGAGGGTCCCAAAGGGAAACCGAATGATAAGAGACAAAGTAGGACAGGGTTCTGAGTCTTCCAGTTGGAGTGTGGATGCTATGCTATGCTAAGTTGCTTCAGTTATGTCCAACTCTTTGTGACCCTAGGGAGTGTAGCCCGCCAGGCTCTTCCATCCATGGACTTCTCCAGGCAAGAATACTGGAGTGGGTTTCATGCCCTCCTCCAGGGGATCATCCCTACTCAGGGACTGAACCCACATATCTTACATCTCCTGCACTGGCAGGTGGGTTCTTTTACCACTAGTGCCACCTGGGAATAATGAAAGCTATTTCAAGCTCTGTTAGAAATAAAAACAGAGCAATGGAAAACTACAGAAAAGTTGTGAAAACAAGAGTATGCGGCGGGGGGTGCACACAGTTTTAAAGGCACTTCTTTTAGAAGTGCTGTGAGCAGTAACACACACTTTTCCACTGCTCTTGTTTGCAAAAAAGAATATCCTCCTGACCCAGAGAAAAAAATGAAAACAAAACAAAACTAAAAGAAACCTTTCCCCACACCACACTTCAATCCTACCTTGTCTTATGTAAAGAGGCCAGATAAAACTTTTTGTTTTGGCCACTTATCTCTAATTTGGAAAGAGGGCGGGAACAAAGGTAGGGTTTTGAAATAATGTTTCTGAAAGCAAATTTAATGTTCAGTTTTCCCATTGTGGGCTAAAAAGATAAACCAAAAATAAAAAGAAGCTCAAGGCTCTTACATCCCTTGAAAAACATGAAGGCTTAAAAATAAGAATTTTTACCTGGAAACCAATTAACATGAAACTATGTCAAGGTATGATTAATTGGGAAATTATTCCAGTGAACTAGAACAGAGAAGTAAGGAAACAGGACATGTCTGGGATAGAGATTTTATTTCCAGGTAATGATGGATCTCGATTTTGTTTACTGAAGTCAGTGAGAGGGAGCAGGCAGAGGACCTGGGAACCAGAGCTCCTCCAAGGGCTCTCCTCTTTCACACTCTGCACTAAGGGCTTAGCATCAGCGACTCCACTGCACTCTCACCAGGACCCTGGGAACTGAGCGCAATGCTTTGTTGTCTCCTACATGCCCATTTTCGGAGAAGGCAATGGCACCCCACTCCAGTGTTCTTGCCTGGAAAATCCCACGGACGGAGGAGCCCGGTGGGCTGCAGTCCATGGGGTCGCACAGAGTTGGACGCGACTGAGGTGATTTAGCAGCAGCAGCAGCAGCACATCCCATTTTACCGATGATAAAACCAAGGCTCAGAGGCCATCGCTTGTAAGGAACAATGACCAAAATCAAACTCTGGTGATTGTTCTCTGTACTTCATGCCCTCTTCCCTTGCACTAAGATGCCAATAGAGAAATCAAAGTAAAATAAAACAAGTGGAAAAAACCCCATAAAAGCTATTTTTAAAATAATCATTATTTGAGATTTTTATGGATGGTGATCTCTCTCACATTCACAGATATCAAAATCATATCCGTCCTTCAAAACCATCTTGAATGCCTCCCACGTGATGGCTTTCTCGATTATCCCAGCTGGAGAATAAACATCTTCTCTTGGAATACTTAGAACTATTTATTACACATTACCTCATGTGAGCATTAATCATATGCAAATCTTATCTTTTTTAGTAGACAGTAAAGATGATATATTTCTAATTATTTTTGATATGTCATAGAGAGCTTGGGGCCATGGTAAATTTTAAATGATAAAATTATATTTTTATAAAGATTTTAAATCAATAAATATATATATTTTAACCAAATAATGGCACAGGGGATGACAGCAATCTATAGTAAGTTATCTGTGGTTGGGCTGTTAATAAGCACATTTTTTTAAGGTTCACTTAAAAAAAAAATACGTTCAACCTTCTATTTTTAGTTTTATTTTTGGCCGGGCCATGCAGCTTGTGGGGTTTTAGTTCCCCAAGCAAAGGTGGATCCCATAGGCCCTGCAGTGAAGGTGTGGAGCTATAACCACTGAACCACCAGGGAAGTCCCAACAAGGACCTTTAAATGCCTCCACATGTGTTACTTAATACTTTGAGGCATGGGCCTGTAATAACAATGATTAAAAGGCTGGTTTAGGTAAAGAGCTAAGCCAGTGAGCTGGTCCAGTCGGCCACGTGGCAGCCACACTTCAGTACTGTATTGCTGTCCTATGCATCCCACCCCTTTGGAGTAATTCATCTTTCTTTCAGAAATATGACCATAAAACTTGAGCAATAATTAAGCTGTGGTGTGAAAAATATCCATCAAACTCAGGTTGATTTGGTGGGAAAGTGATTTGAGAAGAAAACCAAACAGCTGTAGAGACCATTATGTATTTAAACTTCAGTGATATCTGAAAGTCTTGGTGTATCCCTCAGAATGCCAAATCACTTCCGTATTTTCCATGTGGAAAATACTGCATCCATGGACTAATGAAGACAAGGTCAAGTATCAAAATAATCTTTGACTCAAAAGAAACTTAATACCAGAAATCTCAGGGCCAGGCCAATTTCCTCTCTTCCCACCACCGGAATTCCCTCCAAGTCATGTCAAGCATCATGTCAAGTCATGACATGATGCATCAGAGAACTTTCTATGGGGACCCATTGGAAGAGGATGGTTTGATCACTGACACTGAATTGTAGCTTTTCTAGAGGCACCAATGAAACAGTAATTACTGTATTGAAAGAAAGTGGCCTATTCAACAGAATTTTTACAAACATACCACTTGCTCACACCTGTATAAACCATTCTGGATACAAATATGCATTGTAGGATATTATTCTTGGACCATACTATTTTCTCAAAGCAGCTTCCTTAAGTTTTGCAGGAAAAGTTTTGAGGTCTATTAGGAAAACATGTGAAACATTCGACATATTCATTTGCTTTTAAAATAACAAAATGTTAAGTTAGTTCAAATAATGCACTCTTATTCCAAAGCACATCTTCCCGACCAGCATGCTAGGTGGCCTTTTAAGTATATTAGAATTCCTTGCAAAAAGGGAGGAAAACTCTACTAGTAGAAAAAGATGATATCCTGCCAGGAATTACACATTACACTTCTCTGGACTGGCATTTGGAACTTCTGGTCGGAAAGGATTCAGGGTCATGCGAAGACAATAGCTTCCACACTGGCAAGTCCTAGACAGTGTTCATAGAAACAGACATTGCATCTTGCTTAATTCGAAAAGCAACTGTGGTCTGTAATGTCAAAGGATGACACTTGAGTCCTTCATTCCTAAAGATGGAAGTGTATTATGATGAACAATCTGAATTCTGACTAGTATTGTAGGTGATGTTAATGAAAACAACACATCTCCGTGGGTGTATGTGTAAGATTTTATACTCAACAAAGCACTTCTATCCTTAAAAATATGTTTTTGTGTTTTCAAATAGGTATAAACAGTGAAAAATGTACATTGTTTATTATGGTCATTAAATCATTTATGCACCATGACCACAGTGGTGTGTGTGTGCTAATTTACTTCAGTCGTGTCTGACTCTTTGTGACAATGTGGATTGTAGCCCGCCAGGCTCCTCTGTCCATGGGACTTCCCAGGCAAGAATACTGGAGTGGATTGACCTGCCCTTGGCCAGGGGATCTTCCCCACCCAGGAATCGAACCCATGTCTCTTAGGTCTCCTGTGTTGCTAGGCAGGTTCTTTACCACTAGCACCATCTGGGACGCCCAACCACAGTGAGGTTCCCGGGCAATTCTGTAAAATTACCCTATTAATCTCACTCTAAAATAAGAACTGCATAAACTATATGCTTTCCAATTGACAATCTCCAGTTCTTCGGCACTGCATTTGGTTTATAAAATGCCTCTTGTGAAAAATCCTCCTTTCTGAACTTTGGTGGCATAAGAAAGTAGATGCGTTTAAGTGGTATGACATGGGCCAATTTTAAAATCTCTTAATTTTCCATACCAAGGAATGAAATACTGTGGGCTGGTAAAAGGGCTTCCATTTTCTACTCGGTTATTATTTTGGTTACTGATCTTATTTTCTCTTGTCACCTCAATTTCAACTGATTTCCCCCCTTATTCTTATAAATTAACAAAACTGTATTTTTTAGTATACTTTACTCTCTATATAGAAACTAAAAGAAATTAATATTTTAAAGTCATATTAACTCCATCCTCTAAGCACGGGTGTGAAGTGATGTGGGAATGAAGACAAACGCACAGAACTATGAGCCCCTAAGTTTAAATCATAAAAATTCAAAAGGTCTCAAAATTAGAAAAAGTAAGCTCTGATCCAGTTTCCTTAATGTATTGAAATTAAAAGCCACTGTTACTACTGAAGATTTTAGAAAACAGACCTACATAGATATCTCAATGACTGTGGATACTAGCTTTGTAATAATTATCACACATTAAGTAACTATAAATACTGTTTTATCAAAGGAGTGATACACATTTTGGGCCTGAGTATTCACATCAAGGCCAAATATATATGATTCTGAGGTGGGGTTAGAAAAGTAAGTCTACAGCTTCGGATTGTGAAAGAAGTCTTATTTTGGCTCAGATCACAACGTGAATGAATGAATCAGAGGTGTTGTGAGAGATGTTTGACCTCATAAGGTCATAAAGACTCAAAAACTGAGTTCTGTGTTCTACGCTATGTCTTCTATACCAGCAGTTCTCAAAGTGTGGCTCGGGGACCTCTGAGGGTCTCCTAGATCCTTGCAGGGAGTCTGTGAAGTCAAGACTGTTTTCATAATAACATTAAAACACTGTTTGCCCTTTATGCTCTCATTATCTCATGAGTGTACAGTGGCATTTTCTAAGGGCTACTTGACATGTGAAGATATAATTTCTCTGACAGCTAATAGAATCACAAATTTGTGTATTTTTGTGTTTCAAGTGTTTCTCGATTTCTACTATGGAAAATATCAACACATAATGTGAGTGTGCGCAGTTGCTCAGTCGTGTTGGACCATTTGCAGCCCCGTGGACTGGGGCCCACCAGGCTCCTCTTTCCATGGAATTCTCCAGGCAAGAATACTGGAGTGGGTGGCCATTTCCTACTCCTGGGGGTTTTCCTGACCCAGGGATTGAACCCACTTCTCCTGCATCCTCTGCACTGGCAGGTGGATTCTTTACCACTAGCGCCACTTGGGAAGCCCCTCAGTACACAGTAACCCATGTAAATCAAAGTGCTTTGTGGTCTTCAATAATTTTTAAGTGTCAAGGCATCCTGCTATCAAAGAGGTAGAGAACCCCTGGTCTATACACTACTGGACAGACTGTACAGTGTACAGTCCATGAAACTCCAAAATACACTATGAAAGAAACCTGGAGTCCAGAGAATGTTTTAATTGCTTACTTTTGTCTGCTAGCCAATGTACCACATGTCACCACTGCCAGAGTGTGGGGTTGTTTTATGAAAGACACTGAAGTGACCACCAGGTCAGTAGTCGTGTTGTTGTTAAGTTACTAAGTCATATCCCACTCTTTTGTGACCCCATGGACTATAGCCCGCCAGGCTCCTCTGTCCATGGGATTTCCCAGGCAAGAAAACTGAAGTGGGTTGCCATTTCCTTCTCCAGGGGGGTCTTCCCGACAAGGGATCAAACTCCCATCTCTGGCTTGGCAGGCAGATTCTTTACCACTGAGCCACCTGGGAAGCCCACTCAGTTAGGGTTAGGGTTGTCATTAGAATCTACAAAAGTGAACTTGTTGCAAACTTTCCCCCAAGAACACTAGCAGGAAGCCAGTCTCTATAGAATCTCTACAACTCTGATTTTAAACTATTAGGAATTCTGCTTCACAGTTTACATATTAATTAACAGCATCATTAGGCGTACTGGCCATATCCTTTAAAATCTCAACACAAAGGACTTACCCTTCCATACATACTGCAGTAAGAATATTATGTTTTCCAATAGAAATGTAGGTTATTTTAATGAAATGTACTTTTAAATAATAGTCTAACTTGGTCTGTCTTCTGTATTCAATGCACAAATACGTGACAGAGTAGAATTCTCTATTTTGAAGTGATGAAAAGTGCTATAGCAACATTAACTTTGGTGCATTGACTCTCATAACAACTAAATGACATCACCTGTTCTTCCATGTATTTATCTTACGTCTTTATTTGCTATGTGTTCACTGATAGGAGAAAAACTGAGATGTTATTAATAAACTATAAATTCCTTATTTTAAAAAAAATCACATAAATATGGCTTCCCTACAGCCCAAGGAACTCTAAAGCTGCCCTGGGGTCCACAGCATGGGATGGGAGATGAAGAAGGTGGGTGGGGCTTTGGGTCCCTTAGTCCTACCTCACCCATGTCAACCACATCAGACCCTCTTCTGGTTATTTAGGGAATTTGATACCAAAGGAAAAACCATCATCCTTACCCTGCTGCTGCTGCTGCTAAGTTGCTTCAGTCATGTCCGACTCTGTGCGACCCCATAGACGGCAACCCATCAGGCTCCACCGTCCCTGGGATTCTCCAGGCAAAAACACTGGAGCGGGTTGCCATTTCCTTCTCCAGTGCATGTCTAAATAACTTTATGGTTAATAATAATCCTCACAATAATGAAATAACTGGATTCTAATTCATTGTCCTCCAAAGGCACCAACAAGATTTAATTTAAAAAAAGTATTATTCTTATCTCATTCCATCTGAAAAATGAGGATACATATTAGACCCATTTTTTCAGATGAAGTAAGAAGAAAAAACATTTATTTTCCTTATAATAAGTGACATTTCTGGGTTAGGATCCAGGTCTCTGACTGATACCAGCCTATTGTTAAGAATAATCAAATTGACCAAACATTTCTATTCTATTTTAGAGTTTATACCCCATATTCAGAGCTTTTATTTCATTTTACCTAACAACAGCCCTGTGAATGTTACATCTGTCTATCATTTCTTCACATCCGAGGTTCAGAAACATCATTGACAAGCACAAGGTCACACATTTTGCAAGATTCAAAGCTGACATCTTTGGGTGCCAAAATTTGTACCCAGAGGCTGCCACTAAATAATAAAGATTCCATCCCATTAAGCAGAAAAACATATTGGACAAGAGTATAGCTTCTTTCCTCTCTTCCCTTCTCCCTTCCAATTTTAAGCCCCTCAGGACAACAATAACCTGGACATCCAGCCAGCTTGAAGCCCAGTGGGAACAGAACATGAATAAAACAGGGTTTGGGAGAATGGGCTCTGACGAATGAGGTGAATGATCCCACAGTCCAATAAACCTGACCCTGCAGTCTATCACACTGGGTCAGAAGGTCCAATTATAGGTCTGTTCTAGTTCTTTTTATGATTGACAGCAGCCAGAGGCAAAATGACTTTGGTGTCTGTTAATCCAGCCTCTAATTTTCCCTTTGCCCCAATCCATACAGAGCATCATGGTGGCCCAGGGTGAGTGATACGGTGTATCCAGACTTAAAATGCCCTTGTTTCCTATAAGTAGAGCGACTGAGTTCAATGCCAGGCCTCCCCATGGGGACATTACCTGCAGCTCTGTTTGGAAGAAAAACTTCTGTGGACATTGTGTGCAGTCGTAGATCTTGTCTTCTTGTCCATGGGCAGAGAAAATATGCTGCTGCAACTTGTTTGCTTGAACAAACACTGAAATGATAAAAGGAGAGTGAGCGTGGGGTTATTTTCATTCCAAAATGCCCTCCGTCAATGGCTCCCTGTGAACAGCGGCAGAGGAATGGACTGAATGGAGTGCCTTCTGGGTGTGACTACTGCCAGGGTCCAGGGGAGAGCAATGTCACACATACTTAGGGTTGGGTCTCTGGCTTTTGTTAAGATGCACTCTACCGAGCACCTAATTCAACACAAACAGCTCCAAAGTAAAGGTTTATCGTGGCCCTGCTCCCCATAAATCTTTTAAAATGAAAATTGTCAAACGCACAGCACTGTCTGAACAGAAATGACTCTTATTTCTCAGCAACCCACAGGTTACAAAATCATAGATGCCAAAACCCAGTTTATGATATTTGCCTAAAGTTACAGCTAGCAAACAGTTCTCTATTTAAATGTGTTAATGCTAAAAATGATATCCCACAGCTACTCTGGGGCACTGTCTATAAATGTGAAACAGAACGGCAGGTAAATTCTCTTTGGATACTTTAAGATCAACTCAGCCTACACACGGAATGCAAGGGTTTCAATAATATAAACATGTTCAATTTTAATGACTACAAAACAAGGCCCTAAGACTGTGTAACAGTTTACCTAGGAGACATACTATTAATAATTAAATTGTATATGCCAGAGGCAGTGTTTGGGTTGGGAGAACTGACTTCTGATGGATGCCTGGTGTACTGTGACCTAAAAAAGTTTACATCTACAATATTAATCTGTATAGGCAGGGAAAGGACTTATTAAAGACGCTGGCATTTGACTTTGACTCTATTCTAATCATTAAAATTATTCTAATTACCAGCCAACCTAAAATATTAGAATATTATTCTTGTGAGTCATACATTTTAATCATATTTCTCATTACTTTAAACATTGCTCAGATTTCTTCTTGCACTTAACATGCTTTATATTGGAAGAGGGTTTTTTTGTTTGTTTGTTTGTTTTAAATTACTTCAAGATACACTAAACAATTTAGGTCTGTCAGTTCAGGAAAGCAGACCGTTCATGATTAATGCATTTTTGTCTTTTACCTACATCAACCCAAAGAAATGGGGTTTTGATACTGATTTGCAATGAATCTCCATCTAACGTAGCACGTTTTACGAGGCTCCTGGCCATAACATGAAAGGGCTATTTTATTAGGGGGTCTTAATCCTGAAGAGATCTATGACCAGTCCTCCTTAGGAACACTTACTATGAACTTATATAAAGAAGTCAGACTCCTGATGCACTGTATCTTTAGACAAATAGTACGTTAGAGTAAAACCCTAACCCTAACCTATATATATATATATATATGCGCGCTGCTGCTAAGTCGCTTCAGTCGTGTCCGACTCTGTGCGACCCCATAGACGGCAGCCCACCAGGCTCCGCCATCCCTGGGATTCTCCAGGCAAGAACACTGGAGTGGGTTGCCATTTCCTTCTCCAATGCATGAAAGTGAAAAGTGAAAGTGAAGTCACTCAGTCGTGTCCAACTCTCAGCGACCCCATGGACTGCAGCCTACCAGCCTCCTCTGTCCATGGGATTTTCCAGGCATGAGTACTGGAGTGGGGTGCCATTGCCTTCTCCGGTATATCTGTCTATCTATCTATCTATCTATATATATATATTTTTTTAAATAATAAGTTGGAGGAATCAAAAAATAGTTCCAAAAGAAGGAGTGGCCGAATGGGATGCAATTACTGAATGAAGGAGCCTCACAGGCAAATGGTAAAGACAGAACCACCAACACAGTCTGGTAGTATTTAACTGGAACACGGCCTCTTGCTCTTTATTTAATCACAGGACAGAAATCTACAGGCTGAATGCAATGAACGTTAATAATCAATGCTTTGGAATTTTGCTCCACAAACCAAGAAGGCAGTTTTAAGAGAAGGATATAGTTTTGTTTTGCTTTTCCTGACAAATAAGAAGGGCACATAGCCTTGAGGGGTTTGAACAATGAGTCCAAGACACAGGCAAAACGATCACAAAGGATTTTCCAAAATAACTTTGTCACTGTTACAGGAGCAACAGAAACGTGTGGGATCATATTTCAACCCCTATGGGCTTCAAATTACAGTTTCTGATTTTTTTTTTTTTTTGCTGCTGCTGCTTCTGCTGAAAACTGTAATGTTACAGCATCTCATTAAAGTTTCTTCTTAAAAGTGTCAACATAATGTTGTTTTTCAGTCACTAAGTTATGTCTGACTCTTTGCAACCTTGTGGACTGCAGCCCACCAGACTCCTCTGTCCTCCACTATCTCTCCGAATTTGCTCAAACTGATATTCACAGGAAATAAAACCTCATCTAATCTGTTTTTTAGTTCAAAGAATTGGAGGAGGGTTCTAATAATGACTTTAAATTTCATATGGGGAAATGTTATAAAATTCTCTGTGTTTAAATAACAGACATGTGTTGACAACACGGCTGTACTTTTTAGTCTCACGTCTTGCTACGAAAAAGCTCCCTTTGTCTCGCTAACCTTTTAACGTTGAGGGGAGAAAAGTGAACGGAACATGGATGTCATTTTAGACACGGAAGAGTGCAAACTTCTGAGAGAACTTAAAATGCCATTTGTTCATCCTGACAGTTAACCTTCCTGACCGTCTGAGCCTTTAAAGTAGGCAGCAATCAATAGTGCTAATCAGCAGAAATCAAACATCTTCTCCCTAAATTGAACAGCAGTCAGATCTGTAAAAGGCCACAGCAGTGGGAAGTATGCCTTGGTAGGAAAGACGTGATGTGGCCACGAACCTCACCCAAGTTTTCCAGAATCATCTTCCTACCTGTAAAGCAGACGGGACACTTGAAGGTACCGCCCATCCCTTCGAAGCTGTGCTCGATCAGGTGGCACTGGAGCTTGGCGGGGGAGTCGAAGGTTTGGCTGCAAAGTTTGCATTCGTGGTTCAGCCCTTCATCTGTCAAGGAAAGCACGTGAGCAGAAAAGTTGACACCCATCACATCTTTGACAGACTAGTGAGTTTACCTATAACTCTGTACGTTAAACTCTTTCCACCAAAAATCAATGATTAGTAGTATATATGGGTTCTGGTTAATTTCACATTATTTATGCATTTATATCAATTGAAAACATTTATGGAATTTAAAATCGAACGATAGTCACAAGGCAGGTTTTATCTCACGGCGGTGTGTGTTAAGCTCTGAAAGTATAATTGGTCAGTCAGTAATGAGGCATCTCCTTTCCTCTATTAAGATTTTATGTATGTTCGGTTGCTCAGTTGTGTCTGACTCTTTGCGACCCCAGGGACTGTAGCCCACCAGGCTTCTCTGTCCATGGGGATTCTCCAGGCAAGAATACTGGAGTGGGTTGCCATTTCCTTCTCCAATCAAGATTTTATAGGCTGTGTATTTCCAAAGTTCTAAAACAAAGGGCCCACAGAAGAATGAACTACTTTCCCAGGCTTATCTTCTGGTTTATCAAGAAGGTTCTAGAGCTTTCTATTACCAACCATACTGTTTTTTAGTGGTTTCCCACTGACACAGATTTTTCTACTTCTAAGATTTTCTGGCAATTTTGAAATATTATTAATGCTCACAGTATTTTATACGTATTTTCCCAAATGGCACGCCTATCCTCCATATCTTCTGAGTGCATTGTTCCCTTTATTTTATAAGACAGTCTCAATTTTACCCCCCAGATCTAGACTCTGCCTGTATTTCTCCAAAGGCACTTTGATGAGCTCCAGGCTCACTTTTGACTAGTCCTGGAGTTTTCTTTGATAGTTTAGAAACAAGATGGTAGAAAAATATTTCAATGTAATAACAATTATTATATACAATGAAAAGTTTGTGTTGTAAATAGATAACATCATGTGTATGTTTTTTTTTAATCAAAATGTTTATGAAATTATGCATTTAAAGATTATTCTAACTTGTTTCAATTTTCAGTTATAAGAAATGAAAACCAGTAGCATGAGAATGAACAACCCATTGCTTTGGTGCCTACTGTGTTCCAGACACTATTGTTCTAAGACTGAATTCACTGAGTTTAACAACAACAACTACTCTTATTCCCCTTTTAGAGATGAGAAAAATGATGCACAGAGGGTTGAATTGACTTTGCTCTGAGTCACAGGACCAGTTCTTGGTGGAACCAGAACTTAAACCCAGGCAGCCTGGCCTCACGGTCCATGATTTTAGCAGATATACTATGTCAGAAACCAATTACTCCCAAGACTCTCATCAAGAAAAGTAAGGGCTAAGCGGCTTCAGTCTAACCTGAAATGGTATCAAGTTATACTTTTAGCTTCTCTTATTTGCAGTGATTAGAAATGCTGCTAAGGAATATCTGCGTCAGACAGTCTAGGTCAAGGGAACGAAGAATACATTCCCACAGTAGAGGTTATGAGTCTACACTCCAAAGTTGCTTCCTTTGAGTCAACACAAGAGGCATGCAGAAATCCTTCAGCAGTTGATATTACTGGCAACATAAAGGCCCAATTACAAAGTGAATTATTATTAGCTAACTAGGAGTAAAATCGCTCTATTTGTATTCCTAATCTTTCTTCTCACACAAGTATGAGTCTTTAGAAGCAGAGGATTGGAATTTGTAAAAAGAGAAGCAAAGCACTAATTAAGCCACCCAGTACTGTCTACATTTCACAGGAGATAAAAACCTACTCTGTATTTGGGTGGCACAGTAAATTCCTTGATTATAATTATGTAAGAAGGAGTTTAATTGTGCATACTGACATGACAAGGGGTTATACAAAAAGCTTTAGGGATTATATAAGATCAAGGGTTTTTCATCTGTTCCCTTCTCTCTCTCTTTTTTAAAATCCTAAAGGCACCAAAACTTTTCTAAATTTTGGATATTTAGTAGTATAAGAAACACTGTTTATGGTAGAGAATTGGGTCAGTAAGTTAACCATCAGAAATGCTTGCCAAATTTAAATGTTTTCTATTTCCTCAACGCTGTATACCTTTCTTGTGATAGTAAGACGGTAACTAAGAGTTCTAATTTCATCCTTAAGTTATGTGTTTTGCACAAGAACCAAGATGTGGTCTGTGAGTCTGAGGAGGTACCCACATTTGTTCCGGAATTCTTGAACTTGCAACATTTGTTGAAGAAAATATATAGGCCTGGAGCTTCTCAGGTGGTACAAGTGATAAAGAAACTGCCTGCCATTGCAGCAGACATAGGAGAAGTGGGTTGGATCCCTGGGTCGGGAAGGTCCCCTGGAGAAGGAAGTGGCAACTCACTCCGGTATTTTTGCTTGGAGAATCCCATGGACAGAGGAGCCTGGGGGCTACAGTCCCCGGGGTCACACAAAGAGTCGGACACGACTGAAGGGACTTAGCACACATGCACGTGTACGTAGGCCTGATGAGTTTTCTTGGGAGTAAGGATTGACTGTTGCTGCTGCTGCTGCTAAATTGCTTCAGTCGTGTCTGACTCTGTGCGACCCCATAGACGGCAGCCCACCAGGCTCCTCCATCCATGGGATTATCCAGGCAAGAACGCTGGAGTGGGTTGCCATTTCCTTCTCCAGTGCATGAAAGTGAAAAGTGAAAGTGAAGTCGCTCAGTTGTGTCCTACTCTAAAGACCCCATGGACTGCAGCCCACCAGGCTCCTCCATCCATGGGATTTTCCAGGCAAGAGTACTGGAATGGGGTGCCATTGCCTTCTCCAAATGATTGACTGTTACGTGAACATAATGTAAATTATGCAATTGAGGGTGATCTTCAATGTGATGTTATCTTTCAGGACTAGGAGTATTTTGTTTAGCAAAATAATATAAGGAAAAATAAATAAGATAGTATAAGGAAAATGTCCTCATCAATTTTTATTTATTTCCCATTCTAAGAACAGAGAAGTTTGGTCACAAAATGTTAAATAATCAAAATTGAGTCCACAAAAAGGTGACACGTGCTCATAAAGTATTCATGCATTATTAGTGCAGATTTCCTTTTCATGAATTTCATGCTTTGAGAGGGCACTTATAGCAATGATAATGACAACAGCATCCAGCATTTTCAGAACTCTTTATAGTTTAAAAGCACATTATAATATTTAAAAAAATGTTGGAAGTTCTATCTGCCTTTTATTTCGAAGTTACCTAGAGGTCTTTTCCAACAAATAACTTGTCCTAGTTATTTGAGGAGGAGAGAAAATATATCTGAATGATTACACAGCAAATGACAAGCAGAAGCCAGGATTTTCTGATTTAGACATCAGACATGCCCACCCATTTATCCTGCTGTTGTTAACTTCTCTGCTCATTCCCATGTTCAGACTTACTTATCATCACAGGGTCAACTGATGATGAATGAGGGAAAGAAAGGGGAACTCAAAACATTTTCATAACTGGTTACCATAATTCATTCCGTACTTTTAAAAACTGAAGTAGGGAGAGAGAGGGTAATTGGCAACTAATTAAACTTATTTATAATAAGAATTTCAGAAGTTTACACTTAGTCTCTGTTGAACTCTGCCATCATTCTGCATGTGTACAGTGTGGCTAAGGGCAGTGTCAGTTTTCAAAGAATTTCGAAAACACTCTTAGTCCTGGGGGATCAAGCTGAGCTAAGCTCTGTTTCTTTTCAAAACGGAGCTTCCCTCCTTCCTTCTTCCTGTCTGGTAGGTCCTTAAGAACCGTACAGAGGAACCATGAAGTGAAGTGAAGTGAAGTTGCTCAGTCGTGTCCGACTCTTTGCGACCCCATGGACTGTAGCCGACAAGGTTTCTCTGTCCATGGAATTTTCCAGGCAAGAGTACTGGAGTGAGTTGCCATTTCCTTCTCCAGGGGATCTTCCCAACCCAGGGATCGAACCCAAGTCTCCTGCATTGCAGGCAGACGCTTTACCATCTGAGCCACTGTAGGCATGCCCCAGAGGAACCATGGTTTGGTTTCCATTAAAAGTCCATGCTTATGAGGGGGCGTCATCCACACCTCCAACTTCGGGTCAGTTTAAGTCTTAGAGTCTCACCTTGTTTCCTAAAGATGACAAAAGCTTAAAAAATTCGATTGGGGTAACCATTTCTGCTCTTGGGAAAGGTAGCAGCTGACAGTAATTGGATAATACAGTCTGACTCATTTATTAAAAAGAGATTCTGAGTCAGCTGATTTAATAACCATTACAATATTCCATTAAGAACATAATAGGCTAGAACAGCCCTATATTTTTATTAAGAGTGATAGGGGGCATCTATGGAAGAAACTTCAGGATTTTTCTTCCTCTTTTTTTTTTCTTATCTATATTCTTCAGATTTTCTATAATAAGCATAATTTACCTTTATAGGTTACTTTGAAAATTAAAGAATAAAAACACTATCTTTTCTATGTGTGTGCTATGTCGCTTCAGTGGTGTCTGACTTTTTGCTATGGACTGTAGTCTACTGAGCTCCTCTGTCCATGGGATTCTCCAGGCAAAAACACTGGAGTAGGTTGCCATGCCCCGCCCCCCCAGGGGATCTTCCCAACCCAGGGACTGAACCCACATCTCTTACGTCTGCTGCCCTGGCAAGTTGGTTCTTTACCACTAGTGCCACCTGGGAAGCCCGATCGCTTCTACACCTTACTAATAAAGATTGACTACAACCCTGAAATTTTAAATGCCAAAAAGACAGAAAATGAGCGATATTATGAAGTATAGAAAAACTCCAACTCTGAACATTAGACTGAAAAGTATTCCAACCAAATACATGTGAAAGCACAAATAAGCACATGCAAAGAGAGAGAGAAACATCACTATGCATATTATCAACTGAATGAAAAGAATATGGAGCTTTCAATATAAACCCATACCTTTTCAGAACAAACAGAAAATGCCCCTCTCTCGTATCCCGGTGCAAGGGAGCATGCATACCACCAGTACTGTGGATCTGATGCCAGAAAAGGCAAGAGTGAAGCTCTTACCACTGAGAACGTGTTGGCAGCCAGCAACTTTCTGTCCTGGTCAACAACCGCTTTAAAGCCTGATCAAAGATGGTTTGGGTATAACTGAGAAATCATTTCACATGTATATAAAGTTCAGCTAAAATAATTATTTCCATTTGTTAATCTCCGTTTAAATGTGAACATAAATGTAAACAGGAATCAAGTCTACATAGAAGAGACTGATTCTAATGTAAATATTTACTCCAGTATTAAATGTTGCAAAGGAAAGAATCTGAATACATAATTGCAATGCAACCTCATTGCCTTTAGTAGGGAACGTGATAATCATTTACTATAATCAAGTGCCCCAAGAACAAAATCTGTTCCTCTAAGGCCAGTTCAAAGGGGAATGATAATTTCTCTCCAATTTATAAAACCTGGACAAACACAACTATTAATCAGCCAATTTTGTAACAGAAAAAAATAAGAGCTACCATTCAAGCACAGCCCAGGTTATAAACTCCAACACGGCAATTGTTAGCGGAATACAAGACACTGACATTTCAATACAAGCTTTCAACAAGAGAAGCCCTTTAAGCAGCCTCCAGACTGTGTGTCCCATGTTTATACTCCTTTTCCTTCAATAAAAACAAAAATCTAGAGCAGCTACAAGCAAATGTTCAGTGGTTGACTTACATGCAGCTGTTATCCCAGGAATCACTGGGGGACCCCTAATATCGTCTGATCAACACTGCAGCCATTACTGAGGACCAATTTGTAACGGTTTATAAGTAGAACTCCTTCTCCCGTCTACCCTGGAGACTGGCCAGAAGGGTCCTCCAGCCTCTTTCACTGCATAAATCTACAGGCTAAAGTCCAAAGCGAGAAACCCCTCCTGGTACCTCCTCACGTGGCATGGGGCCATCCTTGAAAAGCTCTGATCTGAGTGAGAGTCAACTCTGCCCTTGGAATCCAAACAGAGGAATCAAATGCCCTGCAGTTGCAATTTTTCCAGTTCGACTGTGTATACCACCACATCCTTCTCTATATTTTTAAATCCAAGAAAACTCTGCCCTAAACCAATTCCCAACCCCCAACCCTTATACTTTGGCTTCTCCTCTTCCCTGAGTTAATTTCCAAGCACACATTTATAAGCTAGGGGTCTGAGGAGTAACAAAGAAAAGCCACACATGACAAAACTCACCCCTCGGCTATGCTGGCTCACCCTAGGAACCAGGGAGGAGAAAAATAGACTGACTGTACTGTAATTTGCCATGTACACAGCCATCACATCTTTCTAGGCCCACAGTGCTCAGGCCACTGTAATTTGTTGTGTTATATACAGTACATATTTCACAACAGTAACACAAACACACTGAGTGCTAATCTGGCAATGGGGAATATTACTCAGCCCTCAAGGTCGGCCACTAGATAAGTCATCACGCCCCCAAAGTAAGGCAGCAGTTGAGAGTACTGAATATAATATGAACCCTTTCTTTACCCTGGGCTTCCCTGGTGACTCAGATGATAAAGAATCTGCCTGCAAGGCAAGTGACCCAGGTTCTGTCCCTGGGTTGGGAAGATCCCCTGGAGAAGGGCAGGGCAACCCACTCCAGCATTTTTGCCTGGGAGATCCCATGGACAGGAGAGCCTGGTGGGCTACAGTCCATGGAGCCGCAAAGAGTCGGACACAATTGAGCAACTAACTCTTAACACTTGCCTTACCCTAGTTGAAAAGTTCTACCCTATTCTTTTGAGCAATTCAACATGAAAATGAATGCTGCCTGAAGATTGTCACAGCAATTTCTGGGATTTTTCTCAACGGTAGTATAAGAATGTCTGGCTTGTATTTCTGTGCCACATAAGAGAGGAATATGTGATACAAACAAGAGACTCCCATTAAGACAGGAAGGGCACTGGGAATCCTGAGAGTAATTGAGTTATTTGAGTAATCCGGTACCTCAGCTTTGACTATCCACACACAAAATGCCTAACCCTTAAGTACATCAAGAAAAGCAAAATGATGAACATCCCTTGTGTCTCAGTGAGAATCATTTTCCCCAAGATCATATGTCTTTATTTATTTTGGCTATACTGTGCAGCATGAGGGATCTTAATTCCTCGACCAGGGATAGAACTGGTGCTCCCTGCGTTGGGAATGTGGAGTCTTAACCACTGGACTGCTAGGGAAGTCCCTCAGCTAGAGTCTTATTTCAAGGACACCCACAAGGCGCAGGCCTGCACTGAACTCAGTTACTACCTGCTTTTGGCCAACAGTGTAAGGCTGTGATGCCTTTGGACTTTATAAGCAAAGCCACTGATACTGACACTGTTATTTCCTGTCTTGAACTTCTCATTATCAGCAGGGCTAGAGCAGGAAATGATTCAACTGGGGTCGGCTGCATTGTACCCAGCAGATTTTAAAGAGCCCAGGGGCTGCCTCGAGCCCCATAAACATCAGCAGCTTGGAAACTAGCAGGAGGTCCAGGTGGGATGGGATGGGAGAGGTAGGCAGAGGGATTTCAGATGCTCTGAGAGGCAATATCGTCCAATTCCTTGGCTATTATTATCGGTTGTGGGTAGCAGTTATTAGAATATTCTCATGTAAGAGAAAACCCTGGAATGCTGTTCAAATGATAAACAATGAAACAAACAACACACTAAAAAGGTGGCTTCCCTTCAGCTGTGGGGACTTGGCAGCGACATTTTGGCCCCAGTTTGGGATCAGGGCGAAGCACACAGACTAAACATACCTTTCCAACCCGATTTTACCCCCACGTCTGCTTCCCTTTCTTTACTTCTCTAATCTAAACACGGGCCCTGCAGCTGAAGGCCCAGAGTGTGTATCACACAGTGCCAGCAAGTAGCTTTAAAGGCAAAGATTTGGGGCTCAAATGTTTTTATTAAAAAAAACAGAAGACAAACATCAGTTTCGGGTAAGGCACTGATAAAATCACTTTGAGCTCCTCCTCACCCTACTCCCCAAACAAAAGACACTCTTAACTAAGGAAAGAAGAAAGAGGACGTACTTCTTAGTAACAATACTGTTAGCTCTGAAAAAGCAAGAGTGAAGACGGGGTGGGAATGAGGATGGAGACCCACTAAATCTGAAATATAATCTCTAGTTCTGCTTAGAAACTAGGGTTGCTTTAAAAACTATTAACTTATGTAAAGCTTTGACTTCACTGTACGTCATCATGTTCCACTGAAAGGGGTCTGGTTTATTTGAACAGGCTATTTCTCCCTTATCTATGTTCACTTGAAAGTAACCCTTTCTCTTTTACAAAGTTTTCATCACCCAATCATTAGTGCGCTTCTGCTCCCTCAGTTCAGTTCCGTGGTTCAGTCCTGTCCCTCTTTGCGACCCCATGGACTGCAGCACTCCAGGCTTCCTGCTCTCTACCTCGACAGAAAAGTTTCTGGGCATACAAGATAGTTTAAAAACATTCACTTCTGCATCACATAATAATTAGACATACAACGGTGACTCAGTGGTAAAGAATCCACCTGCCAGTGCAGGAGACAGGGGTTCAATCCCTGGTCCGGGAAGATCCCCTGAAGTAGGAAATGGCAACCCACTCCAGTATTCTTGCCTAGGAAATTCCATGGACAAAGGAGCCTGGGAGGCTATTGTCCATAGAGCTGCAAAGAGTTAGGCACTAAAACAACAACAAAATGATTGGAAATGGCGTGCTCCCAATTTCTCAATTCAGTAATACACTTCAGCTCTTGCCTCTCCTATTAAAGAGAGGCAGGTGCCAACCCCAGACATCTTAGTACCAAGAGAGTGCCAAGAACTTTGGGGTTATTCATCAATTCATGCTACAAGGCAAGTTTCAGGAGGGCAAGGGCACTGTCTGTTTTGTATTAATGTTTGCCAAATGCCTAGAATAGTGCAAGGCTCAAAGTTGAGACTCAATGAATATTTATTGACTCTATGGCAAATATATACTTAGCTGCTCCTACATCTAATTTCACCTGAACAGAATGGAGAGACTAACAGCAAAACAACTGTTCATTAATCAATTGAGTTTTAAAAGTTTGCTCTTTTCCCTCATACATTAAAAGCCTTTGCAATGTGACACACTGAGGCTAGCCAAATTCACCTTATGTTGCTTGCCTTCGTTATTTTTTGAAATAAGATTAAAACGTTCTGGCAAATAAAGCATTAACAAAATAACTATCTTATTTGCCAACTTATGTCTGGCAGGAAACTGATGAATCAAACTTATCCCTTATTTCAAGAAGGAAAATGCTATTCTGCATTCAATATTTCTGATATACCAAAAAAGAGAACCATGTGAAAGAAGGGATAATTACCTTCTATTTGTCTCAAGTCACCAAGGAGTCTCTACAGCAGACATCCATGACCCCACAGTTCATGTTTTAAGCAATTTTTATTACTAGTTATGTATTTTTATATTACAAAGCTCTATTCTTTCAACTCACTGGTTAAATCAGATATACGCATTTATTACCTTCTTTGCTTGAAATTTCTCTTGTCTGATATGAAATACCTACTGTTAATGCCCTCACATCTGGGACTCACTGGGAGAAGTACAGGTATATCTACCTTCAAGCACTGTACAAAAAAATTAAATTGGTAAAGTCAAAAGAGGACAGTTCATGCAGCATGGACTAAGTGTAACCTGCTTTAAATTAAATCTGCCAGGAAAGCATCTTGGAGAGGTGAGATGGTACAACTGTCAATATGAATTCCACACGGTGGAGGGCCAGCCCTGCCCCAGACACAGTCCCCATCAGGTGTGTTTCTGTGCTGAGTTGATGGCAAGGGGCTTCTTTTTTTAAGATCTTGGCATAAGGCCACCGGTTCTCTGAAGGAGAAAGTCTTTCCAACACCGAAAACCTGTCTATTCTTGCTAGAAGGGATAGGTTGCTATTGTTGATGATTTAGAAACAAAACAAACAGAAATCTCCAAATCAAATCAAAGAAAGAAGTCCACCAGCTTCAGTAAGTATTACAGATTCCAACAAGCATGGGGGTTTTTAGTGCCAACAGGTTTAAGACAAGAAACTAGCCAGGCAGCTTTCCTGGTGGTCCAGTGGTTAAGACTCAGTGCGCCCAGTGCAGGGGACATGGGTTCATTCCCTGGTCAGGGAACTAAGCTCCCATATGCCACATGGCATGGCCTAAAAATAAATAAATAAAAATAAAACTAACTATAGAAATGCCATGAAAAAGGATAACAAAGACAGAAAATGCAAGTAGATACTTGAATAAATATTAAAAAAAAAAGAAAAAGAAATTAGCCAGGCAATTCCAAAGCAAATTATCTTTCCAAGAAACATACTTTTGATGACTTATGGAGAAGATGACATCTTTATTCCTCAACCATGGTGTTTAGAGACCGGATTCAGCACCAAAGCTTAAGTCAAATCTTATGGGGCATGAGGGTCTAAATGGGGCCAGAATCCCTCAGATTTCCAAAGGCACGAAGCCCCTCTGACTGTCTGTGGCTGTGCTAAGGAAGTCTGAAGTGGCAATGCAAAGATTGCAGTACTGCTCGTTATTTGCAAATGATTCACATTTTTATTGTTCCGTTGGTGTGACCTTAGAAACATGGCCTTGAAAAATTAAAAAAAAAAAAAAGATAATGGCGCCGTAAACGCAATAAGAGTTCTAAAAACAGTTTGTTGGAAATGTGCTGTGAAACCTGAATTCTTCTAATCAGACGATGCCACCCCTTAGAGAAAATTTCCTGTGCATTATTAAAGTGATATACTGTACTACTAGTTAGAGCTCCATAACCTTTAAATTGCCCAATTGTAATTAAGGCCACTAGTTTTATTTAGGAAGGTTCAAGGAGGCTCCATTTAAGTTGGCTTAAGTAGTGTGAATTTAATGTCATGCTGCCAGAAGGCAGAGGAGCTCGCTGGCCTGGCTGTTCGGTGGCACATGTGGCTGTGGGGTCATGAATTCTAAATTAAGCCCAGATTTAAAGAACCTACAGATACCAGAAGTAGCTGGGTGTGTGCAAGTAAGCATGCCCATGTTTGCCTGCTCATATCATTCATTCATTCATTCCATGGGCAGCTTCCTCATTTGGGAATCTGAACACATCTGGTTATTTATAGTGAAGGAGAAGGGGGTTAAAGTTACTGTTAAAGGCGTAGTGATCACTTTGATTGCAAGGTGAGGCCTAAGCCCGTGGCCAATCTGCATTAACGGTTTTAAACAAAATAGTTTATTTACTTGCAAATCTGTAGGAAATCGCAATCCACTCCAGTATTCTTGCCTGGAAAATCCCCTGGACAGAGAAGCCTGGCGGGCGACAGTCCATGGGCTCGCCAAGAATCAGACCTGACTGACGGCACACACACTGTCATGCTGTTGTCTACTATGAGATGATAGCTCTCTAAAAAATGGATTTTCTTTTCAAATAGCTAAAAAAAATTGTATAGTAGATCAACTATACATCAATCAACAACGATCAGGTGATAAAAAATAAAACGTGCATATAACAAAGTTGTAAAGGCAGGAATGTTATTCGCATTATAAAAGAAATTTGAAGAAGGAAAATGGATAGTAGGGTATATGAGGAGGAAATAAAGTCAACTATTTGGACAGGCCACTCAGTGGAGTGCTGAAAATAATATATGAACTTCATGGAAAGGGCAGCATATCCAGGACTGAAAACAAAAGATAAGAGAGAATGGAGGTCCTCAGTACAGAGACGAGGAGAGCCAAAGGGTAGCAGCAGAAAGAAAACACCTAAGGACTTGACCTATGTTCAAAATTCTACTGGATGTGAGCTCGAAAACATTCATCTCTGGATAGAATGCTGGCAATTTTCTGTGGCTCCAATGGCAATAATGATAAATGAATTTATTTACAGCCAAGTGGCTCAAACAGCCAACTCCGTTACCACTATATAATTAATAACAATAAGCAATTAAAGAGAACAGCGGGCTACAACTATACGGTGTCAAAATATATTAGCAAAGGAAAAACAAAACTGCGGCACGCTTAAAGAAAAATAAATGTACAGGGTATGAATCTATGTACAGTTTCTTCTTCAATGCTCTGTTTTAGATAAAGCTTTTCATGCCTGAAGAAAAATAGAGAATGGCATAAAACTACTGTAAGGTGATTAACATCCCTCCAAAAGCAAATAATACTCCCAGTGCTCACAGAAATCAGAAAAGTGATATGGAAACGTGATTGTGAAGGCACAGGAGAGCTGGCTGACCCCAGTTTGGCGTTCTCCTTTTCCTAAGAAATATTCTAATAAATACCTCCCCAAACTATATTTGTTGACTCATGTGTTTTCAAAGATCCCAGAACATTGTGTTTTTGTTTTTGTTTTTTTTTTCCATGTAAAATCGAGAAGCAATAAACTAGGGATGTGTAGGCAAAAGGACCGAGTGAGTGTATGCGTGTATGCTAAGTTGCTTCACTTGTGTCTGAGTCTTTGCAACCCCATAGACTGTAGCCCACCAGGCTCCCCTGTCCATGGGATTCTCCAGGCAAGAATACTGGAGTGGGTTGCCAAACTCTCCTCCAGGGGATCTTCCCGACCCAGTGATCGAACCCACATCTCTTACGACTTCCGCACTGGCAGGCGGGTTCTTTACCACTAGTGCTACCTGGGAAGCCCTGGTTGAATGTATTTATTTGGCTAAATGCTGGAATGTTTGCTGGAGGTTAGAAGGGGTTTTGGAGACAATGGGCTTGTTGAAAAGATGAGAAAGTTCAGACTAGAGATATTAACTAACACATCCACCCAGGCAAAGTGTTTTGTTCACAGCCAACCAGAATCTAGAGTTCCTGAATCCAATATTAAGTTCTTTGGTTCTTTAAGCTCAGATTTAAAGTTGCTGGGTGTGTGCTTGTACACATCCCCAAGTTTGCCTACGTATATCATTCATTCACTCATACTGGCAGCTTCCTCATTCGGGAATCTAAATATTTCGATTATTTATAGTGTGAGGAGAAGGGGGTTAAAGTTACTCTTAAAGGCATAGTGATCACTTTCATTGAAATGTGGGGCATAACGCCATGTCCATAAAACTACACTGGCCTATCAAACCCTCATTTAAATTTCTTCCCTCTTAAGTACAACAATTTCAGTATCAATTATGCAAAGCAAAAGTTATTGTCTCTCTAGGTCTCTTGCTGCTGCTGCTGCTAAGTCGCTTCAGTCGTGTCTGACTCTGTGCGACCCCACAGACAGCCTCCTACCAGGCTCCTCCGTCCATGGGATTTTCCAGGTAAGAGTACTGGCGTGGGGTGCCATTGCCTGATGTGCAAAGAATTATTTATACTTCCAGGCCACCTGGTCCTCCTTTTCTCCCTGATAAGAAAAAGTCTGAATTTATTCTAGTCCACATCATCCCTGATTTCCTAATCAAACTACCTACCTATGATTAAGGGTTTGCTGCCCTTGTGACAGCACCCCTCTCCCCTCTGGAAAGCAGAGCCTTAGCTGGCTTGCAGTGCCTATTGGTAGTGGAAAATTGAGTTTCCCATATCTCATGATTCTGCAGAAGTGCTAGGAACACCATCCTTGGTAAAGCATGTTGGGCTGAGCTGCCAAATCTGAAAGGAACACCCATGATTACACAACTTACAGCGGTGAAGGCATCCATGCCCAATGCAGATGCTTCTTCCCAATGGCCATTGCCCATTGATTTGGTTAAACTGTCACCTGAAACCCTTGGAGCCTGGGCTTGAGACTTTACAGAATTATTATTATTATTCAGAAACAAAGACTGATTCCTTAGTTCTATCCTGCCTGTAGCTAATTATACTTCTTCAAGTGCCTGAGTCATTCCGTGATGTACTAAGTGGAATATTTGGGAAGAAAATGGGACTCCATGCATATCTTAAGTGTGTGGCTTCAGTTCAGTTCAGTTCAGTCGCTCAGTCGTGTCCAACTCTCTGTGACCCCATGAATCGCAGCATGCCAGGCCTCCCTGTCCATCATCAGCTCCCGGAGTTCACTCAGACTCACATCCATCGAGTTAGTGATGCCATCCAGCCATCTCATCCTCTGTCGTCCCCTTCTCCTCCTGCCCCCAAGCCCTCCCAGCATCAGTCTTTTCCAATGAGTCAACTCTTTGCATGAGGTGGCCAAAGTACTGGAGTTTCAGCTTTAGCATCATTCCCTCCAAAGAAATCCCAAGGCTGATCTCCTTCAGAATGGACTGGTTGGATCTCCTTGCAGTCCAAGGGACTCTCAAGAGTCTTCTCCAACACCACAGTTCAAAACCATCAATTCTTTGGCGTTCAGCCTTCTTCACAGTCCAACTCTCACATCCATACATGACCACTGGAAAAACCATAGCCTTGACTAGACGGACTTTAGTCGGCAAAGTAATGTCTCTGCTTTTTAATATGCTATCTAGGTTGGTCATAACTTTCCTTCCAAGGAGTAAGCGTCTTTTAATTTCATGGCTGTAGCCACCATCTGCAGTGATTTTGGAGCCCCCCAAAATAAAGTCTGACACTGTTTCCACTGTTTCCCCATCTATTTCCCATGGAGTGATGGGACCGGATGCCATGATCTTCATTTTCTGAATGTTGAGCTTTAGGCCAACTTTTCCAGTCTCCACTTCCACTTTCATCAAGAGGCTTACTATTAATAAATAAGGCAAAGTCGTGCTTCCACATGGAAAAATAAGAGCTCACTATGTTCCTCGCCTACATGTCTTTCTTGGGCATTGGTCTGGACATACCAGCACATCTAGACACTATATGCTAAAGCTAAGATGTTACCGGCAAACCAATGAATCATATTGATTTCTAGTTCCTTCTGTCTGTTTCCCATCAGTCAAGAGCAGCAGTAGTGAGAGTTACTATCTACTGAGATGGGAAAAAAGTAGGAAGGGAGGGAATGGGGTGGTGGGGGGGAGAGGAAGGAAGGAAAGAAGGAAGAAAGATGGAGGATTCATGTTGTAACAAAAATTTCTGCCTTATTTCTACTCAGCTTGGAAGTACAGTGAAGAAGCAGATATTCCTAGGTGTTTTGCTAGGTCAAAAACCAAAGCTGAAGACTATGAAATGGATCTAACAAAAACCATGGATTAGTTAATAAGAGTCTCTGTTAAATGAAGAATGAGACATAATAATTAACGACAGCTCTTTCTCAGATAGCAATTCCTTATATTACATTCTGCAAAGCTATTAAATATTTCTAAGACTATAATGCCAAATTATAAAGATGCTTTGGGCACCATAAATTTTTAATCCCCTATCTTTATGACAATTTTTCTAAGACCTGAACCAGCTAATTGAGGATCCATTCTAAAAATGTAAATATTGTATACTCTGTCGATATAAAGAAGGGTGATAATTTCCTAACACAAACGGACATCTATTGAAAAAAGTCACTAAAATACCCATCAACAGCTTGAGGCATTTTATATATTTAAAAGCTTTTCTCTGCCCCCTGTATGATGTGATGCAGTCAACACAGAATTACAATGCTGTCTTAAACAATCTAAGTAGAAATCTGAAACCCCAAATTATAAAACTAACATCCTTTCTGAAAGCAAATCATATTTAGCTCACTTGTCAATATCAGTGTCAGTAAAGGAAAAAGTAAAAGTCCAGGATAAAAGGTGACCCACGGTAATATCTGGGCCTCCTTCTCTTCTTTTACTTCTGAAAATCAACAGCAATATTTCATTTCTTAAAGACAGAGATTAGCATGAGGGTTTTTATATTTGAGAATCTGGAGAAAAGTAAATACAGTGTATCATTTATAGGAGAGTAACTGTTGGGTAAGATAGAGGCGAACAGTCTGATATGAATCAGCAATGAACAAAGTCCTCCTTTGTCTGAATATTGGAGGGAAGACAGTTCCAAAATTAAAATGAGAGTAGGTAAATAATAGATTAGTCTTTTGTGAACGTGCAGAAATGAATAAAGTGAGGTCACTATTTTTGCATTTTCAACCCATCACGATAACTGACCATGCATAGATACTTAAACATTTAGAGAAAATGTTCAGTTAACAAAATAAATTTTCTTCCCCGGAATGGGAAGACAAGCATCCTTCATTAAATATTCCAAAACGTTTAAAATAAAATAAAACCTCAGAGAATTAGATGTAACTAAGACTATCCCATTACCCTTACGAGTGAGCACGTGATCGATGGGGAAGCTGTAAATGGCATGTCGGCCAGACGAGTCCATTCTGAGCCTTCTTACTCCACCTAATGCACCCACAAGCAAGTGGACCCCCTTCAAAAGGGAACAGCATGAGAAAGGAGAATTCTGTGCATCTCTTTAGATCTGTGCCTCTAGAATCTGAGCACCTCTCTTTTGAAATGAATATTAGAAAGTCTGCTTTAAAATGATAACAGCAGGAAAATTCCAAATCAAAGTAGTCACTGTGGCCTTAACTCACCCGATTAGGTCTACATATTACCTCATCTGCTGCAAAAGATCATACTTTGTGCTCAGGCCAACATGACTTTTTAAGTGCAAGACGCTGAATGAAGTGTCTGCACAATTGAAACCCAGCTCCCCCAGCCCTCACCTTTTTCGGATACCCCCAGAAGAAGGAGGGCTTGCCTGGTGGCTCAGCTGGTAAAGAATCCATCTGCAATGCAGGAGACCTGGGTTCAATCCCTGGTTTGGGAAGATCCCCTGGAGAAGAGAAAGGCAACCCATTCCAGTATTCTGGCCTGGAGAATTCCAAGGACCGTATAGTCTATGGAGTCGCAACAAGTCGGACACGACAGAGAGACTTTCACCAGAAGAAGGAGGTTCTTATCAATACTAAGACCAATACAAGGTACAGTTTCCTCTCATTGACCTCTACTTGAGGACGATTTTATATTTATAACAACTCATTATATTTACAGAGCATTTTACAACATTCAAAACGTATGATGTGGGTGTATATACTTCTATTCTCAGTTAATCTGCCTAGTAAAACAGACTGGTCCAGGTTAACCCAAATCCTAGAAGAGTATACCTCAAAGTTAGATGGGTAAACTGGTAGAACTGGGCTCAGGTCTGGGTCTAGGCTCCAGATTACGGGAAGAAAATGATTACATTTCAACATGGAACCAAGTTTTTAGTTTAATCATCTATGATACTTAGTTTACTGTGTCCCTATGTTCAGGATAAAGCTGACACTCCAATACTTTGGCCGTCTCATGCGAAGAGTTGACTCAATGGAAAAGACTCTGATGCTGGGAGGGATTGGGGGCAGGAGGAGAAGGGGACAACAGAGGATGAGATGGCTGGATGGCATCACTGATTCGATGGACATGAGTTTGGGTGAACTCCGGGAGTCGGTGATGGACAGGGAGGCTTGGCATGCTGCAATTCATGGGGTTGCAAAGAGTCAGACACAACTGAGTGACTGAACTGACTGACTGAACTGAAGGTTTAAGGCCAAACATAAGACACTCTTTTTTGTTTTTTAGGTTATTATTTTTGAATTTATCAAGATTGAATTCAAAACTTGGCATTCAGAAATCTGACTAATTTGTGAAGAAATTATGGATATGATTCATTTTATTAACTAAATCTGCTTTTAAAAACCAAAAGTCACTATTTTCAAACTGTGTGAAGCAAGGCAGAATCATTTGTTTCCCAACAAATGGTACCAGTTACAAGGTTGTTTTCTCTCCCGCATGTGGAGATTTTCACACAGACTGTTAAATATATCTTACTGCGTTGACTTGGAAAATACCAAGAAAACTGTATAATGTACAGCTCAAGTGACTGGAGTTAACAAAAACAAACAAACCCTCCCTGGCCCCCAGAAATGTAAATAAAAAGTTAGATTTCCCTGTACTACATTTGATTGCATTAATTGATGTTTAAAAAAGTCCGTTGAAAATAAAGCCCAGCAGTAGCATTTTTCTCTCCTAAATCACAATAGCAGCACATTACAAACACTACCAAAAGGTCCCCTGGTACGTGTGTAAAGTTCCACTCTGGCAGTAAAATGCATCTACTCTGTGTTCTTCATCTCTACCCTCCCAAATATGTAAGAAAGCAGGTCACAAATGCAATTAAGCCTGCTTGCACATTGTTTAAATATTCATTTCCAATGAAGACTCAGAAACTGAATGGTCAGCCACTAAATTCTTTTTAACTTACAGAAAACCAAAATCTTTTTCTAAAGCAGGATTTGACCTCTGATAGCAGACAGATCCGGAGAAGGCAATGGCAACCCACTCCAGTACTCTTGCCTGGACAGAGGAGCCTGGAGGGCTGCAGCCCATGGGGCCTCTAAGAGTTGGACACGACTGAGCGACTTACTTTCACTTTTCACTTTCATGCATTGGCGAAGGAAATGGCCACCCACTCCAGTGTTCTTGCCTGGAGAATCCCAGGGACGGGGGAGCCTGGTGGGCTGCCGTCTATGGGGTCGCACAGAGTTGGACACGACTGAAGCGACTTAGCAGCAGCAGCAGCAGCAGCAGACAGACCATTATGACTAAGTCCAGTTTTTGTAATCTGTCATGTTTCCAAAATCCTGATAAGTAAGACATGCACTTTGGGGAGCCTAGCTTATTAGCAAACATAGACCTCTACAAGAGGCTTCAGTGGGCTTACACCGAAGTGGGTAAGAGAGACAGTGTTTATAAAAGTCATCACAGACACCATCTGTAAAGCCTCTCTCTCCATGAAACATGGGGGTGTGATTTTAGAGACACAGGCTTTGGAATCACTTGATAGTGGCTGGTGGGATGCCCAGCCCTGCCCCTAACAAGCTGTGCGGTCTCATCGTGTTACTTAACCTGGCCTCAGCCAAACCATCGAGCCAGTGGGGTATCTATCGATACCCACACCATAGGAATGGGAAGTGAGACCCCATGGAGATGCTCCAAAGCAAGTGTACAGCAGGATGCCTGGCCTAGGATAAGTGCTCTGTAAGTATTGGTTATTTTTCTTATTAAGCACGAAGCAAATGTTTGCTCCGTTTGCTGAAATACCTTATATCAAGGGGTTTTATTCTGTAGAGTTCACATATTGACTCTATTCCTCTCGATTCTGCCCTTTTTCCTCCTCCACATCAACTCTGTCAGCTGCCCCAGAGCAGTTTCCTGTCTTGCAGGACTAGAGAGAGAGAAATGAGACATCAGCTTTGAGGGCAGAATCCTTGGTGGGGCGCATTGCTGGTGGGACTAGGTCTGCTCTCGAAACAACTGCGTTTTTTTCATTAATGTCGAATGAATGAATGGAAGGAGAAAGACGAAAAAGGAAGGGAGAGATTGAGGGTGGGAGGAAGAAAACAGACCTGGGGAGCCCCTGGGCTGTAGTGGATATTGAGTCTACAGACCAGGTAGGAGCGTGTGATGAGCTCTTTTTTGTTTTCCCAAACAATTCAACATGTCAACAGAGACCTTTTCAAATTTATACCATTCCTCTCCAGTGGCGTGCCTCTTTTCTAGTTTTCTTACTTCTGATCAGCCCCCAAATTTAAAAATAAAAGCAATTGTGGGTTCGGTCCTGTCCTATTTGTTTCTATCTCAAAAAATAACAATACTTTCCCTTTTTCTAGCCCTGTCGCCTTACTGCCTGCTAGAGTTCTGGTCAACCTCATTTTCTCTGGACAATCAGGAAGATGCTGGCCAGGTCCTGACCTGTGAATTTTACATCCAGTTGCTACTGCTTCCCAGGTAGGGACTTCTGCTCAGTCCTCCCTGGAAATTCTTCTCTACTTTACATTTTTAAGTCTCAGGGAGAAGGAATGGGATAAAAAGAACAGATTAATGAAGTATTTTTGATGCTACTGCCTCCTCTGGTGCCACACGGTCCTACTAATCTGTGGGTAATCACAGTTTCTTTTCTTGAGAATGCCCCCTCCTTGTAACCTCTAGAAATCAGAAGGTACCAGAAGTCACAGAGTTTCAAAATATTCTCAGGACTAGTCTGATTTTAGAAATGAAATTAACAGTTGCTGAAGCTTCCCTGGTGGCTCAGTAGTAAAGAATCCACCTGCCAATGCAGGAAACATGGGTTTGATCCCTGGGTCAGGGAGATCCCCTGGAGTAAGAAACGGCAACCCACTCTAGTATTCTTGCCTGAAAAATCCCATGGATAGAGGTGCCTGGTGGGCAGTCGCAAACAACTGGACACAACTCAGCAACTGAACAAAACAGGGGCAAAAATACATTTCCTAAATTGACTGTGAAATATCTACCTTGAGTCTCGGCATGATCCCAGTCTCTCAAGGTCTCTCCCCTCTTGACCAAGTGCTGTGGCATCTGACCAGCTGCTCTAAGTCAAAGGGACGCCCCTGGTCAGTTGGTGAGCACTGAGCAGAGAAGGAGATGCCCAGCATCCCGTGTGCCGCCCAATGCTGTCCCTGGTGTTAAGCGGCTAACCTGGCCCTTCGTTAGCCTTCGTGACTCGCCCTTCCCGAGACCCGGGCTTGGGTCTTCTCATTAGCACTGAATTCCCCGCCTCTGAGCAGAGCACAGATGTCAGGCGAGTCTGACCCAATATCTGGTGATCAGATTCTGTTTACTTTCCTAAGCCTGAGGTTTTAGGGCAGCTCGAGATGAGGCAGTGGGATTCTTCTCTGGCCCTCCTTGTTGTGGGTGGTGGGGGGAGAGCGATGGAATTCACAACAGGCCCCCACACGGCCGAGCCCACAGCCACAGATCCGTGCTAGGCGAGGGCTGCTGTTTTCCACGAGAAGCTTCTCTAAAGGACAAAGGGTCCAGCCTGCTTGTCTGCAGAGGAAACCTGTGGGAGACTCTGGTCCCCTGCAACATGCAGGCTCACCTTGGCACCTCCAGCCCAGGGCAAGTGGCCCGCAAGCTTGTCCTCTTCGGAAAAATGTTCTTTGTATGGAATTAAATAAATAAAGAAGTGAGTGCATACATACATACAAATATGAAATGAATCTCTTTAATAATTTGAAGAAATCGTCTCGGCTCCTGTATGAGGCAGTCGTTTGGGGCCTGTGACAAAGGGGCCCTTGGGTTTTCGCTTTACCTTTGATCTGCGTTATGAAATGTTAATGTCCACCCCATCAGAATCTCTTTCGGAAATTCTCAAAAGGCTTACCCCTGCCCGCTGCAACTTCCACTCAGATGCCCTGTCTATACCGAAGTGCTGACTCTGAGCTCAGGCCCAGAAGCACAGACATTTTTGAAACAGGGCTAGCTAAACTGCTAAATAAAATTTATTAATGATAAAGAGCATGGCTTTGTGGCAATTTAATCACACACAGACACACACAGGCTCCTCTCCCATGTATCTTGACATTACATATATACTTAAGGTTTGAAACTGAGCTCCCAGTGTTCTGTCTATAACAGGTAATGCAGGGGTGGGGGGGAGTGTCCACAGAATCTCTAATTGCATGTTGATTGGGTAGGAAACCACCACAAGCCTATATTTTGATATCTCTATTAACAGCCTGTTCATGTCGAACTGCAAAACTTGGTTGTACTTCTTTCACCATCTTTGCCCAAGACAGACCAGTAAACACAATTCCTCTCTCTATAATTAGCCTTTTCTCTGAGGGCCCTGGAGTAAGTCTGCACGCCGTAGATTTAATATCCAGTGCTATATCCATATGCGCTGCCCTTGCCTGGTCCCAGAGCATATAAACTCCCCTATTAGCAGCCTTGACTGCTTAATTATGCAGATTTTTTTTGTACCCGCCTGCCTGTAAAATTACTGTGTCTAACCTTTTTTTTTTTTCCTCTTTGCACCATGCTGGCCATTCTAATGAAATCGGCATAGGGGAAAGGGCCTGATTTGCAGTTATGGAGGCTGGATCGCACTGGCAATCTGTCCTTAGTGGGAGTTACAAAAGAAGTCAAATGCCTTCATCTGGTTCTACCCTATCATCCCCAAGGTGATTGAGTTCACTTCCCGATGCTTCCCAAGTTTTCCTCAGGCTGTCCAATCAGCATGTCCACCAGGGAGCCCAGCCTAGCTTGCAACAGTCTCCGTATCTAGTTACAGCCCCACCAGGGACAGTCAACCATCCACCCCCAAGCCTTCAGATGAAAACCTTTTCTAACAAGGCCGCCCAGCGCCAATGAAATAACACACATCTGCATATCCACTGGGTCCCATGTTTCTTGTGCTCATGGATTATGTATCTTGCAGCCTCTAATAAAGAAATGCAGTTCTTTGTTTAATGTTTATCTTGTGCTTGTTAAGCAAATGCTAATGTTGTATCAGAATGCTTTAGTGCTATTTGGGTTTTTGGTGATTTACTACAAGACAATCTGCTGTGAAGTAAATTTAGAGAGCGAGAGAGAGAGAAAGAAAAGAGGAGAAAAAAAGGCTTCTGGTTGAAAGGGAGAAAAATAAAACGGTTTGACAGACAAAAAAAATCAGGGAAAAGGGGATGAGGGAGTGTGAGGAGAATGAGAGAGTGAAAATGTGTTCCAGAAACCGAGCAAAAGCCTGACACAGAGGGACAGGCAGGCGGACGGAGGGACAGACACACATGTCCACACACGCGGAGGCTGGGGAGAAGGGGCAGAGAGCAGGGCCTTATATAAATCCCTTGGCTCCAGGCTGACATCCCCACTTTACCACCGGACAGTTTGAGATTGGAAACCAGAGAATACATCCAGTACAATTTCCAAAAGGGATGCGATGATAACTTCCCCTTCAGTGATAAGGTAAACAGTATCCTGAAGGGTAAACAGAAAATAAAAAAGCCTCTTTTTGTTGTTGTTGTCTGCCTTTGTGCCCCCATGGTTAGCACGGTGCACTGTTATTCACAGACCACAGGGAAGCCCTAAATTTAATTGTTCATTCCTAGCTCTGCTAGAAATAGGCAAAATATATATATATACATATATATATATATATGTATATATATATATAAAATCAGAACCTCCCTCCTCTCAATTTCAGGGAGAGGTGGGGGCTGGGGAAAAGAAACGATGGTGGTGACTTGAAAGCTGATGAATGAATGCCCTTTATTTATCCTTTGGCAAGACAGGATATGGATATCCACAGTAACAAACCTTTCCCTCCAGCTTCTTATGCCTGCAATCCTGTTAGGGAGCAGGATGTCATTTTTATACAGAGATATCGCCTGCTTTCACCCCCTTCACATTTTTGACAGGAGAGGTCAAAAGGCAATTCTCTAAAAGTAAAATCGAGAGGTCTATGTATTTTGTAATTACTGCTCCTATAATTTGTTGACAAATTGTGAGGTTAATGAGGTCTTAGATTTCTGTGTTTTACAACACACAAAGACTATCTGATAAGATATAATGATCTTGCAATATATACAAATATTGAACCATTTTGGTATACACCTGAAACTATCGTACTCTTTGTCAATTTAAAAAAGAGAGTGATGGAAAGATTAGTGATTAGGATAAAAGAGTATCTTGCTCAGGAAGTACACTTGTCACAAATCATAGTCAGCTCCTCTCCTTCCTCTCTGCATTTCACAAAATAAATCAATGAATTTCCAAAAGGATAAAAAAAAAAAAACTCAAGTGGATAAATGAAAAGCAAACATCTACCATATGAATCCAAGTGAAAATTACATCCACGCAGAAGAATGCGATGTTAGCTTTCTTCTTGGGTAAACATCTCTATCCTTAACACTCTATAGAAGCTGAGGATACATTTAGTCTTCATGATTAATACAATTAATTCTAAGTACTCTGGTTCTTTTGAAATACTTCAGTGATGACACAGGGGTTTCCATTAAAAGTGTGAGCTACTGCTTCAGAAAGTGAGTATCTAATGTACCATCCTTTTTGCTAAAAATATTCTTTAAAGGTTTGTTTTCTATTTATTCATATTATTTTCCTTGATATACTTCTTGCTTTCTAATGATGCCCTATTACTATAAAAAGACTGAACTCAAAGCCCTTTAGTGGCCAATGGAAGAAACTACATAGAACGGACAATGAAGGCTTTCATTTGCTATGGGAATAACTGGAAATCCAAAGCTGGGATTCTCAAAAGTTCTGCCTCTTAAGGCACTGGGGGCTCTCTTCAAAGTGAAGTGTAATTACTACCAGTGGGTGTGATCTGGGGAAGTGACACTTGTTCTTCAGGGTCTCTCAGGAAGGAATCATCTTCCTTCTATGATTTCATTTCACTAAAAATGTGATCACAACAGACTTCATTTAGGTGCAAAGCAAATACTGCAGCTGAAAGTCTCCCTTCCCATTGTTTTCCCCATTTGGCTCCTATTGGAGGCTATTATTAGAACTGGAATTTAATGTATCTCTTTTCCCCTTTAAAGTTAACAGAGGGTCAGAAAAGACAGAAAAAGGAAATCAATGGTACATTTCATTAGCTGGCTCTTATACCATATGGTAAGTCATGAATCATGGGCTTTGTTGTTCACAGAATATCACAAAAGCTTTCCAAATTATAAATAAAAGCAAAATAGCCACCTTTGGATCTTTCTTCTCTGTGACTTAACAGGATTTCACACTGTCCTATTCACATCATACCCCATCAAACATTGTGGGGATTGGGACAATTTAGGCTGTTCAAGAGCCTGGTGCCTGGGTAGTCACAGCTTGCTTTGAGAGAGTCTGACTCCAGGGGGTTTTCGAAAAGCTTCACCTCACTTTCTCTACCCCAGTAACCTCAGTAATGTTCTATCCATCTTGGCCTGAGACTCAAGCATTTAAGATAGTACATTTTCAGAAATAAGTGCTTAGGTTTAAGGTGTTGAAAAATGCTGCAAACTTGAATATAATCATATTTGTATCCTGGAACTCTCAGTGACCAGGGTGATCCAAGAGCAATGGGGAGATGTGAGTGAGGTCTTCTCCAGTGGCACCAGAACTCTGTAGATTCAGCTGCTAAGACCTTTAGGGACTCCATGGAAGAGAGAATGATGTTGCAATGGCATTAACCAGAAGCCATGCTAATTGATCTTGGAGCCCCTGAACGGCAGCTGGAACAAAATCCAGGATGAGAACTAGACAATGGGTTGCATGGAGGTGGAGAGGGATTCCAGTTGAGGAAACTTATAGGAACTACTTTATTAAAATAAAACAAAACAAGGAACAATCCCAAAGGCAATCCTTTAGAATGACAGAGTACCTTAGTATCTATACTCTCAAGAACCGCTCTTCATGCTAATTTTCTAAAACCTGTGGGATAGGGATTCCACTTTGGATTGGCACAATAAGATCCTAGTAGATTGAAATTCCTGCAGATAATAACTATAAATTCTGGACACAAGACAAACGAAAAATTTCCAATTAACCTGAAGGCATTGGCTTGTAGATACAAGCAGGCAGTGATTGGAAAGAGTCAACACTTGGAAGAAGGTAATAACACAGGATGACTGTCCTATTCTTTATGGATTTTAGCTGCACGTGGAAGCTAAACGTCCAACAGAAAAATATAGTGTTTCTGACTTAAAAAACAACAACAACACAGAATTTAGAACAAAAAAAGCCACTAGAAAGTAAAGGAAAAACCCTGGAAAGGAAAAAGTCTGGACAGGTTCGGAAAGCACAATCCCGTGTAAAACTCTGCCCAAATCTCTGGTTGACTTTTGAACTACACAAGTGCAGGACTGACTGAAAGCAGCCCAAGTAAGGATTAAAAAAACTGAAGGGACATTTGACCTGCAGTTCACAAGACAGGGTTTGCAGTTTGAGTTCAGTCAAGATACTTGCCTTCTAAAACAAAAACATCAGCACTCTTTGGAAGAGTATATCAGAATTCAGAGTATCTATAACATCATATTCACTATGTCCAAGATACAATCCAAATTACTGGGCATAAAAAGAAAATGAAAAATGTGATCCATGTTCAAAGGAAGACGCAATCAACTCAGATGCTAGAATTAGCATCGAAGAATTTCAAAGCAGCCATTTTAACTACACTCAGTGACATAAAGGAAAATGTATTCCTCATGAATGAAAGAAAACACATGAAATTGTGGCAGAGGAAAGGAATCTATAAAAAGGTACCAAATGGAAACTCCAGGATTTACAATTACAACTTGTTAAATAAGACAACTCAGTATATGGGTTTAAAAGCATAATGGATATGATAATGGAAACAGTCAATGAATTTTAAAACAGATCAACAGAAATGATTCATTCTGAATAACAAAGTGTAAAGTATTGAAATAAACAGAGCTTCCATAACCTGTAGGACAATATCAACACATGGGATAATTGTGGTAACAATAAGTGAAACAAGAGAAAGATGTACAGTAATCATTTAAGAAATAATGGCTGAATAGTTCCCCAAATCAGTGAAAGACACAACTCTTCAGATTCAAAAAGCTCAGCAACCTGCAAGCAGGACAAGTTTTAAAAAGATAAATGAGCACATACTTAAAAATGAAGAGAAAGGGAAAATCTTAAAGCATCAAACAAAACAAAAACTTCACAAAAACATGTTACTTAGGAAATAACAATAACTTGAGTGACTTCTGATTTCTCATTAGAAACACTGGAGCCCAGAAGATAGAGGACCAACACTTTTCACAGAAAACTATCAGCCTATAAAATAGAAAAGTATCTTTCAAAAGAAAGGTGAAGTGTTATATATACATATATCTCCTTACTTCCTCACTTCCTCCCTGCTCTGTTCTATAAAAGAACCTGGCATCCAGACCCTGATAAGATGCTTATTTTGAGATATTAGTCTGCCATCTTCTTGGTCTGCCAGCTCTCTGAATAAAGTCATATTCCTTGCCTCAAAAAAAGAGAAATCTCTATTAAAGGACACAAAGAGAATTTTTACCATAAGAGAAATTATACCTGATGAAAATCTGGACCTTCAAAAAGAATTATGAGTATCAGAAACAGTAACTTACTGGTAAACACAAAAAAGATCTTTCCTTTTAATTTCTTAAACACATATATGATTACTTAAACCAAATATTATAATATTGTCTCGTGGGATTTACTATACATATAGATATAATACATATAAAATCTGTACCATAGATTGATCTATATAGTTACAAAGTATCTACATTTTATACAAAGTGGAAATATATCAACACTGACTATCAGAAGTTAAGGATGCAATATTGTAATCCTGAGAATAATCAGTAAAGAAATAAAGTGAGGAGGTGTGGCAAAAAATCCTAGAGATAAATTGTAATGCAATAACGTTGTCAGATGATCTAAAAGAAAGCAAAAAGGGAGAAAAAGATAATTTTAGAAAAACAGAGAGAAGGTAAATAGCAAACAAGAAGTAGTAGGCCTAAACCAACCATTTTAATAATTATGTTACATTGTTGATATAATGGACTGAACACTAATTAAAGGCAGAGATTGTCAGAATGAATAAAAAGGAATATCCAACTAGATACTCTTCACACGAGGTAAACTTTAAATATGGAGACTGGGAGGTTGAAAGTAAATGGATAGGGAGAATATATACCATATGGAGAACAAACACAAGAATGTTAGAGTGGCTATATTAGTATAGGGTTCAAGATAACACTGCCAGAGATGAAGAAGAATGTTTCATAATGAAAAATGGATCATTGATCAGAACAACAACTAATGTACATGCACTTAAAAAGAGCTTCAAAATACATAAAGAACTGACCGAATTTAAGGAAACAATAGAAAAAATTTACAATCATCAGTGGATACTTGAACAGCTCTCTTAGCAATTGATAGAACAACTAGATCCTCCCATTGCTAGTGACACAGATCATCTGAACAACACTATCACCCACCTTGACCTAATTGATAGCTATAGAACATTATACTCAACATCTGTAGCATACATGCTGTTTTCAAGTACACAATTATGTATTAACAGTCACCAAGATTGACCATATGTTCACGCACAGGATAAGTGTCAATAAATTTAGTAGAACTGAAATCATACAGAGTATGCAATCTAATTACAATGGAAAAAATTAGAAATTAATAATTGATATCTAGAATACCTCCAAATATTTGGAAATTAAAAACATACTTCTAAATAATCCATGGGTCAAACAAAGAAACCAGAAGATAAATTAGATTATATTTTGAACTAAAGATTACTGAAAATTGAACACTTCAAAGTCTGTGGCATGCTGCTGCTGCTGCTGCTGCTAAGTTGCTTCAGTCATGTCTGACTCTGTGCGATCCCATAGACGGCAGCCCACCGGGCTCCCACATCCCTGGGATTCTCCAGGCAATAACAGTGGAGTGGGTTGCCATTTCCCTCTCCAATGCATGAAAGTGAAAAGGGAAAGTGAAGTCGCTCAGTCATGTCCAACTCTTCATGACCCCATGGACTGCAGCCTACCAGGCTCCTCCATCCATGGGATTCTCAGCTAAAGCATTTAAATTTATAGATTTAAATGCTCATGTTAAAAAGGAAAAACAAAGTCTAAAACTAATGACTTAAGTTTTACTTGAAGAAACCAGGGAAGAAGGGCGTATTAAACTTAAGTCAATATAAGGAAGAAATAATAAAGATAAGAAAGCAAAGAAATAGAAAATAAAACATAGGGAAAATCAGTCAAATAAAAAATTCAGTTATTTGTAAAAGATCAATAGAATTGATAAACCTTTGATTGATCAAGAAAAAAGAGAACACAAATGACAAACATCAGGAATGAGAGAGTGTTACTACTGATCTGTCTGTATTTACTATGAGTTAGTTATATTTTCTTTTTTTCTATAGATATTTAAATGAAAATAAAGGAATATCATGAACAACCTTATACCAACAAATCTGCTACCAAATTAAACAGCAAATCTGAACAGCCTTTTACCTATTAAAAAACTGAATTCATTAAAGAAGGGAGGGAGTAAAAAGAGAGGAAGAAGGGAAGGAAACAAGGAAGGAAGCAGGCAGGGCGACTGAGAGGGGTTCACTGGTGAATTCTAAGAACCAGTCAAGGAAAAAGTAACACCTGTCTTAAACTCTTTTGGAAAATCTTTTCTGAGGTCAGACTAAATCTAAAACCTGAAAACCTGAAGAAGATCTTATAAAACTGGTAGGATTGGCTTACATCCAAAATGGATTCATTTAATCATATTAATATACTAAAAGGGATGGACTCCCCCCCCCAAAGAAAAAGGAATGAAAACTAACTGAAATGTTTTCCTCTTATTCTTATCCTATTTAATAATAAATAGACCAACCTCTTTAGACATGCAAACTGATCTGTTCACAAATGGCTTAGCCTCTCTTCGCACTTTAGGAGCAGTCTCCTTCTCAGGCAGCATTTTCGCCTCCTGTCTGCAGGAAGCCCCTGGGGGTGGGGTGGGGAGGCACTATAGCACAGACCTGCTCTTCAAGGAGGTGGGAAGGAACCTGATTTGGGTCACAAGTCACCTACACACTCAAGACTGGCTTTACTGGTGGCAAAATTTATATTTTGGTCAAAAACTCTTGGAAGAAAAATCTAGAGCAAAATTATGTATATAATTTTATAAAAATTATAATTTTACATATAATTATAATTTTGTCTAATTATAGGTATATATATAATTTTACTAAATGTGTTCTTTCTTATCCCCTAAAAATGAAAATACAGTGAAAGGGAGGAAGGAAAGATTTGAACATTTGTAGAAGAAATGAAATATTTGCATGTAAAAGTAGGAAGCGAAGAGTACAGTAACTCCTCCTCCCTCTTCCCCACCACTGGGATGGAAGCCGTGGAACAACAGGAGGAGCCCTGAGAATTACTTAAGTAATATTTGAAGACGTTCTACCCACGAAGCAGAGTAAGTACTTACAAAAAGTTCAGAACACAGGTGCTCTATGGGGTGCAGAAGCTTGTGATCGAAATGTCAGTGTGACAGATACCTGTGTGTCCTACTCACACAGCTCCGGGACCCCTGGACCCCAGCCTCCCCCAGACACCTCAGGTGCCAGGTTTGGGCTGATGGAACAGATGGATCTTTTAATGAGAGTCAGTGGAACTGAGCTCTTGCACTGAAGCCTACCTCCCCCAGTTAGAGGACTGTATCTTTCTGATACAGTATCTTTCTAATACTGTATCTTTCAAAGTGGTGGTCAATGAACATTTAATTTATAACTGTCTTGGTCGAGATAGAAGACAAGAAAAAGATGTACCTTCCACTCTTAAACATGTAAGAAAAACTGGACAAAGCACATGATACAGCATTTTTTAGACACTGGATATGAGGCAGTGCAGGTGATCTTGAGAGAGATGTGATGTGAATCCCAAACTGCCCAGCTTATGTCTAGAGGGCTTTCAGCCACAGAGGAGGGAGGGGAAGCCAGGGTAACTATGGAGTCGTCCTCAGCTGGGAGCCCAAAGAGGCTAACGCAGAGTTCCTAAAGCAGAGTCCCAGAGAGGAGAGAACGATCTAGACAGAGGATCTGGGACTCTGCTTGAGGAACTCTGAGCTCCTGAATGTTGGCTAGTGTGATTAAAGATTTGAGTTTTATTTAATTTTAATTTAAATAGCCACCATGTGGCTGGTGGTGGTTTAGTCTCTAAGTTGTGTCCGATGTGTCTTGCAATCCCATGGTCTGTAGCCTGCCAGGCTCCTCTGTCCATGGGATTTTCCAGGCAAGAATACTGGAGTGGGTTGCCATTTTCTTCTCCAGGGGATCTTCCTGACCCAGGAATTGAACCCAGATCTCCTGACTGCAGGCAGATTCTTTATGACTCAGCTATACGACTCCTTCTTGAGAGGAGTGTAGTAAAATTGCCCACAGCATACATGAGGTTGTGTTCTCACAGATCTGAGCAGAAATTCTTTTACTTCAATATGTTTACCACACTGAGTAGAATATTCGGAAGGGTATTGCTTCAGTTGTAGGGGAAAATTAGCCCTAAATCAAAGGCTGTTCTGATTCTGTGAAAAATAGATAAATATGCCTCCAAAGGATCAAATTAACTTAAATGCTTCCCAGAACAAAGCTCAAGATATTATATACATACAAAAACACTAGCACCTAACAGGGCTTCCCTGGTGGCTCAGATGGTAAAGAATCCGCCTGGAATGCAGGAGACCTGGGTTTGATCCCTGGGTTGGGAAGATACCCTGGAGGAGGGCATGCTAACCTACTCCAGTATTCTTGTCTGGAAAATCCCATGGACAGAGGAGCCTGGCGGCTACAGTCTGTGGGGTCACAAGGAGTCAGACACGACTATTCGACTAAGCACAGCACAGCACCTAATGGTAAAATTCACAATATGCCAGCCATGTCACAATAAGGTCCCTGCAGCATGCAGGAAAACGCAGTGTATAAAGCAAAGACAAGTCAATAAGTAGAACAGACATAGAAATGTCACAGATAAAATCAGCAGACAAGGACATTAAAAAAGTTATCATAACTCTATTCCATGCATTCAAGAGGTAGAAGAAACACTAAGCATAGCTAATAGAGACATAAAAGACATAAAAAGACATATTGAACTTTAAGATAAAGAATACACTGGGTGGATTTAACAGCAGATTAGACATCACAGAAGAAAAGATTAGTGAATTTAAAGACACAGGAATAAAAACTATGGAGAATGAAGCACAAAGAGAAAAAGGACTTTAAAAAAAGGAACAAAGCATCACTGAGCTGTGAGATAACTTCAAGCAGCTTAATATGTGTATAATTGGAGTCCCTGGGAGGGGTACAGAAAAATATTTGAAAAATAGATAATTTTTGACTGATGAACTGTCATGGACATTCAGGTTACTTGAATATGTTCTAATCCTCTATATTTTCATGGTTTTAAGTTTAATTTTCTGATTATTGTAGTTAAAAATACATTAACCTTAGAAATGTCTAATATTTAAAAATAAGGCCACATTTAAAATCTGGAATCATGCACATTCTACTAAATAGATGAATGGTTTTCAGTATACATTCAAGAGGTGAAATCAAGCTCTAATATATTAATACATTTATCTCCTACTCTGTGGACCTGAAACATTACTGATGAAGATGATGAAGAATTTCTTACACAATTCTCCTTCTCACTGAGATGAAGGCAGCTTGTGAATATGAAGAAAAGAAAAAAGAAATTTTGGCCATGGGTTGTTGCAGAGAAACATCAGCAAATTGTGTTATAAATAATATTGTCAGAGAGAACAGAAATCAACAAGTTTTAAATCAAAATGAGAGAAAAGGAAGGATAAAAAACATTAGGAACAAATGTAAAATCATTATGCTGTATGCCTTAAATTTATAGAAGGTTATGTGTCAGTTATATCTCAATAAAAGTAGGAAAAGTCAAGAATAACTTTAAGAGTGGGAAGTGAAACTTGGTCTAGTCAGGAAGGTGTAATTCATATACATTCAGACATTCATGGGTGTTTGGGTTTGGGATGAGACTCTGTCCACTTCTGCTTAATCTAATTCTACTTTATGCAGTCAGTATTACACTGACTGCAAAAATCTGAGCCATACTTTCCTCTACTTAGGACTGGATGATAATTAGAGATATAAACAATAATAATATGCACTGTGGTTCTCAAGACAGAGTCAAAACAAGCAAGTAGTGCTTTTTGCTTCAAAACTTTGTCCACCACACTGTCATAAAGTGTACTTTATATTTTTCCATATATAATGGTATCTTTGGAGATCGAAATGTTGAGCTAAGACTCAATTTACAATAAAAAACAGAAATGATAAAGAGAAAAGTGCGAGGTCAAAGGGGAAAACAGCAACATTAATAAAACCTCCTTACTGAGTCCCAATACTTTGGCCACCTGATGAGAACTGATTCATTTGAAAAGACTCGGATGCTGGGAAAGACTGAAGGCAGGAGGAGAAGGGGACAACAGAGGATGAGATGGTTGGATGGGATCACTGACTCGATGAACATGAGTTTGAATGAACTCCGGGAGCTGGTGATGGACAGGGAGGCCTGGCGTGCTGCAGTCCATGGGGTCGCAGAGTCAGACACGAGTGAGTGACTGAACTGAAGATTAATATTCTCAAAGTCAAAAAGCTATTGAGCTAGGTGTTCTCATGCAATTTCCTCATTCCATGGGGGTAAAAAGACTACCTGGGTATGCATCTACTTGGTTTAAGGGAAGGAAGGAAGATTCAAGTCTCCTGAATCACAGCCCTGAGCTCTGTACACTGAATCCATCAATTTACTTAAGAGAGAAGTGAGTATGAATCAATGGTAGTCACTGATTTAACACGTGACTCTGATGCACCTTAAGGTGTATATTAAACAACTTATTGACTGGACACATATTAAAACAGGAAAGAATCTGTCTGCTATGCAGCAGACCTGGGTTTGGGCTCTGGGTCGGGAAGATCCTCTGGAGAAGGGAATGGCAACCCCCTCCAGTATTCTTGCCTGGAGAATTCCATGGTCAGAGGAGCCTGGTGGGCTACAGTCCATGAGGTTGCCAAGAGTCAGACATGACTGAGTGACTAACACTTTGTTATCTGAACATGACTGACCAGAGATGTTTCTGTATTCATTTACATAACAAATTGCTGGCCATAGGTGTTAGTTTCTGCAAAAATTCCCCACTCAATAATGTGTTAACATTCATAGAAAAATACGTTTTCTAATATAACCCTGGTCTACTTTGACCGGCTATACTTTCTATAAGAAACATTCATTCCATATTTAGTTACTAATTATTTTGGGTTCTCGGAATTTAGAAGCACTTCAAAGGGTACTGGTTTGGATGAACCCAGCTCTCTTAAAAGATGAGAGATATGAGTCCTTCTTTAACCTTTGGATAAATAGTTCCCTTTAGACCTTGTAAGCAATTCCAATTCACTCCATTAATTGTTATTTTCATAAACTGTCATTCCAGCATCTTTTAGAGGAACACTTGAGAGGTTGAGAGCCAAGAAATTTGAATCCTGGCCCAACCACTGCTTGACGCTTGGTAAGCCATGGAACTGATACGGATCTCAGCTTTCTTATGAAAACTAGAGGAGACAGAATGCTCTCTGTGCTGTGCTTGGTCGCTCAGTCATGTCCGATTCTTTGCGATCCCATGGACTGTAGCCCGCCAGGCTCCTCTGTCCATGGGGTTCTCCAGGCAACAATACTGGACTGGGCTGCCATGCCCTCCTCCAGGGAATCTTCCCAACAGAGGGTTCGAACTCAAGTCTCCTGCACTGCAGGTGGATTCTTTACTGTCAGAACCACCAGGGAAGCCTAAGAATACTAGAGTGGGTAGCCTATCCCTTCTCCAGGGGAACTTTCTGATCCAGGCATCAAACTGGGGTCTTCAGCATTGCAGGCTGAGCTCCCAGGGAAGCCCCTGAATGCTCTCTAGGTTTCTGTAAATCTTTCTGTTTTCAGTTGTTAAAGGTTAGGAGACCAAGAGTCTCTAGTCTTATATTTGTAGCTCTATCATTTATCTTTTTCCTTCTGTTTCCCCTTCTACTCATTAACAAGTAGAAGCATCTTTGAAAAGACATTGAATGGGGATGCGATAAAGGAATTGTTATAATTTTTTATATCTTACTTATAAACATCAGCTTTAGAACTGCTTCTTTTTCTCTCCTTAGTTTACCAGCCACTTGGGCCATGCTTCAGAAACTATGTAATAGGTTAATAAAAGCATTAGTAATCAGACTTTTTTTTTTTAAATGAGCAGCATGATGAAATGACAAAAGCTGAAGAATTGAAGCTGCTTTTATAAATTTATCATTTAAATGCAAGCTAATTTCAGAGCAATTCTTTATTTTTTGCTTCTTTTATTTGTCCTGAACACTTTTCCTTTTTCTTAATTCTCATTCAGATTTCTTTCCCTAATTATGTTCTACAGATGACTCCCACTTGTTAAGCTATTTTTATTTTATTTTATTTTATTTTATTTTTTTAGGCCATGTGGTGCAGCATGCGGAATCTTAGTTCTCTGACCAGGGATTAAACCCAAGCCCCCTGCATTGGGAGCACAGAGTCTTAACCACTGGACCACCAGGGAAGTTCAAACTTTGATCTTATTTTTAATTGTAGGAACCAATAAATGACTTAACGACACTGATAGTCCTCATGCCTGATAAAAATACTCCTCCATAGTATATAAATACAGCTTCAAAAACTGCTATTTTTAAGCCATAGGTATTAGAACTATGCATGCACAAATGCTTTGAGTTATATAAATCCAAGTTATAATCATCATCAACCCAGTTCTACTTTAGTTAGTTTCATATTGCATATGGAATTTTCTAGAATGGCACTATGCTAAAACATTCAAACAAAATTTCCTGAACACCAGTTACGTGCACTGTACATATGGAAACATGACTTTAATTAGTTGACATTACTTGGCTACCACTAGTAGTTCAAAGAGTACCCATGCATCAGATCTTATCAGTCTGAGATAGGACTTCACCTTCAATACAATATTTGATCTCATAAATTTAACAGTTTATACCTCAAAGGGAGGGGTGGATTTTCTGCTGTTTTTTTATTTTTAAAATTTATTTATTTTTAATTATAGGATAATTGCTTTACAATATTGTGTTTGTTTCTTTCATTTATCAACATGAATCAGCCATAGATATACATACTTTTTACAATGAAAATTGAATCTTAACTAGCCACATGGGAATATGGTAGACAACAATCCATTGTTGAACATTAGTCTTAGTATTTATCAGATTCATTGTCTGAATGAAATGAGGTCTCTGATTCAATTCAAGGGTTGGACATTGTATACTTTACAGTTTGTAGAACTGTCTGATTAACAAATTTCAAAGAAGTCTATTGATGTTGAGCAAGTTTGTCCTAATACTAAGAGATATCAAGACATAACTTAAGTTCAATTTATGGTTCAATCTCTCTTCCTCAAGGGAATCTTTTTGAATAGGCCATGTCTGTATGCCTGTGTATATGTGAAACAAGTTCAATTACAAGCTAACAAGATAGAATCAATTATCTCTTTGGCTAAGTGGCAATGAAATAAGTAGGTGCTGCTTCAAGTAATTTAGGATAAAGTTGACTAAAAAAGTAGATTTGGGCACATTGAGAGTTCCTTGGACTGCAAGGAGATCAGACCAGTCAATGCTAAAGGAAATCAATCCTGAATATTCAATGGAAGGACTGATGCTGAAGCTGAATACTTTGGCCACCTGGTACAAAGGGCTGACTCATTAGAAAAGACACTGATGCTGGGAAAGATTGGAGTCAGGAGGAGAAGGGGACAACAAGGATGAGATGGTTGGATGGCATCACCAACTCGATGGAGATGAGTTTGAGGAAGCTCTGGGAGCTGGTGATGGACAGGGAAGCCTGATGTGCTGCGGTCCATGGGGTCACAAAGAGTCGGACATGACTGAGCAACTGAACTGAACTGAATATGGGCTCTGTGTATGTTTATGTGTGTGTGTGTGTGTGTGTGTGTGTGTGTGTGTGTGTGTGAAAGAGTGTCATACATTTTCTCCAGGGAAATTTGCAGGATAGATTTAGTTTTCAAAATTGCTTTATTGTTAGTATTAGTCGTGGAAGAAGAAAGGTGTGAACTGGCTGTGATGGCTGGATGGCATCACTGACTCGATGGACGTGAGTCTGAGTGAACTCCGGGATTTGGTGACGGACAGGGAGGCCTGGCGTGCTGCAATTCATGGTGTCGCAAGGAGTCAGACACGACTGAGCGACTAAACTGAACTGAACTTGCTGTTTCTAAACCATAAATTTGCTGTTACTCAGTAGTGCCTGGCACAATAAGTTTTAATGTGAATATAAGCTCATATTTTGCAAATATTTGACCACTACGTAAATGCAAAATTGGGAAATGGTTTGTTTCATCTTAGGTTCACTTTTTAGTTGTAGCAAGCTTTCTGACATTAGTATAATTTTGTGCACTGTATCTCCCTTCAATGGCCCTCACAAATTAAGTTTTGCCTCTATTTAAAATTTTTTGCAATTTAGGAATTTGGATCCGAGGAAGAGCCTCAAGAAACAAGGTAAGACTCCTACATGACAACTCATCCCTGGAGAAGGAAATGACAACCCACTACAGTATTCCTGCCTGGAAAATTCCATGGACAGAGGAGCCCGGTGGGCTACAGTCCTGGGGTCGAAAAGAGTCGGACAAGACTGAGCAACTGAGCACAGGACAACTCATAAGAATAAAGATTCTTGAAAACTTGAAAGTGGATTTCACTCCCCATGTAGTAATACCCCAGCAATTTTGTCAAACTCGTGAACCTACTTCCAGATCTCACAAGCAAACCTTGGCTTCTCAGAACCTTTCCTTCCACAATCAAATTGACCAGAAAATATCCCTCTCTTCCTCTAGCTCCTAACTTTGTAGGCTGCAAGCTCATGAATGAAGTCAGGCTGTTGATATTATGCTTACATTCTACACAGTAATGTTATAAATTCAAATGAAGCAATATCTATGTTCTAGCTCCTCAAATGAATAGCTCATGCTATATAAATAGAAGGATTATTAATAACTACTTTGTTTTTCTATTCCCTCCGTAGTTTCAATCAATTATACACATAGTTACCTCCTTCTTTTTACTAGTGTACTATTTAAGAAACTATTTAACTGAAGAAGCAGCTCTGTTTTGTGTCATATGTAAAATAACTCAAAAGAAACATTTACCTCCTGGGGATTATTAAATAGCTAAAGAGGAGCCGTATACAAACATTCTAGAAATGTCCATTCAAGTGGACAGAACTCTTTCTATCTTTTAAAACTTGCTTACTTAGGAGACAAGCACACTCAGACAACTCTTGGAAATTCAGAGAACATTTTAGCCCTAACAGCTCCAATGATTAGTACATATTTGGGATGTCATGTAAAATTCAGAATAAAAACAAACTGAAGAATTAAGTTAATGTAATGGCTGCACTTGTATTTTTTGGCACTGTCAGAAAGGCCATCTAACTCTGAGAGCCTCCAGCAGCGTAAACTTGGATAAACCACTTGACCTCTCTTGGACTTGGTCTATCCATTTGGGCCAAGTGATTCATAAGGTCTGTTCTGGATTTAAAAAACACTGCGGGCTTGTATTACTGGTCAGGAATACCTTAATGAAGTTCAGATTGACAAATGCTGCAAAGCTATACTTGAAATACAGAGATGCACCACACCTTTAGTGAGTGTGGGGGCTGGATGGGCAAGTGAAGGAGAGAGGACAAGGAGGAAGCTGTGTTTGGGGGAGGTGAGTATTCAGCCTGAAATGAAAAGGAGATTTTTGTGTGGGCATATACAACAACCCCACGACAGCAATAAAGGCCAGGTTGTGGAAGCCCTGAACTCTGAAATAGGGGCTTTAGATTTTGGCCTGTAGGCAACAGAAATGGGGGAAGGTATAGAGTGGTATAAGTGAGACTGCAGACGCTTCAGCAGAGTAACAGCATTAATCATAACAATGGCTAAATCTTGTTAAGCCCTTACTGTTTGTTAGGCATTAGTTCTCATCTATTACATAATTAACTCATTGAGAGAATGGAAATATCAGCTATGAATTAGATGCTATTATTAATACTATTGCTTTTGTCAACAAAGAAAACAGGGAAAAGGAGAATTTAAGAAATGTGCCTAACCACAAACACGAAAACATTTTAGAAAAAAGGCCCACTAAAGATGAGATCCAGAATGATTTGGAGAGGAGCCAACAAATATGATTTTAGTTTCAGAAACTTGAGTTTTGGAAAAAAATCTATTGCATTAAAAAATATGTGTGTATTTTAAGTGTAGTGATCAACTATTACAATTATTTCTTGTAAAAGTAAATTCAGAGTGTTACAGCTGTGTTTGTGAGTTTATAAGAATGCATGTATTAAACAAAAATGAATTTAAAACAAATCTCTATCCAATCCAAAACAGACCTGGTTATTTGGTCATAATTGCCAAAAAAAACTTGGAAGCAACCAAGATATCCTTCAATAGGGGAAAGAATAAACAAACTGTGGTATATCCAGACAATGAAATAGTAGGCAGAAATAGAAAGAAATGAGCTATCAAACCATCAAAAGACATGCAGGAAATGTAAATGCATATGAAAAAGTCAGTCAGTCGTTAGTTCACTCACTCAGTCGTGTCCGACTCTTTGCGACCCCATGGACTGCAGCATGCCAGGCCTCCCTGTCCCTCACCAACACCTGGAGTTTACTCAAACTTATGTCCATTGAGTCAGTGATACCATCCAACCATCTCATCCTCTGTCGTCCCCTTCTCCTCCTGCCTTCAATCTTTCCCAGCATCAGGGTCTTTTCCAGAGTCGGTTCTTCGAATCAGGAGGCCAAACTATTGGAGTTTCCATTTCAGCATCAGTCCTTCCAATGAATATCCAGGACTGATTTCCTTTAGAATGGACTGGTTGGATCTCCCTGCAGTCCAAGGGACTCTCAAGAGTCTTGTCCAACACCACAGTTCAAAAGCATCAATTCTTCGATGCTCAGCCTTCTTTATGGTCCAGCTCTCACATCCATACATGACCACTGGAAAAACAATAGCTTTGACTAGATGGACCTTTGTTGGTAAAGTGATTTCTCTGCTTTTTAATGTGCTTTCTAGTTTGGTCATAGCTTTTCTTCCAAAGAGCAAGCTTCTTTTAATTTCATGGCTGCAGTTTACCATCTACAGTGATTTTGGAGCCCTGAAAAATAGTCTCTCACTGTTTCCATTGTTTCCCCATCTATTTCCCATGAAGTGATGGGACCAGATGCCATGATCTTCATTTTCTGAATGTTGAATTTTAAGCTAACTTTTTCACTCTCCTCTCTCACTTTTATCAAGAGGCCCTTTAGTTCTTCACTTTCTGCCCTAAGTGCAAGTGCTGTCATCTGTGTATCTGAGGTTATTGATATTTCTCCCGGTAATCTTGATTCCAGCTTGTGCTTCATCCAGCCTGGCATTTTACATGATGTACTCTGTATATAAGTTAAACAAGCAGGGTGACAATATACCGCCTTGACATTCTCCTTCCCAATTGGGAACCAGTCTGATGTCCGGTTCTAACTGCTGCTTCTTGACCTGCATACAGATTTCTCAGGAGGCAGGTCAGGTGGTCTGATATTCCCATCTCTTTCAGAATTTTCCACAGTTTGTTGTGATCCACACAGTCAAAGGCTTTGACGTAATCAATAAAGCAAAAGATGATGTTTTTTTGGAACTCTCTTGCTTTTTGGATGATCCAACAGACATTGGTAATTTGATCTCTGGTTCCTCTGCTTTTTCTAAATCCAGCTTGCACATCTGAAGTTCATAGTTCATGTACTGTTGAAGCCTGACCTGGAGAATTGTGAGCATTACTTTGCTAGCATGTGAGATAAATGCAACTGTGAAGTAGTTTGAACATTCTTTGGCATTGCCTTTCTTTGGGATTGGAATGAAAACTGACCTTTTCTAGTCCTGTGGCCACTGCTACATTTTCCAAATTTGCTGGCATATTGAGTGCAGCACTTTAACAGCATCATCTTTTAGGATTTGAAATAGTTCAACTGGAATTCCATCACCTCCACTATCTTTGTTTATAGTGATGCTTTCTTTGCATCAATTGACTTTGCATTCCAGGATGTCTGGCTCTAGGTGAGTGATCACACCATCATGGTTATCTGGGTCATAAAGGTCTTTTTTGTATAGTTCTGTGTATTCTTGCTACCTCTCCTTAATATCTTCTGCTTCTGTAAGGTCCCTACCATTTCTGTCCTTTATTGTGCTCATCTTTGCATGAAATGTTCCCTTGGTATCTCTAATTTTCTTGAAGAGATCTCCAGTCTTTCCCATTCTATTGTTTCCCTGTATTTCTTTGCACTAATCACTGAGGAAGGCTTTCTTATTTCTCCTTGCTGTTCTTTGGAACTCTGCATTCAAATGGGTATGTCTTTCCTTTTCTCCTTTGCCTTTAGCCTCTATTCTTTTCTCAGCTATTTGTAAGGCCTCATCAGACAACCATTTAGCCTTTTTGCATTTCTTTTTCTTGGGGATGGTCTTGATCCCTGCCTCCTGTACAATGTCATGAACCTCTGTCTATAGTTCTTCAGGTAGTCTGTCTATCAGATCTAATCCCTTGAATGTATTTGTCACTTCCACTGTATAATCGTAAGGGATTTGATTTAGGTCATACCTGAATGGTCTAGTGGTTTTCACTACTGTCTTCAATGTAAGTCTGAATTTGGCAATAAGGAGTTCATGATCTGAGCCACAGTCAGCTCCCAGTCTTGTCTTCACTGACTGTATGGCTTCTCCATGTTTGGCTGCAAAGAATATAATCAATCTGATTTCAGTATTGACCATCTGGTGATGTCCATGTGTGGAATCTTCTCTTGCATTCTTTTGTGTTGACTATATTAATAAGTAAAAGAAGCCAATCTGAAGAGGTTGCATCCTGTATGAGTCCAACTATTTGACATTTTGGAAAAGGCAAAGTTATGGAGACAGCAAAAAGATCAGTGTTGCTAGGGTTTTGAGAGGAGGGGGGCAGCACAGTGGATTTTTAGGGCAGTGAAACTATTTAATTGGCAGTAATGTATTAATATTGGTTCATCATTTGTAACAAATGTACCACAGTAATGCAAGATGTTAAAAACAGGGGTATCTGGGTGTGGGGTGGGGGGAGTATAAGAGAGTTCTCTGTACTTTTTATTTCTACTCAGTTCTTCTGTGAACCTAAAACTCGTCTAAGAAATAGCGTATTAATTTAAAAAATATAATCAACCTAATCTAAAACTGACTTTGTTTCTCGAATATGGCATGAATGAAAGTTACTCAGTCTTGTCTGACTCTTCGTGACCCCATGGACTATACAGTCCATGGAATTCTCCAGGCCAGAATACTGAAGTGGGTAGCCTCTCCCTTCTCCAAGGGATCTTCCCAACCCAGGGATAGAACCCAGGTCTCCCTCATTGTGGCTAGATTCTTTATCAACTGAGCCATAAGGGAAGCCCAAGAATACTGGAGTGGGTAGCTTATCCTTTCTTCAGCGGATCTTCCTGACCCAGGGATGGAACTGCAGTCTCCTGCATTGCAGGCGGATTCTTTACCAACTGAGCTATCAGGGAACCCCTGAGTATGGCATCAGTTCAGTTCAGTTCAGTCGCTCAGTCATGTCCGACTCTTTGAGACCCCATGGACTGCAGCACGCCAGGCCTCCCTGTCCATCACCAACTCCCGGTGTTTACTCAAACTCATGTCCGTTGAGTCAGTGATGCCATCCAAACATCTCATCCTGTGTCGTCCCCTTCTCCTCCCGCCTTCCATCTTTCCCAGCATCAGGGTCTTTTGAAATGAGTCATTTCTTCGCACCAGGTGGCCAAAGTATTTGAGTATGGCATACCTAAGCGAAAAAATCCTGTTCCTCTGGCTTCCGATACTGCCTCTTCAGTCCACACCGACGCCAGAATGATAAGAAAATCTTAGCAAGTCACTCTTCTCTTAAACTTCCTCCGGAAAACCCACGAGTGGCAAGATGAAGCTGGTACTCCTCAGTATGGCTTGCAAGGTCTGTAACAGTGAGGTGTGTTCCATTCCTTGGCACACCTTGCATCACTGGATCCCACCCAGGACATTTATGATTCCTCAAGAGGTTGGAGAAGACTCTTGAGAGTCTCATGGACAGCAAGGAGATCAAACCAGTCAATCCTAAAGGAAATTAACCCTGAATTTTCACTGGAAGGACTGATGTTGAGGCTGAAGCACCAATACTTCGCTACATTATGAAAAGGGCCAACTCACTGGAAAAGACCCTGATGCTGGGAAAGACTGAGGGCAGGAGGAGAAGAAGGCGACAGAGAATGAGATGTTTGGAAGGCATCACTGACTCAATGGACATGGGTTTGAATAAACTCTGGGAGTTGGTGAAGGACAAGGAAACCTGGCATGCTGCAGTCCATGGGGTCACAAAGGACTTAGCAACTGAACAACCAGAGGTTTTTCAGAAACAGGAAAGTACTTCTCTGGCCTTGCAAGCTCCTGCTTATTCTTCAAATATCAGCGAGGGAGTTCTTTTCCTAAGTCTTCTCTGAGCTTCTCAGGAAGCTTTAAGATCCCTTTTCCTGGTACAGAGCCTCTGGGAGTTAAATACCACATTGTGATGCAACTGTTCATTTGCATATCTGGTGCCTCATTTGATCCAAGTTCCTTTATAGCGCCACTATGCTGTATTTGTCTTTATATCCCTGATGTCTCACACGGAGCCTAGTATATAGTAGATGTTGAATAAATGCTTACAGAATAAATACCGGGAGTTGAATATTCAGGCTCTGATTCACCACAGCCTCTATGGTATATCCTTTAGCTGGTACTTTAACAGTTCACACGTCTCCAATTAATTCTCACTTGTATATATAGTGAACTCGATTATCCACAAGAGGATTGCCCACATTGTAGTTTAGTGTAGCAAATCTTACTTTTAACTTCTTGTTGACATCACCAGCTGTTTACTTATGTCCTTCATTGACATTGTCACCAATTCTACCTACTTTTACTCCTGTATCAGCCAAGAACACAGCAGAATATGGGGAAGGGAGAGGTTTTTTAAAGAAACATGTTTATTTGCCTCTCCTTATCTAAAATTTTGGTCTTAAAAATGCAATCGATCTCAAAGGCAGAGAAAAAGAGGAGAGACCAAATGAAGCAGATAATTCTATATCTCAAACTACAAATCTCTGAATAGTTTTGAGAATGTGTTACTTAATCAATAATACTATATACTATAAATGTTATTGGAGAAGGAAATGGCAATCCACTCCAGTATGCTTGCCTGGAAATCTCATGGATGGAGGAGCCTGGTGAGCTACAGACCATAGGGCTGCACAGTTGGGCCCAACTGAGCAACAACTAAACAACATACAATACATTCGTATGTCTATTATATTAGTATTTTATAACTCCTCACTTTTTCAATGTGTTTGGATCCACCAACTTGATGATCACACTAACTGGCAGGATGTTTAGGAATAAAACAAGAGCAGCTGCACATGCCTAAAATAATCATATAGTAAAACACTACCTTCAATTTCAGCTTGCTCATACAGACAGAAAATAAATACTTCAATCTCAGGCACAGGATTTTTTTGTTTTATTTTGTTTTATGCTTCCTTGAGTATATATTTTTTAATGTCATTTACATTAAACTCTTGAGCTGCTGACTGTGACTTAGATTTGTCTGAAGGCCCCCAGTAGTGATTCTTCTTTTAAATATAAAAGCCTAATGAACCCAGATTTTCAAAAGTAGCTAATATTGGGTTGAGGGCCAAACAATATAATGATGCAGAGCTACTTGCATTATTCCTGGAGCTATTTGATTTTGACAAGCCCACATTTGGTAATTAACATGAGAATGCCCCCTTGGGCCGTTCTCCTGTTAGCTAAAATATCTTATAAATTACTGTAATAAAAGGGGAAAAAAAGGAACATGCTGCCTGTCAATGTTTCAACTTATCTAGCAAGAGGAGGAGACAAAGCCCTGATCTGGAAGCACGCAGATGCCAAATGGGAACGTAAATTCTGCTACCTTCTGTCCCGACAGGAGACAGTTACCTATTCATTGGTGGGAAAGGCATGCAAGCACCCATCGATTTCCCCAAGTGAAAGGTGCGCTGGCCCCTTGGACAGGTAGTATTTTTATGATTCACGTTTGCACTCAGGCAGTGATTATCGTCATCTACTAAACACCAGGTCAGTGGACACAGCATGTGCAACTGAAGCCGCAGCTTCAGATATTCCGTTTTCAGGTCTCTTGGCAGAGTTTAATAAGTAATCCCATCTACTTATGATGGAAAGTACAGTCTAATTTATTATACTAATCTAGATGAATGTATTAACATGGCCGTAATAGAGATTCTATGTGCATTTGTGGTTAGGAGTCAAATGTCTCTCTTCACTACCTCTGTTTGCCCCCATCTGGCTGCGAGCTTGTAATCAGCTAAAGGAACTGGAAGTAGACAAATGACCAGGTTTTATAGTTTATTTTCTTGGGATGAAGATTTAGCAATGATGCAATTCTAATTCTGGCAAAGAGAAATAACAATCCCTGACTATTTCCTCAGAATTGAGTTTTAAAATTCTTTCCATCCATATGTTTTTTTTTTCTGCTCCACCCACACATATATCAGCCTCCTGCAGACATAAAGGCCATCAATACGAGACAAGTAACACACTCTTCATAAGTGTGGAAACTATTGTGTCTAAACATATCTATATTGATACACTCTGAGTATCAGGTAAAGGCCTATGCAACAAAAGAAACTTCATTTTCTCACAGTACAGTTTTACCTCCTGTTACTTAAACAGCTTGTAAGATAAATATCAATTTATCTCATCCTGGGACAATAACCATATTATTTTGAGTTGAGTTGACAACAGCCGTTGATTGAAACAAAACTTTTCTATGTTCTATTACTTAAGGTCTTTTTATTTTTTTTATCCAGTTAAACAACACCAGAAGGAATCAATAGGTATAAAATGTAGACTTATTGATAAAAATTCCAAGCCCGCCATAGACTATAGCACAAAAATAGCTGTGCTGAATCCACAGCAGACATACTTTGCTACTACTGCTGAATTTTAACAGGAATGGATCCAAAGTCATGTCAGTGTTCCCATTTTTGTGCTACAGAGTAATGACATTTAATCAGGAATATTACTACACTCTTTTGGTGACAGCTGAGACACGAACCCAGCCAGCTGATGCAATTCCTGTCTTATTGTTGGCGGCCTATAGGCAGCAGCCACCAACAGGAAGCTGTCTTACCTTGTATATATCATCAGAGAAAACTTTATGGGACAGGGCTTACAGAACAGACTGCAGATGGAGTCCATCACGTTTCCCAGAGACTTCTGAAATCAGCCTAGTCTTCACCTATCCCCGTGGCCAAAGGGAGCGTAAGGATTTAACTGTTCCAGATTTTTAATACAACAGTGCTGCCCTCGCCAGGTGTGAGGCAACATAAGGTTTGCAGAATACAACTGCCATAGCTCCTGCTCAGTTAGATCGATGGCCTATAATTACCTGGGAATTACTTGGACGCAAATCAATGGTGTATTACGTCCCATTCATAATGAGCAGGGTAACTTTTGCCTGGTCTAGAGACGTCATGATAAAGACAATGTCCCCATCTGCTTCCCCTGTCCTCCTCTGCTGCCCAAATTGCAGGTGACCCAGCCCAGAAAGACTGGGGACATGGGATGAGGGAGGGCTTCAGGCAGGCAGGGAGTGGGGGCTGTGCACCTTCCAGCTCTGAAAACAGCCCTCAGTGCAGTGGTTGCAGGTTTTCCCTCTCAACCCAATACATGCACTGAGATTGACATCTCTGAGATAAAAGGCACTGCATTCCATTAGAAGTCATCAGCTTGGCCAGCCTCCTCCCCCGGCCACGCCCCAAGGGATCCAGCCACATTCTGATGACATCCATCAAGCTCCCAATTCTGGCTCAACAGTTTGCAGCAATTTCTCCATCTTACAGCTCTCACCAAGGGAAGGGGGCGGGTAGGGGGTGGGAGACCCAGGCAAGTGGTGGGGAGGGGCTGCTCCGTGCTATTTGATCAAGCACCGAACGTGCAGCCCCATAACTAAACTGCCACCAACGCACCACTCTGTCCTGTAATACTTCTGAAAAGTAAAGGAGCAGAGCAGGAGTCCTGCTGGATTTCCCTTAGCAACCTGACAGGAGCCCACAAGGTCAGCTAGCAGGAAGCGTAGAAAATTATACAGTGGGGAATTATCAGCTAAATTATTTCACTATACTCAGGATTTTTACTGTTCTTCCCAAGACAGTGGCCTCTTGCTACCCAGATTAGAAACACGAATAAAAGGACAAGAATGACAAAAGGAGGGAGAAAGGAAAGGGAAGCATTTAAAACTCCTTATTTATCTTATTACACACACACACACACACGTATTATGTGTGTGTATATGCATTTGTGTATTTTTTGGCTTTGGTTTTTGTTTTGGCGCGACTTGTTGAGGCAGCTGCCCAGGGATCCGATCTGCTTGTTTTCTTTCTCTGGCCAGGATGATGCGTCTTATCCTTTTTGTTTGGGGTGGAAGGACAATGGGGGCTGGGCTGGAGACTGCCTCCCAATCAGGTTTGCAGCACAAGCGACTAGCTACCGCAGCAGGAGCAAGCATGATTTATCAATTAACAGGTAATGAAAAAAATTCTCTGCAATTAAAGATATGATTTTGCTCAAACAGGAAGCGGCACCATACAACTGTGTACCCCTCACAGGAATACTCCGCTCCCGTCACTAATGTGGAACACAGCTAATTTTAACAGAGTGTGTGTGGGTCCCTTGGGGGACTCCATGTTGATGAAGGAATATACAGTAGGGAACCCCCAGAGGACCTAGCTGATTGGAGAGCCCCAGGAAAGGTGTAGGGAAATTACATTTCCTGTTTCTTCAGAGAGTTATTAAAGGGAAAGGCAGCTTTAATCACTGAAAGACCAGTTGCTGTATTATTTTTGATTTATATACCAAAACAATACCCTTTTATTCCTTGGTTGCTTTTTAATATATACGTCAGCTTAGTCAATATTATATTTCAGTACAACATATAAACGGCTGTAGGAGCTTGTTAAAAATGTGAAGGGTTTTGAAAGATTATACAAGATAAAAGGTATTATTGCTACTCAGCCTCAAATGAGAGAAAATTGAAGTAGACAGAAATTTTCCCTCTTTTTTTTCCCCTTTCATGTGAATCAACAAGATCATTTTTTTAAAGGAACGAACCATGAATTTTCTAATGATATAAAAAATTGTAAGATTTCCAATGTTTTCTTTTTCTGAATTTACAGACAGTTTCCTTAGAAAATGTTCATTTCTATGCAATAACCGTAGAAAGGACAGAGTGATTTGTTAAAATTATGTTTATGTCACTTTGCCTAAAATACTTCTCTACGGTCAATATTTTCCATCAATACTTTAATAAACTTTGGGGGTAGGGGAACCTTCAGATCACCTACTTCAACCCTTGATTTTTCAGGTAAGAAAACAAAGAGACGGGCTAAGTATTAAAAACGATACAACAACAGCTATAGTGAATCTAACGTCAGTTGGGTGATTACTCCATCAGGCACGGCTCTGAGCTCATTGCATATGTTATTTAATTCTCACAAAAGCTCTATGAGGTATTATTATGAATACACCTATTATTATTTTTATCTAATAAGGGTGAGTGATTCCCTCAAGGTCAAACATGAGGAGGGCAGAGACAGGACACGGGGCCAGACAGCTTGGACTCCGAGTCTATGATGTTAATCACTAGGCTGTTTCTCCTGTCACATTGGTTACTGAGGCTTAGGCACTGGACCCCAGGTCCCTGGACTTCAGGTCTGACATAAAAAAGAAAACGATCTGATATCTATTAGATTATGTGGGAACACTCTCTGCACCAAGATAACCCCTCAGTGTCGAATTTCAAGAAGACAGTCCCAGAACCAAGTCTAGCTATGAAACCCAACAGGATAGCACATGTCAGTCAGGGTGCTGGATGTGGCTGCTGGACCGAGGGCGGGCAGGGGGGTGGGGGGGAGGGAATACAAATGACCTTGGGCAAAATCAGGGGAGGAGGCCAGGCTCCTGCTGTGACCTCTGACCTCCCAAGAAAGATCCTCCTGGGTCCTCCTCTATCCCCCCAGGTTAACTCTCCCCACTTCATAGTTCAGCCCAAACCTGATTACACTGATTAAAAACCAGTGTTCTATTTCCGCCCTTTTAAAATTTAATAGAAAGATGAAGTCTTCCTAAAACAGCCAAAATCTATAACCGTTCTCACAAATATCCTCACTGAAAAACTCTGCTTGCCAAAGCTGTGTTCAAGAACAACTACAGTAAGGGGCATGAGTGCAAACAGCTTTCTTTGAAAACACAAATAAAAAAAAAAAAGAAAAGGGGAAAAAAGTACATCCTGGCACCTGTAAGTGATGGAAAACGCTGCTTCAAACCCTGCCCCACAGTATTACCTCGGGCAAAGGTTTCCTCTTGTGTTAGAACTGGAACGTTTGGAAGCAGGCTGCCCCCACCAGTTTTGTTCTTGCTTCTTCGGAGGATTCCTCTGACAGTTCCTAACTGCGTTATCGAGATTCCTCTCGCTGGCAATGGCCAATTCATTTGTATTACCACATTTACACCTTACACTAAGCAAACAATCGCAGGTATGAAGAGTGGTCTCACGGATGTCATGGGAACTGACTGCTCTGGCTGGCTTGGAGGACACAAGCAGCAGGAAATCAAGCAGGTCCTCCCCATTCTTCCCGTCCAGTTTTCCTGCCCTCTTCCAGTCCCGCAGACAGACTGATGGACACACAGTGCTCATGAGCGCACCCTCCCCATGCACACTGCCTTGCCCTTTCTGGGGAAGAACTGGGACAGACATCAAGCCCAGCTTCTTCATTTAGCAGCTGAGGAACTGACTATGGGAAGGGATAAGAGGCTTGCCACGTGGCAGTCAGTGGCTTGATTCTGAGGACATCGGACCATTTTTCTTTACGCAGCACCATATCCTAAATAAAAGCATGCAGAAGTCCTCCATTCCTGGAGGGTTTGGGACTTTTCCTTTCTATAGCCCTTGTTCGGTGACTCTGTATTACAAGTGATCAGTTTCACAGGCCTCTCTGAAGGCCTTCCGCTCAGATATCCTTACCCCCTGGAGTAGCAGCCCCACTGGTAGAATCAGACACAAAACAGTATGGAGAGCATCCTTCCCTGCCACTCAGCCCTTCCCACGTGGCTCGCACACCGGTCCAGCCACACAGAGGATACCTCTCAGCGACTCAGCCGCTCCAGCTCTGAAAACAGCTGAGCTGTTAAGGGCATCAACTCTCTCAGCATCAAAATGTTAGAGGATGTCAGAGACCAGCAATGTTTCAAAGAATTAATTAAGGAAAATAAACATTAGAAAGTTATTTAGAGGTTCAGACTAGGAAAAAATATGAAGAAAGATAACCCTGAGTCATAGTCTAATTTTGATAGGTACAATTTGTACCTATCTTTCAGTAGATGAGAGAGGTGGCACACGAAACGGACCATTAAACAGTAGTGTGAAACCAGGGAAATTAACCAGCTGCTGTGAAAGCCACCTCTCTTATTCTCTGCGAAAAAGGAGAGAGAGGGTGGGGGTGGGGAGGAGGGTGCACGGGAATAAAGGAGCTGATTGTACCGACAGAGCCTGAGCTTAGAAGTCTGTGGACAGCCTTTAAGCTAGTGAACAGAAAATGTGTGATCAAAAAATAATAATTGTATGTGAATGATCTTTCATACTTTTGAAGTTATAATAATTTGATCTAGAAGGCCTTAAAGATCATTTCATGCAAGGCCCTTGATTTAACACAACATGAAACCAAAGAACTGAGGCTGAAGAGAACTGATTTGACCTCCTGTTCCCGTAGCAAGTTGGTGGCATGAGGCTGGCCTCCTGGCTCTCTGCCTGCCTTGCTCTCTCCACTGACCTGCACTGCCTGGCCATCCAACAAGCCAAAGGGCACTAGTGAGCCCTTCTCAACTGAGCAGGTAAGTACGGGGTACAAGATGGTTGGGTTTTGGCTGTTTAGCTGTTTTTCTGGACCCACAGGAGGCAACCTCTTTTCTCAATCTGGAGGAATTTATGGGACCATCTGGGTGTTGACTAAGCATCCCATGTGCCTCCACCAAGCAAGAAATACAAAAAGATCACACGTCCATATGAGCAAAGAACCTGGCAAAAGGCCATGCCCCAAAGTCAATGCAGGAGAGCGGCCACAGGAATACTCTGTGTCCCAGAGTCCAGGACCTTTGGGAAAGGCATGACGTCAAAGATGGGAGAGGGGAGGAGACTTGGGGGGAGAATGGATACATGCATATGCATGGCTGAGTCCCTCTGCTGTCCACCTGAAACTATCACAGCATTGTTAACTGGCTACACCCCAATATGAAATACAAAGTTAAAAAAAAAGATGGGAGAGGAATGCCATCTTCTGAATGCCTTCCTTCCAGGTGCTGCTCCATTGTCTGTCTTTTTTTCACTGTATTTTTTAATTTTTTATTTCTTTGGCCTTGCTGTGCGGCATGTTGGATTCAGTTCCCCAGGCAGGGATCAAACCCATGTCGCCCGCGGTGGAAGCTCAGAGTCCTAACCACTGGACCGCCAGGGAAGTCCTTCCATTTAGTCTTTACACACCCTTTTCTTAGATGAGACAATTGTGACCAGAAGTGTTGAGTGACCTGCCTATTACACCAAGAACAAATACTCCAAGCCGGGTCCACTTGAGTTCAAGTTCTTCCTTTGAGACCCTGTTGCTCTTCTCTCTATAATGTGCTGTGTGAGTAACACGGCAAGTAGGTCTTTGGGTGAAATCAGACTGTGATATCAGGTTATCATTTATATCTTATTTGCTTCATCCAATAAATTCCAAATTTTTCCTCCCAGTAAATTCCAAATTTCTCTCTCTTCCTGAATGAAAAGAAAAGTCCGTCTCTTCTCCACTTCCCTTTCTGGTCTCAGCCTGACACACGGAAGAACAAAAAGGACAGCAGCCAACATGAAGGAAAGGAGCATCTCTCTGGATAAGACCGCCGTGCCAAAGAAAGAGAGAGAATGCAGGAACAAAGTAACAAATTATATTGTCAGAGAAAATGTGAACTTTTTGATTGGGGATGACATTTATTTTAAGTGTGCAATGACGGCAGGGAATCTGTCAGGGTAAGACATGGCAGAGGTTTCAGCGTTTCTTAAGAGTGTCGTGGGAATTTAGCTAAAACTGTTAAAACTGACACCACTGGCTTTTGTTAACACATTAAGCATGGGAAAAGTGCCAGTCAGCATAGCTTCCATAGCATCAGTTCAGTTAAATCATCTGGAAGATGCATAAAACTGGGGGGGAGAGGGAGGGGGATAATAACGGCTACATTTTTCAAGACTTGGGGAGACTGAGGGGGAGAAGGCCAGTGTCATTTTGATAAGAATGACAAATGATTCCTTTAAGATATAGCTCCCTACAAGGGAGAAGGAGAGAGAAGGGCAATTTTTTCAGCCCCACTATATTCCTAAAGATATTTGTGTGGAGGAAAGCAAGTACCGCACGATGCTAAGATTCATAGAGGGAAATACTCATTGATCAGCACATAGGTGGACACACATGAAGGTGGTGGAAGTAAACTGAGGACCTACCTGTCTCAAACTTCCTGCTTTAAAAAAGATTCAATTATTATTTCCGAGTTAAGTTGAGGGAGAAAAAGCAGAAATTCCACCGTTTACCGAGTGAGATGAACTAAATCAAATGCGAAGGCACTTTTGCTTTTCCAGGAAATCTTCAAACGAACCCAATAAACTGAACCTTGCCTTGACCTGATTCGTCTCCAGAAGCAGATGAAAAGAAAAGAAAATCGACAGCTTGACAATGCCGTGGTTTCCAACAATTAAGTGGACCTGCGCTCTTGGTGACCAGACCGCTGTTATATTGAAATGGTAGCCTAAGCTTCTTGGACAAATGTTTTGACTGGAGCCGAAGAATTTCATTCTCAGCATCCTCTGGCTAGTAAAACGAAAAATTACATGTTTGTGTCACAGGAAGACTTAAGAAAAAGGGTTTGGTGTTTATGTTTGAAGAGCACAAAAGATATTGTCATGCTGCCAAACTGTGCTAGAAAATGCAATGCCTTTGCCCATAACCCTGTCTGTGTGTTCTGCAAGATCTTAGGAAGTGAAATAGTCCCCCAAAGTTAGGAAGTCCCTTGGGGGCTATTTTTCCTTAGGGCACAGAAAACTGAAATTCTGTGCTAGGGTCCCCTTATTGACTCCCGACTCAAGAAAAGCCTTCCATTTGGCAAAACTCTATGAAGCAAATGACTTTCTTGCCCTTTGGCAGAGACTGAACTCTGCCTGTACTTCTACATTAGGATTTACACTCTCTGAAGTCTGCAGAGGCTCTGAGTTTGCTGGTATCTATCTGCCTTGGGATTTTCTGGTCAGCTTCCAAGAGAGTGTTTATTGTCCATAGGTTAGGGTGCCTTTAATTCAAAGGCTTTCCCAACTCCCTGGTTATCTGTAAATGATTACTCCATGCTCAGATTTTTCAGCAACAGACCCTAATGAATGTAAATAAAATAAGCTTCAGTTTTCCAATTACAGAGCTATGACCCTTCTCTTTCTCTACGACATCACCGCTGACTGTCGGTGACCAGTGTAAGTTTCCAACATTCCATGTGTGAGGAAGTTTTTGCTCATTTGCGCTTGTCTGGTTTAGCTGATAAAACACAGACGCAGAATTAAGGGCAAAAACATAGAAACTGGCTGCCAAGAACTGTCTTTCTACTAGGCAAACATCATCTTGTGTAGCTTAAAACACTAAACGTTTTTCCTAAAGGGCTGCTTCCATCCTCCTCCCCCTCGACACTAAGAAGGGAGCATATGGAAGAATGAGATTGGGCCAGAGGATGCTTCCTTTTGGCTCCAGGAGTGGAGCTGTTGCACAGGCATGGCACCTCATCAAATACACCAGACTGACACCGCTTGGACCTGCCCAACCTCATTTCCTAGATCCTTCACGTCCTCCCCTTCATCGATCTCTGGCGATTACCAAGCACAGGCCACTCAGCAGGCACAGCACCTGGGTTATTCAGACACACACCGCCTGAGTTTTGAAATTTAAGAAAAAACAAACAGATCAAGGGGTTGCCGTAAGCATTGTCCCGATTCAGCAAATACTCTTATCCCCCAATAAAATGGGCTGAAATAAGGTCATTGGGACTGGCCTCATTATTGGCAGCCATCAGTGGAATCATAGCTCACTAGCGCATGACCTCATTCTTAACTCTGCTTTCCTTACTGCCTACCTCAAAAGTTCCTGGACTGCTCTTCTGCACACAAGGAGAGCAGGACTTACATGGAACAGATGTGGCTTCCATGTCTTAGCTTGGCCAGGCCATGGAATCTTGAGAGGGCAAGTCGCAGGAGAGAAAAAATACAGGCAAGTAAGTGGTCACAAAACCACTGTCTATTTTAACCAATGCATGGACACTTGGGTGATTTTCTAGATTTCCAGATACTTTACAGTAGGTTTCCCTTTATATGCTTGTTCAGTGACTAAGAAAGGTTGCAGAAGCATTCATTAACATAAATATTTTGCAAGAGTTTCTATTAATTCCAGAAATAAAATTCAGGAGATAGTTACCTGAGAGATTTCTGGTTCACGTGAGCCCATTAGTTGGGTTTTTAAAAGCAATTCTAATGAACTATTCTAATAGGTTATGGTAATCAGTTCCAAAGTTATTAATCTGCCTACAAACAAAATCACACCTGCTAGAGATGTTCACATTGTTATCAACAGATATGCAAATATTCTTGGTATTGACCTTCCCCTGACATAGGCTAACACAACTAGAAGACTTAATAAGCATCTAATATCTCACACAACTTTGAAATGACATTTAGTTTCAACATGTACTCTGTCTCCTATTTTCTACACTATAATCCTCTTTTCAGCACTCTCAACATAGCATAAGTGAAATTTCTTCAAAGCTAGCTTTCTAGCAAATATCCCACTATGCTTTGTGACATCACAGAAATTTCCCTAAAAACTGTGAAATCCTAAACAGAAATTTATTATCATGTCAAGTTGATAATAAAAGATGAGGTCAGGAAGATATTGGCCTTCAAGAATAAAGAGATGAAAAATGAAGAAAATATAAAGTGTGACTTATAAGGTGATGTGGTGGCTTTTTTGGGGTATTTTGTAAACTGGCCCTGAGAACAATTAAAATCAGAGTTCTAAAGGTGTTCTGAGCAAGGATGTGTGGTGTTTAGAATAAGCTGATAGCCTTTAGTGGCAGTTATTTAGAGTAACTTCCATTATTATGCCTAAGTACTGTTATATTAAAATTAAAACTGATGTGATATACAGAATCTTTGAAAATGCCTTCATAAAGTTTTTTTAAGATACCTGTGTCTAAAATGATAAATAACAAGAAAATTAAAGCTTCCATTATTTTCTCCATTTCCATTATTTAACATTTTTTAGGAGACAGAGGAAAAAACAAAAGAAGAAACATTTCCTCCAATGGGAAGGACCAATAGATATTGAAAGTTGCCACAAGTATCTGTAATAAATTCAACCATCAAATGTCACATGACTGGAAGGAAGAGAAATATTTTCTGAGGCAATGGTTCAATTTGTCCTTTAACTAAGTGATGCCATCAGTTATACCAATAAGACGGTAAATATTTTCACTAGTACAGGGAACAACCTTTTGGTTGGTTTATAATTACAAGAATGATGCTAGCTGAAGCCTTTGCTTTGTTTCCATATCCCTTGTTAGTACCAGAGACCTCTCTGCCTCTCTTGTTTTTCTCAAAAGCAATTTAGAAAATGCTTGTATTTTAGACAAAAGGAGAACATTTGGTGAAAGAAAATTCATCATTAGGTATCTAGAGGTTTGTTAATAGAAAAGGCAACTCCCACAGTGTATCCTGGTGCTCAAGCCAGACACACATGCTCAGGACCAGCAAGCTGCCTTCACAGTGGGCCAAAAGTCATTATCATAATTTTATATTACATAGACTACATTGAAAATTTAATATATCCCAGCAAAAAGAGACAAAAGACATTTTGCATAATGCTTCTGTGAGCGCACTCTCTCTTGCCACTCTTCTAGCCACCCCATGCAGACAATCACACCAGGAAAAAGAAGTTCATTACCTAAGCCAAATCAAAATTAGGCTTTTCTTTTTGATAGGGAACTTCATTAGTAAGCCCTGTCTTATACAGCTGGGAGGTTTGATGAATCTATCTTAGAGTCATAATTCAGTACAATCAGCCACAATTTTACTTTAAGTTTTACATCTTTATTAAGAAAAGTAGAAATAGATAAACCGGATACACAGAGATGGATATTTAAAGATGTTAAGTCAAGATGCTAACTAAAACCACTTTTGGACATTTGAAACATTCTCAGCTTATAGAAGAAACCCAGGTAAGAAAGGCACCTCTTTGCCACCAACTTAGATACCCAGGATGAAGGCTTTCAAGGGGGAGAAAAAAAATCAAAGGCGCCAATGCTGAAACACTTGGAGTTCAGGAAAGCGGCTATTTATTGAAACTATTCAAATGAAAACATCTTCACGTTTTAAAGTTAGCCTCTGATTAACAAGAAAACACAGGGGGAAAGAGTCATTTTAGATATCCTCTTACGATAAAGGCTAAGATCTATTGTGCCTCCATGGCATCCAAGACAATATCCACTGTGGTGCTGAGCCTCTGTTTATATCATACAAAACTTAGTCATCCCGCGGACAGGGAACAAAGAGCCCCCCTCTCCCCTTTGTGTGACCCACATATGTAAGTAAGTGCAGCAGCGTGCGGGAGCACTGCTGGCTGCAGACGACTGTCTGTGGAACTCCTCCAAGATTGGAGTCTTTCATGCTGAGAAAAACCCATCCCCGTGGCCCTGGTCGTGGACATAGTTTTGCACACTGTGTCTGAAGCGAACCTTGACTTCCGCAACCAGACCGAGGCTTCAATATCACGCAGGGCTTCCTTGGCCATTGTCCACAATGCTTTCTCTTAATCCTACAAAGCCAGCTCTCCTTCAAGAGAAATATCAGGCTCACTATGCCACTTCTCCATACCCCCCAGCCCCCGCCTCATTGGCATCTGTGAATGTCCCCAAATACTTAGATCAATATTATTGCAAGAACGAGCGTCCTCCACAGACTTAGAGAATGAATTTACGGTTGCCGAGGGGGAAGGCCAGGGGAAGGGGTAGTTAGGGAGTTTGGGATGGACATGTACACCCTGCTGTATTTAAAATGGGTAACCAACAGGGACCTACTAGAGAGCACAGGGAACTCTGCTCAATGTTACGTGGCAGCCTGGATGGGAGGGGCGTTTGGGGGGAGAGTAGATACATGTATATGTATGACTGAGTCCCTTCTCTGTTCTCCTGAAACTACTACAACACTGTTAATCAGTTATACCCCAATACAAAATAAAAGTTAAAAAAAAAGAACAGGAGTCCTGAATTCCTGAAGGTTAAGATTTTTTAAAACAGAAAATAGCTTCCTAGACTTCTTTGGTGTTATTAATCAATATTTTTTTGCTAACCATGGATGATGGGCAAAGCCTATGGCAAAACAACAAAACCAAAGCAAAAAACAAACTTTTTCCACCCTGTCACAGAGGTCACTTCACCCATATTTGGATGGTAGGAGCACTCAAGAGACAAATTCCACTTGACTTAAGCTTGAACTGGTCATGGAGCACAAATTGCCCAAATGGACCAATCCTGACTTCCAGTGCTGTAATGTTCAACAACCTCTCTTTGAAAAAGGACAAAAGATTTAAGAAGTTCTTAGTTAAAGAGTTAAGAGCTAAATACTTTATCTTCACAACTATTTAAAGCACACTCTCAGAATGCTGAAACATAAATAGCACTATGAATTCTATCTCCCCTTTAGGTTTAACGTTTACAAATTAATTAACAGTTTATTGTATTTCTTTGTAATGTTTCATCTTCTGTGGAAGTAGAAAGTGGAAATGAAACAGTGGAAACCTTTATAAAGGATCATGATTACAATAGTTACTATTTATAAAGTTTTAACTGTGGACCAGGTATGTTGTTAAATGCTTTTCCCCCTCTAAACAGCCGTATTAGTTAGCTACTACTATTATTCCCATTTTATGAATTAGGAGACTGAGTTTTTGAGAGGTTCAGTGGTTTTCCCCAGTCACATAGCAAGCAAGTGGAGATGCTTGGATTTTTACTCACTAATCTGACTCTTAAGGCTTCCCTGATGGCTCAGACAGTAAAGAATCTACCTGCAATCCAGGAGACAGGCCCATTTTCCTAATCACCATGTTCTTCAATCCTCCCAAGCAGGCCGCAAGAAATGAACAATTCCAGGAAATCAAAAAAAATTGCTTCATTCTCACACCTGTCCTCTAAGTCACTTATAAAAATGCCCCTTCAGGTGTTCTTTGAGGCCAGGAGCTATAAGAAGTATTTAGATATAAAGAAAACAGGCAGGGAGCCCTATAGAAAACTGGGAAGGATATAGAAAGAGAAATATATAGAAATATGGGCATATTCTGTGCCATGATTTTGGTTTCTCTGAAAAAACTCACTCCATTATCTGGTTTTATTTGAAAAACACAAAACAAAACAAAACAAAAACAAAACTAACTTTCACCTTCATAAGCCTTGCTACTTGGCCAGCTTAACCGTCACTAATGCCTCTCTAAGGCCCCATGAAAGTCACACCATGTCATCCTTCAGTTTTCGTTTCCTTAATCAAATAAAGTTGGGTCAATCATGGCCCGTGTAAACCTTCTTCCCTCTTTGCTGACTCAGCTATGTTGTTCTTGTCTCTAGAGTCCGTCCTTCTCATTTTACTTTTTATCCACATTACATTACACTGTGATCACCTCTTTATAGATAAGCCAGGTCTGCCAATCACAACCAGAATCTATACAACTTGAGAGCAGGAGATATATCTCATGTGTTTGTAAGTAACAAGCAAAACAACACTGGGTGCTCAGGGGACTTCCCTGGTGGTCCAGTGGCCAAGTTTTCCTGCTAACAATGCAGGGGTCCTGGGTTCAATCCCTGGCTGGGGAACCAGATCCCACATGCCACAGTTAGGAGTTCGCATGCTGTAGCTACAGATTCCATGAGCTGAAAGTAAGACTGGGCAGAGCCAAATAAATAAATGGATATAAAAGCACAAATCTGTGTTCAGATACATCAAAGTGTTAAAAACATAATAAAAAAAACTGGATGCTCAAAAGCCATGTGACAAAGACAGTGGGGGTAAGACTACACAGGCATCTCAGACAGGATACATAATCATAATTCTTCTGCCTTAGTTTTCTTCTGTCCTGTTTTATCTTCTCTGTGGCTCCTATCACGATCTTGAATGTCCTTGGCTCGGTCTTGGTTGGAAGGAGAACAATGAATAAGAGCTTGATTACCCATCCCCAAACCAATACGCGAAAGATCTGACTTTCTAACTAAGAAGCTACTTCCTTCCTTTCCATGCTTCCGTTTCTTCATCTGTAAAATGGGTACTTAGTGATGATAATGATTATTATGATGATAACGATAAAGCTTCTGTACTTTCCAAATGACGTTAAGGATCAAAGTAATACATGTGGAATCTGGTGCATAATATTAAAGAATACAGAGCAGGGCAAATATTCTAAAATTTGAGATTTACAAAGGCACTGTTGCAGACCAGTACACAGTTGACAAAACAACAGCAAAGACCATGACTGAAAACAAACCAACCAATGTCAACAAGATCAAACAGAGCAATAATATCAACAATTAACAAAACAAGTGAAATCAAGGGTCTTCAGACTTTCCTTTTATATTAATGTGCAATAATATAATCTAAAGAGGCATTTTGATATATAAGAGAGTTGTAGATTATACAAACCCTGGGCTTCCCAGGTGGTGCTAGTGGGAAAGAACCCACCTGCCAATGCAGGAGATGCAGGAGACGTGGGTTTGATCCCTGGGTTGGGAAGATCCCCTGGAGGAGGGCATGGCGACCCCCTCCAGTATTCTTGCCTGGAGAATCCCATGGACAGAGGAGCCTGGCAGGCTACAGTCCATAGGGTCCCAAAGACACGACTAAAGCAACTTAGCACACACGCACGCATATAAATCCTGGACACTTGGCCATAAAAAGGAATCGATTATCATCCTGAGAGGGACGAAATACATACATTTTTAAAATTCCCCTCATATGCAACTGCAATTTTGTCCTAGTTCAGAAAATCCAGTTCAGCTATTTTCTTCTTCAACAGATTTCCACATGTTATTAGAAGTACACAGTTAACCAGGTTTCAGGCAGTAGACAAAATGGCATTGTGGGATTACATTAGTTCGACAGCTGCTTTATGACTATAGCTTCCAGACCAATTTATTTAATATTGATCTTTAAACAAACATCAGTACAAATAAATTTGAGCACTCCAGTCCCGAGACTTTCTATCTATAAAAGAGCCCTATATTCAGAGAAGCGGGGCGGCTTGTGTTTCTGCCTTTCATTCTGTTTCCTTTGATCCTACCAGGTATCAAATACATCAATGCCAAATTAAAACAAATCCATCTTCAGATAACACTCTGTTTATAATCTTTCGTGCAGAAAAAATTTTTCTATCAATAACTTCCAGCAAGCGTTTTAACTGATCTTTTTATTGCTTTATTCTGGTGACTACAAAAGGCAGCAGTGTCTGGTCCTGACTCGAGCTGAAGACCTGACTCCACCTGGAGTATCTCCCAGGAAGGGCTGAGGTCCACTTCCCCACACTCCCCATCTCCAAGCAGCTTGCTCTCTTTAACAATTTCAACCCAGCGGCAGGGACGTACCAAGAGCCAGCTGCCCCTACTGAGAAAATTGCTGCACAGAGCTAGGGGTTCGGAAGGCCACTCTCAAGAATTTTTACGGGACTACAGTTGACCATTTGGAGGAGGGGACAGCTGGGTGCTAAATATAAATGGGAAAAAAGACTTAGATAGGGAAATAGATAATGAATCCTGGGATTAAACACTCGATTCAATTAGGCGGGCATATCTGAATGTGAGGCATAAATGGGCCCAACATAATTATTTGCACAGGACTTATTTATGCCCTTCTTAGTTATCCTGATTGAGTACAGAGATGGGGCTCACCAGAGGGTGGATATTCCTGGGGCCTGGAACGGGGATAAAGTTCAAAGGTTTTGGTCACAATTCATTCATGTCTGCCATCTGTTTTATGTTCATAGAGGTCTACAGATTACATTGATCTTTCGAAGAAATAAAGTTTCTTTTCTCTTCTCTCCCTCCTCCCTCTTCCTCTCCACCCTTTCCTTCCTTCTTTTCTTTTAAACATAAATATTCTGGAAACAGAGTAGGTCAGTGGAAAAAGTCTTTCTGGGGAATTAAAAATCCCTTCAGCAAAATATTCAGGTTTTTTTTTTTTTTTTCCCAGACACCTTGAACCTGTACCATCAAAGGAAGGTATGTTGGCTCTGAAACTGTAAAATAATTGTTTACTGTGAATTATGAATTTTGGTCAGTGAAGGGTTGTTTTTAAGAACATGTGAATTTTTTTAAAAAGTCTTTATTTGTCATAAATAAAGGGCTCAAGGAGAGATCGAAAGGACATGGTATTTTCATGTTTAACATCACAGACGCATAAAAGATACAATTATTTAAGACTACTATCCCTCAGCCAATCTAATAGCTTGATGCTATAAATAAAGCAACAAATCTATTATTTATAAAAGTACCAGCTTCTGCTATGCCCTTTCCAGTGTGCCGACATAAATGAACTTGGAGCATTAAACAAATGTACAGAATAGGAACCACATCTATTGCATTTTCCTAATTTGAAAGGACTCTTCTTCTTTGTTCAGCAAACCATTCAAACCATTCATATTTTGGAGACAGATGAAAAATGTCCAGTGGCTAACTGTGGCTACTTTCCTGCCCTGGGAACCAGGGTGAAGTATCAGGCATGGGCTTTTGTCCCCAAGGCTGCTGCTGAGTCTAAGAGGGGAGGCAGACTCCCTCCCCCGACCCTCGCCCCTTGCCGCTGGGACGCTATGATTGGGCTGGCCAAAGAGGAAGATCTTCTTTCAGTTGTATGCCTGGTGGGGTGGATACAGAATGACTCTCTCCCTCTTAAAGTTATTAAAGGGATTAAATAGTGAAATATGTGAATCTCTGATAACCAGAGATCAAGCCAACAAAGGCTTCACACTCTTTCCTAACTCACAATTATCATCCTAAGATATCTAGTAAGCCAATGATTTTATTAAAGGAAGTCCACTTATATGGCTAATATAGGCTTCTATACTGGGTGAGATGGCTGGATGGCATCACTGACTCGATGGACGCGAGTCTGAGTGAACTCCGGGAGTTGGTGATGGACAGGGAGGCCTGGCGTGCTGGGATTCATGGGGTTGCAAAGAGTCGGACATGACTGAGCGACTGAACTGAACTGATACTGGGAGACCAAGGACTAGGACAGGAGGAAGAGCTAGTCTTCATTCCTGGAGCCTCCCTTAGCATGCCCACTCCCACCCCAATGCTCCACCCAAACATCACTAATTGAATTCCCTTAAGGCATCATTCCGATTGAGAACTCTACACCTTTTGTATGCCAAGCCCACTGCATCCTTGCCCTGGCTGACTCTCAAGGAGATGGAGCAGGCAGTGAAGGAAAGATATGCCCCAGTCCTCTGGATGCTTACTTCTATAGGGACAGTCTATGATGGGAGATGAGTCGATGGTCCTCATGAGACTCTGCCACTTGGGTGAGCTATGGGAACTCACGGTGTAAGTATAAGGTATCAGCTATGTTCGGGGCAGAGGAAAGCCTGAGAACCACTCCTCTGCAGACACTTCCATTATAACTTTTACAACACTGAGCATGTTATTATTCACGTCTTGCCTTTTACCTACTGACCGTGTCTGAGATGTACTCAGCGTATCTTTGCATCCCCAATTGGTGACAGAGTCCCTGGCATAGAACAGATGATGAATCCATGAGCGCAGCCTAGAGGAACAGACTCAGAGGTGAGGTGATGATGGTTCTGAAACCATGACATACGAGCGGAGTCTGAAGGAACTCGTGCATGTTGATCTTGGAGGAGAATCAAGAGAAGAGGCATGTCAGCTGCAACAAAATATATGAAGGACTTTATGGGACAGGAAGGATTTGTTTTGCTCCATGTGGACCAGTGGGTGGAAATTTCAGAGACAGGCTTATAGCATCCTGAGACGCCTTCTTTTCCTTCATCCACCCATATCTTTGGATCATAACTCCTAAGTATTTCTGAGTTCTATTTCTTCACCATTTCTCTTGCCAGAGCCTTGGTTCTGACCCTCATCTAAATCTCTTGGGCTGTTATACTTCACTGCATATGGTCTCTCACTCCCTTAATTCCATGCTCTAGCCTGCTGCAAGATTAGAATCTCCTGGAAGCCTCTCCACTGTCCTCAAAATAAAACTCAACTTCCTTGGCTTGGAAACGGGATTCTCTGAGGATCCACCCAGGATCTCCCTGGGTCTTCAAACTCCATGCTTTAGACACATTCTTCTCTCTGATCGAGTAGCCCTCTTCCCTGGCCTCCTGGGAGCTTGAACTCATCATTCAAGATTCTGCTCAGAAGCATCATCTTTTATAAAGGCCTCTGTGCCCCTGTCAAGGCATGTTCCGTCAGCCACTTCCCTGTCTTCTCATAGCTAACACCTTATGGTTTAATACATTTTGATTACTGATCAAAGATTTTATTACCTTGAGGAAAGGTAACATTCTATTTATTTTTGTATCCCATTCATTTTGTATCCCATTTACTTGACATTTTACTTTGTTGAGTAAATACATGAATGACTGGGTGACTTTAGTAGATCTTCAAAAACTGGACCAAGCTTTTTTGGGAAGGGGTGACTCTTGTAGGTATTCAGCTGGATTAGACTTTCATAGGTTCTTCCAACTCCTTCCCTCCACCTCCACCCCCGCAGGGCTTGGTGAGCAATGGAGTAGAAGAAAGTCAAGGCAGACATCTGTGTAGAAACGTACTAGAGTTTTCTGTTCAGGCAACTAGACGAGTCAGAAGAGTCAGAGCTGGCTTCCACTGAATACAGATGAGAAAACAGTCAGGATCTAGGTTAAATACTGTAAATCTCCTCCTCCCCATGAGCTAAGCCTGTCAGGTACAGTGAGAGAGGATTTCACTTAGGGGCTCATGTTGCACAAACAAGAAATGATTTTTATAAACAAAAGAATTAAGCAAAGTCCTTTCTTGCAGGATGCATGTGAATGCATGCTAAGTCACTTCAGTCTTGTCTGACTCTCTCTGACCCTATGTACTGCAGTCTACCAGGCTCCCCTGTCTATGGACTTCTCCAGGCAAGAATACTGGAGTGATTTGCCATGCCCTCCTCCAGGAGGTCTTCCCAACCCAGGGACTGAACCTACGTCTCCTGTAGCTACAGCACTGCTGGTGGATTCCTTGTCGCTGAGCTTCTTGCAGGATGGCGGTCAGCAAATTTGTGCTCTTGATGTTGGCTCTTAATGGTTATTTCTTAAATGAGAGAATGTAAACACTAATGTATCATTCCACTGCTTGCAGAGATCTCCCAGAGTATTAAAGAGTAATGATTGAGAAGTACTCCTTTTATGAATCCACACAGTGGACTCTTTCTACACATTTTTAAAGCACTAACCATCTGGGAGATTACAGATCAGAAAAGTCAGCGATCAATGCCTCCGTTTAGGCATTTACTTGGTGCACTCCAAGGGCAGTTTAGAACACTGTCTTCTAGTGATTCCTCAAAGTCAATGCTCCTCCCTAAATGCCTAACCAATTCCCAAGGGGATGCTTTCACTGTTCGAGAAAATTTAACTTGAAAAAAGTTTTAAATCTGGTACTAATGATAGTGATCTAGAAGATTGTGATCTTGTGTTATGATAAGTGGAAGAACACCTTTTTAGAGAAAACTCCACTCTCTGCCTAAATTCAACTTAAAGTTTTGCACTCAGGTTTAAGATCTCCTACAAATTTAATTTCAGGAGGTATGAATTCAAACTGTCTTTTCTACCCTGAAAGGTAGCACTTGATTCTTTTTAAATATTTTGCTAGCATTAGAGAGAACAATATAGATTACTATCATAAGGTTAAAATGCAGAGTTACAGGCTACAACTATTCTATAAGAGTCATTGAGAGGAAAGTGATGTAAGTTACTTTTACTTAAATCAGACCCAAATACTCCCAACACTGAAAACTGTGCAAGAGCTGATCCTATATCAAAAACTGTGAGATCTTTAAAAATAATAACCTACAAAGGGTGAAGCAGTCAGTTAAGATCAGAGGTGCCTACCGTTTTGAATGTGAATTCTTTAAAGGGTACTAATGACTGTGTTTAGTACACCTTTTGGTTCACATAGTGATATTACTAAGTGTATCTTAATGCTGTCAGTGTGGAGAATATTGGTCAGCTAAAATTTCAATTTGCACATCACCTATGCTAATACTTCAAGTAATACGTCTGGTCGCATAAATGGAAATCATATTGCTACAATTCTCTAATAAAACTCTGTGATTCTCAATTAAAACTCTATTTCCTATACTGCCCACAAAAACTCTCCCCCCACCAGGGTTTATGAAGTCATAAGGAACCCTGCTTGGCCCTGCCCCCTTTCCTGTTATCTTTCAATGTCCAGGATAATGAGAGATATGACGACGTGGCTTCGTGTTGGAATTAAAAGCCCACGGCTCTCCCCACACTGGTTTTATGGGGCCTGGCTGCCAGGACTTCACAGGACCTCACTGAAACGACGTGTCTACTTGAGCGCCACCTGGTCCCACCCGGCAAGGCCTGTGGATCAAACCCTTCTCGCGTGCATACAGACAACGTCTGGAAAACCGTGATGCGGATGTCTCCACAGAGCATCACAGATGCTGTCAGGACTGAACCTCGCACTCCAACATTTGATGCATTTTAAAAAGGGATTCAGCCTCAGACTCAAACAGGCAGATGGATCGTCTACCACTTCAAAGGCTTTAGCAGGATTGCCGTTTTTTCCTTTGTCCCATCACCCATTCTGCTTCTCCCCCTTCCCCCCAGTATGCCTCTGTGTGGTTCGAAAGGAAAGTGACAGGCTCACCAGCCCTAATGCCACGGAACCAGCACTGATCCATCAACTCCCTTATACAATGCTGAGCTCTTCCAGTTCTAACATCAATGGTTCCGAGAAATCAGAGGAGGATGCAGGGAGAAGGAGTCACAGAAAGAGCAGCAAGATTAAAGAAGCAAAGAGAAAATGCCCAGCTCTGCACCGCACGGTCCCTGGAAAACCACAGGCATCTTCCAAACTGGACCCTGCTCTGCCCTCACGGCCAATTCCCACCGGCAGAGTGAACACATCCTTGATGGCAGGAAAGACTGATTGCGTTCTGGTTCAAGCCATTGAGGAAAAAAGCCCCAAATCCAAAATGACCTTTTCCTTACAAGGGTTTATGTCGACAACCATCAAAGCAGTTATGAAATTAGAAATAGGCTGGTGACTGAAGTTGTGGATGTCTACACAATTTCAAAAATTGCTGCACAATTTCTAGGAATGAATTATCTGGGTTTACACAAGCTGGTGAGTCGACATGAAGTGCGGACCAAAGAGTGTCCCCTGAGACATCCGGAAACAGGTGCATATCTGAGTATGTCTCCAACCCTAATGGAACCTGATGCCACAAAAAGATTGAAGGCTTGAGGGAAGCCTAAGGTGGAGATGAATTAGAGGAGGGCAGGATAGACAAAGGTGGGCTTCAGAAGTTTCTTTTCCCCTCTTGGAGTATAATTGCTTTACAATGTTGTGTTAGTTTCTGCTATACAACAACGTGAATGAGCTACATGTATACATATATCCCTCCCTCTCGGGCCTCCCTCCCACCACCCCCATCCCACCCACCCCCCCACTCGAGGTCATCACAGAGCACTAGGCTGAGCTCCCTGTGTTATTCAGCAGCTTCCCACCAGCTATCTGTTTTACACACACTGATGTATTTATGTCACTCCTACTCTCCCAATCCATCCTACACTTTTTCCTCCACTGTGTCCACGTGTCCTTTAACTACAGCTGCGTCTCTATTCCTGCCCTGCAAATAGGTTCATCTGTACCATTCTTCTAGATTCCACATGTATGCGTTAATATATGATATTTATTTTTCTTAATTAATCCATCAGTCAACACATTCTTATTATAAGCTAGGGTTTCCACTTTATCCCAAGCTGGAGAAGAAAACATTATATGCCCGCTAATTTTGAAATTTAATGGGAGAGGGGGAAAGACTATTACCTTGTATAAAATCACTTTTAAATAACCCAGATCCAACCATGGATGGGTTAGGATTGCCAGGAATAAGAAAAGGGAGACAAGCTGCATCTTTAAGAAGAACCCCTATTTATGAAAAGCGAAAGAGTGAAAGTGTTAGTTGCTCATTCGTGTCTGAGACTTGTGACTCCATGGACTGTAGCCCGCCAGGCTCCTCTATCCATGGACTTCTCCAGGCAAGAATATGGGAGTGGGTAAGTCATTCCCTTCTCCAGGGGATCTTCTTGACCCAGGGATCAAACCTGAATCTAGGTATGGTTGAATAGACTTGTGGATAAATTCAGAGAAGATGAAGCTGAAAAAGACCTTAGAGATTGTCTAATACAAACACCCTCGGATAAATAAGGTGAAACGGACTATTTACAGTCTTTCGGTTGGAATGCAGAGCCAGACTGACAGTCCAGTTCCCGTTAAAGGTTATCTACCCCATGGTCTCTGCACGGTGCCCTTCTGCTATGTATGTTCTGAGGACTTGCTATATAAGAACCTATGTTAATTTTCTCTATTTAAGCATTAACAATTCCTCATGCTTGTTCACTTCCTCAAAGCAGAAGAGCACAAAATAGGAACATAAACAGAAGTATTTAAAAAGTCTAAGAAGCTAAATGGAAAGACTGGACCTGGCTAATCCATTCAGGTCTTGACTTAAAATCTGGTGTGCTGTCTATATCCACATTTTAGGACAGAGTATTTTCTTCATCCATTCACTGTTGTAATGTGCCCTATAATGTGGTCACTAAGCTCAAAAAATGGGCTTCCCAGGCGGCAAAGTGGTAAAGAATCAGCCTGCCAGTGCAAGAGACACAGGAGACGTGGATTCAGTCCCTGGTTCTGGAAGATCCCTTGGAGGAGGACATGGCAACTCACTCCAGTATTCTCGCCTGGAAAATGCCATGGACAGAGAAGTTTGGTGGGCTACAGTGCATGGAATTGCAAAGAGTCGGACACGACTGAGACTCAGCAAAGTATCCTTTATACATTAGGCAAAGTGTACACACTACGTTCTTAGATAGTTAATAAGTTTAAAAAAATATATAACATCATTAAAAAGAAAAATAGCAAAAAAAAGTGGAAAATGATGTATTAAAAGTCAAATATCTCATAGTGAAGTGTTCTTTTAAGTCAATAACATAATGACAAGTGCTAATTTTTCATGGCCATAAAGCATGACTAAGTTCTTTCTGAAATACAAAACAAAAATGGTGAATAAAAGATGAAAAAATCAATCTCACTAGTAATAAAAATGGAAAATTAAAACGAGGCATTGTTGATACATATCAGATGGAGTTTTTTAAACTCAGAAAACATCTAGGTTTTAAAAAGTCCATTATTTAGTGTGATCAAGGGCATGGAGACATGCCGTCCTCTTACACACAGAGGGAGATGTGTATCAGCACAACTTTTCTGACCAGAAATCTAAAAACTCATAGGAAGAGCTTTAAGAATGTTCTCATACATTCTTACTCATAGGAATTTATCCTAAGGAAGTAATCAGAGTAATAACACAGTGTTATGGAGGGGAATGCTCGTTACAGTGTTGTTTAGAAGAGCAACATACTGGGAACAATTCAAAACGTCCAGCTCAGACAATGCAGGACGTCCAAGTGTACTGGTTCAGTAAAGATGAGTCGGGGTATTCGAGGGCTGTTTTGTAATCATCAAGGTCTGCTGAGAGTCAGAGTATCTCAGTGGTTGACAACACAATCTCCAGACCTCAAACACTTCAGTCCAAATCTTGCCAACTATTAGTTTTGTGACCTTGGGCAAGTTACTTCGTCTTTTAGTATCTCAGTTCCCTTAATATAAAACGGGAGTAACAGCAGTACCTATCGCATAGAATAACCGTAGATAAGTGGATTCATACCTTTAGTTACCACAGTACTGACAGATAATACACAATAAATGTCAATTATATATTTGATATATTTGAAGAATATTTAATGACATGAGGGTATGTGCATTATCAAATAATATTACAAAAGCAGAAATGTGTTTAAAATGCTATAATGTATAGTAAGATCACATTCATGTATAAAGTATATACACAAGTGTGCATATAGTTTTATAAACAAAAGGCTGAAGAAGAAAAACTTGAAGAATAGATACCAACTCAGCTTTTAGAGTTGGAGCTATTAGTAATTAATTTTCCTTTACACTTTTCTGCTGTTTTTCCAAATTGGCCATAATCAGAAAAATGACAGATTATTCAAAGTAAAAAAATAGGAATAGTGTTTCTCTTTCTTTACCTTTTAATTTTTAGGGAAGGAATTTTCAGAGGAAAGCAAACACCACTATGTATGAAACCATTAAGGCACAGAAAGAGAAACTTCCCTAAAAAAGTGCAGAGGGCTGAAAAATGCAGGGAGGAAATGGGGAAATGAGATAAGTGAAGAAGAGATGAACACAGCGAACAGAAAAATGAAAGGAGGAGACAGCAAGCAAATAACCGCACTAAGACCCAGCAGACGAGTAAGAACAAAAACGCAGAGGAAGGCTGCTCGATGGTCACACGTCTGTGCCTCAGGAGTGCTTGGCCGGGTCACCCCTGCTCACAGGAGCCTTCTTTACACTGAAATATGAGGTGATGCTGCTTTTGCTGCTTAGGATATGGTTACCAGAAAATGGTTAAAGGTAACAGAGAAGCTGATCATTATCAATTAAGCCCTACTCACTTAGCTTGGTGGGGTACAGTCTACAAAGTGACCTAAACAGCTTCTTCCACAATTTTCTTTTTATTTCCTTCAAGAGTACATGTATTTGCTGTGTTACCCAATGTTTGGATTACCCCAGAATCCCAGCGCACCCTGAAGCTGGGGGAGAAAGAAAAACATGATCTTACGATGGCCGATGTCCCACATTTGGGTTTCCTTCAACTACTGGCTGAGGAAATCATCTAAACCAGGGGTCCCCTACCTCCGGGATCTAATGCCCTGATGATCTGACATGGACCTGATGTAATAATAACCAAAATATAGAGCACAATAAATGTAGTATGCTTGAATTCTCCCAAAACCATCCCTCTATCTCTGGCCCATGGAAAAACTGTCTTCCATGAAATCAACCCCTGATCTCAAAAAAAGACTGGGGACTGCTGCTCTAAATGAGGAAATGTGTTATTGCTGCTTTCTACAGAGTAGAAATGACTAAAACTGAGTAACAAAAGAGAAGTCATAGAATTAAAATGAACTTTTAGGGTTGTAAAATTGAGGATGAATTACTCTCATGCCTGGGGATAACAAGGGGCTGTATTCAGGATAGGTCTGCATCAAGTAGGGCTTAATTGATAATGATCAGCTTCTCTGTTACCTTTAACCATTTTCTGGGGGTCAGTGTCAAAGTCAGAGTGGTTTGGTCCACATAGGAATTACTCGAGAGTGAAAATAAACCATAAGCCCTGGTAGGGACTGGAAAGAATGAAAAGTCTTAAAGTGGGGGCCACTTCAACACATGCAAGGTAGAACTTTCCCATCATGATCCACTGAATCACACTTGCTCAGAAAGAAACTGGACCTCATCTGTGCCTCTGAACATGTTCCTCAGCCTCCTTCCACCTCCTCACTGGACACAAGGATGATAACATAACCCGATTATATTCAAGGATGAAGTGAGACAACCCATGTGAAATGCTAACCTCAGTGCAAGGCATTCCACAGTTGACAGCTGACACATAGCATGAAGTCAGCAGAAGAAAAGAGGTTGTCATTGTGTAACTATATCAGGAGATGTCTAAGGTAATACTCTGGGGCGATTAGAGAGAGGACCTATGGATGTATAGAGGTCACCGGACAACTCAGCCTCAGGAACACCCTTTCGGTTCAAGGTGAAATCCTGTTTGACACAATCTGAATTAGTCCTCAAAGGGTTATTTGGGCTGTGTGTGTTATTCTATCTATCTTTACTGGCAGGGCAACATTAAATGCAGAACTCATGAAAAGGAAACTGGGAAAGCCTTCAGCCCATCAGAGGAGAGTAGGGAAAGTACCTTTTATGAGTAGTCACTAGTATGGGAATATCCTTTAGGATGTTGATCTAGGTATGTTCCCAGGTGAATTAATACTTCTCTGTCACTTTCACTGTCTAAAGGGTACATGAGTGTACGAATGGCACATATTTTGCTGAGTTCCATGCTACCTGATTAATTTGAAACAAGTGATAAAGAGCTTGTTTAAGAATTTAGTTTGAAAAGCTGGGTTCTTTTGCACATGGCATACTTGCATGGATGCACACCCCACACTCCACATATACAGACACTGAAACACACACCCCACCAGATCTCCTTGCCATACCACTCCATTCACAGAAACTTTAGTCACTCTTCTCCTTGTCAGGCTTGGAAGTAAAATTTCCAAAGATAACTTCACACATACGTGTTCTTTGCATTTTGTGTTCTTGACAGCACTCCATACACTTCCACAGCGAGAAGAAAAACAGAAACCAAGGTGAGAAGTCTTTTGATATTTCCATTGCTTTTCCTATGAAACAAACAAGCCATATGCCTTAATGCGAATTAGAGATGGCATTTGGGGAACTTGCCAATTTTGAGGGGAGCACGCATGTGTGTGTGTGTGTTGTTTTCTGTATAGTGTAGAGTTACTGTAGCAGATAATTCGAAATAAAATTCAGCAGGTCCTGATGTTAAATTTTGGGCACCGAATGGAATTTAGGGAGAACAGAAGTACCAAGCCTCTCTGGGGACTTGGTCTAATACCTCCTGAGGCTCCTGGCTCAGCTGCGGTAAGCTAATAAGGTTACCCTGAAGCAGATGCAGTTGTTAATCCAGATGTGGCATGGGGCCTCCTGAGGCAGGTCACAGTCAGGATAACTCACGGTCACACGCACGACACTCATTATGAAAGCTTGTGACGGGAGGCCCTCAGACTGGAGTTATCCCAGGGTGTCATGCTCTCTTTGTCTCCTTTCTCTCAGTTCACCTCACAGAAGGCAGGCTAATAATTTTGTTCACACACACACACACATGATGTTTGAGGGGAGTTGTGTTTGGGACACTTTCCCTTCAATGCAAAGGACTGTAAATCATTTTAAGGCAACTCAAGTTACTGGGGAAGTATGTGGAAAAGACTCTGATGCTGGGAGGGATTGGGGGCAGGAGGAGAAGGGGACAACAGAGGATGAGATGGCTGGATGGCATCACCGATGGACATGAGTTTGAGTAAACTCTGGGAGTTGGTGATGGACAGGGAGGCCTGGCGTGCTGCAATTCATGGGGTCGCAAAAAGTCGGACACGACTGAGCGACTGAACTGAACTGAACTGATGTATAGAAAATCTCATAGAAATCGAGCATGACAGCTGGTGTGGGGGTCCAGAAAAAGCAACTGCCACTATTTACGGACACGATGGTGAGGAATGGGTTTTGGCAGCGAGTTTCAAGGTTCATGGTGTGTGGTGAAATGGGTAATACTGTGGATGAGGACTGATTATAAATAAAATGGTGTTTCTTCAACCCTTCCCACTGCTCACAGTCGAACATGATGCTTTGGAGAAGACAGATGAAAACTACTGGATTTAATTGCACTAAAACGCCTTTCAAAGGGAGTGAGCTGATTTGGAACTTAGAAAAACCACAGTCTCCTGAATGAATGGAAGGTTGCACGCACAGTTTGCACATGGTAGCAATAACTTTGAAAACTGCGTGCTGGTAACCTGGCTTAATGCGGGACAGAGCAGACTGATGTACAGAGAGCAGCTTAAGTACCAAATGAATGTGAGTTGTTCAATATTTTCAGACTGATGGAGCATTGCTACTAATCTGATTTCCAGCCCGAGAAGACAGACAGGCAAGTTGACTTCAGAAATTCCCCAACTACTTCGTTAACAAGGATGGCGGGTTACAACATGATAAGCAGTAGCTCCTGGACACATGGGGGCTGTCTTCTGTGGGATATTCCAAACCTCTCAATCCCAGGGGGAGGTGGGGTGCAGGATAGTAAATGAAAGCAAAATTAAATCTCCCCTGGGAATTATGTTTCCCCAAGAGGAACTCAATGGATGGGGTCATTCTTTAGCTTGTCTGAACCAATTTTCCTTCCTCTCTATGTGGTCATGAAGAGAACAATGATTGTGCTCCAATGTGAAACCAAATGTGGTTACAAACAGTAGCTTTAGGGAAGTTACAATTTATGGGACAGACGCTCTGCCTTCATATGTGGGGATAATTAGCATTCTAAAATACTTGCAAATGAAGACCTACCAAAAAAAAAAGGCATTAATCAAAGATAAAGACTATTGTTAAGAATAAAAATTGAAGGACATGAAAACAAAGTGTGATTTCAGATGATATTAGCAGAATATATGGAATAGGATTCTATGATCTCCAAATGGCAACGTTTCTAAATAACTCCTCCATTACTTGACCTCTATTTCCACAACATAAAACCATTGGGAGTTTTAATATCTAAGTTTACTCATTCATCCATTCAGTCCATTAATCAATCATCCATGAAACAAATTTCTCTTGCCAGCCAATACATTTTTAAGTGTTTTCTATAAGATATTAGAAGCAAGTCCAATAGGGCTTGGCCATCAGATCAGACAATCTGCTATTGGTGAAAGAATGAAGTGAAAATGACTGACAAAGATTCTTTGATAATTAAATACACATCAAACTTGGGGACGGGCTTAGGGTTGAACGTGGCTCCTGAAAAAAAAAAAAGGGGTAGAATTTGAAATAAAGTCAATTATCTCTGTGACGGAATTATTTCTATCACTGAACCACATATTCATTATATGTGTGTGCTTAGTTGCTCAGTCATATCTGACTCTTCACGATCCTATGGACTACAGTCCGCTAGGCGCCTCTGTCCGTGGGATTTTCCTGCCAAGAATACTGGAGTGGGTTGCCATTACCTGCTGCAAGGGATTTTCCCGACCCAAGGATTGAACCCACATCTCCTGGTTCTCCTGCATTGCATGCAGATTCCTTAGCACTGAACCTGCTCATCATAATTTAGGTTCAGTTCCTTAAGCTGTATCTTGCAGTGGGCATTAGGTCAGATTCTTAGTCTGTAGTTAACAAGGCTGGCAGGATTTAATATCCTAAGACCTGACTCACCAGAGCCTTAAAATACATTCATTATTTATTCTATTAATCTAAAGATTAAAATAAAGCAGCACTTGTATATATTTTTCTCAACTGCCTTTTCTTAATTTTATCTTTTTATTAGTTGGGAGACAGAGACAAGAAGGGATATAATTCAGGATCCCACAGCTAGTTAGTCGCTGAATTAGATCTAGAATGCTTGCTTGCTAATCAATGATCCCAAGGTTCACACACCTTAGGTCATACAGTTTTGATTGATTTTAAATTACCAAAATTAGCAGAGTCAATAATATCAGAGGAGTAAACACGGCATAGTACGAGAAATGAAATGGATCCATATAAGTCCTGGGGCAATGTAACTATGGCCTGAATCACACCAAAGTGTGTGATTTGATCACTGCCCAGATAACCGGGTTCTTCCAATTCAGAATAAATTGATAGCATTATTTTTCATGACAAAGATAGTTCAAAGATCTCAAAGTTGCTGGACACACTAATTAGAATCAAGAGCAGCCTGGCTTATATCAAGCCCCTTTTTAGCACCGTGTTATTGGTTTGGTCCGACACCATCCCCCGCAGTGTGTGGAGGCAGGCCAGGAGTGTGAGGGCTGCAGAGCAGAGCAAGAAGAAAATCAACTGTGAAATTGGTAATTTTATTGAGTTTCACGGGGGGCTTTGTTGTTAAGACACAATGCAATTGGAACAGAACGCCTGTGGTAACACCATGCACACGGTGTCCATTTCATGGCCAAAGGTAAACTCCCACCCCGCACCCTCCAACCAAAAGCTACATGTGCATATGCACAGCCCTCCTCATAAGTATTCATACTTTGCTAAGTGGGCAGTGAAATGAGCCTGGTGAAGGACGAATGGTTATGTTGCAGGTATGGGGGCACTGCCAAAGCGCAGGCAGAATGGTGCATTTGGAGTGGTGTGTTTGTGTGTATATCTTTCCCTCCCAGCGTCTCAGAAGTTTCCTTTTCTGAATAGGTCCTGCTGGTTTTGGTTCAGGGAAAAAGCTGTCCTTTCACTCTAAATGGTAAGATGGTCCCAGAAGGGGTATGTGAGGAAGACAGGGGCAGAAGGAGAGGACAGCCCGAAATGTAATGCCTGAACAGCTGAAATCATTTGGTACTCTCAATCCCCCAGGTAAAATAAGAATTAAACATAGCTAACAGGATATTACTCCCACTTGGAAAAGATCTGCTTGCTGGCCATGTGAAAGTGAAGCGAACAATTGGTATTTGTTCTACGGTGGTATTTTTTTTTTTCCCCCTAAGAGCTTAAAGCAGGAATAGTTAGATAAAGTATGCTGGTTAACTGGGTAAATACACTAGTAGCTTCTGTGCCATCCAGGGCTGTACTGGTAGTGGGTTAATTTGGCTGAAGATGGAAGGGTGCCTAAAGCTGTTCTCGGTGTCAAGATGGGGCAGGGCAGGCATTGTTCGGAGAGGGGGGCAACTGGTGGTGAAATCAGCAACACTTTCATTCTGGGAGAAGACTGTGTGTACACAAAACACTTCTCCCCTGAAAAACACTTTCTCCCAGGCCAGCACACCGGTCCCAGCAGGTTTTATTCCGTCATGCATTTGGGCCACATTTTTGCAAGGGAAAAGATGAAGAGGATCAAAACAGTCCAATGTGCCATCATCAGTTTCATCTCAACTGTAGGCGGGACTGGCGAGGCTCAGCTCTCTCATCTGGGGGCACATCTCAAGAGATGTTTGCTCTCCCCCAGGAGGACTAAGTTGCATGTTTGGCTTCTCCCCACACAAGGGAAGCACGTGGGGGCAGACTCTGCATGAAGAAGGGAGAGAAAGGTGGGTCTACCGGCAAGAGGGGAGAGTGCATGGGCAGCCCCGCCGACGTACCCTCGATCCCTACTCACGGAGAGAGCTACTCGGTTCACCATTCTGAAAAGTGACATGAGATGGCCAGCTGGCGTTTTTTAACCCTTATTTTTTTTTCTGTGTGTGCAACTGGAATAATAGCTACATCCACCAGCAAAGTATAAATACAATACACCCGGACGTATTGTGGCTACACTTCCAGGAGACAGAGGAGGGGCACTCATTCATTTTCCATAGAGATAACAATGCACGCTGATGTATTGCTCTTTCCAAAAGATACATCTTGGGTGTTCATGTGTGTGGCCCAGAATGTCAAAGCGTCCGTATGGACCCGTTTCCCCTTCAAACGGGCATTAAAACGGAAGCGCCTTTTTTAACATTGGTTATATATATTTTTTTCTCCTGACGCACTGTATTCTGGGTTTCTTTTCTTTTTCAAAATGCAATTAATGTGGTTTGTGTGTTAAATGATTCAGTGAAAGTAAATCTTTTATATTCAGGTAAGCAATTCAGCCTTGCATGGTTTTCTGGGAATTAGGTTTTTTTTTGAAGTCTGGGTTGAGCATGCCCATAACTCTGACAGGGCCCTGCAGGCTCTTGTCTTCACCTTCAAATCATAAGACAGAGAAATCAAGCTCCCTCTGTGCTCTCAATTATACCAAAAAACACGGAGCAGAAGTCTTCAGTAATTCAATCCCTGTGGAAGCTTCTTCATACTGTTTGCACTGTTGGAACTGCTGACAGCCGCAATCCCACGGTCCCCCCTGGTAGACTGTCAGAGTGCCTCACGCCGTGTGAGCAGCCCCGCTCTGTCCCACGGCCCCCTTCTCCAGAGACCTCTAAGCACATGCGTGACTTCTGATGCTTGCTCGAGCCAGTGGCCAAGAGGCCAGCACACATCACAATGTGGGTTCTCATACTCTTACAAAGTACTTTGTACTCCAACTAATAAGTTCTGTGGCTACATGTGGGCCTGAGTTGGTGTAATTTAATCACCAGTACAGCTGCATAAACACGGGACGGAGGAATGTCTGTCTGCAATTGGATTCTTTCTTTGAAAATACACTGTAGAAAATTCCTGAGTGCCATTTTCCATATGGTTAATGAGCAAATGTATCATGGCCACCTTTTAAAAGTAATTTGAATTTATGAGTTGCAGTGATTCTAGCACATGTGCGCAAGAAGCCGGGTGTACCCTGGGCTCTTCCTTATCGTGCGACTCCATTTCATAGTTTTTCTGCCAAACGACACCAAAAGAACCACTGTGTGTGTGTTTAATTGGCTTCAATCATCGGTAACGGCCTACAGTCGACATTCTGGCAGTCGCCGGCCTCTTTTTAGTCTTTCCCCCTAAAAAGTGTTAGAGGTGGGGTTAGCCCACTTAGGACACAAAAGTGCCATTCATTTATAAAGTTTCACTTCATAAATACAGATTTCAAAGAAATCTTTTAATGCACTTCCCACCCGCAAACTCTGCCGTTCCATCACATTAAGCTTTTTACCATTCTTTTTAATGGAATAAAATATAGAGGGTTCAACACATACAGTGAACGCTCACATAAACTATGGCTTGGCGCTGGTTACGAGGTGTCAGTGTAGGTTCATCACTTGTGACAAATGGACCGCTCTGGTGGAGCCTGTTGATAGAGGCTGTGCACATGTGGGGGTAGGAAGTGTGTGTGTATGTATAGATTTATATATAAAATTAATATATATACATTTATAGTGGTGGTTTAATCACTAAGACATGTCCAAATCTTGTGACCCCATGGAATATAGCCCGCCAAGCTCCTCTGTCCATGAGATTTCCCAGGCAAGAATACTGGAGTGGGTAGCCATTTCCTTCTCCAGGGGAATCTTTCTGACCCAGGGATCGAACCAGGTCTCCTGCAGTACAGGCAGATTCTTTACCAACTGAACCACCAGGGAAACCATATATATATATATACACACACACATACACACACATGTATATATGTATAGGGAATCTTTGTAGTTTCTTCAGTTTTGTTGTGAACCCAAAACTAGTCTAAAAAATTAACTCTTCATTTTAAAAAAGGCAGAGTGTAGACATTTTTCTACAAATCAAACCTGTTGCTATATACTTCATCCCCTACCCTTTCACTAGAGCTCAAAAGGGAAGCATAAACAAAGCAAATTGTTATCATGACGTTCGAAATTCCAAAGTAGTGAAGTACACTTGAAATTCACTAGGTGAGTAGACTGTGTCTTAAAATGTATGCTGAACTTACCTCGATTTTTCTTAGACAAGATTTTTGTCTTTGTTTCACCATATGATACATTTCTTGTTCTAGAACTTAATGCTGGCACATTAAAAACACTGAAAATCATTATTTTTCACAAAATGAAAGAGGTACACATGCACCCACTCCTCTAAAGATAGTGAACAAATACTTCATGTGTGCGTGCTACGTCACTCCAGTTCTGTCCAGCTCTGTGTGACGCTATGGACTGTAGCCCACCAGGCTCCTCTGTCCATGGGATTCTTCAGGCAAAACTACTGGAGTTGGTTGCCATGCAGTTCTCCAGGAGTTCTTCCTGACCCAGGGATTGAACATCCCCTGCATTGGCAGGCAGGTTCTTTACCACTAGCGCCATCTGAAAGCCCAGAAATATACTTCATGAAATATATTAATACGAATTTTCCTTTTTTTCTTTCGGTGGATATACTTTCATTACAAAAATAGACTTCAAAACTTTCCCCACACAGGACCATGGCTTCTTTTGCATGGCAATGACCCCCATAATGGCAGAAATATTCAGGTCTCTGTTAATATACATTATTACAGAAAACATATACCTGAATAACCGGTAGCATCTGCTTCCCTCTGTAAGATAGTACCCTGTATTCAAGTATTACCATGAATTTGTTTAATCAACTCCATTTGCAACTTTATGAATACTGGCTCACTATTTGATTTGGTTTGTACACTGATTTGTTGAAGAGATGGATTAATGAATACTGCACACATATCACATGCTCTTTATTCGGCTAATGTGCTACTAGCGTTGGAAAATAATGTTTACATTTCCTTTCTTTTCATTAGCTAGTGATGAACTTTAATCTGCTTTACTTTAGATATTTCTCATCACTGCTTTTCTGCTGATTCAACCGTAGCCCAGCACATGCTCCTTAAGGCATGAGAACACGATGGCTGAGTGTCGTCTTTCTGTACGCAGGTTACCTGGTTCACCTGAATGGGTACTTACTGGCTCAGAGGAAAATGGTCACCAAAGGATAATCAATATGGTGTCCTGACAGTTCCCTCAGAAGCTCTGTCTAAAATGCAGCTTTGCTTTTTAGAGATTTCACATTCACCACAATTCTACACATTTTTATGTGGGCTGCTTGTCTCCTGACCAGTCCAAAATTCACAGATTTTTAAAAAACACAAAATCCAGATCTCTTCACGTAAGTACTCCTGTAATAATAGGCTTAGTTGTTAAGGGGAAATAGATGGACTAGGGCTAAAGGTAACACAGTCCAAAATGACAGAGGTGTTTTAGGAAGAAAATAAATCCAGTCAAATTGCAAGACATTCACAAAACTTACCTGTTCAACATTTTTGAGAAAGGACCACATGGAGTAAATATTTATTTGTGTTATTTTCAGATACAGGTGGATGCTTGTTAATTTTAAACTTCATCAGCCCTTCCTGATCTTTTTACTGTAAAAATGATTTCCTAAGGCCAACCGGAAGAAATGTCTTAAATTCTACCCATGCATGCCAACATTGTTGCATGAGGATTCTAGCTACCATTAAGCAGGCATTTGGTGGAGGAGGAGGGACTAGAAATTTATGATACAAACTGGAGTTATGGATTGCTCTGTGGCTTTGTGCCCCATCTGTCAAACTGGGGTGTCTGAACGGAGAGAAAGCAAGAAATTCGCACAAATCACAGATTGCAGTGCAGCTCGGCTCCCTCATTACTGGAAAGGTACGATTCCGTGTGAATAAAAAATGTACAGTTAGCATGCCGAAGTACTGAAGGGCTTTTAAGAGCATTAAAAAAAAAAATCTGTCCGAGGATGGAAAGGTCACTCGCATCGAGGAGAGCCCGCACAAGGTGAAAGCCTAATGAAACATTATGCGGCATCTTTTTTGGTGCTCAGAATAGCTCCAAGGTTAAGAGACTCCGAGTCAGTCTTCTGCAGATCCATTTCCTCTCGCCAGGCTTCTCATGTTAACCCAGTGATTTAGTGCTCTGCATTAAGAGCAATTCACCTGCCTCTCCTGTCCCTGTGGCCCGTGCCTCTGGGGAGCGAGGTGGAGAATAAAAAGTTCCACATATGGTAAAGTCAAGCTGCTTGGAGCCTGCTGAGTGTCTGCTGTGGGGATAGCGGCTCCTGAAAGCCCCAGCTGGTACTTGGAAGAGATTCCGCATTACTACACCTCAGTGCCTGCCTGGTTCCCTTCGGAAGCTGTTGGCTCCACATACGACAGCCATTTTAGATCTCTTCAACCCTTTTCTCCCGGTTCTGTATCCAACTGAACAGTTGGTCCTCTACTGCTAGATAATCAAATTCTTCCATCTGGTCCCATCCCTGTGGAACTGAAAAGGTGTAGCATGCACCCGGTCCCAAACACATACCAGGAGAGGTACAGACTTCCCAACAAAAAGCCGTCCACAATAGACAACAGCGAAGCCTTGATTTTTTTAAATCTGGGGGAGGAAGGGAGCGGAGGGAAGGGAGTTAAATATCTATAAAATTATCTTCCGAAAGCGAAATCGTGGAAACCTGCCCAAGTTACCCAACTGACTGAGCCACGCTGTTAAATACGACATGAATGCACGCCCAACATTTAGACCCTGGCGGGAGCGCCATGCCAATCACACACAGATACCCTCCAGGCACGCAGGGTACCCAGACACAGGCCCCATCCTGTGACCGCGTCAGTGTGACCCACAAACACCAAGTGTGTGTGGGCTGAGAATGTGGGCTAATCTTTCTCAGATTTGCTGCAGTTTATAGGGAGACTCATTACACAGCCTGTATCATTTGGACCTACACCCACTGGTTTCTATGAATGTCTGAAAACCTCTCCTTGTTTACATATAGACTTCATATTGTGTGAGGGAGAGAAAGGGGTGATGTAACAGGTCATAGTTCCACAAAGATGCCTCATGAATGTTCCTGGTACTCTAATTATCCATGAACAGGCTAAGTATTTACAATACTTTGCTTTCTTTCTTGAGTTCTTTTTGCCTTGGATGAAAAAGTGTTGGTCCCTCAGTTGTGTCAGACTCTTTGAGATGCCATGGGCTGTAGCCCACCAGGCTCCTCCGTCCATGGAATTCTCCAGGCAAGAATACTGGAGTGGGTTTCCATTCTCTTCTCCAGGGATTGAACCCGGGTCTCCTGCATTGCAGGCAGATTCTTTACCATCTGAGCCACCAGGGAAGCCCATAATTATTCCATGAACAGGCTAAGTATTTACAATACTTTGCTTTATTTCTTGAGGGGGTTTTTCCTTAGCCTTTAGCCATCTAACTCTCTCTGTAATGGAAGGCCATCTTGAATCTAGCCTCACCAGTTCCTATATAGCCAAGACATTTTTTGACAGCTTCCATTTTCCTATTGCTTTACACTTTTTAAGTAACTTTAACACGTTGTCTCAACTGATCTTCATGACAGTCGTGCTAAAGTGTCTGGCACTAGTATTTTCAACCCACATTTTCCTGATAAAACAACTGACTCAAAGAGATGAGGTGATTTGCTGAGGGTGGCCAGTGAGTGAGGGATAAAGCCTGTCACAGGACCCTAGGCCTCCTTGCTGTCTGAAAGTCCAGAATTTCAAGTTATTGATGAAATGATAGGTTTCAAGGGCCAAGCAGGCAGTTTTCACGTTGAGATTTGTCTTACTTTTGCTATCCTTTATAAAATTATATGGTAGATACCATCAATGTCATAGAAAAATAATAATTTTTAAAAAACTGTTTAAAATGATTAAGTCCAGTCCCTTCACTTTATAGATAAGGATATTGAGGACCTGAGACGTTAAAGAATTCATCTAAGATTGTAAAATTGGTACTGCTCATATTTTAAATAAATTGGAGTTGACAAGTTTGTGTGCTTCTCTTTCTTGCCACACCACACAGCATGTAGGATCTTAGATCTCCAGTCAAGGATCAAACACATGTCCCCTGCAGCAGAAGTGCAGCATCTTAACCAATGGACTGCCAACAAAGTCCTCCAACACAGTTTATATGATTTTATTTTAAATGTGTTTATTTATTGAAGGGCCCCAACTTTCTAGTTGTGGTGCTCAGGCTTCTAGAGTACGCAGACACTGGAGCACGTGGGCTCAGCAGTGGCTACGCTCAGGCTTAGTGGCTTTGTGGCATGTGGGATCTCAGTTCCCCAACCAGGGATCAAACCCACGGCCCCTGCATTACAAGGTGGATTCTTAACCACTGGCCCACCAGGGAAGCCCCTGTGTGATTCCTGAAAAGCAATTATCCTGAAATTGCTTCCAGGGCACAGAAATAAGCCTGGGGAATAGATTAGGCAGGGACTTGGACTGTGTTTAAGGTAACCAGGCTAGCAGTTTTAAAAAACTGAGGAAGAGTTCCAAAGGTTAATCTCAATCTATTACTAAAGTCCTTATAAACCTTTACTGTGTTCCCTCAGTGTATATGAGTCAATGACAGTTTAAGGCAATCATAAGTTTTGCATCTTATTAGGGCATTTTAAGAGAGAAACTCGCTATGTCACTGCTCACTATTTCATTAATGATACAACAAACACTGAATTAGGGCATCATCTTACCCAATAAGCATTATTCCCATTTCAAAGAGCTAACAAGAGCCCGCTGTCAGAACTAGAAATACTTTAATTAAAATGAAGATGTTAATGGAAGTGACTTTTTTTTTTTAATGAAAAACTCACTTGTCTCATTTAATCATCCCCATTGTGGTTGTCCAGTCACTTCAGACTCTTGCGACCCCACGGACTGTGGTCTGCCAGGATCCTCTGTCCATGGAATTCTCCAGGCAAGAATACTGGAGTGGGTTGCCATTTCCTTCTCTCAGGGATCTTCCTGACCCAGGAATCGAACCCAGGTCTCCTGCGTTGCAGGCAGATTCCTTAACGACTGAGCACTTAATCACCACAATCAAAGATAACATCTGATGCTCAAGTCACAAAACACTCTTTCTGGCTCCAATCATCACAGTGATTGGAAAATCTTCACTCACCTGATGACCAGATTTAATATGACTTCATAAATAATTTAATAATAATAGACTTAGAGTATCTCCTTCCCTATTCAGATTGGTGGAAAATCAATTGCACTGTGCCTGGAAATGACCGACTTCCCATTAGAGTTTGTCCTAATTGCAGTCAGGCACCACATCTTCGCCCGTCAGTGGTGCCAGGCGGCATGGCGAACAGTTGTTTTTAATATAAATTTTAATTCTTGGATGCCCTCAACAACAGTCATTCTTTATCTCTTCTAAATCAGTTGCGACTACAGTAAGTGATGAGTCTGTTGGTTCACACTCTCTCAGGTTTCAAATGACAAAGCTTAACACATGAGTCGTTAACTACCTGTAATGACACTTGGTTGATTAATGCTTCGGTGACACCCAATTTGATCTCATGTCCACTATTAAATTGCAGACATGTAATATCATTTAGTGTTCAAAGATTTTACAAAGGAGACAAAATTGGTTTTGAAGGCCATTCACATTTTTAAAGGTAAGACCGATTATACAATGCAGGCTTATTTTCCCCTTGGAGTTTCAATGAATTAATTTTTCACTAGCATCTACTAGAAGCTGTATTTTGGCATTTGTGCTTACAAGTTAATACACTTGTTTTGTCTCTGAGTCAGTGGCTTTCAATGGATATGCAGGGAGAAACAGTCTGCTTTCAGTACTAAAAAGTCAGAGGCAAGAAAACATGAGGAAGGTGGATCCAAAACAGGGCAAAGGACTGGCTATGGCCCCTTGCCCATGTTCTTTATCTCTAGTTTGGACAATCGGGCAACCTACAAAAATTGCATATACAACTGTGCTGCAGAATTTGTACATATACCAAAACATAAAACTTCATTTAGTGAAATGAGAATCCAATGAGTATTACCAACAAAGTAAAAACACCAAAAATAACAGTCATAAGTAGTGAAGTACTATGAATAACTGCATTCTGCTCATCTCACACAGAATCCAAATTAGAAACCATTACTGCATAGAAGACTTGTTCTCAACAGCAGTTAAGCTTCTTTGAATGGATTCCCTATTGTATAAAAAGTGTGCCAGTCTTTGACTGCCAAAATCAATTAGTCACATTCATTATGCTTCTATTTATTAATGCTGTACACTTTATAATGCATGTGCTGATGGAACAAAAGAAAGTTATGAAATATCAAATATGTGTTATGATTAAACTCAGAGCAAGAGAAGCAATGATCTTTAGTCTCTAACTGGTTACAAAGCCACTGTAAAGATTAGATTACTACTGACAGATTTACAGTCTTTTCCAAAATGTAATCCTTATAGTTCAGATTTTGCAATAGAAAAAGTATGCAATTGGTTACAGGTTATTGGCTCCAACCATTATATTCAGGAGAATATTATGTTTCTGAGTGCTGAAATCTAAATATAGGATATAATCTTAACAGATGCAATTTTAATTTGTATTACACTGTTATCATAAAATGGGGCAACATAAGGCTGTTCACTGATATAGGGTTCAGAGTTAATTCAATGATGCTAAGAATGACTGACTGGTATTAAAAATCAGCAAATAATTAAACCTTACGCTAAAATGAATGAAGAACAATGTTGGCATTCTGGCAGGATAGATTTCGATGGAATTTACTGTCAAGCTGCCACCCTTAAACTTTCCACACGAAACAAAAACTAATTTGTCTTCCCTGCAATAAATACTGTTATATTCTTCATTTTCCCTCAAGTACTGCTGTACAAAAGTTATCATAGGATTCCTGTGATACATACACTCTTATCATAGGATTCCTGCAGTCCTTTTTTTGGGGGGGGGTTGTAAAAGTGAAGGGTACATGCATTATTTAATAGGAAAGATTATTGGCTGCTTTTTTTGCTATTAAAATTCAAAGTTAGAGAGGGGGTAAGTCAGACACACTAGAACATTTGAAGTTTGAGGGGAAAAACCACATATCCATTAAGGCCTGAAATTATAACAGACACTCAACAAATACATTTGTCATGTCTCCTAGAATTAGCTCCTAAAATGCTGCTTGTGGCTCTACCCCAGTCGTCCCTACTTTCCAAAAATTCATTTAGTTCCCTGAATCTATTTCCACTGCTGACTCTGGCAAGCTATTCTAGATTCCATCTACTTACCGTGTTTAAGGAAACTTCCCTTTAAATTGCTAAAATGTGATAGTCCAGTCCAGTCCTCCATTTCAGTCCTGACCTCTATGCTTTCAAATTAGTTTCTACTTCAAAAAGCTTACTGGCACCAAACTGATTTCCTTTTAGGAATATTATTCCCTTCCACTAAATCCCCACTTAGCTTTTCTTTCCCCTGAACTAAACAGACCTGATTTATCAATCTTCAAATTGCATTCTTAAAGCACTTTTTAGTACCTAAGCACCCAGGTGCTGGGGTGACAGACATGGCTAAACGCATTTCAGAGTAGATAAGACAGGAAAGAGAAGGTGTAGGAAGCTGACATACTAAACAAAAATTTCAAATATAATCAGAAAGAGAGTTCCTTTACTTCTATTTCCATTCTTACTATCAGCAGATCCCATTTAGTCTTCAATCTCCCCTCAATTCTCAGCTGTCTTTTCTGGGCTACATGGCCATTGGAACTAACTTTTGAACATGAATTATGAAGCTTATTTGAGATGCTGCATGCAATATACACTCTTACATAAAAAGTCCCCTACTATAGAGCAGACATCTGGTTCAAGTTGTGTGAATAAAAATCCCAAGGAACCTAAGACACATGATGCTGTTTGCTTACACCTTTTCACACCATGCAGCTGAGGTATGCAAACAGGTTTTTACAAATATCTTGCCACAAAATATTCTACCCTCCTTCCCAAATCTACCAGGTCCACTAACTTATTAGATAGCAATAATGCATTACATGCCAGCAAGAATGATAAATCTGAGAGAGTCCTGGAGTGATGCTGTGGGATATATTCTCAATTTTTATTAAAATACGTACATTCCCACAGCTTGACTTCTTCCAAGCCCAGGGCTAGCGGGCCTAGTCTAATTTACATGGCTGATGGAACTCATAGGTTAATCAGGGAGTAGGTGCTGGCTTGATGAGCCCCCAGGGAGAGCTGTATGCTCCCACTTCCTATTTTCAGACGTTATCTGAACTATGTATAAAACCTCTGAGCTGGACACCTTCACCTCATCACACATTCCATCCCAAGCCTGCCTCTTTCCCATCCCTGGCGAAATTCCTTTATAGTCAACCATTCCCAAGACCTCTTTCTGTTAAGGAGTGAACTCTGGAGAAAGGTTTCCTGCTTAAATGACCATCCACTAAGAAGCTTTCCTAGTGTCCTTCTCATTCTGGGGTGGAGAAACTATAAATGGAGTGTCAGTATATGACAGTACATGGGTGTACTGTCATACATGAATATCATTTGTATAAAGTGCTGTAAGATTATCCATGTCAACTAACTGGCATGAATGGGAATAACTGAAAACCGGCTGCAGGTGGAAATGAGATATACTGGAATGGGAAAACTATAAAAGAAAGTTATGCAATAGCATTAAGGAAAAGAGAAAATTTAAGAAAAGACTCAGCAATTTTAGGCCTATTTCTTTAACACAAGGACATCCACTTCAAATGCTGCAATTATTTTGTCATATCTTTAAGCCAATTTTTAAATCTAATTCAATAATTCTTCATTTCCTTACTTCAGTGATAATACTCTTGTATAAAACCATTCCTCTCACAGTCTACCAAAGATTCATTGCTTTCATTTCATCTAGCAAAAGGTATGTTTTCTGAAACAGTGAAATTACAGGGAACTAATTAGCTCCAAAGTTAACATTTCTTTCAAATTCCATTTTTATGTTTATGTATGATCATGTCAACTCGTTTCTCTTTCCATGAAGCAACATCACAAGTATTGTGCCAATAAATTTAAAATCCAAAAGTATACCTCTCTAGAATTTCAGAAAACAAGATAATCAGATTACCAATTACTTTCTAAGCAAACATCAGAGGGCATTTTGGGGATTAACACTTGTCTGTGAGAGTTGTCCCATGAGGAAAAGATCTCGGAAACTACTGCAGAGAGAACATATTAGCTTTTTCTGTCTCTCCACCCTGGTCAGGTGGCTATGGTGAAGCTGCTGCTGTCTCCAGGGAGTGGAAATTCATATCAAAAAATCATTACACATTATATCACTCCATTCCACATGAACATTAGTCTCTGCTCATAAGGGGACCCAGGATTCAAGCTAGTATAAATAATGAACTGCTGCTTATTTTGAGAGGGCAGGTGGGGGAGTGAGCAAGTGTTTGGATTGGTTTCCGCAGCCCCTGGAGGCCTGGGAAGAGCATGCTGTCTGTGCAACTCAGCAGATGCCCAGGGTGGCTAACCTGGCCATCTTGACACCTTCCCTACCATGGATACCCAGATGCACCCAAGGAAACTTGCCTTTACTGTAGACACAGTCATCCTGGCAACACAACAAGAAAAAGAACCACTTTTGTTTCAGCTCTAAAATTCCAGTTGAAGGCTCAAGAGACTATAAACAACATCTTTCACTGCTCTGACCCCCATGCAAATTTAAATCCCCCAACCTTTCTGAGCACTGTTGGTGAGCAGCCCCATTACATCTTAATGACTGTCATTAATTTCTAAAGAGTGTTAATTTCAGATTTTTAATCACCCCTTAACTATTCAATTAAATTTCAATAAAATGTTAAGTACTTACAAGTCTTCTCATTTTTCCTAAAATACTTACCACATTAACATGACCGAGGTCCAGTGGTAAAAGCGAATGAAATTAGATGATACAGCACTATCCCAACCCCTTGTCAGTGAACTAGAAGAACTGCCAAGTGCAAACAGGTTAATGGAAATTCTAGATGAATTTCTAGGCTGATCCGAGGAATACAGAAGT